>NC_086199.1:73413018-74060234 GCF_035770615.1 Melospiza melodia melodia
ACACGATCCCAATTGTTAAGAACAGTGTTTTCAAGTGTCCTCTCCCGATACCAACAACTAGTAACTCAAGGTCACAGTTATGTTTTCTGAACAGGTCAACCTGTATCCTTCAGTTAAATACAATACAGAGATACTGGAACACCTTTACTTAATTTGTTTGATATTAAGAATTTTGTTTCAAAAATTAAAAATAACTTTGAGACCGTTTGCTCCCTGGAACACAGTCCTCCTGCAATCAAAACAGCTCACAGCACATTATAGATCTGACTTCTTACCCAGGTATGAGATAAAAAAAATGCAGTTTACAGTACATGTCATCATTTATACCATATCAGTCTATTTATAAAAAAAACATACAAACAAGGCAGGAAAATATTACCCTCTTTTTGTGGACAACAGACTGCATACAGTAGAAAACAAAAGTCAGGGCTAGTTTAACAGTATGGATAAAAACAAGATTTCAGCTTTGTTTGACAACTTATGTTTTAGTTTACATGGTTGGTTGGTTTTTTTTAAGAGACTGTCATATTCAAACAGGGCTTTTTGTTTTGTTTCTAAATACTAAAAATAAAAAGTTTTAAAAAATAGTTTCTTCTTAAAAAAACCATCTGATTATTTTGGAGACAGAAGGGATAGTAGGTAGGGCTAGAATGAAATCGAGCAGAAAAAAACCCCAAAAACCATTAGGTAGCACTTACTGAATTTAGGTCCTGCTCTTGTTTTAACTGAGCAAATAAAAAACTTCCTGTGATTTGCACTTTCTGGGAAAGACAGAACATCTGCAAGAGATTAGGTTCCCAGCTTCATTAGTAACTCTTAATGGGCAACAAAGTGCCAAGATTACTACTGGTTCACATTAGAAATAGAGGTTTGAAGGAAATCCTTTTCCAGTCAGATGAAGAGATCAAATGACCACACAAAGCTGTTCTGTGAAAACAGCTCAAGACACTTATTTTTAAATTGTATTTTGATCACTTCTTAAATTAAAAAGGGGAAGTATGCTCCCAAAAAAAGACTGATAAACTTGCAGTAAAATCCTTTGTCTTCATCTGTAACTGATATAGCTCCACATTAAGTGCAAATGTTTTGCAAAACAGGGGATTTTTTTTTTAATATTTACAAGAATCAGAGTAACATAACAAAATTACCAAAGAGCATGTACAGTAGCTGCAGCTTATAAAACATACTGGTAATTGTACCTCATGTATTATAAAGAGAACCAATGCAGGATTTGATAACTAATTCAGAAGGGTAAAAGGGGCCTCAGAGCAGAGGACAAAAAAATTCACATTTTCTACATAAAAAAATACAGGTCTCAAGTCTCTGAGAACAGAGAAAATTCCAAGTCTCTGAACAATGGGGGAAAAAAAAAAGCCCAAAATTGAAATGGAACCCTAGAAGCAAGGAGAGTGCTTTATTTCACTAGGCCAATCTTCTTTGCTTCTGTCTCGTATATCAACAACCTCCACATTTTGACTATGAAAACTTCAGCTTCTTCATCTAGTACCTGTAGGAAATACACATTTCATAGATTATTTTTTAGGTTATGCATTCCAGTTATAAAGACTAATTGTAGACAGATCAGAAAAAAAAAAAACGGATACAGCATAATACAAGTCCTTGAGAGAAGGGACCGAATGAACTCTGGTGAGTTTGTGTGTCCAGCCTCAGTGACTTGACCAGGCTCTAACCATATCCTTGTATAGTGCAGCTGTTGAGCACGTCAAGGAAGAAGCATCAGTAAACTAAACCACCAAAAGTGGTTTGGGAAGAGGCAGAGAAATGGCAGGCTTGGAAATATTGTAAGAACAAAACATTCACATGTGGTTGTCTTCTTTTAAATTAACTCCTAATCTCTGCTCATTTTGATTTGGAACTTCCTTGGACATTTGTTAAATAAACCCTCAAAGGATTTCTCTTCCCTGAACTTATTATGTAGGCTTTTCTTGAATCTGTACAAACTTTTAGCGTGCACAGCATCTCTCCAAAGTTCCTCAAGTCACCTACTAGTCACACCAAAAACAATCTACTATCTTGCACTATGCAAGTGGATCCTATCAACTTTGCCTCCAAGTTTACTTACAGGAAGAGAGCAGATTAGTTTTTATTTACCTTTCAGTGTATGAAAACATGGTGGAACAGTAGCATTATTTCATACTGTTTCTCTCTTCCAACACCAGGCAAAAAAAAGCTTTTACTTTTTTACAGAAAATCACCTTTTGCTCATTAATTAGGAAAAGACCCACTGAACCACTAATAAAAATCTATTCATAAGAATGAGAAGGAATAAAAGTTTTTATTTCTGACATAGTTCTGTTATTGTTGATTTTGACATCTACTACTAGGGACAAAAAATTTTTGTTCCACATTTCTGAGAAGTTCTGAAGAGGGGTCAGTAATTTGTACCTAAGTGTTGTAACAGCAAAATAATGCCTGTGCTGGCACAATGTGCTTAATTATTTCTAACACGTTTTCTGTTATGGACTCTTGCTATTTTGCATAATTGACTTTTAGCTTCAGTAAAATGCAGAAGGTATATCAGTTACAGAATGTCTGCTTACCATGGCAACATCATCCAGTATGCTCTGAGGTGAGCTATGAGCCATAACCTGAAAGAAACAAATGTTTTTAGATGGAAAACTTAGAATAAACCCTAAACACATTTTTGACAAATCCAGCTATGTCCAAGGAATTCTGAAATCTTTGCACGTGCAAGAAGTATTTGCAGTTCATCAGGTTCCAGTAACAGTCATGGCAAAAATTAGCATTAAACTGCATCGGAATCCATCAGAGTGAGTCCTAGTTTATGGCCAACTACCGAGGAACAACTTCCAGGAAGCTCCAGAGATTCACATGTCCTGTATTTGCCAGCTATTCTTATATCTCCAATTATGTTTTCTTAATTTAAAGAAAAAAACTTCCCTCCTTCAACAATAAGCTGCTAATGGAAGAAAAAGGCAAATTTCTCCCTGTATCACTCCTCCTAACTGGATTTCTCATCTACCTGTTAAGTATTTAATTTTTTTTCCAGAACCAAGTAAGTTGTATTTCAAGACCATAGAGTTCCATTTATTTACATATATATGCACCCCATATATAATGTAAGCATGGAAAACATTCAACTTCTCAGTTTGACTTTCTGCTAATCAACTGTGTCACAAAACTCTCAGGACTTGCTTTGCCTCTCATATGGTAGCCCCAAGATAAACCAAGAAAAGCCATTATAAACACGAGTACAGGAGTCACTGTTACATTTTAAATAGGGAGGAAAGCCCTAACTTCACAGAGAACACAGAAAACACAAACCTTAGAGCAAACAAAGTCAACTAGTGTGGCTTCTTCTTCACCAATATATTCTATTATTTTCTTATTAATCCATGGTCTAATTCGACGTTCCATTAGCGTCTGGAAAAAAAAAACACAAAACCAAAATTAATAATTACTTTAAGCTTCACTCTGTTGTGAGAACTGCCCAATAGGTATCTAGAAGACTCAAACAGCTGTTTAGCAGAAGATACATTTTGCTATCAATGACACAAACAGCTGTTTAGCAGAAGATACATTTTGCTATCAATGACACAACCCTTAAAGATTTGGCATATGCAAGTATTGCTGAGAGCCACTCAAACATTTTACAGTCTTTTTTCCTCCTTCCATAAAACTGCTTGATAATTTGTAGTGGCAGTTCAAGGGAAACCCAAAAAAAAAGCAGCCATACTTCAGAATAAGGACTATGTATGAACAATAACTAGAGGACTCAAGTTTGACTCCACTTGATGATGATACTCCAATCCACTGTGGTCCCAGTAATCTTGCTTTTCTGTTCAATTATAATGTTTATTTGGAAAAATTAAGCCTTTTTAAAAATGATTAAATGAATCAACTTACTGAATCCACAATTGACCAGTCAAGAGGATAAGCAAAGAGCTCTGGTTTTGCTGTGGGTATCTTCTCAATGAGACTCTTAATGTGCTTGCGCTTTTCTTCTGTATTGACACTGCCTTTGATACTGCTTTTATCTTCTTCTCCATAATCCAGGGGAACAAGTTTCCTTTTTCGGGGCACATCGTCACTGTCTTCATCATCAAATTTATTGAAAACACTATCCACAGCAAGTTTCTTCCTTTTTACAGCATTAGGCTGATTAGGACTGTTGCAGGCACCTACAACCCAAAAGGCAGAGTAATGTATTCATCCACTGCAACAAGTTTGCTCTTCCCTCATTACTTGAGGAATATTGCTTTATATGCTACATAAACGTCTGTGAATGCCTGACACTGGCTTTTCATCTCTCAAACTCTGTTACAAAAGCGGCCAAAGAAGTAAAGATATTTAATGGAGTGTGTTAATGACTGACCCATCTGAAAAATAGGGTCTTTTTCTCTGCCCTGAAACCAATAAGCACTGTCTCTGAGGGAAGACCATAGTCGAGCCTCAGCCTCAGCAAAGGCAGAGCACAGAGTGAAAGGTTGCAATGCGTAAGAAAAGCGCTCATCAGCTCAGACCATGCAGTCTCTCGTCATTCGAAATATAACACAGTGTGAGCTCAAAGTGCAGCCCAGCACAACTTCATCAAAATAGTAAATAATAAACACACAAACCTTCTGGAGTACAAATGTTTTTAGTTCTGCTGCTCACAAGTAATTTTTTTAAAACAGCAGGAAATTTCTATAGTACTAAGGAATTCTGGGCTCAAATTTCACCCACAACTGTCATCAGTTTCTTGTAATATTCTAACAGGAAGAAAAAAAATCTAATTTTATTTTTCTTTAAAAGGGTCTTAAATAAACATAAGAACTACCTAGGTCTTAAATTTAACATATACTTACACCAATGAAAAGTAGCTATGAGTTTCAAAGAGATATTTGCAGATATATTAAGGTGGAAAGCCAGGTGAAAATAACCAATCCCAGCTCAGAATATTTCTACAAAAATTGGCCCTTGAACATGCCTAAACTTCCCTCCTTTTTTGGCCTCGAGGTTTTGGATGAAGAGAGCTCTATAAAATGTATCTTCTGGTTAGGTCAACTCAAGCACAGTATCTGGATAACAACTACTTAAAATAAATACATCAAACCATTCGACGTATTTGGAAAATCAGGTGGCTACTCAGTTTGACAATTTTTATTTTGATCCCATAAGGAAGATTGAAATAAAACTTAAACTTGCCCAATTTGAGGCTGAGTCCAATTTTGGGCCGATGCTCCTCCAGTTGCTGTTGTTCAGGTGAATTTTCATGAGGGATAATAATGCCACAGGGAGATTCATCACCAGGTGTGTTAGGAGTTGCATTTCCACTAGCTGAAGAGACAGATGGAGCAGAACTGATAGGTCGTAAAGTTGGTTTAAGGCAGGGCTTTTGTTCAGGCTCCTCCTCCTCTTCCTCTGGCTCTTCTCGTTTTTCTTCTTTTTCTGCCTTGTCTTCCTCTTCCTCCTCAGATTCTGGCTCTTGTTTTATTTGTGGCTGCCTACGCCGCTCAGCCTCCTGCTCCATCTACAATGAAACAGACAATTAGCAAAAACAGAAGGTCTCTCAAAACCAGTACTGTTTGAAAACAATCTAAAGATCCTCCTCTTTAGAAGGCTGTTAGCCAAGAAAAAGAACCATAACTACTGGCATTCTTATAAGGAATCCTGATTAATTCAAATTTGTTTTCAACTCCATCAAATCTGGATGTGGATCTGGAAAGTTTTTTTGTTGTCATGGTTCCTACCGCCTATCTGGACTTCTTTATAAGAAAAAGCAAATAGAGATAATAGTAAGTATCAGGTCTCTTACACCAATTTGGCTTAATACAACCAGAATACAAAGGACTCGTTTTCCTGTCAGACCAACAGCAACTCACCCTCTGGAGTTCCGCATCTGGATCTGGATGTCCTTCAGCCAGAAGACGCTGCCTAATTTCTTCTAATTCTTCCTTTTCCCTTTTCCTATCTCGTTCATCTGCTTCCATCTCCTTTTCCCTGTCTCTTAGCCTCTTCTGAAGAGCACTACCCCTATAAAAGATACATATTTTTTATTGAGACAACATTTCAATGAGGGGCTTGTACCACAATACAAGAAAAACTTCATGCCACATATATCTGCCACTAAATGAAAATAAGATTCATAAGGGCACCTGGCATCCTCTGTTTTTGTAACATTAGAATCTTAAGATACAAGGTCTCAACCTTACAGTACAGAATCTACCCCACCACATTAAACAGAAGTAGAGCATGTGGCTGCTGATCTCTTTAGAGAAAGAATCAAGTTTTATAGGTATTTGGCCAGAACCACTTCTGCTAATTTAGTTTTATGCAAATGTTAGTTAGTCCCATGCTGAAGGATGTTCCCAATCATCTACATTAACCAGCTGGCTCTTCATATTATTTACAGCTTCTTTGCCTTGAATTATTTAGAAGCATGCTTGTTCCCTTCTCCCTGCTCCCCGCAACTTATTTTGACATTATACTGACCTCTGCCCTGCCTCACAAAAATAAAGTCATGGGAATGAGCAGTTACTCCCAAGCATTAACCAGCAGAAGTAATGAGCTTCCCTTTTCACTCTGCCACTTATGAAGTGACACAAAAATAATTAGGAAATTATTGCCACATTAACCTTACAGTGCCACATTACAAGGCAAATATAAACTCCATAAGCCCCTACCAACAAACCCTACAACTGTGTTTTAAAGTAAAAATGGACATTTTTTTGTTAGGAATACAAAGACATACCTGTAGTATTTTGGATCATCTCTGTCATCATCATAATCTTCTAAGAATTCTTTCAACCGTTTGGCTTCTTTTGCCTGCAAGGAATTGAAACATAAATAAGGATTTCTGGTTTCCTTTTCAGGAGTTTAAAATTTATTAATGTTATTAGCAAGTTAATTGTAGATCTACTCTGCTTTAAACTAAAATACAGAGTTTTCCAAACAGAAAATGGAAAATTTTGGTATTGCATCCAGAGGGTCCACTGGTATCATGTCACCAATATATAGATATATATATATGTACACACACACACATAAACATTCCCATCCACATACATGTATACTTATTTGGTTTATTTTGTTTTGCATTACAGATTAAGAAGATCAAAAGTTCCTTTTCTTCAAATCCTGGCATGGCAGCCTAACTGTATTTTATAAGTACTGCTTTGTTTCAAGAGCTTTTTTAAGACAGTCATGCACAGAAACAAATTTGATGGGTGCTCCTAGGATAAGCACCCTCCTATTGTGGTACTGAAAAAAACCACATGGCATCAAGGTACAGGCTTATGTGGTATTAACGTGCAGGCGAGGGAGAAAAAGAGGAGACTCGCCCCGCTGTAGGGGACAAGGGAGAAAGTGTCTCCTCTCTTTCTCCCCCTCTGATAAAAGGGGCAAAATTCTCAGTTTGTTAAGGGAAATTCAATTAGGAACTTCTAACCTGTATTTAAGCAATATCCTTAAACCAACAATATATTTCTGTGCTAATGACTTTGAGAAACAGATTATGATTATGGCTGTAATTTCAGCACAAAATGAAACACTGTTTTCTACAACTGCAATCCACAGCCAGCATGCAGGAGGATTTGGAATGGAAAATATAGTTGAGCCAATTTCAAACATTTTGTCCCCTGCTCATGCATTTAGAGGGAAAAGGTGGATTCCACATGAAACAATGTATTTTATAATCCTCTTTCCCCTGTGTGTTTCTTTGCACATAAGGCTTTGAAGCAATTTCTAACCCACTCTCTACTACCTCAACGTCTCTCCTCTGGGAATCTATGAAGTGAAATAACACTCCTAAAACCTAAAATAACTTTTCTATGCTTTAGCACAAAATGATGAGATTACAGAATTATCTATCTTCCAAAGGTGTCTTTTCCAACAAAGCTTCCAAGTGTTACATTGGTAACTGATAATTTCACAACTAATGAACTAAGGACACGCTTTTATTAAGTGCAGAGATACATTAAAGAATATTGCATCGTAGCTCATAAAAGGTTTGGGCACATGAGCAGGTTGGAAGTTAAAAAAACAGGTCTAGTTCTACCTAAATGACATAGAACACACAGTAGGTTTTGTCACAAATCTGACAGAAGTTACAGATGAAATAGTACGCGATGATTGGACCACAGTATTTTGCAGCTGCCTACTTCTCATGCTTATGCCTTAATTAGACCAAACCACTAGGCTTTGTTTTTCAGACTTTAAGTAGTACTCCCACTTACTAGACATCTTCTGTTTCAAGTCTATTAACTGAGGGGGGGGGGTGTATAAAAACACATGCAGCCTTTATACAAAATGAGAGCTCTATTACTATCCAGAATATTCCATTCTAAATGGGACCAAGAGAACAAGGCAAGGAAAATTACAAGTCAAACTACACGCCTTACCATTTCCCGTCTTCTTTCTTCTTCCCTCTCAGCCTCTTTTTCATATTCTCGACTTTTTTTTCGTTCTCTGATTTCCCAGTTTTTAAGACGCTGCAACAGAAGAAAATACACTTAAATCCTCAAGAACATTAAGAACAGCAGTACTACTTCAAAGTTAGTTTGAATTGTTGTTTAAAATAACTGTAACTACTAATAATTTGCATAATTTTTATTCAAAACGCCCGAATAAAAAGTCTGTTTTGACAGTGACAAACATATTCTGCCCCAGCTCATGTACTCAAAAGATAAAAAATGGATTTAGGAAAAGAAGAATGATGTGTTTTATACTAGAGGACTTGTTATCAAGTCTCAAAAGACTTTTTTTTATTTAAAGAATCTTTAAAATTCCAACCTACCTCTTGATATGCAGCTTCCTTTTCACGCAGTTTCCTCTCCAGTTTTCGTCGTTCGTAGGCATCTTCTTCATCTTCTTCTCGGTCTCTCTTCTTATCCTTTTCTCTCTCTCGTTCCCGCTCTCTTTCCCGCTCCCGTTCTCTTTCCCGTTCCCTCTCGCGTTCTCGTTCTCTTTCCCTCTCGCGTTCTCGTTCTCTTTCCCTGTCTCTGCTTTTTTCTCTGAAGGAAGAAAAAACCCCGAAGTTCAGTAGAGAGCCTCTCCATTCAATCAAATGATTAATAGAGGTTAGTTTTCTTCTGCAGTTGTAGAAGATGATTAGCTGGTACAAAAATGGGCATAAAATCAATACTAACTGATGGGTATTCAAAAACCCACTAAAAGTAATTGTTTGAACACTAACCATTAAATAGCAATATTTACAGAAACTAAGAATGAGCATATGGCAATTTCTTATGAGACTGAGTTAGCAGTTCTGCACAGCCAAAATTACCAGAAATAAAGGGTATCCTTAACAAATCTTTTGTGTTCATGTGGCTTACAGACAATTTCAACACTTCTGATGATTTAATGTGAAAGCAGCACTTGATATATGATATGATTAATTACAGCTTGAATGAGTAATTCCCTTGCTTTTAGTAAAAAACCCCACAATCCAAACAAAAAACCCAAACCAAACCAACTGAAACAAAACCCCCTGAAATCCAACAAAGGAAATGATAAAACCTGTTTAAGCTAAGAAATGCCACAAACATAAGATAATCTTAAGCAGGAATAAAGCTAATAATGAAAAATAGGAGACATTTGAGATAAAACCAGTATGCTTATATCCTCTTTGGAGAGTTGCTTACTGCATACTGCAGTTGTTATATTCTTGTGCTGTGGGGGGAAGTCAAGTATTCTCCCAGTTTGGACTTCCTGCTCTTACTCTGATCTTCCACAAGGATCATTCTCTTTTGAATGGCAGCTGATCTACTGAACTATATGCATTTAGTAAACAGCACTAAGAAAAAGTGAAATAAATACTAGCTGAAGTACATTTACCTTGATCTGCTCCGATCCTTGCGATCTGAACTCCTTTCACGATCTCTGTCCCGGTCTCTGTCTCGTTCGCGGTCTCTGTCTCGGTCCTTAGTTCGGTCACGGTCCCTATCTCGCTCCCGTTCACGCTCCCGTTCCTTCTCCTTCTCTCGTTCACGTTCCCTCTCTCTTTCACGCTCCCTCCTTTCTCGTTCACGCTCCCGTTCCCTTTCTCTTTCTCTGCGTTCTTTTTCAATTTCCTGTCTTTCTTTCTCCTTTTTGCCTTTTTCCTCCTCCAGTTTCTAAAAACCAACAAGAGAACTTTCATAGTTAATTTTGTAGTTACACAAACTGGATATTCCCGACACAACACACAAGGCTGGTAATGGAAATACCAAAACCGCCACTAATTTAAAAACATTAAATAGGGCTTGGTGGGTATTTTTTGGAACTTGTAAGTATGAAATCAAAATGCAGCAATCACAAGACTTAAGTTTTGTGCAAAAGCACAGATCTACCCAGACCAGCAATCTCCAACCTTAGTAGACTAGGGCTGGTCTTGTATTGTGAGCTGACTAAACTGCACATTCAGTGTGCACTACCAGTCATGACTCAGGTGGGACTCAAATTCTACTGGCCTTATAAGCCAGTTGGGTACAAGTAAAGTGAACTTCCAGCTGATAAAATTAACTCCATTCAATTAGGAAAATATATTTCAGTGGAATGCTTACTGGGACAGTGAGTTGTTTCCAAAAAAGTCTTGGAACACCAAAACCATCCTAGATGAAAACTTGGGTAAAGAAATATATCCACTTACACACGGTGCATGTGGTTAAACAGTGAAGAAAACTGTCACTTTTCCCCTTTTCCCTCCCTAAAAAAGTTCTAAGTGTTCATTGGTAAGAACTGGACTCTGCAGAATGGAATCTTAACTTCCACCACTGCAAGATGGAGACAGTTAAAAAAAAGGTTGGAAATAGCTCTTTTGAAACACAGAAACTAAAGGTTACCTGCTACAGTTTTACTAAAAATTGTACAAAATTGCCCCTTTTTTCATACAGAAACAGTTCTTATGACCAGAATTCCTATAAGACAATAGAAAATACATCAACAGAACGATAGATAAATCCATCCTTGGAAGCAATTGTTATGTGTTCACTTACAGATGCTGTGCTAGGACATGGACCGCCAACACTGGATTAACCTTGCCTATTAGCTATGTTTCTGGGAGGAAGAGCAAGTACACGGTTCACAAATATACCAAATAACAACCACATATACCAAATTTCAACCTGATGGATGCAAGAATACCACTTTTTGAACAAATATTGAGCAGAATAAACAGGTTTATCCCCTTTGGCTCCACGTTTACCATCACTGAAATGAAATTAAAAACTGGAACAATGAAACAGCATTTCTCTGGTTTGTGTTTTTTTGTTCTTTTCTTTTAAACAAAGCATTTAAGACAACTTTAAAAAGCAATCTTACCTGATTAGTGTTCTTCTGCCATAGGCACAGGGACCAGAGAACCGACAAAGGATTACAGAAATAAAGCTAAATCACCAGTGATTAATGTATCCAGTGAAACTATGCTGCATTGATAACACAATACAGGCAAACCCATGTTGGATACATTGAAATCACAAAGGAAAAAGGGACTAAAAATGGTAGGAATTGGTAGAAAACTGATGTGAAAAAATAAAGCTTAGATCCTATAATACACACTGGGCTGCAAAACTAATTTCTAAGGACTGTATTATCCAGGAGCTTTACAGTGTTAAACCTCAGTAGGGTAAAATTTTAAACTAGGTTGTCAACTTTTAAAAACAACTTACCTCAAATTTCATATACTTTTAAAGAAAGTTTACATACTGAAGTGGTTGATACTTACAGGTTATCTTAGATGTTCCAATAGAAATTTCTTTAGTTGAACTCCTGCTTTTTCACCACTCTCAAAAAATTTGTTTATGGTGAGATTTCTCAAGAGAGTGGGTTTCTTTCTTTTATTAAAAATATATTCACAGAAGTGTAAATACACACGCACAAGTTTTGGTATACTAAAATCCTTTTCTCAAGTCCACTTCCTTAAAATCCAATTGAAAAAATAAACAGGTGTATTTTGTAATCAAAATCTGACCTCAGTTAACTTCTGTAAACCTAAATAAAAGGATCTGACAGGGTAATGGGATGGGAACAGTATCAGATAAACTGAAGTAATGAACAGAAATGAACAGGTAGAAGAATTATAAATCTTACCTTGAGCTCTCTTCAGACTCGTCCGTGCTGTAAATGGACGCCCCCTGCAATGCTGATACCCTGACAGTCTGTCGTTATTGTTTATAAACTCATACCAAAAACATGCAAAGGTTCACTGTGCTCACTAGCCCGCTGCTAAAGATTCAACAGCCCCTTTTAAACATATCCAATATACACAATGATTACTTCTAGTTGATTTTTGACGTTAAGAAATTCAAAACAGCCCCCCAAAAATACAAATCGAGGGCACTGAAATGCCCAACAGCTTCTGAAACAGTGAAGCTTGTTTTTTGTTTGTTTTGTTTGCAATTTAAAAAAAAGTATTACTCATTTGCATTTTAGTATCAGTGACAACATGGGGCTTGGAATTGAACACAATTCTACTGAAGTTTCACCACTAACCAGTTTCACGTTCAATTGCTGAGCTTCTTTGGTTGACTTTTTCTAGTTTTTTTTTTTTCCCCCAGGTTTCTATCTTGCAAAGCTTTAGTCAAGAGAAAAACTGAAAACGTGTACATACAATAACATGTAGTCACCTGTGTTCATACTGATATGTTTGCATGAAAACATGGTACCATCCCCAGTGACTGCATGTGGTAAAGCTGAAACAACATGGACACACTTCACCTCGCTGTATCTTCAACATTTTCTTTAATGTTGACGTGGGGGTACTTTGAAAGAAAATGTGTGCTCAAAAGAGCAGCTTGTGGATACTTCCCTAGGCCAAGGACCACTCCAATCTTGTTGGGAAAAAATTAATACCAACTTTAAGCTAAACATTAAAATAAGACCATCACATGCATAGCTGTGCTCTCCGATCCGCAAGTATCACTTTCCAAAGCAGAAACATTCACATTTGCACTAGCATTAGTGGAAACTTCTGTAAGTGGGGACCCTGGGGTGGGACTTGATGTGCACAAACATTTCCAAGCCAGTTACCCCTTTGCATATTTTTCTGAGGGGGCATCCATAAGTATAATAAAAAACAGAAACTCATACTTACATCCTATTCCATGTTACTTTCCAAGCTGTGAGTTTCATCTTGCATTAGTCACCATATGATCTCTATCATAATGGTGGGGGTCAATGAATAGATTAGCTTTATGGGAATTTACAGTTCTTCCATGCATCTAAAGTTTGGTAAGTCTGGTAACCACTGACCTAGTTTTAATCTTCCCCCACTCTTAACTTAGAACTATTAAAATAAAAGACTTTAATTTAATTCACGTTTCATCTCTTCAAAAATCTTGGATAATGTTACAAATCTACCTAGAGAAACACACTCAAGTGTATGTCTTATACTGCAGCCCCGTTTAGCCTTCACTTATAAATATATTGACTTAATGTATGTGTAGCAACTTAAGCTGCCTTTATTCATGCTGAAGTGAGAAGAATGAAAAATACTCAGTAGCAATCAAAGTCTTAGCATAAAGATGTCACGGGCCACTTTAACGTGGCAACTGTCTTTTTCTGACTTGTAAAGAGCTACATGTATATTAAACCTAATATAAACATAATTTTAAGTGATAATGCAATGGTACTGCTAAATTTTATAACAGTGGTTTTTTGGATTTTGAAAAAGCCTAATTTGTATCAAGTGCAAAAACAAGAATACTACCTTGTGTGTGTCTCTGAATTTACTGATCTCTCTTGATATCAGGTCTCTTTTGTCTTCCTCCATTTCTATAGCATTTATATCCTCCTAAAAAACAAGGGGGACAGGAGTAAAAGCATTAACAGCCATCTGTACAGACATAGGAGAACAAGAGAAAAGCTGAAGGTTAGAAGTTTTCAACCAGTCTTGCAAGAGAAAAATAAAGTCCTTCTGCAGTACCAAACCTGACAGTCTGATGTTAATGAGTGGAAAAAAAAAAAAAAAATCAGATGGACAAGAGTCACAAATCTGGCAACTAGCAGTAAACATAGTCATTGTCAAAGCCTACAATGTAAACGAACCTTGGTGATGAGTGGATAAGGTATCAGTGGGGCCACTGGAAATCTGCGGAAAATCTGCGGAAAAATCCACGGAGATTTTTTTTTTTAAAAATTGATTGCACACTACTCTGAAAAACAATGTTTTGTATGTTTGTACTACAACGCAATATTGTATTGCTGTGATCTCATTTCTTTGATTCAACAAAGTTACAGAAGAACCTCGCTAATTCTCCCTTTGCTGAACTACTTACAAACACATAGTGATGTCTCATGTTAGTAAGACTTCACTGAATTACAAGTGTACTACAGGATATTAGTACGCTATGGTAGCATCAGAAACAAGGCTAAGCTACACTTGCCAAAATAAATATGTATATTTGCAGTGGGTATGTCTTGATTTCATTTACTCGCTAATTCGCAGAATTTGGTAGATTGCACCTGCTCTTATAGTTAGTGCGAATTAGCGAGGTTCCCCCGTGCTTGAAATTGAAAACCAGATTCCACTCACTCTCAGCTCCCCACACACATTTTCAACTCCCCCACAGCAGTCATGCCTTCACCCAGAAGAACTAATAGCCTCTGCTGCTAACACCAGCGGGAGTCATCTCCACACCAAGCCCTTCAGGGGACAACAGCCCCAAAGCTGGTGAGTTTCCACACCCCCCTCACCGCCCCCACAATATATCTGCATCCACCTTCCCTTTCCCCCCCACCCTCACAGTCTTTCTCTCCCCTCTCCTTTATGGACAAGAGAACAAGAAGCTAGTACCATCTCTTCACTCCCACCTCTATCCACACAGGCCAAAGATGGCAACTTCCAAGTTTCTTGTCTTCCTTCCCAGTATGGAAAGGATGATGGGGTGCAATTTCAACCCACAAGTGCTGTGTATTTTACAAGCGCTCATTTGGCTACTCAGCTGGCTCAGATTAGCAAAGTTCTATACGACACAGAGCTAAGAAAATATTGCTCTGTCTCAGGGACATACCCAGCACCCAGCTCTCCATGACTGCAAAGGCCTCTTACAATGTTTAACTACCTGGCATTATTCATGGCCATATATATGTATATTTACCCACAGGATAATACACATTGCAACAGCACTTGCAACAAAAAAATACAGCTGATAGCATTAAACAGTGACTCATTTGCAAATTGTCATCAAGGAAAACATCTTCTCCCAAAGGGAGGGAGAAGAAAGAAAAACAAATTCTCAGCTCAGCACTTTTATACCTCAGGTTGGCCATGACTAACAATATTGTGGGAAGATAGACTTGCTCCCTGAGGGAGATGTTTCTTGCACCACATTTAAACTCCACAAGCATTTGAAACTGCATCATTGCCTTGGAATAGGTACTTTGCAGAAGACTTAAGTGGGTAAAAATCTTGGTCAAACAATTTTCCAATCTCTTTTATCTCTTTCCAATTCTCTTTCACATAAGGTGCAGAATGTTAAGTGGGAAAGCCCATTTTCCCATGGTTAGAAACTTTGCTGGAAAAGCTAAGTCTGAGTTTGCTTATCCTTGTTCCCCCTTCTCCATTTTGTTTTAATCCATAAAAAGGTCATTCACAGAAGCAGGTCTAAACCAGAACATTCATTCCTGCTTAACATGGTTTTTTTTTCGCATTTCACAAGGATAGGAAAGCTGGCTGACCAAATCCAGCCAAACTGAGATGTGTTTAGAAGTGATTTTGTAAGGCAGGAAGATTACAATGAGCCTTTCATCCCCAAAGGATCCCTTCAAGGACATACACAACTAATGAAGTGCTTCCACATATGAGTAGACAGCTGCAACCAGTTGGATCAAGGCACACTGCAAGAATGCATTCAAAAAGCAGAGAGAAGTATTTTGTCAAAAACTACCAAATTTGTGGCATTACAATAGTGCCCTGGCATCTTTTACTGGAAGTGGATGGTATGCAGGAACTCTTTACGGTTGTTTTTTAAGTTCGTATTGAAAAACCCTATATGCACATACAGATTAAACTGCACTAAATTCAGTATTTCCACCTTCAGAGGGATGAAAGGTCGGTTCAGTCCTGCCCAGATTCAAACCTGTTGCTCCAGGAAGTTTATGTGCTCAAATCCCTAAACCATCCTGAAGGGATGGTGTCTATAACTGACTAGCTTTCCGCTCAAAAAAAAAAAGAAAAAAGAGGAATTGCTGCTGACATCAATGCTTGTTGATTTGTTTTCTCATCAGAAGTTTAGGTTTAAAGTATTTGCACAAGGTTTGGCCATTATATAAAGGTGAGTTGAAGAAAAAAAAATCTGTTTTGTCCAAAATCAAAACACATACGTCCTCCTTCTTTTCCTTTTTCTTCTTCCTGGGGTGAGAGTCAGATTCCTGGGAGGGGGCATTGAGCTCGCTGGAATATTCTCGTATTAAGACTTCAATGGCCCCTTTAATTATCTGATCTCTTCTCTTTGTTTCCTCATCCAGTGCTTCATCATCATCATTTGTTGTCTCTGGTCTGGAGTTCTAAGGAAAAATGGCAAAGTAACAGGACTTAACAAATTGAGAGTAATAGTTGTTTTATCAGAAGTTCACCTTTCATCATCACATTCATGCCCCTACAGTATTTACTATAAAAAAGCAAAACCCCAAACAAACAAAAAAAAAAAAAAAACCAAACAACTCACCACATGAAAACCAAACCACCTACAAATACAAGTAATTATCAATTGCATTATATTAGTCAGATCTTTTCACACTGGCAATACCACAGTTTATTGCACAGTTTTATGGAATGGATGCAGAGAGCAAGTGTAGGATTGTACAATAAAATACCATACTAAAATAGGAACACAAAAATGGTGATTAAGGCAGTAGACAGGAAAAGAGAAAACACCCACACACTCCCAGAAAGGCAATCACTATAGTGCAGCTCTTAGACAAAAGTTTTGCCTTTTATGTTCCAGAACTTCAAGTCACTTCAACAGCAGCTCCTCCAAGCCTTCTATTAAATGCCATGCAATACCAATGCCTACCTAAAACTTCCAAGCTGCAACTTCAAATTGGAAAACTATATTAATGAAACATCATTAGGAAAAACATTCCTTGAACAACAAACTATTTTTAAAATTATTGTTGATCAAGTACTTTGCAGTTCCTCATCTTTTTGCCCCTTTCAACCTTGTAGGGAGGAAAAGGAACACAAAGAAGTGCCTTTCCCTAAATATTACATGAAAGCATAGAAAGATGATGTGCACACCAAGCAAGGTAGCCCACCTCTCAATCCCCTGAATCTTTTAGAAAAATGGAGTCTCACCTGAGAATCCAGCTGGGTATCCCGTCAAACGATAGGTGGTGGGTGGAGTGAGGGGGAGGGAAGGGTCTGATGGAGCAGCAGCTAAGAATGAGGGGGAAGGGAGGATTCAGTTGGAGCTGAAGAAGCTGCCAGGCCAAGGAGGAGCAGGCTGAAAAGAGCTAGAAGGTGGTGACAGGGGGTGGAATTGAAGAGATCCAGGGAGAAGAAGTGATCAGGGAGAGCAGGTAATAAGATAAAGGTTTGCTTGGTGTGTCTCTGTATGAAATCATGTTGTAGTTTATATGTTTGATTTCTTAGTTCAAAATATTTGAGAAAATTTGAAACTTTTGGATCCAAGTGGCACCAGCACACCAATGATGGTATGAAAGGAATTGCAAGCAGTTTGATCACAATGCACTTCATCAATACTCCTCAGCAATTCACAGCCTTTCTTAGCACCACCACAAAAAGCCAAATCCAATAAGACCCAACAAAAACCATGGAGTTAATCTCATTCTACCATACATTTCTCCTATGGTTGCCTTCACCAAAGTCACAAACAGTACCTGCTGCTGTATTACCATCAATCCCCCCAGACTGACTATAACTTGCAGAAAACAAAATTCTGGAGAGATGTACAAGAACTCCAGAAATACTTTAAAGCTCATTTGCAACATCAGCTGTGAAACACAGTATCACAGGTGATGCCAACATGAAACAAGGAAGTAAGAATGAAAAGGCAGTCCAATCAAGCCCTTACCTAGGCTAAGAGCTCATACAGTACTCCATTCAAACCTCACAAAGTTAGCACTCTGCTTTCCCAAGCCATTGGATTTCATCCCAAACACACGGCGTCCAGTCAAAAATATGTCAAGAACTGCAAGTCATCATTATGCCTCTACTTCTGGTTAGGTAAAATGAAATAAAAGTATCTGTGTTTCCACTATAATCTACATGTATTTAAGAAAAATTCCAAACTGAAATTTTTAAAATTTTTTGCTACAGCATGATTAGAATCTTTAGTTTTCTAAACTAGAGCCTCTTCTCACTTTGATCTTACTGAAAAAAACTGGTTTTAAGTGGTATCTTAAAGCACATAAAAAACCTTTAGGAGTTAGAGACAAAGCCCAACTTGATTTGGGTTGAAATACAGCAAGTTTCTTTCAGCAAAGAAACAGACACCATTAAGTTCAATGCAAGCTTGTCAATTAAGGTATCTTTGCATCTCAATAAGAAGTCAACATAGCAAATATCAGCAATTATTCCAGAGCAGATCCTTAGCTTCAGAAAGGGATAGTACAAAAGCAATTTTCCCCTCTACTAAATGTCTGAAAGCAGCCCACTGCCTGATATCTGTCTCTTCTAGTGAAGGATCTACTTCTTTCCTTTTCAGTACTTGTTTGGAAAGATCATCAATTCCCCTCAGACAGCAAATTTACAGATTGACAGAGTAACTTCTTCTAGGGTTTCAGCACTTTCAAGAGTTTCTAAACAAAAATGAAGCAACGGAATCAAAACATACAGCAAATATTACTGCACTTCCTAATGAATTACAGAAGTTATTCTAGAAATGTAGTTGTAGCTTGCAGGTAAGCAAGCTTCAAACACTAGGGAATTAAGAGCTGACATTTCTCTGCCTTTCAACATATCTTCAGACTCACTAATGTGAATCTGGCAGAATCCTAAAATTAATAAAAGACACAGAAAGAAGTAGAAACTGAGACATGCTCACAATCTGATCTAGAAAGCAACATTACACTGACATTCTACTAAAAGAATGCAAATCACACATTATATACATACCCCATTAGATGCCTTTTTCTTTGCTTTCCATTCATCTAGCTGAGCCTTTGTCTTTGCATCAACTTTGACCAGCAGCTTCTTCTCTCCAATCTGGAGGTCATGGAGTAGTCTCAGTGCTCGTAAGGTAGAATCTGGCTCTTTGTACTCACAAAATCCAAAGGCTGAAATGGATGATTGAAATGAGAAATAAACACATTAAAGTTCTTCAGGTAATTTACTTTGTTTAAAAATGTGTTTTAAATCAATAGACTTGGAACACAGACACTTTTTTAAAAAAAGCCAGGAGTACACATCATAAAAACTCAATGTTCATCCACCAAACTAATCTTTGATATAATTATCAGTCCAATAAATAAGATGGAACCAGTACACACATTCTAGATGTCCCATGCCTGGAAACTTCCATGGTCAGGTTGGATGGGGCTCTGAGCAACCTGATCCAGTTGAAGATGTTCCTGCCCTTCAAAGGGGGTTGGACTAGATGAACTTTAAAAGGTCCCTTCCAACTCAAATGACTATGATTGTGTTTGTAAAGCTTTTGATATATCTGTCTTAACTAAGAAATGCAGTCTATATGATGACATCTCAGGTGGATTTGCAATTGTCTGATGATCAAGGGCATCAATCAACAGCTCATTGTTAAACTAAAGGGAAGGGTTTCAATCTTTCAGATATTCAAACTAGGTTCTTCACAACAGTTACATAAAAGTGTTAAATGAGAAAAACATTTTTGACAGCAAAATAAAAAAAGTGTGAGAGATAAAAAAGCTGAAGAAACAGAACTACATCCTTAAAAAGAAAAAAAAAAAAACACCCATAAATCCAGCAAGATACAAAACCAGCAAAAAAATAGTAACCAAAATTGTTTCCTGCAGTCACTTTGGAAAGGTCACAAAAATTAAAACAGTTCAACTTGACAATATGAAAGGTCAATTTTACATCAGAAAAACCTCCTTCATGGAGAAGAACAATACATATTATTGGAAGTGGCTTGTAAAAGTGTTAGAAAAGTATCTTTCTTTGGGGCTAAGTCCAAAGAGGGAAAGCTTTCTCAGGAATAGTCTATAAAATCATTCAACTTCAGAAAAGAAAGGTAAGCAAACTAGGCTCCCAAGACATCTTTCAATTTAACCATTCTTAATTATATTATTTTATTCTCAATTCCAGAAAATACTAGTCCTTTACTAGAAAGCATTTCACAGCTATCATATTACAGCATCTTAAAATGTTAAATTATTAAGAACAGCAAAGCGTCACAATAGTAAAATGCTGCCAGTTAATAAAAAAAAAGTATATCTAGAGATTTTGAAAAACATGAACAGTTACCTTGAAGTTTTCCAGATGCTCCTTGCACTCTCTTCCAACTCAAAACCAAACCACATTTCTGCAATTAAGAGAAGTATCATTAATTATTATGTTGAAAGCATTACAAAAATGTGACCACTTTTTGCAAAATATTATAAAATTAAAACAGGGTAAACTCTACTAAAAATAAAATACGTCTATATTCATAGACATCAATATTGTCAAAAAGTTGTACTCCCCATTATTGGATTCAGGCATAATAGGCTGCTATTCCAGTGAGTGGGAATAGCTCTACTTTAAGTTTCAATGCAATGCTTGTGGGTCCTTTATTCATCAGCCAGGGATGAAATGCAGCAAGCAGTCTGCTGTACTTACTGCTAGAAGCTGCCGTATCAGCATGTCTGAGGCCTTCTCTGAAATGTTGCCTACAAAAACAGTAGTAGTGGGACCGCAGTTTTCATCGTTTTCTTTGTTCTTCAAGCCGGGGTGATCTTTTCTGACTCCCAAGTGTTTTCCAACCATAGACACTGTGGTAGGAACTAACACCTATAAAGAGCAAGAGAAATTGTAAAATAAAGCACTGGACTTTTTTTTTTTTTTTTTAATTGGTAAGACATGAGACTTAGGGATCTGCACTTATTTCAAATTTGAATTTTCATACAAACCTCAGGCTTATGGAGTAAAACACCAATAAGCAGTTCAGGCTTTAATACTTTCTACAACACAAAAAAGATGGCCATTTTCTGGCAAAGGAAAGTAACAAAAGATAACTGAACACAGCCACTGAAGGTCTCAAGGTGAGCATACAGTAACATTAGGTATTATTTCTCCTACAAATAACAAGTTTGCAACATTTGAGTCACTGGAAGTTGAATTACCTTACCTAATACTGTAAAAACCAAGGTGTGAATAGAAAAGTAACTCTGACTCAAAGGCTTCAATGGACACATGACACATGATCTTAAAGCTTCCACACAGTGAATAAACACTACTGCTTTATTTAATAAACACACAACACAAAGTCTCTTTGGGTTAAGGAGCAAACATCTGCAAGTTAACTGTACAAAGACAGGCAGGATCATCTGCTCCATTTTGCTACTCTTCTTTCACCTAAGAGTTAACAATTCTTATGCATAGTCCCTCTTCTCAGAACACCTTTCTAGAAGTGTCACTTACTAAAAGTTATTCTAATCACAAAACTGAAAAATAAATTTGTTTCAGTATCTCTGTCTTAAACACACTGGTTACCATGAACATACCCTCCAGTAGGAGATAATACAAGCTATCCAAAAATCCTGTATTTTGGGGAGATTTCACTCCTGCAAAATCACACAAATGGTAACTCACATTGAAGTCGAGAAGTAATGTTTATATTTTAAAGCGCACTTTTTTTCACCCAAAAATCATAAACCTCCCTTCCAACTTGAAATTTGTAAGATAGACAAAGAAACCTTTCATTTGCTTTTCCACAGATGGATATTACATGCAACTATTCCTTTTCCTGCAACATGGAGACAGCAACCTTATCTGTAAGCTTGTCAAATCACATCTTTTTGGACAACCTAGCAGTGCTGTGCGATGGCCTCACACAGCTGGATGAGGCAATGCCTTCAGGGTACTGTGTCAGGGCTACAAACTCCAGAGTAAGAGACCTGGAACCTCCCTGATCTAACTGTACTGCACAGGAAGAGCACACATGATCCAAAGACAAAGCCTCTCACTGTATTTGAGAGGAGTGTGTCTTCTTGCAAGAACAATAACTGCTTCACCTCTGCAGCTGGTGTCTCCAGACATTACTTCAAACTTTGTCTAGGTGAGAAATTAGTGTAACATTTGCATTATAGCTGCATTTAAAATTAAGCATCTTCTTTCATAATACAATTCTGACAGAATAGAGCAAAACAAAAACACTGGTGACATATACTAAGTTTTATTCTCAATTTTATTTGGGTATCCTACATCCCTACTGTAATACTTACAGTTGGAGCAGGAGCCATGATGCCCATTGGTACAGGAATCATAGGGGTCCCTGAGAAAGACAATACATTAATATTAGTCTGCCCTGCTGAGAACTGATGCATACAAATGGAATCACTGCAGACATGATTTTCAAACTAGACAGCAATTTTGGTCAACTAAGAATTTCACAGTACTGATTACCAGTAATTCCTCAAGCATTCCAAGGAAGCATATATAACATACCATAGGCATCCTGGTCACTTTCTGGTATTACCATTTCAACTCTGTCATACACAAATCTATTTTCAGAGCATAATCAAGCCACAGTATTGTTCTAGAAGACAGTGGGGTGATAAATGAGGCAGGGAATTCCTGAGAGGAAAGGCAGCTGATGCCCTACAGATGATCTCGTTCCCAGCTTACACAATTCCCACAAGTGCAATGGTTTTTGCACATGGCTATATGTGCAATGGATGAGGTCCTGTAGAGAACAGCACCAGGCTTCATGCCACTATTTATGGAATAGCTTAATAAAGGCAGCATAAAAAAATCTCTATTGAGAAGCTGCTGAATACTTCACTTGGCAGTCTCCAATACCTAATTTAGAAAACCACAGAATTTTAATAATGTTCATTAATTCATATTAAACAGTATTTTAAATTAATATTTAATGAGATGAAACCTATTTTACACTACCAAATTCACTAGCAGCTTTAAGCACTTTCATGAGCCAATATCTGATCATAAGAAAGGCTCTTTACATGCTCTTTACAAGGCTCTAGAGGTTAAATATATTAAATGAATGGATTTCATCAAAACTAGTTGTTGATCAGCAGACACACTGAGACTTGAGAACAGTGAGGTCAATCTCATGTTCTTCACAGGAATCCTATATCTCCTTTTTTTTCCATTCTACAGACTTCCATTGTTTTTTCCCTCTCAATCCTTCCCTTACTGTTGTATTCAAAAAATTCAGAAATTTGTATTCAGAAATTTGTTGTATTCAAAAAATTCTAAACAAATTTCTGCAACCTACTGCCCCTGGATTTGCTCCCCCTTTCTCTAGTGTTTAGTCTTGAAATACTTCTCCTCAGACATCCTTTCCAGTTTTTTCCTCATCCACTCTGGTTTTGCTTTATTTATGTTTTTATTTTCTCCAGCTCTCAATTCTCTTCCTAAGTCCCTTCATATTAAGGTCATACTACCTCTTCTTCCTCCAAATCATTTAGACAATCAAAACTGTTTTGCTCTCCCATGTTCTCTGTTTTAATACACCACAGCATCTGACAGGCTGTAGCAACGACTCACAAGCAAGACTGGTCGTGCAGCTCTATAATTAATATAATTATCACAATGGCTTTTAAAGTTACAGCTCAGCAAACACATTTGTGTTATCACTGATAATTCTATGAAACTATCTGCCCAATGTTTAGCAGAAGCCACAAAAATCCACTGAAATATTGGGCATGTCTGGAAATACAATGACCATAAAGGCATCATTTAGCTGCTACACAAAAGCTTGATGCACCTACAGTTTTGACTAAGGCCTACAGACCTGGCCTCTGCAACCCAAGGCTGCCCAGCCTCACAGAACAGCACCTACATGACTTCACTGGTGAAGCAGCTGCTTCATTAGGAAAGGCTGCACTGCACACTCTGAGACTCTTCAAGTGTGGAGGTTTGCAAGGCATGGAACGTGGCTGAGGTGAACAGAACCACTAAACTCAACCCGCCCGACTCCCACATCAGAACTGGGGCAGGAGGGAGACACTGAGTAGGGAACCAATTTAAAAACAAACTTCAGAGAGTAGCACTTTTCACAGCAGTTAATGAACTTTTCAAATTTGTTTCAAGAGGTGACAGAGACGAACAGAGTAAAAAAATTCCAAAATGTTCCCAAATGACAGGTCCAGAAGAAGACAAAGAACAACCAGAAAATCATACTCTACTACCCAACGCTACAGGTGCATGAAGCAACAGACTCAGAAAGCAGACAGGCATACATGCCCACCCTAAATGCTGCCTTCTAGTCCCACTGCCCACACACTGCATCAGCCTATATGGACTGCAGGTCTCACCTACTACAGCATTTCTGGCATGCAAAATTGGGGTTTTTACACCTTAGTGGTATCCAGTAATCTTCAGAGATTTATCAGAATCACCTCCTTATCAGATCTTCCACACTAATATTGGGAAATGCTAGAACTTCCTGTTTTTAGCAACTGTATTTTTAAGCAAAACAAACCACCCTTCCGATCTTCATTATTATGCAAGCAAACTACTCCAGCTGAAACTCTTCAAAAAATTACAGGCTGAGGTAACTAAGACATGAATTTTTCACCAAACAGCTAGCTAAAGATAATATTCTAAGTCACTAAAATTGTGATCTTACATATGGACTAAATTCAGAGCAGATTTCATAAAATCTGTGGCATTTTCAGCTCTACTGATGTTCTTATACTAAGAAGTGAGATCTATATCCTCTACAAGTCAAAATATGTTGTCTGCACAGGCAAGCAAATCATGTTTCTCTTATGCAGACAAAAGCTTTATTCTCACCTAATAACCAGTCTTCTCCACTCTACATACTATTCAGATTCCTAATATGAGACTAATATAAACTCAGATTCCTAAAATGAGACTATTTAAACGCAACAAGAGAACAAAACCTTCTTTGTCACACATTCTAAGAAGTAAAATGTTCATAGCCAAAAATTATAACAGACATTTAAAAATATATTTCAGAAAGATTTTTTTAAAGTATCTGGTGTTTTATACACTAGTATATACAAATTGGAGCTAGAAAAAATAAGAGGTATTATTTTAAAATTCAACCCGAAATTTTTGACGGCAGGATGCTACCTAAGCAAGAGCTCTTCCTTTATCAGAAAATAGGTAACATCTCACAGTTGTCAAGAAAAATGTTTAGAAAAATTAATGCAAGTAAAATTAGCCTAATAAATGATGTGCAGAAATGTTTTTGTAGTTCACCCATCTGTTTTTTGAATGTCTCTATTGTCTATAAAACACTCCTGTACAACACAGTTTAAGACAATATAGACAACACAGGAGTTATTTTCTGCAGTTCTTGTGATGAATTCTGAAGAGGTAATTCTCTGATGTCCTCCCCTCTCCCACCTCAAGTCATCATTACGTATACTCACAATACAGAAAGAAAGCTGTTCCAGACCAACAAGATAAAATCTCAACTCAAAAACCAGAGGCTGATCTTAGAGATGAACAAAGAAAAAAGGCAGGAATAATTCTGGGAAGATCAGAAGAAATTATAAAGCTAACTATAAATTTGCAAGATGTTTAAAGGAAAGAATACAAGAAGCAAAATAAAAGAAAGTGGGACATTAAAATAGAGAAAAACAACTCAAAAAAGTTGAGTTGAAAGTTACTCCTCTATGTTCACATCACACATACTCAGCATACCCAAGAGTTTCCAAAGGCTATTACAATGGATTACTGTCAAAACACTGGCTTTGGAACACCTAATATAAACAGAAATCACCACTCAGCTTCAGTCTTGAATACAGGCTCAAGAAAAGTCCAGTATTTCATTTCTGGTTAAATGTAAACAGTTCTTGGTAGACCAAAAAGAGCTTGCTCACATGACATTCTCTGTGGGAAAACTAGAACCTCAACTGCAATGTACACAAATCTGAGTTACCAAGATATATTATTTACAAAAGTTCCTGGCTTTTAAAGGAATTCAGAATAATAGAAAGAAATTAAATTCTACAATACTTCCATATATTACTATAACTTACCAGGAGGTACAGGTGGAGGAAAACCAGGAAACTGTGGAGGTGGGATCCCAGGGGGAAGTGTTGGGATTCCCATAGGAGGGCGATTCAAATGAGGTGGAAAAGACATTCTTGCAGTCACAATCTGAAAAAAACAGAGAAGGAAACTTATAGTCAGTTCCTAAACGTGAATTACAAAAGCAGTGAAGTGGTAAATGTCTGTAATTATTTAAAATTTTTATATGGACTTTCAGCTACGAACTAGAACTTATTTTTTTCAACTTTTTCCCCTCACAGCTATTCATTATGTTAGATGTAGTAGAAGTCTTCTCTCTCAATTAAAAACAGCACTTCTAAGGAAGTGTTTCAGAATGAACTGAAAAACAAAGCTATATCTGACTCCTCATACCAATAAGAGCATTAACAGTTTGTACAGTTTCTTTAAAATAAAGCTATCTTGGCAGTATTAGAAAGCAAAACTGATCTTGTAACACATTTTCAATAAAGCAAATAGTTCTGTTGTACAAGAAATGATCACACACAATACAACTGTAGAACAAGACACCAGAAAGAAGTGGGACGTTTGCAATGCTCAGCACCAATGGGAGTTGTATTTAAGATGACATTGGGGAGATTCTCAAATCCCAGCAAAGAGAGAGTTAAAAGCTTGAAAGAGGGTTCTGTGATCTATTTTTAACTCAACCCAGTCCACAAATCTCCTAGAGCACAACTTGGACATTAGCCCATGAGCTGAGGGTCAACATGCTCCCACAGAGAGTAAAGATCATTTCAAACATCCTTTTCTATTCAGATTATTATTTTACATGCATATTACTGACCCTGAAACAGAGACCAACCAGTCATAAAACACTCAAGATCACCCTTAATACAACTAAGGCATGCATTCTTGCTTCCAGTACAGTTTCGGTAACCTTACACAGTCAAATCTTCATGGAAGGCTTTAGGCCCTCAGGTCTAAAAAAACCAAAACTGGTCACAATATTACTGCTGAGCATATACCTACACTCACAGTGCAGTGAGGAAGCACTGGAGAAGTTCACACACAGTGGATCATGTGGATATGAATCATGAAGACACAGTATCACAAGTGACAAGAACCCAGTAAGCTGCCGGCAGAATGGGCTCTACAGACTGCCTCACAACCCACAGTGACAGATCTGCACTGCAACTGCTTTCCAACAGTCAGCCATCAGCCAAAACTGAAGCAAGGCTGTCTGGAGAAACAGAGTTATGGTAAGCAAAATCCTGATGCATGCAACAGAACTGTAGATTGTAACATGCTTCCTTCAAGCCAGGAACACAATGGCACTGAACATTTTTTTGTTCTTTGCTGGAAACAGGTGTACCTTCCAGACTTGCTCAAGTGCAAAGCCATTAGTATTAAATACTAGAAGTAAAAGACAGTATCAGTACTCTACCATAACAGCAGGTACATCTGAAAGATGTAAAAAATTTTAATAACATAACCACATAGAAAAACTTTATTCCCTCAGATTCTGGAAACAACTACGAGAGATAAACATATATAGCAGACTGGAAAGGATGAAAGAGAAACCCAGATGTATTTCATAATACCTTCTAACACCAGAATGTACTTATTCTGGTCTAAGAACATATATGTAACCCTATCACATAATTCATCCAAGGAAACATTTCCAACTACCTAAATTACACAAGGTATGAGATGAGGGCATTCATTGACCCCAAGGGCATTTATCAATATATCACCAAGCAAAACAATGAACACTCCTGTGACACAAGGTCTAAGATGGCAGAAGAAATAAGAGAGAAAATGTAAAATTTTTCAAACAATTCAATAAAGCTTTTATGAAATCTTATAAAGATAAAACCTCCCCTCCCTTTTAGAATCCATATGCCTAAGAATACATTTCCTTTCTGCAATTCCTGAATTTTTAAAACTGTATAAGTAAAGAAAAGCAGCAAATAGGTATACCATATTATTTTTTAAAAAGTTGCTTATTGTCTCCTCAGACTACATGTACATCAGCTGACATTCATCTAGAATCTGGCACTTGTATGGTATGGAAGGGAACAGAACTCCCTTACCTGCCTTGGTATTACTAGAAACTTTCACACGCACAAAAAAATAACCAACAGAAAACCCTCAAAATTAAGATCTTTAAGGCTCCCAATTCTTACCTACATTTCAAGCTGAAAAACAACTGGATGAAATTCAAAGCTATTTTGGGGCAGATGGTACAAACAATAAGCTACTGGGTCTGAAATGATTCTAAACAGGCTACAACAGAGTGGCACCATCGGAGGTCCACACAATGTTAATGTGTGGGCTGTAAAACATGTAAGAATAACTGGGGAAGTAATTTTCCAGGCTGCCTGTAGGTGCAACCCCTTCTCTCGCTCTGATAAGCACTTTATCTGAGCCATCACTTTGGAGATGCCAACAAAAAAAGCCTGGGGACTAAGAAGTGCATCAGTTCTTTGAATTAAAAGATGCTGAAACATACCATAGCCAGTGGATGTTAAATATGCACAGAGAAGGAACTGTTTGGTTGGGGTTTTTTTATAATTTAAATTAAAAACCCAAAGATTTAGCAGTCAACTAAGTTACTGCTGCTGCATAAAAGGAGAAAAGCAGTAAGAAGCGAACAAACTTAGTCTTTCAATCTTTTTGGGCAGATGATGTGGAGCACATTGTTACACACAGGGCTTCAAAAGTCCATTTCAAAGCATTCCCTTCTTTCTCTCCCCACCCCCCATAGCTGTACAATTATTTTCACAGCAACTAGAAAGCTGTTTTCTTACTGACTTAATTCTTACATGGACCAATCCTAGCAACTCTGCTGCCTGTGGCATTTAAGATCAAAACTAGAATTAAGGAAAGCCTGGGTCTCCTTCTCACTACTCTGTGTCACTGCTAATGTGAAAGCAGCAGAGAGAACAGTTGAATTCTGGTTCTGTTAAAAAAGCTGTGAGGACCAAGACACCGGCAGTGAAACTGCTCACTGGAGAAGTGAGAGATCTGGACCAGGGAGGAAGATGCATCCAAGATACCACAATCAAAGGAACTGCACAACACACCCTAAGCAACTACAAATTTCTAAGCATATACAAATCAAAGGTTAGGTATGAAAATTTAGGAGATGCTAAGCTGGATCTATGTAGAATACACTTGCACACATCTCAGGGACAGCATCTTGAACTTCTGTGCAGACTGTCCCCCTACCCTGCCAGTACAGTTCAGTGATCAATTTCTGATACATTTACTGTGATCTCAGGAATGTACATGGTGATCTTCCAACTTCCCCGATTTATTCAAATGTCTAAGTAAGAAACTAAACAGTCCTGACATTTTTAAAATCTCAGCTGACTTAAGGAAGTATTGTCTCTAGTGAAACTGAATGTAAGCAGCATGCTTGACAGCTGCAGTTTAACTAGTAGCTCTAAGCAAGCGTTTAACTTGCATGAATGTTACAGTGGTCACAAAAATACAGGAGAAAGAAAAGCAGTGATCAACTGGCCAATTGGTCAAGACCACTCAAAATACTGAAACAACATCTTTACCTCCCAAAATGATGGATTTATGTCAGGTCTCAGACTCAGTGCAGTCAGTTTAGGCTGTATGCACCAGCAAGCAATACAACAGGAACAAGTCTGTTAAACAAAACTAATGGAAGTTTAGACCCTCATGTCTACACTACATGTTTTGGGGAGGCCCACCCCACTAAAACAAATGCCAGTTTGTAGGTACAAGTGCATTTTTGAATATATTTTCATCCAAAAGGAATCCAGCTTATGCACTGGAATAGCACAAACCAGTATGAAATGAATTTCCTAAGTGATGATGACTGTGAGACTTCCTTCAAGAGCACACCCTTGATCCAAGTGAACACAGTAACACAGGTGAACACTTTATTAGCCTTGGGCCATTTCTCTAAGCTGCAGAATAATTATCAAATGGATGGCAAAACACCTAAGGTTACTTTAGGCAGACCCAGCTCAAAAACAGCCTGAGCTACTAAGGCAAGTGCTACATAAACATAGCTATAATATTCCAGGTTCAACTTTGGCCCAGAAGGAATTCAGCTGCTTTCTGCACTGCACTTCTGACTTAAGTCCTGGTAGAACCAAGCGACACGCAGAGCAATCTGCATCAATTTCCTGAAACTTGAAGAGAGTACAGGGATATATCCACAGGTTCTAAGGTCTGGTAAAATCCATTGAGACTGGTTAATCCTGTCATGGTGAGATCCCTGCTGGGATGGAGCTCTGTCCACTAGGAACATGCTGGCTCTGATTTACAACTGAGCAAATGCAGACAGCTCACCTTAGGGCCAGAATCAAGTGTCTGAGGGCACAGAGAACTCAAAACTACAATGAAACAAGGGTCACCACCACCCAGACACTGCTGCCCTGCTCTTCCTCATCATCTCTGACTCCTAGAAGTCCCAGTAAGAGGGGACTGAGATTACACTGGTCTGGCTGCACTGTTAGCACAGTAATTTCTTTTTAATCATAGTATTCTTTTAACCTTCTGTATTACTGACACTATTTTTTTTAAAGAGAGGTGAAGAGATATGCCACAAGCAGAACATAAACTCAATAAAAATTTCTGGTAATAAACATATTTAAAATTAACAATTCCATCATCTAGTCAGGGCAGTGTCATAATTCTAAGAGTGTTACAGGATTTATATTACTATCTCTGTTTTCACATCAGAAACTTGATGTGTAAAAGTTTTATTTATTTAAAAACTTGCAAAAACATCTTAACCAATTTCAAAGCACTGAAGTTCCCCGTGAACCAACCAGTTGCACTACTTACTACTGCTACACCAAACAAAGTTAAAACTGACTGCAAAACCCCTCAAGTCTTAATACACAAACAAACTTCACGTGTCTTAGGAATACATACATGAGGTGTCATAGCAACAGTGACAGTATGACTGATACAGTCTGATCTAATTTTATCTGATTTTAACTTCCTTTCAATATTTTCCCAAAACACTTCTTCTGCACCACAAAGTCTGTACCCTTAGTCTAGAATAAGTGGCACAGCTGTGCAGGCTGAAGAAAACATACACAGCAAACCCGTGTGTCAAAGTCTGTTCCATCACACAGGTTTGTGTGTTGCTCTCCACACAATGGGTGGATATTTAAGCCATTCCATTATAAAAACAATCTCGTAGTCTGTCACCCAACAAAGGTGCTGTTTATATTATTACTTGCCATCAAAAAAATCTCCCTAAAAGAAAAATCTTCTATTCCAAGCCAACTGGTTTCCTCAGTGAAAATGACCACTTTCTCAGACAGTTTTCTCCAAAATGGTCGGCAAGTGAAGCAAGATTTAAATGTTAAACACAACAGACATGGGGAGAGATAAAATATATTATAGATTTCCTAAGCTAAGAACAAAAATACTAGTATTTGCTCTAACTTTTTTTTTCAGAGGTGATCTAGAAAGAGTTTAGTAATTGCTGTGGAATAGCTGCATCCCACACTGTTATTATGAAGCAGCACAAAAAGCAACGTGTTTACCCCAACCAAAGCCTCAGTCCAAAAGCCCTTTAAGTGGGGATCTATTCAGTATGTAATCAGAACTTTAAGATACTTGATTTAATTCCAAATTCTGTGCCTCTGCACCCATATAAAGCCCTGGTTAGTGAAGTAAGTGACTTTCCATTCTAACTTGGCTATTGACTCTTCCCAAAACAGAAACATGGCTGTGGCATTACAACACTTACATGAATGAGCACTCAGAGGCAGAGAAACAAGCAAACACAAAGCACTCTGATCAATGCCATTCCTTCACAGGGAAAGTAAGAAACTCTCCTATTCTTCCTTTTAATTCGTTCTGAACTCACTCCATAAATGCTGATGCAATACCTGAAGTAATGCTTTCCCACCAGACACAAAAAGGGACTAAAATTCAGTGTGTGTGCATTTCAGTCTGAATGGGCTAAGAAATATAAAAATTTTGAGAGCTAACTTTCTCTAAGGCCGTTAACGACCTAAAAAAAGAAACAACAAAACCATCAGCTGTGTTCAGGATATTCCCTGTGTTGAAACAAAAAAACTCTCCTTCAAGCAGACAAAGGTCTTTTTCTTCAACGGAAAAAGACATCATGAGTAAAACACGCCGTGTGCCCATCACAGCGGCTCCTGACACGGATGAATCATTCTTGATTATTTTACCTAGACCTGGTAACACGTGTTTTAAGATGACCACGCCAATGCACACTAAGGACAATAACTTCCTTGCCGCAATATACCGCGTTTCCTAGTGTGATCGGTTTCCCCGACGTGCAAAAGTAAAAATCCCACCTACAGTCCAAGGCGGCCGGGCCCGGGGAGCAGCGTCGGGCGCCAGCAAAGCTCCGCGCAGGTCTCGGTGCCGGCCGTGCGACGGGCTCCCCTCGCCTCCCGCGGCGCCGCTCCCGAACCTCGGCCGGGGCCGGCGGAACGGAGACCCACGCGTCCCAGCGGGAGAGGAAGCGAACGGGCCTCGCGAGCACCGCCCCGAGGCCGCTCGCCCGTTCCACGCCCCGTCCAGGCCCGAGCCGCCTCCCCAGCGAGCGCCCGCCGCGGCCCAGCGGCCTCGGCCCGGTCCCGGCCGCGCCTCCGCCCAGCGGGCGGCCGAGGCGCCACCGCCGCGCCTCCTCCCTCCCTGCCTCCCTGTTTCCCCCGCAGTCCCTCGGTTCTCACCCTCGGCTGCGGAGCGGGGCGGGGATGGCGCGGGGAAGGCGCTGGGCCGGCTGAGGCCCCGCTAGGCCGCGAACACACCGCGCCGAGCCGCTGCCGCCGCGCCGCGCGGGGTCATGTGAGCCGCCTCTTCCGCCAGCGGCCCGGCGTGCACCGCGCCGCGCCACCACCGAGGCGGCTGTGCCAGAGCGCCCCCGCCGCGCCCCGGCAGTACCGCGGCCGACCATAGAGCGGCGGCGGCGGCCGACGGGCCGGGGCGGCCAAGGGGCATGCGCGCTGCCGCCATCCTTGGTGCGGGGGCGGCGCGGGGCCGTGACCCGGCTCGGAGCTCCGCCGTGCCGAGGTCAAGTGTCGCCATTCGGGGCTAGGGCGGGCTGGAGGCCCTGGAAAGCCCCGGGCGAGTGTCCGGCTGTGGGTGGCACGGAGCCTTGCCCGTGTGTCAGCCTTCGTGGCCCCCTCAACCTGGCACTCTGGCCAGGCTGAGGTGCGACCCGCCCGTGACGGTGGTCGGGACGGGCTGTACCGCAGGCAGGGAATCCCCTCCCGCATTGTTTGGGATGCAGCCCAGGATACAACTGACTTTCATGGAAGGTTCCGTGTGCTGTAAAATACCTAAGGATTTACACAGCGAATAGAGCGTGTCTTAGGCAGCTGTGTGCTCATCAGAAAGATGTCACTGTGCTCTTGGGCCTAGCCATGGTCTACAACTGATAGTTTCTCTGACCTACTTTCAGCATTTAAACTACATTAAGAGACAATTTTCAACATGACATGCAAGACAGTAATTGCTGTAGTTACGCCACTGGTGGCAAGGAGTTGCAAGTGGAAAGAGGAAGTAACTAGGAATGAGAGGAACGTGATCTTACAGATTATTACGAGGTAGACCACAAAATGAACATGTGCATAAATCTGTTAAAAAAATGTTGGATTAGCTAAGGAAAAAAATGTGTTGTATTTTCCGTTGTTTAAAGAAAAGTGTTCAAAAGACAAGAGGCCAATGACAAAATCTCCACCTGTAGAATGACTTCTTCAGTACAAAGCAGATTAAAACTATCTGGCTGATGTCATACGGGCTACTGAACAGCCAACAACTGCGTTGGAACTAAGATCCTGTTCATCACCTTGCTTTACCTGATGTGTAAGGTAAATATTTTAGCAATAAGAGATTTAAGAAATATTTCAAGTTTGAATGTAATTTTTTTCTCCCACCAGAAACAGCATTTTTACTTTCTGTTAATTACAGCTTATTCTAAAGAGGTGGCGTATCTCCCTCAAACTAACAGATATTTAGTAACTACATTACTGACCACTGTTAATATTTAAAATAATTTATTAGCATACCTAAGAAAACCAAGCAAAAGAGAAAGGGCATAACAAAAATTTTCAGAATCTTCTCTGTGTTGTTTTTTATCACACAACAACACCTCAGCTTAAAAAAGAAATGTGAATCTTAAACTGATTTGTACTGCTGTAATAACTTTTTATTTACAGGAAACATTGCAAAGGCTTTGCTTATGTAGAGGTTCATCTTTTTTTTAGCCACAGAAATAGGCTATTTTGCATTTATTCTTCTTGCACAAATCAACTGTAGCCTTCTGTATATTTCTTAATCAAGGAAGAACAGCAGCAGAAGCATCCAGTAAATGTAGCTACTTTCCTGTCCTTACTCTTTCTGCTATGGGATTTTAGAATTACCCACCCCTAGTGCCTGTATTATCTTCCTGCCTTTCAGTTATGCAATTGAGATCCCTTTTCCAGATACTGATCACAGTTCACATTCTTCAGGTCTCACTGCAAACTCCAGGATTTTGTGCTCAAGCCAGTCAGGAAGATTGCAGTACATGGCTTTTAATATTAAGGTTAAAATTAAGAGGTGCTCTTTTTTTTCTGCTAATTATCTTGTATTTCAAGCATGAGAAATCATTCAAAAAATGTTAGGCACAACCTTAGGGTACAAGGGTCACATTGTTTCTAGACTGTGCATTCTAAACATTTTATATGCGTTTTTTCTTCCCTTCCTCATGTCCTTTAATTGCTCCCTCCGTCACATTACCAGTCTAAATAGAGGCACTTAGAGGAAAATCCCTTAGATGCCAGCCTCACTGATCTCATTCTTTGGCTCATCTGAATAGCATTGTGAGATTTAAAAGTTTCTACCTCATATGTATTAGTTATATTCATTATTCAGGATTTTTTCAGTCTGAAGACATTTGGTTCACCAAAGCTTTATTCTTACCTAGATGTCAGTCTATTTTGTTAATCTCTTAAATTATCTTTTATGCAAAATACCGAGTGAAAATACATTATTGTAACAGCAGGAAAGAGAACAAGGAAGAGAGTTACTGTGCCAGTCTTCAGTCATTCATCATCACTAAGCTGCATGAAAGAAAGAAATAAATAATGTATATGCCTACACAAATATATATATAGTACAATCTAGTATAACAGAAGTACTTCAGCAATGCACTTTACTTCTGAGAGGGCCTCATTCACTCCTTGTGTTAGAAAATTCATTGATGCCTCATTTTTGCAGTAATTGGGCCAGTTGACTCAGTTTTGTGAAATGATGATACTTCAAAGGTAAACTTGCAGTCAGTGCCTTCTGCATGGATATCCAGTTTTGTAGTTTAGCTCCCTTTTGAAACTGTCTAAAACTGAAGCAGGGAGGGACACCTTGTAGCTGTTAGTGCTTATCAACATGCAATGTCCACTGAAGGAAAACAGTGCATGTCCCTCCTCTGGTGAAGTAACCGCTAGCATTTGATCCAAACATCCAGCTGAAAACTCTTGTTACTTTAGAAGAGAAATTGCCTGTGCACTGGCTATGCTACAACAAAGATATTTTTGCATATTATCTAAATCAGCCAATGAAAAGTAACTCGCTATTTTCCTGTAGCACCCCATGAGCCAACATGGGCTTGGAGCCACTACAGGCCAAGGTCCTTCCTCACCGAGTGGTTTCTTTGACCGTCTCTGTTTGGCACTCAGCTTCGATTCCCATGGCTCCGGTTTGTGACAGTGAATCTGCCATTTCCTGGCAGGTGTGTGCCTCTGTTTTGGATCTGCAGTCTCTTTCAGCTGTGTAAATGATGGCTGTTTACCCATAGGCTGAAGCTACAGTAGTGAAAGAAACCCCAAAAGCTGCAATGACAGTGACCAGTGGCTCTCCTCGTCGAGACTTCATTTAAACCCATGAGTGGCAGATGAGATTTGGGCGCCAAGTGCTCCCTTCTCAGGTGGACACCGTGATCCGTTCATTTGCCGATCCGGAGGCCTGGGAGCAGTCGCCTCGTCGTTCTTCCAGGCGGAGGGAGGAAAAGACCTTCCCTACGAATTTCGTCCCTTTAAAACCTGCTGGGGGCTGTTTGCACTCCTCCGGCGCAGCTCCCTGGGGAACCCAGGCAGGTGTGAGACAGTAAAAAGAGGGGAGCAGAAAACCTCCGCGTCACCGCAAGGGCCGCGGCCCCCGCGCGTCCCGGCTGGCGCGGCGAGTCCGGGGCGGTGCAGCCCCCGGACTACAGCTCCCGGCGTGCCCGCGCCGCCCCGCCTCTGCCCGCCGCCTTCCCGTCTCCGCGGTGAGAAAATAACCCCGAAGTTCCCCGCGATCAGCTGATCCCGGCTGACAACGAGGGGAGCGGGCGGAGGGGGCGCGGGTCCTGGCCGGCCCTGCCCTGCTCAGTTCCCCCGGGCGCCCCGACTGCATGGTCGACCCCTGGGGGAGGAGAACCGGGAGATCCCCCCCGGGAGCAGAGGGGACGGGGGGGAGGAGGAAGCCGCGGCCGGGACCCGAGTCCTTAGTCACCGGGTGCCGGCGGGAGGAAGGGGAAGAAAGGTGGCCGCCGGCTTGTAAACAATAGCCCGGCTCGCGGCGCCCCGTGCCGCGCCGCCTTTGTTCCCGGTCCCAGCGCGGCTCCCGCCCGCTGCCGCCGCTCGGCGGGAGGAACCGGGGGGCTTCCCCCTGCCCGGGCGGCCGCGCGGCGCCGGGCGCAGCCCCAGGTAGGTCTGGGCGCGGGGGGAGGCGCCGGCCGGCACCGCCGTTACGTAACCGCGGGCGGGTGGCGGGGTCCGCCTGCAGCCCCCGCGGACGGACGAGCCACAAGTGCGGCCGCTCGCGGGCCAGCGCCCGCCCGGGGCCGCGGGACTGGCCGGGAGAGGGGGCGCCGAGGGTCATCCCGGAGCGACAGGGGCTCCGCGCTGGCTGGGAGCAGGGGAGGCGGCCCGGAGGCAGCGGCCGAGACAAAGGCGGAGGGGTGCGCAGGCTGCCCTCGGCGGGCGCTGGTCTCAGGGCTGTGCTCTGGCAACTTGGGGCGCAGAGGGAGAGGGAAAAAAATCCGTAGTCTGTCAGCAAGACCGCGGAAGCGATCGTCTTCTAGTGTTACTAGAAGGAGCGCACAAAGAGAGCGGATTTTTGTTTATCTGGCGAAGCACATCAGGAAATTCCCAGCAAATAAATACTGTGAACTCTCTGAAGGAGGAGCTTAGCTGTGGAGTGAAAGCAGAGAATTTTCTAGTCTTGACACGGTCCTTTTGTGTGTGTACGTATATATGCATTTGTGCATTTCTGATGCTTTTTTTGTCTCTGTGTCACCAGCTTCTCCGTTCTCAGCTTCAGGGAAATACTTGCTGCATCTGTTGAAGTACACCAGGCTGGGTTTTTTTTCTTGTCACTGACAGTACGTTAAACAGCTAAGTAGAGAAAGAATGTATACCAGCATTTGGGTATTATAATAATACGTGAAACCAGCCACGTTGTCTAAGTTTATTTTGGAGAAAGAAAACTTCATTAGCACTTAACACCACTCTTCCCGCAAGGCAGGTGAGTGTATGAATCTTACAGAACCATATACTCATTATATAAAATTTAGTACAGACAGCATTCCTCTTGTGTTTCTTTATTTTGTGGAAATACTAAATTTGGAACTGACTTTTACACATATCATTGTTTGGAACAGAAACAGGAGGGAAAAACATTGCTTTAAAGAAACCTGAAGATGAGTGCCCACACGCAAACTGTGGAGAAAGGACAGAACACGACACTGCTGTGCCAGGAAAGCTATGTTTGCAGTGGGACAGACGAAGCAATCTTTGAGTGTGATGAGTGCAGGAGCCTGCAGTGCCAGCGTTGTGAAGAAGAGCTGCATCAGCCAGAAAGGTTGCGGAACCACGAACGGACCCGTATAAAACCCGGCCATGTCCCGTACTGTGACTCCTGCAAAGGTGCCAATGGGAACATAATGCATGCCAGTATGACAGGCTCGAGGCAGATAGCAGCAGTCAGGTGCCAGGTGTGCAAAATCAACCTCTGTGTGGAGTGTCAGAAGAGAACACATGCAGGGGGAAACAGAAGGAAGCACCCTGTCACCGTATACCATGCTGGCAAAGCCCAAGAACAGGAAGAGGATGAGGGGATGGATGAGGAGACCAAGAGAAGGAAGATGACAGAGAAAGTTGTGAGTTTCCTCTTGGTGGATGAAACTGAGGAGATTCAGGTAAGAACTGTTGTAGTTTGCTGTGAACAGGCAAGATGATTTAATTTCTTTCTTAGTCTAACAGGCTACTGTGGTGTATGGTTAATACTTGAAGTGTAATTGGCAGCAACAGTAATAAAATGATGGCCAGGGAAAGTACGAGTGCCACTGAGCATCTTGGGCTAAAAAGACACAGTGCCTGCGAATGGCCTTGCTCATGAGTTCCTCAAAAGGTCAAGTTTATTAAAACCTTATGTGTGGCAAGAGCCTCCTCTAAGAGGCTTGGTAAGCAAAGCTGGTGAAAGAATTGAGTCTGTGCTGAGACGCACACAACTGAGATAAGAGCTGTCTGTGCAGGATGCTGATCGTTCCTGAACAAAATTGAATACATTGTATTTCAGTAGGTGTCCTGTAAATGGGAGTGTTGACAGACAATTTCCTGCTGTATGACTAGGAGAGGGCACTGTACCAAGTAGTGATAATGCAAGACTGCAGCCCATTGCTACCATTTATCACCCATAAATCCATCAGATTTTTAGCCTTAGAACAAAATAGAAATAAGTGTTCCATACAAGTCCTACAGACACCATTGTTAAGCTATATTGCTTGTCACAAATATTATTACATATTAGCCTTTTGTTGAAAGAGGGGGAAGTTGCCATTGGGGTAGGTCTGCTGATAAAAATGATAGGAACTAGTTGACTTGGAGCAGCCTCCCAGGAGGCACTATTTTAGAAAATCTAGCATTCAGTATACGCAGTTATAGAAGTCTCCTGTTAGCCCTTATATTTGGGAAGCATTTTAGAAGGCAAAATGTATGAAAGCCACAGAGCAGATTAATTACACAACTAAAAATTGAACTTTGTTTTCTGACTTTCAGTTTGCATTCCCTATGTTAAACCTCATTCAGGAGCCACTGAAAGAAAATGGAGATTCAGTATCAGGTTGCTCTAATTTATCATTCTCATGCTACCATCGTTAAAAAGAAATGTGATTATATTCTTACTCTTGATAGTTATTTGTATCCATCATAGTAACAGTTGATGTGCCTGTCAGGCATCCCGAGGAAACCTGACTTAAGTATCTCATATCTATTCTATACTATAGAAGTGTGTGTACATACATATATATGTATGTACACAGTAATTATACAATAATATAGAATGGTTGCTAGATACTTGGGTCATATTTTTGTCAATTCAGGTGTACCAATTGCTAAACTGTCATGGCTTTTGAAAGGGAAAGGGAGGAAAGGATGACAGTCCTTATGGTGCACTGACACAGAACACACAGTATGCCAGACAACAGTGACTGTAAACTGAGTGCCTGAGTTTCAGGTCTGTAGCAATCTCAAGTTTGTATGCCTCCAAGCCCTAAGCACGCGCTTATTTCCTTGTAATGTGTGACAGATGCAACTATTACTTTAAGATACAGACTTTTCAATAATCCTCCTCTGGCCACTAGAGCAAGCTCTGAAATGCCTTGGAACAGGGCTGTCCTGCAAAGCTGCTCACAAACTGTGTCTGTGTGTGGTTGTACTGGTTTAAGTTATATTTATACTCATGAATCTGTAAGCCTTATTGAGGTAGACCTTTGGCTGCCTCCCGCAAGCAAGTGCATTTGCTATTTTGAATGTCATGGGCAATAAAGCCAACTTCCTTATTGGGATAGCAGTGGTCCTTTATCAGATCGTAGCAATTTGGTGAGAACAGGGTTAGGTTGAAAAAGCTCTCCAAAAATGATCTTATTTCAGTATCAAGATGTTGAATCAGAGCTCTTCCATCTGGAGTCATCCTCTCTTCCTCACAGCTGAATACGTGTGTGACATCTCACAGCCAGTATCAAAGCAGTTTGAGAGATTTCAATTAAATTATTTTCTGACAGCTGGAATTTAAAGAGTACTTGCTATTATAGTGATAATTCTGCTACTGAGCATAAGGACCTTTGTTTAGAAAGGCCTGTCAGATGCCACAGCAAATGTCTTCAGAGCTAAGTAGTCGTCTTTTGCTCTTGGGAATAAGAGGAGGAGAAACTAATTTAGCTATAGGAAAGTGATCATCAGTCTCTTATTTTGTGCTTGTCATTACTTGGGGAGAAATCATTAAAATGTTCTTTATTTAAACCAATTTTTTGTCCAAAAATGCCAAAATATTAGTAACTTGAAATATGGAGATTCAGAGTTTGAGAGTGTGTGGCTTTTTAAGCTTGAGCAGACAGCATAAGAATTTAACAGAATTATGTAGTTCCACTGTCTTTAACTGTTAGTGACCTTTGGAACTTGAAAGTTGTTGCATTGGTTGGGAAATAAGAAAGGAAACTGCTGATTTGCTATCAGTGGTAGATTGTGCCTTAGCAATGTTAAAAGCTACCAGATTACAGATGGTAAAAGCTCCATCACCCTTATACCACCACCACCCTCCCAAATTAGATGGAACTAGTCAACGCTGCTGGAGCAGCAGATGATGGATTGAGATAATCACTCATGTGTATTTGTTTACAAACATCTAACTTGAACACAGGCTAAAAGATTTGTTTTTTTGTTTCCTTTGGAACCTGGAGTTATTAAGCTCAAGTGGTTATGTTTCATCTAGCTGCTCCTGTTGGCTTCTTGGAGGTGGTAGCTCTAAAACTGAAGAATATTTATAGTGTGTAAGCAAATGACTGATCTAGTTCTAGATCCAGAAACAATGTGGATTAACCCATAAGGAGCTGTGCCTGAGCAAATTGGTTCAGGGGAGAAGTGGAAATTCTCAGTTTGGGCTCAGCACTACACAGATGCAGCTATGATAATTCTGACGTCTGCATAATTGTCTTTGTGCCATGTTGCACAGATGTGCTGGCCTGCTCAAAGCTTTTTGTGCTTTGCAGGCATAGCATAAGCTCAGAAAGCTGAGGACTTCCTGTGCTTATTCAAATCCATATAGACAGAAAATGTTTCATTTTAAACCACTGCTTGTTTTTAGAAAACTAATGGTAGCTAAAGTTTGTATCTGTGAAATACAAGCTTCTCTGTGATGTTCATCATAAGAGCACTGTATCTGAGCACCACAAAAAGAGGCTGGCTATCTCATGTAAAAAAAAAATGTTGTTAAGGGTTAAATCCAAGTTTGTACAAGTCTGTGGAAGAACAGGGAGGGAGGTTGTTCCTCATGGAGCCCAGCCCCAGCTATCTCACCACACAGCACAATGCTTTGCAACTCTTGTGAGTTAGTCCCCAGGCATCCTGACCTACATGATGAATTTTTTCTTCCTTTTTCCAGGACTTGTTGTTCCTCATAAGACCTCACTGACTTCTATTAGAAAACAAAACTTATTGATGCTTTATAAACTGGCATCACCTGCAGTTTAGACCCCGTTCTAGGCTGTCTTTCTCAAGCTCAGTTATGCAGTTTCTCTTTACACAGTGTTAAACTTTTGGCCTTATCTATTGCATATCTAAAGCTGAGGCTTCAATCAAATTGTTCTTGATAACTGCTACATCTGTTTGTTAATTGGTCCTGACATAGTCTATCTTCCTGGCTCATCTGAGAATGATATTGTGGGGATTACTTCCTCAGTCAATTGCTTTGGTCGTGTCAGTCTTTACATCTCCCACTTATGCTGCTCTCTTTAAGTCTTCCACCTTTTTGCCTTGTTAGACTCAAACTATGTGCCTTCTTTTATTAGATGTGTATGTCCCTCAGCTGAATCTCCTGATCTGCTCTGCCAAGATGTCAGCTTTCCTTTCTTATCTCTAACTTCCTGGATTCTCAAACAAGCATCATTGTGTTGTCACTAGTGCTGCCCCTTGCACACAAGAGGCACTTCCCATAAGAAGTCAGAGTCGATTAATTGGGTTTTTTAAACTGGTATTTGTGTATCTATTAAGAAAAACAGAGTGTAATACAGCAATAAAAACATGACTCAGGTTGTGATACTTGTTTCAAATCCTGGGGCTCTCTTACTGTCCCATGAACTCTTCCACTCACCTGGATCTCTCTTTGTCGCTTGTACTTATATTTATGCAATTCTGGAACAGTTTCCATTTTTGCTTTGTCTTTATATAACACGCTTGCAAAAAAGCTCTTTACCATAAAGCAGAGTTATACGTCTGTTGTACAATAAACTCTTATTTTCTACTGCTTTTGAGGCAGGGCTAAATGCTTAACAATGCATAACAACATTTTTATCTTGGGGAACAGATGTTGGGAGCTCTTAACACACGATCAGAACTTGGTTGTAGTGTCACTAATGGCTTCTAGGATAGCACTTTGTCCAAAGCCCTAATTGAGGACTCATCACATATGCTTAATAGAAGTAGAAAAAGTCTTTAATTGACACCAGAAGATAGAGGATATGCTTGGTTATTAATAATCTGCCTTAGAGTTTGCTCATCTTTGACCAGAAACTAGCTCTGTCACAAGAAATTACCCAATCTGTGAATTGCAAACAAAAATAAAAGATACTGACTTTGTAGTCTGACTTACTAAGGAGTCTAGAAGAAAAGAAAAATTTTCCTCTATCTAGTCACAAAAATAATTTCCCCAGCTATGTAATTTTATGAGGGAAAAAGAGCATACATTTATTGCTGTGTCTCCCCTGAGATACCCATATGAGTTCCCTTTCTTCAGTTTGCAGGGTCTTTTTGTTGTGCCAATAGATACCTCAACTTCCTAAATATAGCCCCATTCCTTGAGGTCTTTTCTATTCCTTCTAGCAGGTCTAGACACCTAAAGGAGGAGGGGCTTCCCCTCAGCAAATATAAGCAGCAGCTATGTAATGCTTTGCAGTTTAGATAAGGCAAAAGGACCCATAGCCCTTATTTAAATGCAGACCATTTTGTACAATCATCAAATAACCTGTCACTAACAGCATAATAGTCCATGTGTCCTCCTCTGTCCCCTCCTGTTAAAAAGTTACACATACATAGTGATGACTCTGCAGGGCTGCTAGCTGCTTTGCTTTTCTCACTCCTGCTGTAAACCTGATGGAAGTGCTGTGATTTTTCCTTATTATCTACTGAATTGAGCCTGTATGAAGTCTAGGGACTTTAGAGAGAGTGGAGTCTCTAGGAATACTTTTTCTTGTCAAGTACTCTTTGTCCATTAATGGGAGCTAATGTATATGTTTCTTAAGTCTGACTTGCATTTGTCTAGCAAATAGTGCTAGTTCCTGTGACACTCTTGCTTCATTTGCTGTTGGGGGAATGTGTTTTTGATGGGGTATTTTTTGGTGCTTTTTACATTCAGCTGTAAATTTCTGGGAAATTTAGTCCATATCCTATAAAATAAGGAGTCACAGCTGGTATATTTGCCACAGATATAAAGGAGGAAGAAAAGATATTGAAGGATCTGCATTATTTAGACTGGTGTGATGTGTTGGATCAGGATATGTAATTTCTGTCCCTTGGTACTGTTGATGTGCTATAGATGAGTTTTCCTCCTCTTTGTGCTTTAGAGAAGTTTTCTTGCCAAAGTATTTTGGGGAGTTTACTGTCCTACACTCTAGGAATTTTTCTCTTATTACTTTGTAATTTATCAGTATTACTCCTATCTCAGTCTGTTATCAGTTCACCTAAATTTAAGTGCACTGTTTTTCTGTCTTTGGAATAAAGTAGTAGAGAAACTACTCAGCAATTGCTGGTTAAGAGTGTTCCTTTTTCCACTGGACATATACCAGGTTTTGGAAGACTATTTTTAGAAGGCAGGAGAGAGAGCCATCCATTTAACAAACACAGCTCCTTTGATAGTCTCAGGCTAACTCTTAGCTAATTTTAACATAGCCACTTAGAAATAGTGCTTTTCCCTGGAACCAGTCTTGTACCTTCTTCATGATGCAGTACTTTGGGCATTAATTAAAGTCAAATACTTTGCTTCTTTCCCATCTCTTTTGTCTGCTATATGAGTGCTGATGTGGAAGGAAGAGTCAGTTTTCACTGACTTAGGTGAGAGAGCCTGCAAGCCACTCTGGAATTTCCCACTCTTTTCATTCAACAAGTTCCTGAACTTAGATCAGTTTCTGAGGTAAATAGTCTTGATGGGGAAAATGGGGTGTTTTAGTGTTTCCCCTGCTGTACCCCTCTTTGCACATTTCCCATTAATCCTTTTGGATGCTGCCAGTAGGAATGGGATGTGAGTGCTTTGGGGTACTTCAAGAAAGTAAAATCAGCTTGCTGTCTTGTAGCCTTTCTGTCCTTTCCATTGCTTTCACTTTCTCTTTTCTGCAGTGATCACTGGGAGGCAGCTGTCACTGCAGTACACACTTCTGGCCCTTTTACCTGGCTTGTTAATGCTTTGCTGTAGGATCACATAGAGGCAGAAGACTGAGCCCTTTGGCCTGCCTGGTTCAAACACCCTGAAATTGGGAAAATAACCAGACTAACTGTTTTCTAGGAAGAATGCAACTGTTATACAAGTAAGTTTGTAAATGCCCCTCTTAACAAGGACAGTGGTGTAAGTGGTGTTCACACAGGTAATTGAGTTACTCTTAGGAGTGTTTAGGAGGACAGCATGAACTCTCTTGTTGAGTTGATGTTGCCTGGGCAAGTCTCTTCACGTGGACGTGGTCTCTGCTGCTAGAACTGTGACTTTGGGGTGGTAATTGGTAGCTCTGTGGCTAAATTAACATCTACAGGAACTTTAAAGATATTTAGTATACAAAACCATGATTTCTGCATCATTGTTTCATGTTCTCTTTTAGAGTTAGATGATACTATTATGTTAGTGTTATTTTTGCGGGGGTTGAATTCACCTCAAAGTCTTTATTCGTCTTCAGTCCTTGAAAAAGTACTTTTTCAGCAAGCAAACAGTTTAGTGGATTTTGTAGTCTTTTTTCTGCTTTGAGCAGTTTGATATAACTTAGCTGTTGTCTACGAGGTTAACTTACCTGATAATAGCAATATTTCAGTCAATATTTCCTCTTTGGTTAGGGAAGAGTCTCTTCAAACTGGGTTACCTCCAATCTTCTTGATTTTTTTCCACCACTGTCTTTAAAATATTTAAAATAGGATCTCTTTGGGTGGGGTTGTTAAGCAGGACTTAACTCTTCTGTCTTTGCCTCTCTCAGAGTTCTGTTGTAATGGACATGGGCCTCACACATGGGCAGCCTCTGCCCTTCATTGCAGGGACCTGTGAGTCCTGTTGAAACTCATGCCTTTAAGCTCCATACAAACCCATGAAGATATTGAACCTGAATTCCTATGCCAGCACTGTGGGAAGGAACAGGATAATTTTGGTCTGAAAAATATATTCAGTTCAGGGACAGTGTTGTCCTTGGATATGACCTGTGGCTGATAACAATTCTCTACAGAACCCATAGGTGGTACTGCAGTGAAGACAAATAAACAGGAAAAAACCCTTCAGGTTAGGAAACACCTCTAATACAAATGCTTTCATCTGCTTGAGCCAGACCTGCACCCATATGGGGAATAAGATCAAAATGTGAGAATCTAGCCTTACATCCCTGTAGCATGTCTGTCCCCTGTTTTATTTTGTCCTCTCTCCATCTGGTGTCAGGTCCTTCAGTTTGGGCTTGAGGCTCTGTAGGACTCCAAGCCTGAAAATACTGATATCCACTGTCAGCTTGGCTGAAGGCTAGGAGATCACTGAGGACAGTTGTGATTAATGTGTTTAAGTGTTCACTGGATCAGTGATTAATAAGTGATAAGTGATTAATAACTTACTCTTGAATACCAGATTGGAACTACTGGTATGACATACACCATTCTCTAAACTTATCTGTTGACACAGCCCTTTGCAGAAACTTTCTCAGGCTACTGTAAAACATTTACTTAGTAAAAAGTAACTCTTTGACCAGTAGAATTAATGAAGTCTAATTTCTGGGATGTCTTCTCATTATCCAGTGCTTGTCCACATTTTCTGCCTTTTGAGTAAGAAGCAGTATGTGTGCTGTCATGGCCCAGCCAGCATGCTTACTGCCTAGCACGTGTGGGCATGACTGCTCCTCTTAGTGCTGTGTCTTGGAGGTGGCAGGGGGTAGACATGAGACATGCTCTTTCCTCAGTAAGGTTATTGGAGTCTTTCTTTTCTGCTCTGTTGTCCCTTTTCATTGTGCTTTTAGGAAATTTGTCTTTTAGAGGCACTTATTTCGGTATCAAATTGGTCTTATTAAATTATGAATTTTAAGTTATTTGTGGAAGACTTGAGTAATGGCATAAATTATACTTGCCATGGAAAGTCATACAGAAGAAAAGGTATAGGAGGAAACTTGAGGTAGAAAACTAGAGATGCTTGGACTTAAAAGGCAGCTTTGATTCTTCTTGAGCACCTGCTTATAGTCAAAATCTCTTGTTTGGAGGACTCTGAAAATCAGAGGAAGTAATGAGCTCCTTAGGTCACTTTCAACCTGAATTAGCCTAAGATCTTTGAGGAAACAGGATTTGAATTACTGTGGTTTAGGGACTGTCTCACAGCTCTGTTGATGTTGTGGGTTTCATAGCAGAAAGTTTCTCTTCCTCAGAGGGAACCATCTTTTTTGTCACTTGATAACAAGAGACACTTGTGGATATCAACAAAAATTTCTTCTGGGGCAAAAGTAGGAAATTTCCAGTTGCATTTTTAACAGCCTGTTGCACTTGAGTTGCTGGGTTAAGCCAGTTACACTTCCCCACGTTTGTGCACTGCCTTTTCAGGAGTGATGGTGAGGGGCCCTGCAGAGATGTGAGTTTTGGTGGTGGCACTTTACTGTGATGGAGCTTATTCTTCTCAGGTTAGTCTTACTGGCTGTAGTTAAAGGAAGAAATCTGCTTTATAGATTTCTCTCTTATTTTCAGTGTACATTGAAATTGTGATTTAATGTTCTTTTTAGAAGAGAATCTCTTAAGAGCTATAACAAAAGTATAAATGAGTTTCAGGTACTAGAAATGGCAAAATCAAGAAGGAGCTGAAGAGATATGACTCATGTCTTGGTTTAGACATAAAGTTTTCATCCTTAATTTACTTTGGTGTGCAACATAAGGAAGGTTTTGTATTTACCCTCTGCTGTGAACCTCAGAGATGTGGAGCTCTTGGGCAGCATAGAAGTGGACACAGTTATGGAAATGTGAGCCCTTTGCATGTGCAACACAAGGTGGTACCATACCAGTTTGTTTTAGAGATGAGAAGCAAAACAAAGAAGTGGGGATTACTGCTTTGACACTACACCCACTCTGACTTCAAATGTCTTAAAGGAACTTGCTCAAGGGAAGTAAATTGGACTACTGATATGGGGGTTGTTGTGGATGGTTCTTTGAGAGTATCATTCCTGTACTCAGCGTTGGTTTAAGTCAACTAGTGCCCAAGAGCAAGGAGCAGCCAGTGATGTACAAGCACATTCAACTTCAAAGGGAAGGGCTTCTTTTGGTCATTTTGACTTGGTTTTGGTTTTGTTATTTCTCCTCCCACATGGAATTTATTGTAAGGATGTTGCAGAATCCAAAATTATGACTAGATTCTAAAAGGGAGGATAGTCTACTAGTACTCTACCAACCATGAGCATCTAAATGCAACCACTGCTCAAGAAGTTCTTGGTCATCTGACTCCTGAGCACTGGTAAAGCGTGCTAGGAAACATTTACTCATTTAATGTTTTTTAAGTTCTTCCTCATTCATTACCAAGTCCTGTGGGACATAAGCATTGGACTAGCAAGACTTTGGAGCATTCTTGTGCTCCTGGGTAACTTGTTTGTTTGAATCACTCCTGAGTTCTGTCTTGAAAGGAGGTCTGCAAAGAGCCTAGAAGGGGATAACTTAGAAGGCCATAACTTCGGGTATGTGATTTGATATTCAGTGTAACTTTGAGTTCACTCCCGTCTCTTAACAGTGGGAATATATATCAGAGTTACCCTTATTCCTGTTGTCCCTCCTGTCCTTTGTGTCTCCTGACATTACTGACTCAGCCCATTCAACAAACTCTCCCAAACTGCTACCAAAGTAATAACTAGTGCTGGCTGAAAGATCTTAGCCATTAGCTATCCTGCCAATACTTAAGCAGTTGTTAAAAAACTGATATTTTTTTGTGTTGTCCAGGGAGTACATAACTATTGACTCTGGCAAAAAGGACCTGTCACCTTTTTGGTGAGAAGTTTGGTTTAAAACCAAAACATTTTTGAAGAATACATTATCATATTCCTTTTTGCTTATGTACACATAACATTTTTATATTGTAAAGTATGTGAATGTTTTTAGGAGCTATTCCATGAACCAAGAACTTCCTTTCTTCCACAGAGACATCTTAAGAGACACTAAGCAAAACTGCATCCATCATCTAAGCTACCTTCCTGATGATAAGCTAATAATCACAGCTACCAAGAAAACAGACTCGTTCTTGTGCACCTGTAATTTCAGTGTATCTTTATGTTCCCCTACAGATACCAGGAAAGATTCTCTTGAGAGCATTTTGATGTCTCTTGTTTCCTGTTTTCTTCTACACTGTAAGGCTGCCTTGAACAGTTTGAGTCTGTGAGAAGCTACTGCAAGCCCACAGGTTTTCTTTGTGAATGCTGTTCCCAACCACAGTCTGGCACACTGGCTATTTTTTATGGTTTTGGCACACTGGCTGATTTTTATTTTCCTTCAAAGTCTGGGTGCTGTTGATAGGTGTGACCAAAGCAAATGGGGCTGATTGAGCCTTAAACTAATTTGCTGATGTACAAATAAGCTTGTTCAAAGAAACCATTTATTACCTCATTGCCTCTCTGGTTCATAGACTGTGAGATCTTCCAACTGTACTCCCAGGATGAAAATAGCTAAGAGCTTCCAGAAGTTAAGTGGCAGGTGAGAGGGGATGGAAGCCCTTCTCTTTCCAGTTGATGGGGATTCCTTGAAGAGGGAATTGAGATGAAGAAAGTCAATTTAATCTTTCTCAAAAAGTGTGTTTGTCATATTCTTCCCTGTCATATAATGTATGGACAAAACCTATTGGAAGACAAAAAAATAAGAGCTAAACAAATGAATGAAGCATGAAACCTCTGAAAGCCAAGGACCTATTCTACAACAAGATAAGGACAGGCTCTTGTACAGAGCCCTAGCCCATTTCACTGCTTGTTTATCTGCTCCTGTTGTTGCAGTATCTGAAGAGAAAATGCCCTGTTCTTTAGCCCAGACAGCATGATCCTTGACACTTAAACTATGTAAAGCCAAAGGGAAGTTACCTGCTCTTCTTTTTGGTTTTGTATGTGTGTTTTCTTTTGTTTTATTTTTTAATTAAAGTACAATACAGTAAATTATGAAGGGGATCATTGAGGTAGTTGTGGCACTTCTGTGAGAGCCAGTTTGACCTGTTTCAAGTACCTGACTGCAGTGTACAGTTTTGCTGCTTCTTCTCTGCTCTCACTTTCCAGCTGAAGGATTGATCAGCTGCAGAGCAGTGGGAATAGGACAGTCTGTGTCTGAGAACCCCTGGCTGTGGACAGGTGCAGCACAAGTGCATGGCAGAGACTTTTGTACCTAAACAGGTACTCAGCCTCTGTGGGTGAGGCAAGTTAAAGTGGTAAAAGCAATCCCCTCTTTCACTCCTGCATTTGCATGCTTGCCAGGAGACCAGTGCTACTGAGAAAGTCTGCCATGCTCCAGGTAGCTGTTCTGACAGACTTGGAAGTAGTGTTGTGCTCCCTTGTGTGAAAGGGCTGTCTCTGAGAATGGGGTGATGTACTAGAGAGTTGACTATGTACATAATCACAGTGAGGCATCACTTCCAAAACAGCTACATGATGAAACAACATAAATCCCATCAATGTGTACAGTTTACAAACTGCATTTTAGTATTTTGCTTTGTACTTCTTGGTGCTTCAGAAACTTATGATGAAATCTGAAGAGGAGGTAATCACTCTTTTTAATCTTATGAATTCTGATACCAGCTGTGTTTTCAGTATTGTCTGTTCCAATTACATAGTTATAATATTTTTCTCTTTTTGTTTTGGAAGGTAAGGAATGAGGAAGACTTTATTAAGAAACTGGACTGCAGTCCTGACCAGCACCTAAAGGTGGTGTCCATCTTTGGGAACACAGGGGATGGCAAGTCTCACACCCTTAACCACACTTTCTTCTATGGCCGGGAGGTGTTCAAGACGTCTCCTGCGCAGGAGTCTTGCACAGTGGGCGTCTGGGCAGCCTATGACCCCGTCCGCAGAGTGGTGGTCATCGATACAGAGGGCCTGCTGGGGGCCACTGTCAACCTGAGCCAGAGAACACGGCTGCTGCTGAAGGTCCTGGCCATCTCTGACCTTGTCATCTACCGTACTCGTGCTGACAGGCTCCACAATGACCTCTTCAAATTCCTTGGTGATGCCTCGGAGGCTTATTTAAAACACTTCACCAAGGAGCTAAAAGCTACCACAGCCCGCTGTGGCCTAGATGTTCCTCTGTCAACTTTGGGTCCAGGTGTCATCATCTTTCATGAGACTGTGTACACCAAGCTGCTGGGCTCTGGTGAGTAGGCAATTCCAATTACAGTGTGCTAAATACTGTCTGTAAATGATCAGGTTGCACTGAATATTCAGCACTCTTTGCTGCCATGTAGAAATGTGATTTGGGTTTTGCCCTCACTAGTTTCGGTCCGGGAATCAGGCTGTGGAACTAGAAGAGCATTTCCTCTTCCAAATCAGCTGGAATAATCCTCTTAGCCAGCTGAACATCAGCACTGAATAGGAATGAGTTCTGCCAGCCACAGGAGGGGTCATCATACAAGTTCATAAGTGTGGGTGATATGACAGGAAGGTGAAAACTCATGTGGTGAGTTGACCCAGGCTGGATGCCGGGCACCCACCGAAGCTTCTCTGTCACTGCCCTCCACAACTGGACAGGAGAGAGAAAATATAATGAAAAGGTAATCAGTTGAGATAAGGTCTGGGAGAGATCACTCATCAAATACCATCATGGGGAAAACTGACTTGACTTGGGGATACTAACTGAATTTATTACTGACAAAATCAGAGTAGGGTAATGAGAAGTAAAATAAATCTTAAAACCAGCTTTCCCTCATCCCTCCCTCCTTCCCAGCTCTACCTCCTCCCCTGCCAGCCATGCAAGAAGACAGGGAATGGAATTATGGCCAGTTCATCACACATTGCTCCTGCTGCTGCTCAGGGAGAGGAGTTCTTCCCCTGCTCCATGTGGGATCCCTCCCATAGGAGACAGTTCTCCATGAACTTCTCTGACATGAGTCTATCCCAGGGGCAGCAGTGGCTGAGGCTCAGTCTTGCTGTTTGTGAATATCTAGGAGCCATCTCTTGTGTAATAAACACCTCAACAGTCCTGGCTGACCCACATTCTCATTTTGGCTTTTCTAAACAGTGAGGTTTTAAACTAGTAGAAGAACTTGACATTCTTTCTGATTATTATTGGACTAACTTCTTAATAACTTTTAACTTACCTATAAGGCAGATCCTTTCCTTATGTACCAATTTGCTGATTAGCAATTCAGCCTTTCTTGAAGTTGTTGACATTTTCTGTTTAATCAGTTCAGCCTTTAGTGACCCATGAGGACACTTTGCACCTGTATGCAAAGTCAGGGTCACAAAAAAGATATTTTTTTATGGTCACTTCTGATCACAGTAGGAATAGGAAAGAAGCCTCTTGGCATATATGGATATGCAGAAAGCTGTAACCATCTGTCTCAATGGATAATTGAAGTGTGTTTGTGTAGTTTTAGGACAGGGAAGATGGGGCCTGCCTTATTCTGAAATGTACAGCAGGTACTTGGAAGCAAGGAGGAGCATGTGTTTGGCCCTGTGGAGTCTGACCTGGTGTGGCCCATTCTGAAGTGCTTTGCCATGTACAAGTTGTTGATAAAGGCTTGGTATTCCTTGCTACAGGATTGGCATGGAGAACAGGCAGCCCATGTAAGGTTCATGTCCTCCACTTATCAGGTGTTAGGAATAGCTATACCAAGTTATGGTCTGGTGAGAAGAACTAACAAATGTGCTGACATTGTGTTTCCTTGTATTATGTCCTAACTTGCTCCTTAATCTGGATATCTGTGTTTCAAAATCTAGATGTGTCTGGTTTTTCCTGGGAAACTCGGTCTTAGAATTTAAAGCTGTATATCACAAAACAGAGACTCCTTTTGGAAAGTTTCTTTTCCTTGTTTTAAAATATAATGATAACTGCATTCCAGATGTATTGGAAGATTTAATTAAGAAAACTAGGTCTATATTGCATATGAAAGTACTATGCAATTGAAGTATTGTTTTAAGCAATCAGTTGTATATGAACTTGCTGGTACTCTTATATATAGATCATCCTTCTGAGGTTCCTGAGAAGCTCATTCAGGATCGGTTTCGGAAGCTAAGCTGTTTTCCTGAGGCTTTCAGCTCAATTCACTACAAGGGAACACGAACATACAATCCTCCAACAGATTTCTCTGGGCTTAGGCGAGCTGTGGAGCAGCAGCTGGAGAACAATACCACTCGGTCACCTAGACAGCCTGGGGTTATCTACAAAGCACTAAAAGTAAGTGAAGAAGAGTTTGTCACAGTGTTTATTTGTACCACTGTTGCTGTTAACTCAGCTGTGGCTCAGAAAGGCAGAGCACCTGAAACAGTGATGCAGACTTGCATGCAAGTCTTCCATGAGAATGATAATTCTCCCTCAGCCAGGGAGGCTGAGTAGTTTTGTTTTGTTTTTTTTTTACTTCAAAACAAACACTTCAGTAAAGACTGTGGAAGAAAAATTAAAGAGCCAAACTGAGGAAGATCATAAATGGGAGCTGGGAAGAAAAAAGTAACTGATGCTGTGAGTGACAAGCACTTAATGACAGTGATTGACAAAGAGAGACCTTCAAAGGGTTTTTTTTTATAAAATTCATAAAGCTGGCCTCAGCATAAGAGGAGGAAATGCAAGAGACTTGGGGAGAGTTAATAGCTGGCAAAACCTAGTGCTGAGTAGTATAACCCAAGGTCTAGAAGGCAAAAAGGAGTTGTGCTGGTAGCTAGGGAACAGAATGGGATAAAGCCAAATGATGTATTACTTTAGAGCAAGTGATTTTCTTAGATGGTTTACTTTGCTAGGATGTCAGAGGGATTTTTGGGTCTTTAAATTTGCAGTCTTTCCTACAAGTTTCCACATACCACTGCCTGATTAACATCATATTTTCTTTGGCCTGAAGAGCATAGTTGTAATTGGGGAGGGGCAGGCAGAGCCAGGGCATATCTGCAGAAGGAGGTAGTGTTAGCAGTCTTTTCTGGTGTTAGTCACAGCTGTTGGAACAGATAATTCTGGCTGCTCTGTGTTAGTGGTAGCTGAGGCACAGAGGGAAGTGTCAGGGTGGCATGTACTCAGTTCTTTGCATTTGGGAGCAGACAGGCAACAAGGGGAAAAACGGTTGGAATCATTAATTTTAGTTTAACTTTTAGGACATTATTGCATTAATCAAGTAGCCTGATTTCAGATATACTTAAATTAATGACCAGTAAAGTGTTTGCTGTGTTCAAGTCACTACTGACTACAAATTAACTTCTTTTGCTTCACTTGCTGAGGACACAAGACTTTCTAGAGATTTCTCTCCACTTCCTCTACCTTTGAGTTCACTCAAAAGTATCAGTATCAGTCAATCTTAAAAGAGAATGTAAAGCAAATTTCCTTGAAATTACGTGAAATAAAATGTTTAAATAGCATACTTATCTGAGGGAAGCTGTGGTGAGAGAGGTACACACACAATTCTGTGTGTATGTGCAATCAACCCTTGTTAGACAGCAAAGATACACCCACTCCACCTACCTCAACCCTGCGAGGGGAGGGGGTGGAAGAGAGAGGCAGGCAGCCACCATATAAACCTCAGCTGTAGGAAGAGTTTCAGCTAGATCTCATGCCTTCAGAGATCTCCATCAAGATGAACTGTAACCATTTGCTTTGTTCCAGTGCTTTTTTTTTTTTTTCCCCTAAACATAACACCTGAAAGAACCGAAAAAGTTCAGTGTGCCAAGACTAAGGACTGATTTAATCTGAGAATGGATGTTCCTAGGAAAGGGTACAAATCTCTTTGTCTCAGTTTTGCCATTTCACCAGAAAAGAGCAGTTGTTCGGGTGGCTGCAGGAAAGCTCAGGGCAGCGCTTTCTGGGCCAAGAGGCAAGAAATGTGTTCTCCTGAGCTATGAGAAATGATCCTATGAGTTTCTTCTCAGAGGTTTTCAGAATGCAAAGCCCATTTAGCAAGAACCCTGCTATTTTGAGCATGGATTGGATGCACAGAGGTGGATGCAATTTTCTACCACCTATTTCTACTACAAAAATCAAACTAGGAACAGGAGGAGAGGCGAGCAGAGAAAAAGACTATCTTACAAGTATTCAAGTCACTTCCATACAAGTGCAAGATTGCATTCTTGGTTTGTTTCCAATCCTTGTTTTGTTTTCCAGGCTAGTAAGACACATTTGTTAGCTGCGTACTCTCTCTGCCTCCCCTTCCAGTAGAGAAATCCATGCTTTTTCTTGCATAAGGTCTCCATTGCCCTTAATCTCTTTCCAGTTCATTCCTTTTTTGTTTGACAGGCTCTAAGTGACCGGTTCAGTGGGGAGATCCCTGATGACCAGATGGCTCACAGCTCTTTCTTTCCAGATGAATATTTCACATGCTCCTCTGTGTGCCTCAGCTGTGGGTAAGTAGATGAGAAATGCTTCTTCATCCTCTTGAAGCATAGTGCTGCCCCCAACCTGTGGCCACAGAATGTAAAGTTTCTGTGACATCTTGACACCTGACATCATCTGCCCTCAGCTAGTACTTACAGGCAAAATTAGCTTGAAATTCACTCTTATGTGAACTGGACAGCCACTATTGCCACATCCCAGCTGGATGTGTGGTTTTTGCCCACCTATTTTTGTGTATGACTACAAACCTGTGCTGCCCATATCTTTTCCCAAATGCAAGCTGGGCAGGGAGAAAGGAGTGTCTAAATAAATCCCCTGAAATTTCTTATGATGTTTTTTTTCCTGACATTTTTATTGCCCAAACAGTATGAACAATCCTAAAGCATACATCCTGGAGTGGGGCTGTATTCAGTGACTAGGTCTAAGTGGAGCTCCATATTTGATTAGATCTTGGCTTATAGATCTCTGGAAAGAGCCCCAAGATTGAACCTGGAAGGGCAGTAGATGGCAATCAGTGCTCTGAGTCTGGGAGCTGTATAGCAGCATGATGTTGTGGCTGGTTATGCTTCTTATCTGATGCTGAGCATTTTCTGCAGTGAATTGCTGTGTGATGCTGCTTTTTATGGGAGACAGTTGCTACACCTCCTTCTGAAGAGCCTGCCTTTCAATAATAAATTATGTCATTGCTGTATGTACAGTTGTGAAGATGGTTTGAGGGCACAACATCTATAAAATGCAAGATAGCAGTAAAAATGAAATCTTGGTGACATCTATCCTGTGTCTAAGAACAACTCATGGGTTGCTCTTACATCTCAGGTGTGGTTGTAAGAAGAGCATGAACCATGCAAAGGAAGGAGTCCCTCATGAATCCAAAACTCGATGCAGATATTCTCACCAGTATGATAACAGAGTCTACACTTGCAAGGTGAGATACAAGGACAAGGTCTGAAGAATGACAAAAGAAAGGATGACCAAGTAAATGAGGGATATCACAGGCATGTGCCTGTTTTCCTCCTTTTTTTATTTTTAATGTCAGAGGTGGTCCTAGCCTTGACAAGAAAAATTGATCCTTATTTGACTTGTATGTTTGCTTGGAGAGCTCATCAGCTCTGTGTGCTATGTGTCATTTTCTAGCGAAATTTTGAAGTTGGCTGCTCTTAACCTGGGTGATGTTGACCTTTTATATATTTGACATAGTTAGTCTTATTTGCTTATGCCCAGTGCTTGGTATTAGCCAATTTTTCTGAAGGATCTGTGCAGGATACAGGAAAATTTTTGGCTACTATCATGGTCATTATTGATGTAGAAATACTTCCCTGATGTTATTATTGATAGTGGGTTTTTCCTTTGTTTTTAAATGAGTTCTGATGAGTGCTCCTTTGCTCTAGACCTCTGTATGCTAATTATATGCCTTATGTGGCCAAACAGCAGCCAGATGTAGATTTGGATTGCCAGTGATGTAGTTTTAATTGAGCCTTTATGTTGTAGGCCTGTTATGAACGAGGGATGGAGGTCAGCGTGGTGCCAAAAACCTCTGCTTCCACAGATTCCCCATGGCTGGGCCTTGCCAAGTATGCCTGGTCAGGGTGAGTACTGCAGCTGGGAGCTCTCTGTGCATAGGACTTGCCAGAGCTGGGAGCTCTGCCTGGTGCACAGGACTTGCCAGAGAGGTGACCTGTCCTCCTCCTGTGCAGGTACGTGATCGAGTGCCCCAACTGCGGGGTGGTGTATCGCAGCCGGCAGTACTGGTTTGGCAACCAAGACCCTGTCAACACTGTAGTGAGGACAGAAATTGAGCATGTCTGGCCAGGGGTAAGTCTGGTTGCTGGATAGTCTTTGTGTATGTGTGCAGCCATGCACATGCTAACTTGGTTCTTCTGGATGTTGATGGAGAAAATAGATTGCCTTTCATTAAGCTGGTCTCTGCTGTTCAAAAGAGACTTTGCAGGGGCTTTCAAACATCTTTTGGCTATCTTGAAATAGCTAAGTTGCAAACCTACTTCTGTCTTTCAGAGCAGGGCTGCTGAATCTTTTACTCCTGCTTGCCCTCCAGTTTATCAGGACTAATGGGTTGCAGAGCCATCTGAATCTAATAAAAAAGTTTTCCCTGTTTTTATTCTCAAATCAATATCTGTTTCATTCCAGACTGATGGATTTCTGAAAGACAACAACAATGCAGCCCAGCGTTTGTTGGATGGCATGAATTTCATGGCTCAATCCGTATCTGAACTTAGCCTGGGACCCACAAAAGCTGTGACCTCTTGGTTGACAGACCAGATTGCCCCAGCTTACTGGAGACCCAACTCCCAGATTGTGGTAAATAGCAGTTGCTGGAGAGAAAGGCTTTGCCTAACTAAAACTCCTTTTCCTTACTCTTTAAGTAATAAAGTACTTTGCAGATTCTAAATGTTTCTTTGTTTTACTGCAGCAATCCCTACTCCTACAACTTTTATAAAAACTGAAGTGCTCTCTCCTCTTCCCTTTCTTGATTTAGCCAGAGAAATTATGAACAGAGACTTGGCCTAACCCTGATAAAGAGATGGTTTCTCCCTGCTCTTTGTGAGCTGCTATCCCAACAATATTACAGAAAATTGTGGCTTGCATGAACTTGTTCTTCAAAGCAAATAATCAACATCTTAAAGCTGGCCACTGCAGTTGATAGTACTATTTTTATAGATTAAACTCTGGTTTCATACCAGATGCAAAAAGTTGACCCAAACAGTTCAACTGGGAAAGGATTCCCCGTGTCTTGCTGGAAGCTGATTCCTCTTCAATGAAGACTGCCTTCTGAATTCTTACCCCACACGAAGGTCAAATATCCATCATTGAGCCCTGCAGGATATGGCTGTGTTTGTGATTGTGAACAAAGGGATCATAGCAATATATTGGCTTGAACAATATACACCTATTGTTCTAAATCACTTCTCTGGGGTAAAGTTATGGGACTGATAGCCCCCAAGTCTTGTGTCTAACTGTATTTTTCACAATTTCAGTCTGAAACGTGCCATCCTGGGCCTCTGCTCTCTTTTTTTTTTTTTTTTTTTTTTTACTCAGAAAGATCAAACTAACAGTTCTTCCTTGTGTGTTGTTCTCATTAGAGCTGTAAGAAGTGCAACACACCTTTCAAAGACAACGACACAAAGCATCACTGCCGGGCCTGTGGAGAGGGCTTCTGTGATGGCTGCTCTTCCAAGACCCGTCCGGTGCCCGAGCGAGGCTGGGGACCAGCGCCAGTGCGCGTGTGTGACAACTGCTATGACAACAGGGGCCTCCAGTTAGGTAATCTTGAGCTGATTGTGACAGAACTATCCCTGAGCACCAGCCCCAAGTCTTTGTCCCTAATTTCTGGATCACAACCATTTTCAGTGGGTGTAGACAGTGTTGTTCACACTGGGTTTCCAAAGAGTTTTTGGTAAGGAAGCTGAAGAGCTCAATGCCTTTTGGAAGAAAGATGACCCTACCAGACACCTGAACTGCTGACAAAGTTGTTTTGTAATTCTTTAGAAATTTTAGTATCTTTACTTTTAGTAAGATAGTACTTTATCTTTACTTTTAGTATCTTTACTTTGTTTTCCTGGCAACTGCTAATGGTCTGGTGCTAACATTAGAGCAGAGGTGCTTGTGTTACAGCAGACTGTATATTTTGTCCATTATTGCGAAAATGAACGCTCTGCAATCCAAGATTGTGGATGGGGAACATAAAGGCTGAGGAGAGATTACAACCTGTCTTTTGGGTTTGCTGCTGTTTTTTTTAATGTAAATTAACTGAAACTTGGCCAAAAGACTGGTGGACTTAGTTGTTGAGCCCTTCACTCTTGTGTCATGCAGATGTGGCTGAACTGCCTTCAGATGAGGAAGGGGGTACACTTATTGCCAGGAAGGTGGGGGAAGCTGTGCAAAACACGCTTGGAGCAGTGGTGACAGCCATGGACATTCCCTTAGGTGAGTTCTCTTCTGTTCTGATGGGGCTTTTTTTTGTCTAAAGGTGGTTTTGTTTTCAAAGGGCAAAACTTGTTATTAAACTTCAAGAGTTTGTGTGACAGGCTGGCACCTCTGCTATGATACCACTGTTGGTTGAGAGTTCTGCAGCCCTCTGGACTCTTCTGCTTGTTGTTTCCTCTTGGTTTTCAGCATGTTGTTTCTGCAGATCACACTTTCTCTTTTCACCCCAGTATGCAAAATTGTGCACTAAGCTGTGAGTAATTCATGCTCCCCTGATGGATTCACTGCAGTGACCTGCCATTTGAAGTTCCCTAAAGATTGGCCAATTAGGAAGCATTTAATCAGGTTTGGTTTTCTTTCAGAGATGCTGAGTGCCTTTTAAGTGTGATCATGGATACTGCTGGTACTTCTTGGTAGTTATTCTCAGGGGAGGGTGAGAATTTGAAGCTGTCCAGGTTGGTAAGGATGAGGAAGTAATTAGTAGTCTGATCTTTCATGGTGAGCTTAGTGCAGGAAACCTCTACAGCTCTTTCTTGTGTTGGGTGGCAGTTTAGGTATGTCAGCAAACATTTCACATTTGAATCTTCTGTTGTTGCACCTGACTTCCTACACATTGCACAGATCATTGTTCAGCTGCTTCGCCTACAGCATGTCTGGCCTTCACCTTTGTGGGTGTTTGCTCTCTGACTCAATGAAGGGCAGAATAAATCCCTTTCTCAGTTCAGACACTACACTACATGCATTTCTGAATATTTGGTTTGGTGACTTGGTGGTTTTTTTGGCCACAGCTGAAACTGAAGGTAGGGAAAAGCAAGTGTCTTAACCTCTGGAAGAGTCTGAGTAAGGCAAGATGCTAGTATTAAAAGAGACACAGTTTACTCTTTGAAGAGAGGCAGAATGTGGGAGAATGGCAGAATACTCTAAAGGGCTGCTCATTGCATTGAAGGATTCTGTCAGTAGGTCACGTCCCCCTTAATGGCAGTGATATAACTTGCAGTGTGTGAGTGCCTCCACTGGAGCACATTCTTGATATGCTCATGTTCATGGATTATTTTGTTCTCTCTCTTTCTCATCCCTCACCTCACTTCCTCCCTAGGTCTGGTAAAAGATGCTGCCCGACCTGCATACTGGGTACCAGATCATGAAATCCTGCACTGCCACAATTGCCGGAAGGAATTCAGTATCAAACTCTCCAAGCACCACTGCCGGGCCTGTGGCCAGGGGTTCTGTGACGAGTGCTCGCACGACCGCAGGGCGGTTCCCTCTCGCGGGTGGGATCACCCCGTCCGAGTTTGCTTTAACTGCAATAAAAAGCCTGGGGACCTTTAACCCCAGGCTGCTCTCCAGATCTTTGCAATTCCTTATGTTCTCAGGGTTACAAATGAAAATATCTGGTCTCCCTTTCACCTTCTAACCTGTTGCAGCCAGAGTGCATGTTTCCAGTTTCTGGCCTCCTCTCGTGTTATATCCATCTTGGAACACTGGGAATGAGCTTACATTCAGCCTCTAGGTTTTAATTTCAAATTAACTGAAAAAGGGAGGGAGCTCCCTTGTAAATGAGCAACCTAAAATCCAGTGTATTTTATTCCAATTTTAAAAAACCCCAACTATATATATATATCAATTATGTATAATTTAGTATATTAAGAATATGGTTGAAAATGAAGCTTTGAGTATTCCTAGTTCAAATGATGGATGGTGGTGTTCCTTACTGTAATGGATCAGAATTATGGCCTTCTAATTCTTCTTTTGGAATGTCTTGCTGATCGTAATGTCCTGTGAGGAAGGTTTGGACTCTGTGCTGCCAGGAATCTCCAGTGTTGTTATATGAACTACACCTGGTAGTTCAACCAGCTCTGCATCTAGAGGTGTTGCCCTTCTGGCCATGGAAGATTAAACCCAGATTTATTAACAAGTTTGCTTGAACTGTGATATGAGCAGTGGTCTTGCAGTGCAAGAGGTATCAAGTTAATGCAGACTCCCTGGCAGAGACTGGTAGAGCTCTGAAAGGTAAAGCAAATCTTATGGCAGGAGGCAAAGCATTCTGATCTTGCCATTTCAACTTCAATACCAGATCAAAAGATAGCAGGGTTTTCTCTTCCTGACAATGCTTTCATGTACTCAGGTTTTCTTAAAGTTTCTCTGCAAGTTCATTGCAGTTAAAAGTTTTGTCCAGAGCAGAAGAAGAGAGTAAGTTTTGTAGGCAATTCTGAGATACAAAGTTTGAGTTGTTTGGGTTGTGATGACTTTCCTTTTCCCCCACTTTTTAAGTGATCCTGTAGTTTCTGAAGCCTCTGTGTTCTCAGATATGGTTGCATACAAACTGCAGAGATTTGACTTACTTTCTTCTAATAACATGAACTTACAAATCAGCCTGGAAAATGGGCACCTTTCTTCTTTGCTCCTAGCAACTGGCACTCATTGGACTTCATCTTTTTATGAAAGGACTGCAATGAATTCACTGATTTTATTATGAAAAGCACCACTTAACCTAACTTATACTGTCATGTACTGTGGATTTGTGGTTCCACTTATAAGAAGTATGAGACCATTGTGGATTAAACTGCCTAAAATTCTCCCTTCTTGGCTTACACAGACAAAAATTCTTTTACCACGAGAGTTGCCTCCTCTTGGAATGGCTGGAGTTTAATGCAGTGTCCTGCAACTGTGGTATTTTTCCCCCAGCTTATTAAATGTGCTCTTGTGTGATGAGATGCCCAACACCCTGTTTTAAGACTGTATTATTAAATTAACTGCTATAAAGAACTTTATCTTCTGAACAAGTGTACTGACTTTCCTTGCAACAAGTGGTTCTCACTTTGTCTCTGAAAGACCGTGCTCACAAAGTGTTTGTCCCTTCACAACTACATCCAGCCTACACAAGGAAGTAGACTTAGAAGATGTTCCAGGACACCTTCGGTACTGGCCAAGTTTGCTGCGGACTGTCTTATGTTTTTGTAAGCAAAAGTCTGCCATAAACTTCTGTTGTCCAAGTAAGGGCATGAGTAGGTAGAAATCCTCTCTTAAAAGACATTCTGTACATCTAGCATAATTCTGTGCTTCAAAGTATTCTTTATTTTTTTAATGGGTGAACAATGTGTTCTTGGTTTGTAGGCTGTGCCCTGTGTGCTGTTAATGCATGTAGCTTTACTACCATGTTAATGCACAAAGAGAAAGCAGCCATGACATTCCTTGTATAAAATCTTTGGCCTCTGTTTCAACAACTTGTCTGCTTTTTTTTTCCTTCTCAAAGCAAGAACTACTACTCAATCAAAAGGAAAATGTTGTATAAACATTTTTAATATATATGTGGTCTTAGTAACTTAGCAACCTGTCAGTATCAGAGTCCATTCTTCTTGATAGATTAAGGACTTGAATCTTCTGTGATGTTTTTCTACAAAACAAAGTCTTATGTGGTGCTTGAACTGCAGCAGGTTTGGTGTAACTCTTTCTGGAGAATGCTGAGAGGTGTATTTGGGATCTTTGTTTTTCAAAATGAAAAAAAAATCTAAGGTTTAAGGTCCCTGCTGTTTCCTGTACAGAATAGCCCTTATTTTTTCTGGTACTGTTTGATGCTGTGAGTACACAGTATAGAATATGGTTATTAAATAGCTTAGCTATTGAAAGGGAATAGGTGTTAGCAGAGCCAATGCTATTCAGTGTTAACATGTTAGGATTCAATTATCAAAAGAGCCCTAAGAGATGTCTGTGGACAGAAGGCTCTACAGAAAACATGAAGGAAATGGAAATCCTGGGGGAAAAAAAAATATCCCTAAAGCATCATGAGAGAATGTTGTGTTTGGGGTTGGACCTAATAGAAACCTGTGAGAGTTCTATTCCTGAACTATTGGGAGAGCTGCTTTGTGTTATGGGTAGCCCCAACCAAGAGTGAGTTTTTGGAGAACCTGTCAAAAGTTCACAGCAATATAGCTGGAGCTATGCAAGAGCACAAATTCTGAGTTCCATAATAGCACCATGAGACAGTAATGCAACTCCCATGTAAACAAGTCTTCTGTATTGACAAGGGCAAAGATAGAAGGAGACTGTTTTTCAGGAAATTTCTAGAAGATCATCACTTCATGTGTTACACTGAAAAGAAATTACCATGAAGTTGTAGTCAGTCAAGATGATAATGTGTCCCTTAGGTCAACTGAAGTTCACTGTAATGTTAATATTTTAGCAGTTAAAATTGCCATGCTTATTTGGTAGGACAATTAATTGGTCTCAATTGGTCCAAGATGTGACATGATAAAAGCCTGTTCTGAGTTAGATTGATGTTGACTGATGTAATTCTCTTGTCAGAAAAATTGTCAGATAGATTGATTATTATGTCAGATCGAGCAGCATCTGCACCTCTTCCAATTAGGAAATGCTATGGAAAACACTGAGTAAAATAACAATCATATGAGCTAGCCAATGTGCAAAGATGTGTGCCAGTGAAAAACTGAATTCCTTATCCAAAGCACCACAAAACAAGTCTAGACTTGTTGATTGATCTATTCTGATGGATTTATTTCCATTATGGGTACAAATGGCAATTCAGCATGAAGATTCATCTTCAGGTAGATGATGTGGGTTTCCCTGTCATTCTGTGAAGCAGATATATGTAAGCTTCATATAGATGTCAACACTTTAACTCAGACTCCCTGTAGGCCATTCTTGGCTTAAATGTGACACAGGTGCATGTTGCACCTGGGACTTGCAGCCAGGGGACAGATGGCAGAACAGCACGGCTACAACATGTAGCTCTTGTCAGGGCAGGAACAGGCTCTAAGCTGGAGTTACTTGCACAAGAAAACTGCTTTGTCCTTCATTCCCTTCCCTCCCCCACTTCCACTGCCTGCACTGGTTTTCCTGTTCATTCCTTCTGCCCAGTGCCTTGCAGGTGAAGTTGCACAGGCTCAAACTGGCCAAGGTATCCTATACATTCCTGTCCGTTTCCCTTGGGAATAAGACCTTTGGTAGTGTTCTGGAAGACAAGACAACCCTTGCTAGCTTTTGATGTTAACAAGAGTTCATTTGTGGAAATAAGCACCATCCTTAAGTTAGTTCTGCCTTGCATTTATGCCAGGTGTCTGCTATGACTGTGCTGAGACATTTACAAATGCCCCTTTTGGTTTGGAAGCTTGGGCTTTAACATTGCAGGACTCTGGCTTCCCCACCTGGTTCTACAGACTTTGTGGTCCATATTTTTGCTTTCAGCATAACCAGCCCAATTGCATTTAAATATTAATATAATTAAATTTTGGCAGCCTCTCATCATTTTCATGTTTCATTTGTCAACTGCCATTGTCAGTCACTGTAATGCCATGTATTGTAGCATTGCCTTTGCATTTAATTATTGCTGATGGCTGTAATGTAATTTGGCACCAACAAATATGTCTGCCTGCCAGTAATTTGAGAACAGAGAGTGATTTGGACTAGTGGTAGAACTGTCTGCTTTCTGTCATCCAGGTTTCATCCCCTCCTGTACTTTAGTTGGGCACTCTTTCGTGGCAAAGAAATGTTGACATATATATTCTGTCAGTAACAGTACATATATTATGTCATAAAATGTATTTGTTTGTAGTGCAGGTACATCAAAAATGAAATCATGCCTATGCCAAAATAAATAAAAATTTGCTATGAGGACTTTCAAAATCAACAGTATGATGTGACAAAGCTAAAGTAGAATGGCAGCTAGTTAGTTATCTGAAGCCAAAATTAAAATGCATTCAGGTTTTTAACTTTCTTTTTGTTGGATGTAACTCAAGCAAAAAAAAATATACCAGTGATATATATATATATATATGTGGAAGTCCTTATGTAGGAGATTTTTAATTGTGGCATTACAGAAGTTCTAATAGTTCTAATTTCAAGAATGCCAGAGATTTTGAAACATACTGATTTCTAATGTTCTGAAGAGCTGGTTAAATATTTCTGTTTCTGCTTAAAAGGCAATTTTTCAGCAGCACTGGAGAGAAGCAGGTGCCTATGTCTGATGATGATAATGCAGATGATGACTTGTCAGGATGGCATCAAAGTGCTTCACAGATACCATGATACCAACAGATAGGAATGAAGTTGTTTCAACAAGAAAAGGCAGGTGATCTTGATTATATTTTTTATAGGTTTATCAATTCTGTGCCTTGGCTTCCATTTTTGAAGTATTACACTGATTTGTAAAGTGCTTTTAACAGTTGGGTCATGCATCTCTCAGCCCCCAGGCCCTCACCCCAAAACCCCTGTCTAGAAAGTACTTTGGGTCAGTGTTGACTGCTGGATTCAGCTCACAGTATTTGTAGGACATACAGTGTTTGCAAGCAGCCACTAGTGACTGAAGGTTTGGGGACCAAAGCTGAATTCTCCACTGCTAGATTGTAACTTTTCTGAAAGCAGCTTCAGTAAGGGGATACCTTGAGACTATGCACATAGTTGGGTTTGAATGCTCCCTTTCTCATAACAAATGCATTGTTTTCTAGTCCTGCTAGAATAGGTCCCCCTTAAACTTAAAAATGCAAAAATGCTAGTGTGGATTGGTGACTGTAAATATAATTTTTTTAACCTCTTAGTTTCGATATTCATCAGGATAATAGAGGAGAAATGACCGTGCATGCACATACTGCAGTAAGTTGGGACCAACAGAAAGATGTGACCAACATCACCACAAAAGACCCAGAAGCAAATTTCCTCCTTGCTTTAGAAATTTCAAGTTAAAATTGAAGTTTTTCTACCTGTCTTCAGGTCCTAAAGGGGTTTATGTGTAAAGAGCTTTATTGATCAGGGTTGAGAGATGACTGATAGCAGCAGGGGACATGGAACAGAGGGAGGGTGAGGCTGTGGCTCCTGACAGAGTGGTGTTGATGGGAGGCACTGGCAGTTTGGCCAGTGAGAGCTGGGTAGGCTGTGCCATGCTTCAGGGAACCAAGGAAATGGTGTCTGCTGGGTGAGGGATGCTGCAACCTGGCTTGGAGCACAGCGCTGGCCTTTCTGAAGTTTCCCACTAGTTCAGTCCTTGCTGGGACACAGAGGCAAAGAAGTGCAATGTTTTGATACTGTAGCAGACAGGAAGAGTGTTGCAGTTCCTTTTAAACTGCCTCAGGGCCCCACTGTTGCTGTGTGATGAAAGAGATGATTTAACATACTTTAGCTGCTGCCTGTAAACTGCTTGCTGTTTGTCACTGAAGCCAAATTGCCTCTCTTCTTGCCCTGCTTGCCCTCTCCTTTTTTAGTGCTTTTGCAGGCTTAATTAGAAGTGTTGGCTGCAAAAGCACTAGTTGGGTGAATGGGTTTGCAAGGGATGTGTGTGCACTTGGTTCCTGGAAAAAACAGAAAGGAAATTATTTTCTTTTGTTGTATGAATTTTCCCTCAAAGGAACACAGAGATGAAACTATCTGCAGTTATGTAAGATGCCTTTCAACCACAATTCTTAGTTTGTGTTTCCCACGGTAACTGGACATAATTGTTGCGTGGTCCTGTTCTTGCAGAAGCAGAATTACTGGAGTTAAGAGCACTGAAAGAGTCTAAATTCTAATTTAAATTTTGGAATTAATTCTGCTTAAGGGAGTTCATGATCTTTGTAGGTTACTGTTTGAAACATACTATTTGTAGGAAAATGTTTGAACCACGCATTTACTAGCAAGAAGATCAATATATAGTATGCTGCAACTGAATTGATTATCAGATGTAATATTAAGACTTTGCAGTGGGATGGGGTTAACTACACTTCTGTTTGCTGAACAGATGCTTAATTAACTAAGACAATGCAAATGTTTTTCAAAGTTTTGCTGTGTGCATTTATCATTGTGTATGCAACAGAAAATGTCAAAAATTAACATAACCAATCAAGACAAATTGTGGAGTATTTTCTCAAATTGAAAAGCAAAGCAACCAGGAACTAAGTCCCTTGGTTTTTAAAGGGTAGTAGAGGGAATGGAAACAGCCTGCAAGGCTTACCATTTAGGTCTCATAAACAGTCTGTGGAAAGAAGGAGCAGCATAGAACTTATGCTGTGAGCAGCACCCACTCTGTTTTGTGTGAGAAAGAAGGCTCTGCAGAGGAACACTACAGCCAGAGGTATGAGGGAAACCATGGTTATAAGGAATTATCAGCTCAGTCTGCCCATGGGAAAACACAAGTTGGCTGTTAACGGGATAGAAGAAAAATTTGGGGGTTTTGATGTATACTCAAAGAGGGAAGACACTATTTTGAGTATTTGCTGGGATTCATCTTGATTACCCTTGCAGCAGCTATTTCTGACAGAATATAATCACACTGTAAAGTTTTGACACTGCTCCCAAGAGGAGTTTTCCTGCTCTATTGTCTTTTGTATAGATTTATGGGTAAATGAAATACAAAGAAAGGTTAGGAGGTCACCACACAACACTGATGTGTTGGTGAGTAAGAATTCCTGAGAACACAGTCTCTTGGAACAGCAAGCACATTGCTTAGGCCTGAAGGTTGTGAGAGAACAAGAGAAATTAGTTCTCAAATACAGATATGGTATCCAGTTACTGTGACCTGGTACTACAGCTTTGCAGCTGAGGGCCCAGTTGTACCTCTGTGTACTGACTTTGTACAGGTGATTCCAAATCACAAAGATGTGGTCTGTTCAACTGGGCTTCTGTCCTGCTACAGCTGCATGAGCAAGCCCACCCTTCCACACCGCTGACCAAACTGCACATCAGGGGTGTGGACTTGGTTAGGAAACCCTGATAAATGAACAAGGGCATTCAGCCTTGCTACTGGACCAGAAAAGGGGCTTTGCTCCATGCCTGCTGCTTTCTACAGGAATCATGGCAGGGCAGTGGTGCTACCATTGTCTGAAAGGCACAAAGTTTAGTATGACCCAGCAAAAGGGACTGACAGCAGGGGTAAGGAAAACAGCTGTTCCTTGAACTGTTTCCAACCATGGAGCATGGTTGCTTCCAACCAACTGCTTCCAAAGTGGAGCAGTGGCAGTTGCAGGAACCCCAACCAAAGCTACTCCAAACTGCCCCAGAACACTTACAGTGTGTTCAGCTTCTCAACATCAGCTGCTTCACTCTGCTGGGCCAGCCTGCTTCTTGAGACAGATGTGACCACTGCTAAAGGTTAGGTGACCAAACAGCACATTCAGCTAGCACAACAGAGGCTCTTAAAGTTACCTGCTTGGCAGGCTTACAGCTAGATTTCAGAGAGACTGAATCTTGCCTACAGTTAATCAGTGTTCAGCTTTTATTTACAAGAGGTCTGAGATGCATGTATACAGCAAGATTTGCTGAACTCCTGAAGGATGTTCACAATTAGATGAGCAAAGCAGATGCAACAGCAGCATATAATGACTGAACAGCTTGGTGACTGGTGTAAAGATTCTGAAGTCACATATAGATTGGCAGCTTTGTAGAGCAGGTCTGAGGAGAACATGTCAGTTATAGGAGAAGTGGTAGAGATCCTGTTTGACAGCCATGAGTAAGCCAGGAACTCCTCGGCTACCCCCAAGTCTTGAAGAAAACACCACACTAGGAATGGCATCTTTGGATGATGGGTGGGGAGAAGGGATGGTTCTAAGCAGATGAGTATCTTGGAGACTCCAGATTCGGGTGTAGCAATCCTGACCAACTGGGAGGAAAGCAAAACCCAACATTACACAAAAGACTTAACATGGTTCTGCAAGATTATCACCACAGAAGCAGAAAGTCTATGGAGAGAACACTCTGAATATGTTTATGCCCACATGAGGCAAAGTGCTTATCCATACTTTACAAAACAAAAAATTTACATTGAATACTACAAGAGTGGGAAAAATGTACATTTCCTATTGGGTAATTAAAGGTACAGTAAATCAGCTTTTCCCTTTATCAAGCTCCTAAGCCAAAAAAAGGGAGAAAAATTCAGTCACATTAAAAATTCTTATTATACCACCACTTACTGATATATCCAAGGAAAGGAGGTCACTGTCTTTACAGTGACTTTATGAAGCTTGGCTACACTATAAAGGTTTTTTTTCATCTATTGCTACTTTTCCTGCCCCCACCCAAAATATAATAATATAATAAAAAATCTGAGTGTAACTGGGAGTATTCAAAATGAATCTGAGTGGTATAAACAGTTTACAAGGAGTCAGGCTCACATGCCAATTCTTCAGTTCATCACCACATTCTCCACTTAAGCACCAACTAAAGATATGCAGTCTTTATATAAAGTTACTACCAAGTCTCCTGTTTACATGTTGTTTCCCTGAATTTTGAAATCAAGTGTTTTTTGCTCTACTTTTGAGGCATATTGTGGAAAGGATAATAGGAGTTTTGCAGGACACAGCAGATTAAGCTGTTGAGCACCTCACAGGATTGGTTACAGTAGGTATGCATCCATAACATAATCTTCATAGTATATTACAGTATGTTTAAGGCTAAATTTTTTTCTGAATTTCAAAGAATTTACAGATTTACAGCTTCTAACAGCTGTACCTAAGAAACACCCCTCAGGCTTAAGAAAATCACTATCATACACTATACAAATAGAGGGGGGAAAAAGTCAACCTACCTGCTATAAGAAGTCCTTCCTCCTCATTGACATGCAAAGGGAGAAGAGCATATTCATTGTGGTGACCTTTATACTGTTTCACACACTTTGCTGTTCTCAGGTCCCACAGTTTTATCTGCAAGTTGAAGAAATTGTTTGAGAGAGGATATATTAAAGCAGAGAGCACCCAAAGGTTGGATGGATGTGTTGGAGCATGCCCAGAGGAGGGCCATGAAGATGACTGGAGGGCTAGAGGACCTCTCCTGAGGAGACAGGCTGAGAGAATTCAGCCTGCAAAAGCAGCCTCCTCCTGAAGGAGGCTACAAGAGAGCCAGAGAGGGTCAATTTATAAAGGTATGGAGTGATAGGACAAAAGGGGGAATGGCTTTAAACTGACAAGGGTCTGTTCAGATTAAATATTAGGAAGCTCTTTAATGTGAAGGTGGTGAGTGACTAAAACAAGTTGCCCAGAGAAGTTGTGGATGCCCCATCCCTGGAAATGTTCAAGGCCAGGTTGGATGAAGGTCTAACAGAAGGTGTCCCTGCCTATGACAAGGGGCTGGAACCAGATGATATTTAAGCTTCCATCCAACCCAAACCATTCTGTGACAAATAATGGGCTCTGGAAGAAGACCCATAAATGGAACTATCACCCAGTTCCATACTACATTCTAAGAGTAGACGTCTGTCTTTGGGAGTGGGATAAGTACCTGTAAATTCCCAGATACTGAAAGGAACAGAATATCCAAAACACAACAAAAGCATACCTTTCCAGCCATATCTGCTGCCATCAGATAATGTTCAGCCTCCATAAGGTGAACAGATGTAACTGCTGAGCCATGGAAGAGACGAATTGCTTTCCAGCTCTGCCCCTTGCGGTTACGTTGGCGCACGTCAATGCTGAAAATCTCACCCGAACGGCAGCCATTGTACAGCACTGGGGTCTGGGAGAATCCCAGGGAAAGGAGCATACTGTGTAACATCTGCCAGGGTCTTACAAGTTACACAGACAGAGCCTCTGTCATGCTTTTGAGCTCTACAGTCTAGTTGTCAAATTATTTTAACAGATGCATTAAGAAGCAGAATTTTAATTACACACTGCAGCATTTTTCAGCAAATTCATTAAGCTCCATTCACACCTCAGCTATTTACTTTAGTTGTAAAGGTTTCCCTAGGTAAGCAGGAACTCAATCTAACATAACAGCAAAACAAACAGGAATTCTCATATTCCTCATATTTTATCATCCTAATTCTTTGTGAACAAGTCCATTAATATTTTGTAGTGACTTTCTCCTTCTTGATGGAGGCAATACACTGAGTGTTACTAGAATGAGGCTATTTGCCAAAACCAAAACAATTTTACATGTTATTACTGTGCTCTTTGTACTTCCTTGTCTTTTTACCTCTGTAATCTTAACAAAAATTGCCCGTTGCCACAGTTTGAAATCAGATAACATTTTTGTTGCTATTCAATTGTGTGCGAGCAGCAGACCCCATCGGCTCTGCTGTGGAACAGCCACCCAGCAGCAGCTGTCATCACAACCTTATGTACAGCATGAGGAATCCTGCCCCAAACAGAATAAAGAGCCCACCAATGAGGAAGTGCTCTGAAAAAATGGTGTCTGGTTCTCCCTACCTGCGTGGCAAACTGCTGTGCCAGCACATCACTACTGGTTCCAAATGTCTGACGATGCCCTGTCACTACATTGGTCACAAGAACTCGTCGTGTCAGGCCTAGGGAAGACAGATGATATTAGTTTGGCTGTAATTTGTGTAGCAGCTGGGAGATGAATGGAAGAAGTCTTTCCTACTGAGACAGATGGGGTTGCTAGCCTTGCAGATAGATCACCTGTGCTAAAGCAGTTGTCTGCTTGGGGATTCAGGCACCAAGCGCAGGACCAGGCAGTGGATATCTTGAAACTGCACAGCATTCCAGGTCGATCTCCTAGAACACAGGAGCAACACATGAAGTGTTCATGAAATGTTAGGACAGGATGGTAACTCAGAAAGGTTCTTAGATTGCCACATTTCAGTCTGAAGCAGAGGAAGGGTTACCCAATTAGCGTCCTTCTGGTACTCAAGAGACAGGAAACAGAAACTGAAGTTCATGACTGTAAGTGGGACTCCTACAGTCTGTGTTAATAGATGATGTTGAGAGACTGTGAAATTTATTCAGTAGTCAGAGGGCTCACCATGGCAGGAAAGAGAAAAGTAACACTTGCCTTATAGCACTGAGTAAGCCATTTTTAAAAGATGAGTGGGCTAGAAATACAAAACATTTACTTTATAAACTATGGATTAGCCACAGCCTAATCTGTACTATGCCTGCTTATTAAAAAAAATGATTAAGTAATAAAACCCTAGATTTGACTCTTACTCATACAGCCCCTGCACAGAATTTATGCCAATTAGCAGACTATATCCTTAGTTTTCACTTCCTTCATGGCACGTCACACATACATCTGTCATGTAGCACAGGTGACATGGACAAGAATGGATGGATAACATAGTTTTAGACAGGCTAAGTTCTACTTTTCTCCTGGCATCTACTCAGCAAGGCTCCCATAAACCACCTCTTTAGGAGAGTGAAGGAAATCAAATCTGGAAATACCTGAACAGTCAATAGGATATACTAGACAAGAAGACTTTGGTGGAACTTAGAGCAGCTAATTATGGTGAAGGGCTTAAAATCTTTCACAGAGCAACTGGGTGTGCTGGCTTAGTAGCCATCCACCCTCAGTGACTCTTCATTCAAGTTCATGCTGACTCTATGCAAATTTATTTAATGGCTGCATATAAAGTAAGACATTAAATTTTTAAAATTAGTCCATTCCTCTTATCTATCACAGATTTCCTCTGTATAAATTTAACTGATCATGTTTGAATGGAAGCCAGATTAGAGCACTGCACTCTGTGACTTGAAGAAGCATGGTTCTAACATCTATCAAGAAGGTCCAATTAATTAAGTCCTGCCCCCAAGAACATTCAACAGAATAGATCAGCTACAGCCAGACTTAGGACGTGGTACTCTCCCTGTCAGTCAAGTTTCCATACAACTGGAGCTGGAGCTTGTACAAGGAGCTCTGGGCTGAGATATTTACCAGCTTTACACCTCTGATTTATGCACTGAGCATTCCTGAGCAGCTGCTATGAGAAGGGATTCTGCAGTGACTCTGGACATTCTATAAGGAAATGTCAGTATTTGCTGTGTGCAGCCTTTGCATATTAATTACAGGCCAAGCTTCTTGTGAAAAATCTCAAGTGTTTACTTTACAAGTGAGTTGTTCTCCTGCCAAAGTCAAGTACTGCAGCAGCTAAAAATAAACTAGGGCTCTGAATACTGCTTGTTAATTAAGTCTCAAATTCTTTCATCATCATTTCACTTTTTAAGCTGTTTTAGTCTTACAGGAATACAACAGTCTCACCAACACCTGAAAAAGAATGCTAAAATAACCTTTCATTTGTGCTCTTTTCATATAATTGCTACCAAAACTTGGAGACAAAAATCCAACAGAAACATCCTACCTGGGTTAGTGCTGCTGAACAATGATGCTGGAAGCAGACTGGCACAGCCTGGTGTTTCTGCAATTCCCATGAGACACAGCTTGCTGAAGTGAGTTAAGGAAAACTGATTGTTCTGTGGAATAGAACAGGCTGCCTAATATTTATAAATGGGAAAAGCAAGATGCCCTGACACAGCTACAGCTCACAACACTTTTCCTCGAGACCTCTGATGTGCTTTACAGTTTACAACTAAGCTGTGACACTTCACTTTCATAGGAATGAGCTAGAAAGAACTCAAATTCTTGCTTGTGTATTTTCACTATGAGAAAGATAAGACAATACTGTTGTCTCTTACTAGTGATAGGAAAAATAAAAAATAAGCATGGCCTATATAGATCATTCTCACTTTTTCATGTTGAGATGACGCTGCATTAATATAGATCTATTTTTTATGGAGGTAAATTGGAAAAATGGGAGGCAAGGAAAATTCATTTTACATTACCCTTAAATATTTTATGAAGACTATACTAGGTACAAATAGAACTTAAAAGCTGCATTTCAAGTTCAGTGGGGTAAATCTGTAACTCAACTAGGGGAACACACAAACCCACCAAACCAAGTGATCCTGAACACATCCCCAGCTGTGTGCACACCTGGTGAGCTCCTGCCCCTGACAGGCTGGTCTAGAGTTGCCTGGCTTTTCACACAGGCCATTCCATCCTTTTCTGTGTCATTTCTTTTGGCACTTTCTAACACACCTGTTGTCTGCCATCTCCTATGTCAGAATTCAGTTTTTTCCCCTACTCTTCTGGGCTCTGCACTGTTCATTACTGCTTCCTCTACTGTATCTATCTGACTCTTCAAGTCAGACCTGCAGAACATGCTCTGAAAGTTGCAGGTGATGCTACTGAATTGCTCCCATTCTCCTCTCACCCCTACCAGTACAGGGATGGTTTTAAACACAAATGAACCATCCCACTTTCAAAAAGGTTCTCTTCAGAAAAAGGCTGTTGCCTTTACTCTCTGCTCCTGTTCTTCTGCCTCAGCCAATTTCCAAACATCAGATCATTTTGAATATAGCATTTAGATACACTGTTAATGAAGTGGGAATTCTCCATGGCAGAAAACATGGTCTTTCATTTACCATTAACATGGGAACAATTCTACATTTATCTGTAACAGAACCATACATCTGCCTCAGAAATTCCAACATATTTCGATTTTCTTTACTACTGCTGTTTTCCAGAAAACTTATCTTCTGGGGGAACTACAGAAGAGGTATTACTTAAATTAGTTTTCCTGTGAAGCATGATGCAGATTTGTAAAACCTGAATGACAATTCTGATTATTTTTTTTTAAAGGATATAAAACATGAGAATCTGGATGAGTCAGTGATGCCCAGCACACAGAGTTCACCTTCAGAGAGAAGAAGACATACTATTTTTGTGATCTGTAATTCAATTAAGGAAAGATTATTTCCATGCAAAAATGACATAAAATTAGGCACTGGGCACAGCTCCTCAGCCCACTAAATAACTCAGTAATGGGGCACAAGCATTTCAGCTTCATGCTCATAACAACAGAACAGCATTAAGAAGTCTGACCAAACATAGACTAAGGCACCAAGTACATCTTATTCAAGAGACCATCCCTGAAAGAACCTGAACATGAAGAAATCATGAAAACCTGTTTTAAATACGCCTCATATTTAAAGGAGGATAAACACAGTTTAAGGGAAAACTTTAAGGATAAACACAGTTTCCCAAAATGATTTTTAAGAAAGAAGCATGCAAATCTTGGTAGTTTTGATAGCCAAACTTCCTCCAAAACTTCCTAGCTAGTTTTGCTAGCTACAGTCGAAGTCTAAAGTAATCACTATCCTTGGAAGCTGGTACTTCTGTGTAGTCCTGCATTCCAGTTGTAGTGTAACATTGCTGACAACTATTACTGGTACTGAGCGCTTTCAGGTTTACTGTGGTTCTGCATTTACCCAAGTTTCACATCTCTAGATTCTTCCATTCTCTTCTCCTAGCCCCTTCCCCAGCCCTCATGGCACTTGCACCTGAGCCTCCCAAGAAGAGTGTTCTGAGAAAGCAGCCACCAAAGGAAGGAGGAACAGAAAGCAGTACTTTGCGGTTTGTGAAGTAGAGGTTGTCATACATCTCCACAGTGAGAGACTCCTTCCCCAAACCGCTGAGGTTGATGATACCATATTTACATCCTCCATGCTCTACATCGTTCACAGTGAATATTCGTTCACAAGCAACATCTGCCTGTAAAATAAAAGCTTACCAGTCACACTCACTGGAAACTTACAGGAAAAACAGCCTGAGGAGTTGCATTAAGTCTAAAATGAAACAACACATTAATACTGATCCCTTTAACACCATCTGCTTTCCATTCACCTCTAAAATCAATGGCCAACTCCTTTTAAATGCATGCAGAGAAAAAACGGGGATAAGAAAAGGATTCAGTCCTTGGCTTACAATAAATGATCTTTCCAATGTTAACAATTCTATACACTTACACTGTTTCTGAGTCCCTCTGGCTTCAGCTATCTATGCAGTGCTTTGTTTACAAGGCCAGGAGCTGGTCCTGGAGAGCTTCCTATATAGTCTATGAAAGATCATGAAATGTAAAGTGATTACTGATGTTTACTTAGATTCTCTGAACCACAGGCTTTGCCACTCCCAAAATTCGCCTCTTTTATTTTTTTTCCTCTTCCTCTTGATCCTCTCCACTCTTCCTCCCAGCCCCACAATAATGATCCACTCAACTCCTACTTACTTCCAAAAGAACATGTTGATCAGATTAAAAAAAAACAAAAAACAACAAACAAAAAATGCTTTCATATCCAACCCTTTTTATAATTTTCTTTTGTAGGAAAGAACAGCCTCTCCCTACCTGTTACAGTTACTGAGCATAGATTTTAAGAACTGACAGAGAAGGAATAACATATCTTTAAAAGCTACATTTGACCTGTCTGATTTGATTACAAGAGCCTGAATTTTCACTGAAGACAGGCTCTCTTTATCTTAAAGACTTATAATTTCTCATACATACCACAATGATTTTAAAATTGTTGGTTCCAGCAACTGAGGAATCTGGACTGTGAATTTCTATCTTCCTCCTCTGCATGCAGTTCACTTTTAGTTCATGGACTAGCCTGCAGAAGCAGGTAGGAGTGTGAGGGTGTTGAAGAGAGGAGAATTCAGGTAAGCCTAAATTTAATGCATATGAAAAGAATTCTGGCCAGGATATAGAATGCTTCTCACTCACTGAAGAGAAAATGCCTGAATAACTAGCATGCTGAAATTTAACTTGTATAACCTATGAACATGTGCATCTTCCACATGCATGGAATTTCATCCCACTGTTTTGAACCCCAGCACATCTTTAGTTTAGAACAGCAAGTCACGAACTTAATTTGCCTTCTGCTGTTCTGATGGGGCGCAAAGGAACGGTCATGGCTGTTGAAAGGACTTATCCTAAAAAAGCTGTGCTATACTAATAAAGTACAATGTGACAAAACAGCCTATCAATATACATACATAAAATGAACTTCTTTTGAAGTAAAATTGGGAAACAACTTCCTCATTTGAATTCTCATAATTTTAGTAATCTGATTATTACAGAATATACACTTTTTCCTGACTTTAAGTAATATGTTCCTCCTCATCCCAATGAAACAGTAAGAAATGCAAGAAAACCTGACAGAAACAGTTGCACTAACAGCAGAACTTGGCACTGCAAACAGAAGACAAATCAAATCACTGTACCTGCAATAACTTGTGGGGCTGAGCGAACCCAGCTGCCTTTTCTGTAACAGCACAGACGAGTTCAGTCCAGCCCTTGTTGTTTTCTGGAAGAGAGTAACATGGAACTGTACTCAGTTACTTCTTTAAGATTCAAATACGGCTGTGGGTCTTTGATGTTTGGGATGTTTAGGGAACTTTTTCTTCTAGCCTACACACATTAAAATTTTCAGAACATATAAAACACGTTTCAGCACCATCTCCCTGATCTACTACGGTAAGTAGACAAGAATATACTCCTGTGAGATGTGGAGTGCTTCTGTAAATACAGAACCTGGAGAAAAAATATGAAACCCCAACAGCCATTGTCTTCACTCTACATAATCAGCAGTACCACCTGGAGGTGTAAAATCACCTTCTGGTTTTCATGACAACACCTCAAATTCTTCTCATACGGCAAAATCTTTTATCACAATGAGACTGATATTAAACATGCAGTCTTGCTGTTGTACTAAACTGCTTTTCCATTCCATTTCCATTGCCCCCACTGGTACTAGATGATCTTTAAGGTCCTTTGCAACCCAAGTCATTCTGTGACTCCATTCCATGATTTACCAACCCTTTAGAATTTAATGCAAACACCTTCTGAGGAGACCAAGGGCTAGAGTATTTAGCAGAATTACGGAGTAAGAAATCTTTTTGGTAATGGTCAGACAAAACAAGTGTTTGAGAGTCAAAATGTTCTTTACACGGAAGACCTAGTTGGAGAACTTCATTGCTTAAGAAAAAGAACACTGTTCACTTCTTCCAAATGATAGCATCTAAGCTGAGCTGTTATTTGTAAAGTTATAAGACATGTTTTTCAAGTAATGAAAAAGCATCCTTGTTAGATATTTTACCCACATTACAAACATGCAGCATCAGCATTAATTTCACTGTAACACTTTATACAGAAAAGCACACAGGCTTTTCAGACATAAACATAAGATTTTTCTTGATTTTTAACTGTCCAAAAAAGTTCTTCAACAAAAAGCTTTCCACCAACTATGATTAGTATTGTTTCTTCAAGGTCCAGGAATATCATAAATAAATTTATTAAAAATGCAAAAAACTTTAAATCAAGACCCCGCTTTGCCAATTCAAGGCAGGAACTTGAAACCTGGCATCCAATCCCCTGACTCAAGTGTAACTGTTGGACAACTGCAATTCCAAGCACAGTTCCTTTGTCTTTATAGATTTTTTTGTTTGTAATGACTTGACTTCATTCCTTTGTGGAAGAGCCAAACAAAAGGCTTCAAGGACTTCATTCTTAGCAGAAAAAGAAATTGAATTGTCTGAACTTGAAGACTTTCATTTACAATCTGTCCTGGGCCAGAGTACAATAAAGCCTAAATGCAATCTTTTTCAAAACATACCTGATGCTGTTTTTCTTCCTCTTCTAAGAGTCTCAGTCTTTTGCACTCCATTGCCTTGTGCTGAATGCTGTCCTTGGTGAGTGGGTTGTGGTTATTATGTCCAGGCAGTAGGCGAAAATAGCGGTTCTTTTCTGGGTCATAATAAAATCCTGGCAGTTCTTCAGTGGGGGAGACACGGGGGAGAAAAAGTGGCAAAATCAGATGGATAACTAAGTTTGTTTATTGCTCTTTGATATTCCATGTCTTCCTGTGAATGTGAGAGTTGTGAGACCCAAAGCTTTAGCTCCCAGCACATCCCAAGCATGATACACAGAGTGGGAACAGACGAGCAAATTACAGGAGAAAAAACGAGGTTATTTGTAGTGTTCAAATGCTCTTACACAGCTACAGAAGGCACGTCACCACTGACCAAGAGGAAATTCAGACCAATCAGAAAAGCACAAAAGAAAGGTTTTGTGGCAGAACAAAAATGGTCTTTCTTCATAAATAAATCACGAGGGGACATTCTTAGTTAAAAGACTTGGAAGGACAGCAAAAAAAATGACAACGAGGTATCAAATAAACTCAAATAAAGTGATTCACTTCCCAGAAAAAGACACTTTTTCTTCAGCACATAGGAGAGATTTAGATAAAATCAAGAGTACATTTAGCTACTTCCAAAGATAAATTGGGATGAGAAACACTCAATTTTAGTGCTTCACTGTCTGTGTGAATGCAGAGGCAGACAAGTAAAATACTATGACATTTAAAATACTTTGACAGATTGTCTCAAGACAAAGAAATTTATTCAGAGGCAATTGTTAACATTTCATTTCAAGAGTTTTTATTTAAAACTTTATTTGCTACCAGAAATTTCATTTTAAGTATCCTCTTTTTGCAGCTGCTTACCATTCAGCTCCTTGTCTGCATCTTTTAGGTTTCAGATTAGCTACAACTGACCAAGACCTTTTCAGGTCAGTGAAAATAAGAAGTTAGTCAATGAATCAGTAAAGTTTATAAAAGCACACTACATTTAGTAGTTACACAGTAACTACACAGGAATAAATGTCTTGCAGGATACATCTCCTAGCATGTTCACAACACAAAACAGTGATATACGAAAACCATCTTTTTAAACTCAAGTGTTGTTCCAGCACTCTCCTGATGTACAGAAATGTAAGTTCACACTGGCTTAGTTTTTGCTAGCATTGTTTAATGAGTCAGGAAACCAGAATGTAAACAGGACATCTTTCTCAACAGCACTGCTACTTCATCTTTTGTTGTAAATGAACAAGTATTTAGCCAGAGTCTCTTTATTACAGACTACAAAGTGCACTGAAGGCATAAAGAGACACCACACAAGAGACATCCCACAAAGTGGTGGATTGTTGTGCCTTTCAAAAGACTGAACACAAGCTATAATTTTTTATATACTCTCTTATTTAATTTGCTTCCTTAGTAGTTCATTTTCTTCCTAAAGTAGCATTTCTGGAGGGAAAAAAAAAATTGCATTTTTTCAGTTTATATCAGCTTGACTAAGCATGCAAGTTTTCAAAAATGAGAAGCACTTGTGGGCCTGAAAGTGATCTCCAGATCCTTACTTACTACATCTTTTTGTATCACTTGATGTTACTCTTCTCCACAAACTTTACTGTTTGTATGGTTCCTGTCACACCAGATTATTAGTGCAGCTACTACTACTTTTTTCATACAATCAGCATATAGGAACTGATTTTTGACCTATAAACACCATCTCTTACCTGGTGCTACAGAGTTCTGCGTTGAACTGGATGGAGAAGGATCCTCATTGCTGCTGGCACCTGCATTCACAGGGGTCTGTGGCTCTTCTTGTTCCAGACTAAAAAAAACAGCATTGCTTTCAAGACAGGCTCACAATTGCTTGACACATCTTTCCCATAAAGAGACTAGAAAACAGATTGTTACTGACATCAATGGAGTACCACTATGCAGTGCTCTGACAGCATTTTCTCCATATCACCATATATTAAACTATGAAAATAAAACAGTGAAAAAATATTCAGCTTAAAAATTTTTCAAGAACATTACTGATAACAGCCTTAAATTACTTGCTAATACATTAGAGGTTGCTGTTGATTCTGCAAGTGCCTCTAACTTTTTTTAGCAAAAGATTAACTGGGTGATTGTACATTAAACAAACAGCCCACTCCTGAAAGCATGAAAGTCTTCACAGCACTAAACGAGAGACAGTGTAGGTAAAACACTGATGTCAGGTCAGAAATGTTTTGCCATTCTCTCCACAACAAGAATTTCACTGATGAGGTTTAAAAACATGCAAAATAAACAAAAGTTTAATGAAAATTCCAAGAAAAGCCTCTGCTTTTCTAATAAACATGACATGGGGTAACTGCAGCTTTCCTCTTCTTGAACTAATATACATGAGCATATTCAGTACTCATGAGCAAATTTCCACTAGGATGTTTTCTGAAGCACCTGTAAAATTCTCACTTTTTAAGACAGGTCTTATTACATGTAATCTTAAAAGCAGTAGGTGAAGCTGTTTTGCAAGAGCCGTAATTTATTGAAAAGAAAACGACAAAGAAACTCTATAAACTCTACTGTGGTTTGATTATACAACTCTGAAAACAGTTAAAGGACACAACAGGTACACCAGGGAAAACCACCCCAGATCACACCCAAAGCTCTGTAAGAAAACTCTTCTAATTCTGCTCACTGAAACAGTATCCATTTGCATTTCTAACACAAGTTTTCTTACACAAGTACAATTAGTGTGGTAACTCATAAGTGTGTCTCTTTTCCTAAAAACAGGTTTTTTTTTAAAAAAAAAAGCTTAGTATATTAAAGCAAAGCATTAGCCTCTTTTAGTCCTGCAAGAGGCACTAAGGAAAGAACAGGGGAATGAAAAAGCAACCATAAAAACAGCTCAAATATAGGCAAGTGTAGGTTATAAAATATAAAACATGTTTTCTGAAAGGATCAGTTTTCAAGGCAGGGATTATTCCTGAGACCTTGTTTTCTTTTCCTCATCTGTTAGATGTGACATTACCACAATACTTACCGTGCTTTCAAACATTCAGGAAGATCCTTCAATGACAGATTTTACACCACACTCAAGCTTAGAATAAACAGGCAGGTAGAATTAAGTAATTATATTTTTCTTCCCTGAACTATCTTTGCATATTGATGAAGGGTTTATGGATAATGCATAGCTGAAAGGACTGGCTCATGGAACTGCATCTCAGTTTAAAAAAATCAGTGTACAGTTGTGAACACACAAAAAACTTCCAGAAATCAGCACTATTCCACTCCCAGTAGGGATGACAGATATACCAGAAGTACCGTCTACTAGATCTTCAGGTGGCCACCCTCTCGGTTCTCGATTCTGCACATTCAATTAGGCACAGGAGCCATCGCTTAGCCCACCAAGGCACAAGCTGCCGGTACTTGCCTTTGGGCGCGGTTGTTGTGGCCGGGTCTCCAGTGCTGGTGGCCGCGCTTGTGACTGCTCCACCCACGCCTCTCCTTGCCTCGACGGTAGCTCCTCCGCATTTCTCCTCTTAAAGCAAACATGCACACATATCTCAGCCCTGCTTGCCTGGAACGGCGCAGCACTCAAGACAAGTCTCTTAATGCGGCCTCTTTTCGAACAGTTTCAACCTGTAACGACCAGGCCGGCCGACAACCCGCAGCACAGACGGTCTCCTACGCCTGTTGACTTCCCCACTAGTCCCGGACCAGCTCCGCGGCTCACCCCGCAGCGCTGAAGCCGAAACCCCAGAGGCAGAAGGTCAATGACGACCGAGCGTCCCCCACCGCCCCCCTGAGCCCGCCCGTCCCTCACCGCGCCGGGCCCACGCCGGCCCCGCCGCGTCCGCGCTGCCGCCAGCGCCCCGCCCACGCCCCCAAGGATGCCGCTCATTGGCGCTCAACCGCGCCCGCCGCTTGACGGACAGCTCCCCTGTCCAACCGCAGGAGGTCTGGCCGGCGCGTGCGCAGCGCGGGGGCGGGGCCGTCTGAGGGCGGGCGGATGGCGCGGGGTGCGGCGCTGAGGGCATGGAGGGTGTGGGCTGGAAGGGGCTCTTAGCTCGGCAGAGACGAACGCGGGGCGGATGGGGTCGCTTAGCACGGTAGGGAAGCTACGTAGGGCAGAGGTAGCCTGGGGTTTGCTGGGAGATGGCGTGCTTTGAGGGGACACCGAAAGGGTATCTCCTCTTCTCTTACGTTGCTGGCTCCCTCAAAGCCATCATTGGGCTGTGGGCAGGTAGAGGCTGTTACAACCGCTCTGAATTTATCAAGAATTCAGAAGCGATAACGTCTTGAAAGTGACTCTCCCGGCTGAGGCCCCTTGGTGCTTAATTTTTTTTCTTATTTTGAGCCTTCTGGTGATGGGCAGTGTTGAGGTACAAGGCGGGCGGGAGAGCTCCGAGCACAGCAGGGTGTGTGTGAGCACCGTCCCCTGGCAGCCAGAGCAATGGACTCCTTCTCTCCTTAATCGTTTGTTAAAGGTCTCCTTAAGCAGGTTTTGAATAGCATTCCCCTTCCTGCTTGGTTAGCATCTAGGACTTTAAAGAAAGTCGTAACCAGAGTTGTAAGAGTTTGTTAACTTCATGAATGATTAAGGTTAAAACAAACAAACAAAAGCTATACTTAAAATAATTGTGGGAAAATAATAGTTTAGCCTTTTTGCTTTCAAAAAGATGTGAGGGTTTTTTGGTTGCTTTAATAACTGAAATAAAAATGCCAGTACTGGGAAAATAGGCAATGGCGTTTTGCTACTTTTGGTGTTTGGACTGAGCACAAATTTGCTGACTTATTTGGCAGGAGAGTAATTTTTGGGAGATAGGATTTTTTGTTTCTCACTAACATGATCTGTATTTTAAGTTCAAAATGCATAGAGTTAAATAGTCTTGGAAAGTATTCACTTAAGGATAGAAAGAGCTGAAGAAATCACCTGTGGCTTGCATATACAGTTTGTGAACTTTATTTCTTTATAAGTCAGAGCACCAACACAGTCTAGTTCTAAGGCATGTTTTGTTGGTTAGGTCTGTTTCTCATAGTGGTTTCGTGATAGTGATCTTTAGCTTTCACAATAGTTTTGAATTTTAATACAGTAACAGGACAAAAGTGTGTACAAAAAGTCAACTGTTGCTAAAACTATCGCTGCTGTTTACTGGATACAAAATGATGGTTTATATGGTGTCGGTACTTGATCAAATGTAAATTTGATGCTGGTACATCCATCCACAGGTTTCTAAGGAGTGGTTTCTTCATGGTGTTTCCTGGATGGTGGGTAATAGTCCAGAATGTCTAATGTCTTGCAAGTACTGTTATACTCTGCTTTGTTCATTAGCTTTGTTTCATCTGTTTAATTTCTGGTGCCCAGTGAGCAATATTCAAGGTTCTGTGACCAATATATGCTATTTATAAGCTGAGGGATTCCTGTGACTGAAACAGTTACCATTGAGGAAGAAGTGTATTAAATGATTTGTTTTCTCATTTGTATTGCAGGTACTTACTATGAAAGTTAATAAACTGGAAGATATTTCAGAGATCACTGGTTTTCCATATATGCATTGAAATAAAATATACAAATAAAAGGCACACATTCACCCACACACTGTTCCTAGCAATAGTTTGTCTAACCTCTTCCTAAAGGCTTTTAGTTTGGTTTATTCTGATTATTTTATTTTAGTATTTATTATTTAATCTCACAGAAAAGTTTCCTGATGATTAAAAGCATCACTGCTATTCCTTCTTCCTTCTGTAGATACAGAAAACAGTTTGTTACCTTGCTCTCTGCTGCTGTATTCCATATTTGAAATGTGAAAAATATGTCCTTTTTGAAAAATTTTCTATAGATTGAGGAACTGCCTCAGGAATACCATTCCACTAGGATATGATAGGTGGCAACCTTTAGCTTTGATGATTCTTGCTTCCTTTTTTGGACCCCTTTGATGGAGAACAGATCTTTCCTTGGAGTGTGTTCCTAAAAGCTGGATCTACCACTCCTCAGCTGAGGGCTTCCCAGTGCAGAGTCTGTTTTGCAGGCTACACTCAGGTTGGAGCTGTAGGATGTCCTGCAACTGTGCAGCAGTGCCAGCTTCCATGAGGCTTATGGCCAGAAGCGTGAGCAGTTTGAGAGCTCTTTGTGATCTGTTGTTTCCCCTCTGCCTTTCTGGAATTGCTGTGCTCTTGCTGGGAACAATTTAATGCTGCTCGTCCCAGGCTGGTTCATGGACTGGCCCAGGCCATCCTGCCCTGAGGAATGCACTCTGTTCACCTTGGCTGATTTTCTACTTCCCTGATCTGAGGGACTGGGTTTATACCCCTGTAGTTGATTAAATACATATGTTCAGATTATGCTTTTTGAGTTGATTGAGATGTGTTTGTAAATTATGTTCAAACATTCGGTAAAGACCAAATTTTATCAATAACATGAGACCTTGAGGTTTGAATGTAGGTTTAGGATTATTACAGTTTAATGAGTTGCCTTTCAGATGAACTGCAGGGTCTGAGCCTGTGTTCATTCTTAGCAGTTGCATCTCAAAATTAAAATTAGCTTGTCTAAGCTCTTCTTTTGCTGAGGCTTAAGCTGTGTCTTTTGTCTCATTATTTCTGGGAGTTAAACCTGTGTTCTGCCTGTTAAAGCTCAGCTTCTGTAAGACAGCTCATTAAACTTTGCTGAGTGGAAAGGGTACCCGGGCCTATGGATTACCTGGGGTTTATGCAGGGTAATCAAAAATAGGTTTCTTCCTAACAGGAAAATTTGTGTTTGTTCTAATACTGCTGAAATCAAAGCAATTTAAGAGTCTGTGTAACTTTGTGCTTACTCTACATTATGAGCTGCAGCAGTTCTGCAACAATAGTGTCAAAACTTCTGTGAAAGTTGCTGGTTGCTGTTTTATCTTAGTTTTCAGAATAGCCTGTTGTCCCACAGGCTCTGCTGTTAATGCAGTAAATAACTTTTGGATTCTCTGGCATTAGGTCATAAAATCAGTTAGATTGGAAAAGACCTTTTGGATGATCAAGTCCCACCAATAACCAAACACTGCCAGGTCTGCCACTACACCATGTCCCCAAGTGCCATATCTGCATGTATTTTAAATATCTCCAGGAATGATGACTCCACTGCTTTTGCAGCTTGTCCTAATGCTTGACAACCCTTTTGGTGGATATTAGGAAAAAATTCTTCCATCTAAACTAAGGAACAAACTGCTGTAGAATTTAAGGAATTAAGGTGATGAATTATCACAATTCAGTTTGTATAAAGATCAGTAACTTCCTGTATTTATTCCGTATGTGTTTGTGTTTCACTTTTTTACTCTGTCTAGTTTAAATCTCGAGTTCCCAAAGCGGTCCCGATGGTCTTGGAGGTGCGGCTCCCATTGAGGGTCTGCTGGGTGTTTTAAGGACGGGAGCGAATCGGATCTGACCCAGAAGAGGGCAGCAGTGCACTTGCACAAAACCACGGTCTTGGCTCTGTAAAGTCTTCTGTACCAAGCATTGAATCGATTTTAGGAGCAGAAATGCACCAAGGAATCCCTTTGTACAAGTGTATTCATAACCCTAAAGTCCGGGGATGCTGATGTTCCATGTTTTAGCCAGACTTTCCCTCTAAGTAAGAAGGTGAAGCTTATTTCTCCTGATAGCAGCTTTTTCTACCCTGCAGGTCAGAGGTCATAAAAGACATGCCCATGAGGTATGTATCAGCTCTTAGTATTTATATATATATGTATGTCTTTTAGTTATAATATATATATGTATAATATATAAAATATATAAGTGATGCACATTCAAATTTTGCTCTGACACTACATCTGAAGTCTCTTCCAGTCAAGTGTCTTTGAGAGTAAGACATGCCAGTCAGACCTTGCCTTCTTTTAAATGCTTTCCTTAATAGAAATGCTTAGACATAATTTACTGGATAGTCTGATGAGTAATTAATGAATCTATCTTTTTCCTGTGGATCCAAAATAATAATTTGTATGTAGAACTTATCAGAAGTAAGTTGCATTTAAAAATGATTTATGGCACTGGTGGAGGGACTTTGACTTGTGATTATAATCAGAAGATGGACTGCAGAACATGCAGGCACGAGTGGGTGCCAACAATGTACACAATGTTCTGTGTATTGGTAGAAATGGGGCTGTGGTGTTATGGCTCTCTTCAGATGGGCTGGCACATTCCAAGGGATGGTTTCTAGTAAAACCCCTCTGAGACCTTCTGTTTGCCATGGTCTGCCCTCTTTTCTTTCAAAATAGCACACTGTCTTTTGAATGGCACTGCTGGATACATGGCTAATCCTTATGAACATTTTTGATGTTTTAGCTGAATCTCAAAAATTATTTTATGTGCAGCATGAGCCATTAATTAACACTCTGAAATGTCTTTTGTGTTTTTTTTTTTTTTACTTCTGTCATTATTACTTGTGGGCCCAGTCTAAAGGACTATTAAATGTGTAATGATATTCACCTGTCCTGATGGTGGTGTAGGCTTATGATAGTTGTGTGTGTAAACACATTGATCAACATAGCTCTGTCTACAAAACTAGAACTTCATTACCACTTATTTCAGTGTATGAGTGGGGAGAATGCTAATTTGAAGGGATGAGATTTGAAAGTGATGTTGAACACAGAGATGTCTGTGCTCTGCCATGTTTCCTATGATGCTACAGGTCTGACATGTCAGTTCAAAACAAAAACTGGCTCCTTTGTTAATTTTTTCTTATGGTAAAAAATCATGCCTGCAGATGGTAAAGTGGTCCATCAAGCAGGTAGGAATGCTAACAAGGCTTACATTGCCAGAATGCTGAATTGGAATTTGCAGAGCCACTGTAGAGTGGAATATCCTGATGGTGAGGAAACCTGTGTTGAATAATGCTGTCCTGCCCCTTTTTAGGGGGAAAACTCGAGCTCTGCATTGGAAGGTCAAGTTCCTGGTGTAAGTAATACTGTCTTTAGAGCAGTGGCAGCTGGCAGCTTTTTCATTTTTCCTCCAAACTCATTTGTTCAGCTTATGGGCCTCTAATACACCAAGTGCTTGCAGTTACAAGATTGATTTCTAGTCTTGTATTTAAAACTTGCCAGGAAAAGAACTAGTCAGCATCTCCAAGGAAGTATTCTCTTTTGGGGTCAAAATATCATGTGCTGCTTCGTATTTTCCCTTGCCTGCTTTGGCTATTAAGTTTGTACTTTTGTACAGAGAGAGTTGAACTGTTTTGCTTTTACACATCAATAGCAGATGTCAGGGCTCTGACAACTGGATTTCCCACTGGAAGAAAAATTAGTGACACAGACCATAGGAATAATCTTTTTTAGCAGACTTCTCTATTAAATACATGAGGCTTTGAACAAATGTACAGACTGATGATATTGCAGGAAATAATCCTTCTCCAGAAACTTCAATCTGTAAGTCAGTGTTTTGCTTTCAGAAAGCAACTTTATCATTGAGGTTCCTACCAACTAAAGGCACAGTGTTACAGGGCTACTAGCACCTCATTTCTCAAAGTCTGTGTTCTGCTCATGGACAGAGGAAAGCAAGTAATTGGAGAGACTTGTGTGCAAGGAGGCATTGTAACCACATGAGGGTGGTTCTCAGAAATGGGCAGTAATGAACTCTGTTTTGGAGTGTGGACTTCCTGAACTGTCCTGTGTGTATTGTGCTGTAGATATTCCCTTTGTGAAAGTACTGTTTGAATGATGCAGGAGTGACTTCCTTAGTCTCCTCCCCACACACCTCATCTTTGAAGATGTGTGCTGGAATTTCTTGTTTCAAGTGTTTTTTTGGGGTGGGTTTATTTTTGGTTTTTTGTTTGTTTGTTTTGTTTTTTTGGTTTTCTTTTTTTAAAGGAAAGGGAATGAAACTTTTATGAGGTAAGAATTTGTCTCTCATTCTTTTCTGAATTCTCTCTCAGGGAGAACATGGCAGGAGGAGGAAGAAGCTCAGCTCAGTGGATGCAGACTGGTGTGGGAGGCTTCCTGTTACTGATGTGTCAAGTGGGGTGAGCAGGTTTCTTTTGAGGACCTTCAGGAGCATATCCTGAAGGTATAAGGGTGGGAGGAGGGAAGGTTACCATGGGAAAGCAGTCTCCATGTATCTGCATTCTGTAGAGGGTGTGTGTGGGTTCTTTGATTTCTTTGGTCATTGGGGAAGGGCTTGAAGGAAAGTTGAAGATAAACTGCAGATACCTGGTTTCTTAATGATAATGTATATTGTCTACTCATGTCTTGCTTAATATTTATATGCTTATATTACTATAATAACATACAGTAATATGCATTAAATGGTAATATACATTATATTGATTAATATAATTATGTATCAATTATGTAATATATAATGTAATACAATACAGTAATTTATATTACTATTTATATGTTCTGGATGCTTCCAGATGTATCACTGTGGCTCAGTCTTAAATCTTATTCTTAGACTGCTGTGCTTTTGGTCATTCTAGTTGCATGTGTAGCCTGATATTTATGATGGATGGTGACATTTCCTTCCAGTCCAATGGAATGCCTCATCCCACTGGAATGTTTCATTGTTGGCTCCATAGATGCTCTGCTTCGTGGAGCCCTCCTAGGACCTGGTTTTCAAACTGCTGCTCTTCTGAATAGAAGCCAGGAGTAGTGAGCTGTGGTTGCATGTGACTGCCAGTATAGATAGCAGCCTGTAGATTTCAAAGCATGTGCCTAGTGCAGAGGTCTGCCCATGGGAGTAGCACTGCAGGAGCTCCCATTAGTACAAACTAATACAATTACCTTTCTGCACAGTTTATACTCTCTCATTTTTGTGTACCTGTGGAAAATCATGAAATGAAAATATTTCAGACAAGACACACAACACTAAATGAAAACAATAGACTATTTCTGGGAAGAAAGATAAATGACTAAATTAAAACAACACTGCAGATAGGGTAGTCATAGCACTGTTTTGTAAGATGATCTTTGAAAGTCTGAGGACAACTGAAACTGCTTATGTGCTTTGTAGAACTGAAGCAATAATTATTTCACTTACAAGATGTAATATATCAGTTTGCAGTTCCAAAACATCTCATTTCTCAAAGTCTATGTCTTGGTAAAACCAAGACCAACTAACAAAACTTGAGCTCTCAGCTTGATTGGATGGAAATTGAAAGAGGAGGTAGGTTATAGAGGATGGTTTATGGGCTTCATTGAGCTATTGTTTCCCTGAGCAAAGCACTTTCTAACTGGGAGCAGGAAAGCTCTGAAGGTCCCAAGAAAAAAGAATAGGTAAATAACTGGCTGTAGGATCATATAAATTCTGTACTATAACCTTGTGGGACATCAGGAAGGATGACAGAACTCTATACGAAATGGTTAAGAGCTTCCATGGCCTTTAAGAGACTACCAGGCCACAGGGTTTGATCTGTGTTAATTACCCACAAGATTTAATTGTGTGTGGTATGTAGTTTTTGGTTTGTTTGTGGTTTTTTATTTTTATTTTTCTCTACCTGGATAAAAACTCAGTGTAAGTTGACTAATAGTGTTTATTTATTTTCTTTATAGAAAATTGCTGCTTTCCTAAGGCCAAGTGTGATTACATCAGCTGGTAGAGCATCCTCACTTTGAGTACTCAAACATATTTTATCTTTGTTCAGAATGATGTTTCAGAACAGCTGCAAACAGCACTTCTGAAACAAATAGTTTGGAAGTGTGGAAGAAAAGGAAAATACAGACTATCACTGAGTTGTGTGTAAGTTCGAAGTCTAGGGGAATTTCTAAGAAGTAACATAAAGGGTGAACCTTGTACATTGATAAATCAGTGAAATAAACTTGCTCCCATGTGTTCTGGATAAAACTAGAAGAGCAGATTAATGCCTTTGTACAGTGTTGCTAGTTCTGCATGCTGTATGTCCAGTAGAGAAGTATTTCTAACTTGAGGAGAGTATCCACTAAACATTTCTTTTGGAGGAATGCAGGTATTTAGTAACCTTTCTTACAGACATTTGCATGCAGTCATGCAGTCACCAGCCCTGTGAAATGAGGGAGGATCATTTCAGAAAAATTTTTAAACACTATTTTGACATGTTTGTCTCTCTCTCTCAAAAAAAAAGAAAAAAAGAAAAAAAAAGAAAATAAATGGAGATGAAAGAAATAAGTGAAAATAGTTGGATGGTCACCTGTATTTTGTTTTGGAATTCTTTTTGACCTACATAGCATAATTTTGTTGGATTGAATTCTACTCAATCACTAAAGCAATGATTCTTGTTGTAATGGTTGGATATACTTGATGTGGGAATAGACCATAACAGGTGGATAAAAAAGCTTATATTGGGAAATAACTGGGCAGTTGTTCTTACTATTGGTTGTACAAACAGTACAAAAATTATTCTGTCTTTTGAGCATTCTGGTTATCCTTCTTTGTGCCTTTTCTATCTCTAGCAAACTGTACAAAGTATTGAGAAGTTAAGCACATTATAGATTCCTGTGTTGTGGCATGATGCCCAGAGTGTGTCATCTTTGACTGGTGGTTCAATAGTGAGCTGCTCTCAAATAATTCCTGGTTATATCCCAAGATCTTGTTCTTGACTGGCAATAAGTAATTCAGAGGCTGAAGGTGTACATGCAGTGTTAGGACTTTTTAAAGTATGTCAATATATCACCATTTTATCTATTTAATGTCTTATGAGTCAAATTTTCATTTCCCTCTGCCTCTTCCCCTCATCTTCTGAAAATCTCCAAAACAAAAAAAAAATGAGAAAGATTACTCCTTCTGAGTTCAGTTTTGTGGGAAGAATAAAGTTCAGTTCCAAAGCTTCTCTGCAGGTTAATTGAACAAAGTCACTGAAACCCTCTGCTGCCTTACAATGCCCTTTCAGTGGTGGACTGAGGGGAGCTTGCTTTATGGGGGAGCTTAGTGAAAAATCCATTACTCCTAGGTTCCCAATTCTAGTGATGGAATAACTTGGAATACACTAGAAATGTAATGTGACTGAAAGGAAATGGTTACAGGCTTTCTGAATTATTGCAAAATAGTTTGATGAAAAGAAAAATCTCACTGGAAAGGGGTTACTAAGTGGCCCTGATTTCTTTCTGCCTGTTGCTGGTAGTGGCAAGCAGTGCTGCAGGGACTGGAAAAGATGGTATTAAAATTTTTGTATGCAGCACATACACAAAGAATGTGGCTGTCCCTAAAGAGGATAAGAGCTTGGTAGTTGCAGTTACAAATAATTTATTCAGGCTTAGCTAATGCTGCAGAATCTGGTGGTCTGTTGTGCTGCTGGCCTGTAGTAAGCTGCAGTATGCAAGGTGTGGCATAGAAGAAATGCACAGCTTTCTGATTGCTCCCTGAGTGTGCCATGAATACATTCTGTTAGTGGTGCTATAGTAGATACAATCTAAGGAAATCACAGAATCACAGAAGTTCAAGACTGGAAGAGACCTGTAAGATCATCAAGTCCAGCCGATGTTCTAACTGTTCAACTAGATCATGGCAGCAAGTGCCACATCCAGTCTTTTTTTGAATTCTTCAAGGGATGATGACTCCACCACCTCACTGGGTAAATGATTCCAGTATCTGACCACTCTTTCTGTGAAATATTTCCTTCTTAATTCTAACTTACATCTCGCTTGATGCAGCTTGAGACTGTGTCCTCTTGTTCTATCTGTTGTCGCCCGGAGAAAGAGGCCGACCCCCAGCTCACCACAGCCACCCTTCAATGAACAATTGGAATGCAGATACTCTTTTATCTAAGCTGTGCTAGTCTTAATGTCTTAAATTCATCCTACCCATTAGGAAGAATGAACTCATAAAAGTTCAAGTTTACAGTCACCCTTTAGTATTTCTTAAAACATTACTAACAAGCTGTGCTGGCTTTCTGGAACCAGCTGGTTTTGCTTCTATTTTCTGAGTTCAGAGATATGCCTGGTATTTATGTTGTGTTTGTGTGACAGCTTGAGGCTGACAGCACCAGTGGAAGGGTAGGTCAGAGTAAACCTCTGGCTGCATGGGTGGCACTTCTACACCTGCACAGAACGGTGTCTGAGGCAGTAAATGCTGTTGGATGGGCAGTAAATCCCAGCTGCTCTTCTCTTTCCCAGTTCTGTGCAGCTTTCCGTCTCTGAAAGTCCCAGGAAATGGGACACTTGGCTTGTGGAATTTGTTGGGGTGACTTGGCCCAGCTCGCTCCTCTGGCCAGCCAAACAAGCTGCAGACAGCCCCAGTTTTGCTGTATGCCATGGTGTAGGTAGCAAGTAGGCAAGACTGGCCATGGAGGAGGAAGACACACCCTGACAGATCTGATACAAAGCCTATTCCACTCTCTAGAATTATTTTTATGAAATGTGGATTAGGTGCTAAATCCTGGAGTAGCATTTAGAGGTTTCTTATCTAAGAACACCAAATCTCCTGAGAGGCACAAAACACACCACTGCAGTTCATTTTGCTGAGCCAAAGCAAACCTACTGGCTTAAAGCATCAAAACAATATGCATGTTACAATTTTTGGTAATTTATAAGTATTCTGGCTCAGACTTGTGACTATCTAAACTAATCTGAGGGGTGAATCAGGCACTGTCTTATTTTTGGGTGTAGTAACTTGACAATGTCCTGATGTTAATGGACAAATTACAAGTCATCTTTTGTTTGACTTTATCACTGCATTTTGTTTCAACCTGTTATATCACCTGCTTTTCTGTAGGAGACTTTTTGGGTGCACATCCCTTTTCCTGGGCACAGAGATAGTGGCCTACTGTGCCCAGTGGTTTGGTTACTGTCACTGGGATTTGTCATCCTACCCTGTCACCAACCACTGGCTGGCTGAGGTGGGAAGGGTTGGGAGGGTGCAGTGGAAAAAAAGGATTTGTTCTGTATTAGTGTGACAGCAGAGGTACACTGACCAGCTTCCAAAATGCTAGAGAGTAGTACCAGGTGACTTAATGTTGGTGACAAATTGTTTCACTGCAGTATCCTTTCCATAGGGCTCTCCTTCAAGCTGTGTCCACTTCAGCTGAAGTTGGCCTAAGTGGGAGAGCTAAAGCTTTTTTCCCCTGCAGACAATTGGTTGGGTTAAATGCTTTGTTTATCTTTATTCTTGGAGACAGTTTGTGTGGGGTTTTTTGTAGACTGGAAGAAAAACGAAAAAAAAAAAAAAGCCTTAAGTGTTAGTGTTATTTTTTCTGGTTTAAGGAAATAATCTTTCCATAATAAGCTTGAAACTACTTTGACGACTGAAAACAGTGCTATAATATATGAGCTTAAAATTTCTTTAAATAAGAAATATCTGATCTTGAAATCATAAGTTTGGTTTTGTAAAGGGTTTCTGCTGGATGATATTATTGGCTTTTTTAGAGTATTAGAAACTGAATTACACACTCGTATTTGTGAAAAGTCAGTTTAAATACTGTAACTGGCTTCCTTGCAATTTAAGACTTAAATACATGTTTTGTAGTCTTCTTTGGCTCTATGGGCTCTAACTAAAGTGACATGTTATTTGGGACATGCACTATAAGTTCTAGGTGACCCCAAATACAGGTTGTTAGTCTTTATTTGAAGACCATCATACAGTGAAAAAGTACCAGACTTTATTTATGTCTTGTGTGTTTTTCATCCTTCTCTTACCTGATTGTTCCTGACTAAAAATTATGGCATGAGAACACTACCTTATGTGGTGGTGTTCCTCTGATCCTTTTGTTTAGTTTTTTACCTGAAGCATCATCATCATCCCTGTAAAATCAAACCTGGCTGCTGTATGAATAATATAAGTGTTACAAACAGAACTATGATTTCAAGTGAACAGAGAAAAAGCAGATAAAGCACTTCAAAAAATGGCTTTCAAGGAGCATCTCTGTACCAGTAAAGCAAAGTGAAAATAACTAATAACGCTGTGTATGAAGCAGTGATTTTTAAAAAGTTCTCCTCAGATGTAGTTTTTGAGATTGTCCCAAGGCTTCCAGCATGATTTCAAAGGTCATTTGATAGTCTGTGCTTGTATGTGCATGCCCAAATGCTGGAGAGGGATTCTATGTGTGTATGTAAAAAGAATGGTCCAAATGTAAGTCTTGAGGTGTAACCTCTTTGTTCTTTGTTCTAGTGCTAGGACATGTATTTAGGGTTCTGTGGAAAAGCAGAATGGTACACAATACTCCATCACAGCTATATACAGATATGGTACTATATATACAACATATTAGAAAATATAAATAGTATTATGGTGTCAAAGTCTAGGCCCCCATACCATTCCCCCAGCCCCCAGCCCCCGGGCAAAAAAAAAGAAAAATTGGGTGCCGGGACAAAGGTTTTGTTAGCAGTTTGTTAGCAGCCTTAATTCCACTCCTTTGTCTGGATTACATTATAATTCATCCCAGCAACTGGAAACTGAATCCTTTCTGCCACTGTCCTGCTGCCCTTGTACTTTAGCAGAGAAAATGCACAGAGCAGTGTGCTGGTCTTCCCCTCCACTACCTGCTGCAAGTGACTTCGGGATGAGGAACAAATCCTGCAGAAATACAGGTGCAATCCGCGGGAGTGTTTGGTCGCTGCATCCCAGCACCTTTCTGATGCTAGGTTTTCATGACTCAGGCAGTTTGCCGGTGTTTTCTACAGCAAATGTGTAAAGCCAAAGACCTGGCACCAAATTAATTGAGTTATCAGAACTTGGAGGCCGTGGAGGCAGAGTCGCTGGACCTTACGGCTGCTAAAGGTAAGGCCCTTCCCGCCCCGTCCCTGCGGGAAAGGCTGGAATGGTTCCGGTGCCGGAGCTTCTGCGGCGGCGCCACGCGGGGGCGCCCCGGGGCCAGGTGCGCGGGGCGGGGAGCGCTGCGGGGCGGAGCGGGAGGAGGGCAGAGAGGCAAAGAGGGAGGAATGCGCCGTGCAGGGTTTGTTTGCCGTGACCTCAAACGCCTCACGCCCTGAGGTACTCGCCTCACGCCCTGAGGTACTCACCGCACGTAACGCGCATCGAGTCTTCATTCGGACACGCCCGCAGTATCGTACTGTGTGTTTGGGGAGTTAACAGATAAATTAGGCAATGCCTGCGTAGCAGGACAGAGTTGCATGCGCATTGCTCTTAGCAGGTTTTCTTTAAACTATCTTTTTGTTTCTCTTAAGGCCATTCTTTCATAATGAAATATGGTGTCTAGGCTCAATCCTGCACTTACAGGTTTAAAGAAATGGTGATTCTTTTCAAGTCGTAACTCTTGGCACTGATGTTAGGTAGTACCCCTTTCTCTTCTGGGCTGCCTTTGAGAACAGTATATGAAAATTTGCACAGAAGATCTGAGTTGAAACATACATGTTTTAAATGCTCTATATAGGCATAGATGATGTTCTGCTTTAGTTTACACGACTAAAAATGCAGAATAAATCTTACTGGCAGAATAAACTGGATTTGATCATGACAATGTTGGACAACCCTTCCTCCTGTTGAAGATGACTTTGGCAGAACCAAGCCTTTAGGTTAGAATTGCATATTAAAAATGGGAACAGGACCTGGCTGGCAGGGATTTTTCTGTTTGCTTTTAAGATCTGTAGCCCAAAAGTTCAGCCTTAAGCAGACTAAGCCTAGGCCCTGAATCCAATAACTCCCAGAGTTACCTAATAGGAAACACTAGACACAGGGACCCATATATGGAATTTAGGCTATGTGAGTTGAGGCTTACACAGCTATATTGCAGCACTCTAAAATACTCCACTCTGCTTTTCCAAGGTGTCCGATTGTTATGGGCTCTTAGACTTAGTGACTTGGCATTAGTCATGCAATCCTCTGAATCTAGATCATTTATTTGTAATATCTGAATCTCAGCAGCCATTGCTTCCTAATTATTTTCCAGTCCTGTCTGATACCTGTGTGACTTCTCTTCCCAAGCTTGTTTCCACAAGGTATTTAGTGGTATTGCTCACCTCTAGCAAATGAATAGTATCAATGATTATGTGTACACAAATGTCTTGGTGTTTTGCTGATCCAGGGTCTACTTTTCTTGATATGATTTTTGAAAATGTTATAGAGCTTCCACAAGCCTTTAAGCAGATGTTTTAGGGTATTTTTGTAAGAATTCGATGGGAAACAGAGCTTTGCTGGTGGGTTAGAGTATGTCTTGGGATGGGGGAGAAAAAATTAAATATACAGTGACTTTGAAATTAATGCCTATGGTTCCAGCATGCTGGGTGCTATGCTAACAAGTAGGCTAAACCTGGATGTGCCCAGCACTCCAGTTTGGAAAAGCTCCCAGCTTTGGAATATAACATGCTTGGATTTGTATCTAGAGTACAACTGGGATTCTCATGTTCAATTATCAGAAGGAGGGAGCGTGAGTGAGGGAAACAGCTGCCTATCTCTGGCACTAGGCTTTGCATACTGACCCTTGTTGTGTAACCTCCATGCTCCAGAAGTTTGAATTCATTTCAGGAGGTTGGCATGCATTTAGCTGGGAAAAGTGTTGGCTAGTGAGGTATTCCAATTATATAAATACAGTAAGAGAAACCATTGCTTGTCTGATTATGAGAGTGATCTCAAACAATAAGCACCTCTCCCATAACAAATGCAAGTACAACTCAGACTGTTTGTGGTATCCTTCCCCTTCTCCCAAAGTGGATTTGGCCAATGCCTCTGTCTAGAAGAGTGATGAGAGTGGATGGTCATGATTGCTAGGAGAAATTGTTACTGTGTGGGGAGATAAAAGGTTTTAATAAAAAGAACTTGGAGAAGAACTAGCCAATGGCTTGAAAAGAATAAGAAGCTGTTGCAGCGCCAAAGGGGAGTGGAAAAGATTGCAGGTCAGTTATGCTTGCTGTACCATTTCTGAAGTGTCATAACCTGGGTAATCAATCATATGGCTTTATTTTGTGGCTGTTGGTTGCACAGGGTTCCTGAAGGCTGAATTCCCACTGCTTGCACTTTATAGTGAGATGCTGATGCTTGCAGGAGCCAAGCAGGGAGAATCCTCCCTAAGATAATAATTTGGTAAGCTGTTCTGCTTTCTGCAAGCTGGACCATTGCAGCAGCAACTGCAGTATTCTTTGTAGATGCTTTTATTCTATCAGTCTTGTTCTAGTGCTTTTAAATAATATTGCATAAGGACTTTAGCCATAGACACCAGATGAGAGGAAACATTCTGCTGCATGTGAGATCAGCAAGCCCTTTGGGTTTTGCAAGGGAGTGCAGAATTCAAGATATATAAGATGCTGTTCTTAGTAGGTGACTGATCTTACACACAGCTTTACAAAGTTTTGACCAATTTAAAAACTGTAATGCTTGATCATTCCTGGGCATGTCAGGTGTGAAAATATTCTAAGTCCTGTAAGGTTTCCTTTCACAGGTTTCTTTGGTGTTTTTTTTTTCTGATGCTGAAGATGCTTGTGCCTTCTTTTCTCAAATGTACAGGCTGGCACACTCCTGGCTGGCTGTTGACCTTTAAAACCAACAAGAAAAGCCCCATCACAAGCAGGCTCTGGAAATAATAGTGAAGCAGGGAACTTGAATTTTCTGCATGTGGCACACTTGTTCTGATGGAGTTTTATGTGATGATGTTGTGTTCAGACTTGTATTCCACTCTCAGCTCTTGGGTAGGAATCCTTCCTGTCCTGTCAGCCTAGGATCTGAAGATGGGTTAAATATGTATAAATATGTGTCTGTGAGTGCTGCTTGTAGCACTGTGAGGGAAAGAGTGTGTGGTTCATGGGCATACTGGGTAGGAAGCTGGAGCCTCTATAGCCTATCTGGGCACACTGGAAAGTGGCCCATATCAGTAATACACATGATGAGAATCTGTCCCTGTGTCTATATAGAGGCCTGGTGAATCCTGCACTAGGAGTCTTTCTTGGAATGGCACATGGATTCCATGGGATAGTCTTACAAATAGCCTAATAAGCATCATCAGTGGGAGCAAACGTCCAGGCCTTGCATCAAGCACTATCCCATCAGCCTTTTATGTCGCTTGGCATTTCATAATAAACTTTGACAAATTCTTCTTAGGTGCTTTCTGCTGAGGCAGCTCAGAGTCCCAGTGTCAGCAAAGGCCTGTCAACTCTAGCAAAAGCCTGAGCAAGTAGAAGACTTGACACAAGGGCTTGGATGTGTCAGGAGAGTGGCTGGAGCAAGACTTGTGTGGCAGAGCTTCCTGTTGCAGATGTGGCTACTGCATTTGAGGAGGTGTCCTGACAGCAAAACTGATCTACCTTTGCTTAAAAAACAAGAGCAAACAGAAAAGGCCAACAAATAACACATTGCCTGTGGCAGTGCTAGTTTTATGTAAAGGACGTTACCAATATGGTTATCTCAGTTAAAAAGTATCAGCAAAATTATTCTGAATTCTGAACTGAGACCTTGTTTGGCTTGGGGAAGTTTATATCAGATTACTTCCACAGGCTCCAGCTGGGGAGACTTGGGAGCAAGTAAATCAGGGCTGGCTTCATTGTGACATTGACTGCAATAATTGACTGATTGGTTCCCAGGATCATTTTATGTTATACCAGTACTGTATTTGTTCACTGAAATTTGCAGTCATCAACTTTTAAAGTTGACCCAAACTGGTATTTTAGGCAGGTCAGTCCACAACTTTCTGCTGTTTCTCCCCTCTACCAAGGTGAAGTTGGATGGGAAATGGAAGAACAGTTTTGTGACACTCTTGAAGGTGTTTCTGTTTAGCAGGATTTAAGACATAGCTAAAATAATCTTATTTCCCCCTTCCTACCATTTCCTCTGTTTTTTGGCCAATCAATGCAATAAAATGAGCTAGTGACTTCTTACCCCCTCACTAATTCTAAGCTGCTGTTTATGTGGATGTTTTTCTCTCCAGTACAACCACCCATCAGATTTTATTTTTCTTATTCTAAAACGTGAGATTTTATTTTTCTGACTTTAAATGCTTACAAAGTGAAAAATATTTTAAGTTACAGATTGTTTTGGAAATAATGGAACAAAATACAAGGAAAGAAAAAAAATAATTCAATACTATAATTTTTTGTATTTATATGGAAGAGGGGGCGAAACCATTGAAGGTGTTATGAAAGTTATTTTAAAAACTCCTTGAAATTAATAGCATTTCACAAATAATACTGAACTAAAAAAAAATAGCAAGTGAGATATTTTCATGCTAAATCTAATTTTCTGTGTAGTTAAAAAGACTGGTTTTGTTGTTAGCTGTATAACTCCTGCACGTGCTGCAAAAGCAGCCTACTTATCATAGTGTTTGTTCCAAAGACCAAAATGCACTCTGTAAACAAGAAAGCTTGAATACTGAAAGAAAACAATTGCAGTCATTACATTTAAGCTGTGTCTGGACAGCTCACTTCTGCCTACTCTATTAAAAAAATCATCATAGTGGATTAAACAAATAGTCACAGCAGAATACTCATTCCTTTCTCTGAGGTGGTGTCATCAGTAAGGAAGGAAATGTGAAGCAGTTCAAATCAGCAGCAGATTCAAAGTTAGCACTTTCTTTGGATGAGTGTGGCAGTTTGTTTTCCTCAGCTGTTAATTTTCTCAGGTAGGGTGCTGCTCATTATGCTCAATCCAAATGTTAAACCTGTTTTAGACTCATAATTCTATTGTGTGCACTGGGCTTATAAGAGATAAGATTGATTAGCAAGGTATTACATTACATTTTCTCATCATGGGCAAGAGGAAGTAATGTTGTATCACCTTTGGGACCACATTTGCAGTTTTTGTTAAAGGTGGTTAAAACCATAGGTAGACAGTACCCCTGAACTCCATTCAGAGTAGCAAGGAGGAACTTTTCTAGGGAGGGTCATATCATCTATTGATTGTTCCCTAATCTATACCACCTGCTCCCTCCAAGGTTTAAGACACCTTCAAAACTCCCTTTTATCTTTGCTCTGGGAATAAGAGGATGGAGACAGCATTATTTCAGATGCATCAAGGTACCACCTCTGTATCCCATTGAGGGCTGTAATGTAAAAACATTTTTTCCTACCTTTAATGAAGGAAAGAGTGAAAATTACTCACAAAGTGTTTACCTTTTCTTTATTATTTAATTTTTAATTTATTCTTCTTTTTTTCTTTATTCTTTTATTTTCCTTTATTTTTTTTCCTTTTATTTTTTATTTTTTCTCCAACTAGTTTCTCAAGAAATAAGGCAGACAGACCTGTGTCTCTGTTGGAATTTCATAATAAACTTTGACAAGTTGTTCTTAGGTGCTTTCTATCATGTGGTTCTTGATAGGAATTCAGTTTTGTCCCATCTAAATTTTACAAATTACTCCCCTCAAGGAGAGGGCAACCATAGTTTCTGGATGTGTGTTCTTCAGAGGATGTGTCTGTTTTATTAGGTTACTTTTCTTACTATTACTGTGGGTTTGCAGTGGCTACCAGAAAGATTTATATTCTCCTTTTGAAGCAGCTTGTTCATAACAGTATTTTCTATTGTTGGGGAAATTTAAAAACAATGCATGACAAAGAATCTTGTGGCAGCCACACTAAATAGATTTTCAGCAGTTTGTTAAACTGGGAACAGACTTGAGCCAGGCTCTGGGAACTTACATAACTTCTGTCTCCCCAAATTTTTGAGGGCTTCAGATTGAGGCCTCCATATATGTCTTACTAGTAGAGACTCCTCTTTAGTGTTAAAATGTATTTTATTGGAACATCCCATTAAAAAATAAAGGATTTAAGTCCAGACATCAGCATGCAGGTAATTCAGGGGTACTTGATAAAAAACGGAACAGTGCATACAATAAAGAAAATTGGGTAACAGAATCAGGCCTGAAATCGAGATGCACTAAAGACATCCAGGAATTATTGCTATAGGTTTAGAGGGGAAATTTAGCTTTAAAAAAAAGCTAAAATTTTGAGGTCCCTTTCATGCATATAATTCCCAAAGTTGTGAAGAATGAATTGTTGGTGGTAATTTTTTACACTGTCTAGCTCCATAGTTATCTTCGTTATGCTGACCACGTAAATTTTTTGGGGGATGTGTCTGTAGAAGGCTGGTGTTGAGTCTGTAACACTGACACTCTGATATCTTTTCCTCCTCTTCCAGCTAAGCAACTATTGGTGAAGATCAAAGAAAAGGAGGAGGAGGGCTGACAAGAAACAGTGTATGAGAGATGCCTGCACAGCTTTAATAAATAAAAAGGGGTTAAGGCTTCAAATCTCTTGCAGGATATCTGTGAATGTGGGGCCCTGTTTTGCTGTAGCAAGCTACATTACAGCACACTGTCTTATTTAGACCTATATGACTGATACTTTGAATATTAATATATATTAAGAAAAGAAAATTATAAATCACTGGAAATACCTGAGAATATTAAACAGTTGCTAATCTACCAGAAGCCACTTATTTTTCACCTCTGTTTTTTGTTTCCCTCCACAGCAAAATTAGATTTGTGGCTTTTAATGTGGGTGTCTAGTTTGTTTCACTTTCCAATTCACAAGAGTTGAGGAATGTATGATAAGAACCTAACTTTCCTTCCCTCCAGAAAACAGCAACTCTACATTGAAATGTAACAAGATAAAAAGGAAAACAGAAGATAATAAATACAAGGTAAAAATTCTTTCACAGTTTGAAATATTGTCAGCTAAAATAAGGCTTTTCAGGGCTTTTCACAGGAATATTAATGAGACCTCACAAAAAGCATCAATGTGCTTGTGTTACATAAATAGTAAAAATGTTTGAAACAGAGGTGCATCAGGAGAGCAGCATTATGATCCATGAGACATGACACTTCCCAATACGCTGAGAAGATATGACACTGTGTTTCTTCTTCTTGAGTAGAGACAAGCTGCAGTTCTGTATGAGGGGCTGGAGGTGAGGTGGACTCTATTCTAAAGCCCTGCTCTCTCTGGCCCTATAGATGCAGCCTGCTTGTGTTAATGCTATAGATGTTACCCCAATAGATTTGTGTCCAAACTTACCTTCTATTTTCAAAATTTATGTGCTGGCTGTCCAAACATTTGGCAAGGTCTTGCTAAGGATATGCCCACCTAAGGTTTTTTATGCCATATACTTTTAAATTATTTATACTTTCTTGCCGCCTCCTTGCTATGCTTCAGATGAGTGTGAATAAAACTATCAGTAGCTAATCCTGAAGTTGTATATATGTAACTAAATGTGTTTCAGCTTTGTTGGTCCTTCAGGATGTAAAACAATAGTAATATTACTGATTAGTGACTTATGGTACACTAAAATCAGAAAAAAATTCTAAAATTTAAGTAAAAAATTATCTACCAACAACAGACTGGTGTATATGTGAAAATGGAGGTAACTATGGTGCGGCATGAAATTTTTATTATACAGGTTTGTGATGTTCCCCCTGCTTGCAAATAGTGAACATGTAAACGAGTTCTGTAGTTCATTACAAGCAAAATTCCAGTCAGTGCTCTGTGCCTGTTCTTTCAGCTAAAATGGTGATCTAACTGTTGTGGGATTCTACATGAACAACACTGTGGACGAATTATACGGACGTGTGAGCAAAGCCTGATGTCTTCGTTTCTGCGGGTGAGACTTCCACTGCTCTGATATGGCAGCTCTGTCCTTGGGTGTCCTGGAGATTCCTTTGAGCAAGGCAGTGCTGCTGACTGGCTCTCCTAGCCAGGAACGTGGGGTCTGCCTGGGAAAAGGGCTATCAACAATCCAAGGTCATCTGTGTCTGTTCTCACTGTTTGTTGCTTTTGCTGGTAGCTGATAAAGGCCCAACGTCTGAGTAACAGGAGCAGCCAGGGAAGCATATGTGGCTTCATCCCATTTTTGCAATACGCTCCCTGCCAAGCTGCACCAAGAGCTCTCTGCCTGCAGAGCAGGAATGGGCCTATGTATCCAACAAAACAGGACCAGAGGGACTCATTAAACTTCCAAACATGACCTCAAACAGGGTTTCTTAACTATCTGAAAATGTCACCAGTTTGCATTAGAAAATCTCAGGGCTTTCTAGAGCTTGGCCAGATTTTGGTACCTTCTCTCAGTTACACAAATCTATCTCCTGTTCTGCAGTGTGATACAGTCCTAGGCTATTTTTTTCTTATCTGTGAAGCAAAATCATTATCCCACACGTGAATATTGTCCATCCTACAGTAAGTATCCGAGTGTTTGCCATTAAGGGAATATCACAGCAACAAGAAAAGTTGAACCAGAAATCCTCACAGTAGTGAGATGGGGTGTAGGTTGCTAGTCCATGGTCGCTGGTTCAGGTGCATGCTATGCTGTTTGTTCTTTGCAGCACACACATCAACTGTGTGCTTGTGACAAGTCGGCAGTTTGTGGTTAGCTTTTCCTGTGAGCAGTCAGAGTACTGAGCAGGGAGGTCTGAAGTTGCATTCAATGTCACCTGGACTGCTATGATATTAAATAATAGAATGTAATATGATAATGGAAATGTTCATAAAGATTACTTCCCAGAACTGTTTTGGGATAGATCTCAGCATCTTGGCAACTCTCCAGCTAACAGAAAGCTTATTTCTCCTAAGCAGTGCCTGTAACCAAATGGCTTAGATTGCTTTGATGGAAGACATGCTTCCCTCTAGGGATATATGCCTGGCACAGTACCTAGTAGCTGGAGTTGACCGAGTAGCTGGAATAGGCAAAGTTTTGGAAAGAGGGACCCTAGACAGGTTCTAAATTTTAACTTTTTGCAAACTTGTGATGAATCCTTAATGAATGGAAAACTGCTGCATTACACTTGTTTACCTGTCCTCACTGTGAGTAACAATTACACTCTTTCTCTTCTCCATTCATCTTCCTTTTCTCTCTTGCCCCAGTATTGGGAAGTTTTATTTTGCAAAGTAGTTGAGGAGCAAGAGAGATTTTGGGTGTCTTTGCTTTTTCAAGTTCAGCCCAGAAAGACTGCTATTTCAACTTCTGGTACCATCTCACATACATCAGTACTTCCATTCTGTTATTCAGTAAGTTGTGAATGAAAATGTTTTTCCAGTTTCCTCACTTTTACTTCTTTGACAGTAGTGTGTTTTAATTGTCTTTACTCGAGTTTCTTCTGGATGTATAGATGCAAAGAATGGGGATGCAGGCTTGGTTTTGGTGGTGCTTGTTTTTGTTTTTTAGAAGGACAGAGGATGCCTGAAGAGAGAGGAGACCTTTGAGAGTGGGAGAAAAGTATGAGATGACAAAGCTGACATTACTATCAGATGAGTAAAAAACTTCTTTGTTTGATTCTGCTCTTGTTGGCACCTAATTTACACTGGAGCAATTTCGTAAACTTCAGTGAGTTTACTTCTGAGAGTGAGATCAGGATCTGAGAGTGAGATCAGGATTGACACCTCTTAAATCACTTGGGTCATGCTCCATAATTCATTGGCAAGTTCCTTTAATTAGTTGCAGGTAAACCCAGGCTTCCTGGAGTTCGCTGCCTCCCCAGGAATGGGCTCTGCCTGCTGCTCCCTGCCGCGCTTCGGGGTCCAGCCTCCGCCCTGTGTCTCATCGCAGGGCTGCATGTCAGTGAAACGCGGCTCAGGGCTGTTCCCCCGCGGCTCCCGTGCCGGCCGGCGGCGGGGGCCCGGCTCCCGGCGCGCCAGAAGTTGCTCTGCGGGAGAGGAGCGGGGCTGTGCAGGGCCGGCCGGGCGGTCCGGCCGCCGCGCGTTATGTAAGGGCGCAGGGGCTGCGGGCCGGCATGACTGACAGGGAGAGGGAAATTCCTGGGGGAGGGGGAGCGGCGCTGCCCTGAAGCCGCTGCCAGAACCGGCGGCTCACGGAGACCTGGCGGGGAGCGCGGCTGTGCAGAAAGGGAAGCGGCGCGGGAGGGACGCTGCCGGGCGGCGTGCGGAGCCAGCGGGCGGAGCGGGTTCTTCCCCCGGCGGGGCAAGCCGCCTGGGAAACGGCGGGGCAGCGGCGGCGGTGCGAGGGGACGAGGAGCGAGCCCGGCTTCCCCCCTCCCGGCGCGGCGCGGTCGAGCTGGGGCCGGAGCACGGCCGGGAAGTGCCGCGCTGGAGCCCGGGGTGCTTCCCGGCGCGGCGGCGGCCCCGGCGGCGGCGCTGCCCCTTTAAGACCTGCTCGCCGCCAGTTCCAGGGAGAGGGAGTGACCTCTGGGCTTTGACAGCTCCCCTAATAACTAGCAGCGCCCTGGCCCCGCCCCCGCCGCGCCATTGGCCGGCAGGCCGGTATGCCGCGCTGCCATTGGCTGGCCGCTTCCCCTGAGCGAACCTTTAGAACTCCGAGACACAATATTCTGTTACATTGTAGCAAAATGGCGACTGTCATTCACAACCCCCTGAAAGCGTAAGTAGGAATCAAAAATGTACATATTCCGCGTGGTTTAAATATGAAAAAAGGCGCCTTTCCGGCGCCGGCTGCCAGCCGGAGCCGGGTGCCGGCAGCCTCTCGGCGAGTCCCTCCTCCCGCCCTCCTTTCTGCCCCAGCGACTCGCTCGTTTTTTGTGCAACACATCCCCGCCGCTCGCGCCGAAATTAACGAGGAAAAAATTGTTGGGTTAATTGGCGCCCGGGCGCGGGCCGGGGGGCGGCGGGCCGGGGGGCGGCGGCGGGGAGCCTGCCTGGCGCTCCCGGGGCTCGGCGCGGGGTCGGCGGCGGCCGCGTCCCGCGGGGGTGCGCGCACTTGACAGCGTCCTGCCCCCGCTGCCCCGGCGGGCTGGCCCCGCCACCGCGCTCGGCGGGGCACGGACCGGCCCGCGGGGGCGCTCGGTGCGCGGTGCCTCCGCGCTCTCACCGCGGCTCGGAGTTGCCTCCGCAAATCTTTGGGGAGTTGGGATGTCTTGACGAAGCAACCCCCCTCGCTTCTCGGCTGGGCGGTCGGAAAGCGGGGCGGCGGGGGCTCCGCCGGTGCGCCTCGGCGCTCGTGCCGGAGAGGGAGCGAGGAGGCGAGGCAGGGAAGCAGACTTGGGTGAAATGAATGACTCGGGACTGCCGGTCGCTGATTTTGGGCAGGAAGTCCGGAGATCTGTTTTGCATATGACAGGCTTTCGCTTTTCAAAGTGGCAAAGAGAGTTGATTGTGTTTCCATCTTGAGAGCGGGCACAAGCCGCCGAGGGCTGTACGGACGGGGTCTGACCCCGGTTTGAGAGAGGGAGGGGGCAGATACTTGTGCTGCGGAGGTATTCCGGGGTTCCCGATCTGGAAATAAGGCTGATTTCTGAGGGGCACCGCGGGAGCCGGTTGTAGTCTTCTGGATCGCGTCCTTTATTTTCCTTGTGGTCTGCAGCGCACGCCGCTAATCCCCGAAGGCATTAGGGAGAGTGGGATTTGGCACCGTATGTGGGGAGCGGAGCTATCTTAACCTTTTTCAAACGACTTCCCTGCTAACGGGGGCAGCGCTCTTGCTAGTAAAGCAGGGAAGCAGAGTACCTGGCGGTGACGCTTCGCTTGCACTTTCTGGCTGCGCTGAGTGGGTGTTTTTATACCTTTGAGTTTTGTGAGATGAAATTAGGGCTGCGAGGTTTTTTTTTTTTCTTTTTTTTTCCTCTTTTTCTACCGACTCGAGTCTCTCCGGCTTTAGTTGGAAAAACACTTGAAGGTTTTTCCTGGGATTTCTGCCGCTGTCTCTCTGCGATCCGGAGCGAAAGGAAAGCCTCGAGCTGGGAAGGGGTGCTGACATGTTTATCAGCTCTCCTGCTCCGTCCTGGCAGAAAAACCCTTGCTTTCATTTACTCGCCCTCTCGGATATAAAAATCCGCGGGGAGAGGGAAGCGCCGTTGCAGGGGGTTAGTCAGAGAAGTCCGAGCGTCCTCATGGGTGGGTGCCGAGGGACCGAACGCGCTCTGAAAACCGCGCGGCACAGGCAGCGTTCCCCCCGCGTTCGACGGCAGGTTTGACGCCTGTGCAGGCGACAGCGATTTCTCCCCGTGCCCCTCCCGGCCGCCGGGGCCGCACCGCCCGGCTCTGCACCTGGGCACGGAGCCCCGCGGCGTGTGCGCCGTCCGCGGCTGCCGCCGGCAGCGGGGAAGCCCGGGCTCGGTGGCCTCTGGGGACGGCGGGGAGCTCCCAGGAGCGGCCGCGGCCCCCGCCCCGCCCGGACGGGACCTTGCCGCCTCGCCTCGCACTTCGTGGCACCGCGGGGCCCCCGGCAGCCGCGGCGGGTCCTGCCGAAGGGCCGCTTGTGCCGAAATGAATCGGGGCCCGATCCCGCCGCTGCTAAAGTCGGGGAGGACAGGATGAGGCCATTTATAATTAGCTCCCTTCTCCTCCCCTCGCCCCTGGGGGGTGTGAGAGGAGGAAACAATAGACATCAAGTGCTGGTTTCGCTTTTCTCTGTGTGCCTTTTAAAGTACTAAGGCTATGTGGAGGAAGCAGAATTGGTACTGGCTGTCTGACACCATCTGTAATTTTGTTGACAACTTGTTTAATAAAACATTTTATAATTTTCACTTATTCTTTAAAGTTGCTGATCGGGAAACAATACACATGTAAATAAATTATGCATGGGATAAATTAGGACAAAAGCAGTAGGACACATAATAGGGGAGGGAGGCAGTGCACAGTGTTTTATCCTCATGTGTCCTTCCTGACAATGAACGGGAGCTGAATGACATTTGCATTTCCTCTGTCTGCGTTTTGATTGTATCTCAGAACCCACAAACGCCCCCTACAGAAACCGGCCACACAAAGGTTTTGCTCCGAAATGGGGGACAATGTAGGGACTGAGAAATCCGGACTCAGGTATCAAGCAGCTCCTTGTGTGCGCTTGTGCGTTTAAGAGTGTCCAATATTCAGTTTGTCTCTGGCACTTGGACACACATGTGGCCTTGTTCATGCTAGACTAGTCTCTCTGAATAATGTATTCCAGTACCTGAGCATCTGTGGGAATGCATTCCATAGAGCACCTCAGTGCATGGAGTCCCTTATTAATGATTGGTTTCTCCCTACCCAACTTGCCTCTTTCTCTGTCACTTTCTGGTTCTCTTTTGGTGCTTTCTTCCCTTTGCTTTTCTCCCCTTCACTTCCTCTGGTGAACCAGTCAACCTGACATGACTGCCTGTTATTTCTGCCATTTATTAGCTTGTTGTTTACCAGCACGGTGCTATAGACAAAAATATCTAAGTTTAACAGATCTGCAAGGTAAAGGTAGCAGGTGTTTGGACAAGCACATGCTTCTTCATCTGTAGAAATGGCAGTATTCTGACAGCTTTGATGGGACAGAAGTGGATTTGAAGTGCTGAAGTTGTTGTTGCTGGTTTTTTCCCCCACTAGTTTGTGTGTGTATCTCCATATTTTTTGTTTCCATCTTCTTCTCCTTTGGATATTTTAATATGAAGACATTTGAGTGGTGCAGTAGAAGAAACAAATGCATTTAGAAACTATTCTGAATTACTTCAAATGTCAGTCAGAAATCTCAGTGGACTTTGTAAACATTAATTAATTAAACCTCTCAACGCCCCTGTGAAGAAAGGATTATTGCCTTTGTTTTATGGATGGCTAAACTAGGACAAAGTGGTTCAGAATCTCTCTAAAAGATGAAGTCTAGAATGCAGGCATTCAACTTCCAGTTTTAGCATTTAGTCCCATTTCCTCCATCTCTGCCTTATTAGTGATGTGCATATGGTACCATAATGCACTTAATGTAATTAAGACCTTGTAATTTACACAGTCTTGTCTAGAAGCAGAGCTGGTTTCCTCCCACCCCTTCTCTGTCTTTACTCCCACAAATGACTTTTATTTCAGGTTGTCAGTTAAACACACTAAATGGAACATAGGTTAGGTTGTTGCCATTTCAGCGTGTGCAATCCCCCATGCGGTATGGCCCTCACCAGAGGGCTGCTGCCTCCCAGCAGTTTGGCAGTGCCAGTGCTCTCCCTTTTGCTCAGGGCAGCCTCTGGGACAAAAGAAGCTAACTCAGGCTCAGCTGCTAGGTAAGCTCACTTCCATGAGCTTCCAAAGCTGACTGCATTGTTGGATAACTTTGGCGGACTTGGGATCAGTTATTCTGTGCCAGGCGTTTGGGGAGCAGATCATCACAGATTTGTGTGCTCAGTGCTGGATCTACAGCATAGAGCTGATCTACCAGGCCTGTTGTGTCTCTGCATTCCCACTGCAAACACACAGCAGCAGTTAGGTTTCCAGTTGCTGTACCTTCTCAGATAAAATTGCCTTGACAGCCAACTCCGACCTTTGGGCTGCCAAATGACCTTGCTTGTGATGATGAATTCCTGTCATGAGACACCTGTGAAGAAGTGGTCTGTGTTCACATCTCTGTTTCACATTGGCAAGAGACCAGTCTGGGTCTTGGGGTCTTGTATGGCAAGAGTATTTCATTAGTGATAACTCTGGCTTGAACTCAGGGTGGGGACTCTTAACTGGAAGGTCCTGTATCCCATTACATATCCCTGAAACAGCCCTATGTCCTGATTAAGTGCTGATGAAGACTGATTTTTTTTTTCTTTGTGGACATTGTTGCATAAGCATCTGGTTGCTGATTTTTAATATTAAAGTGAAAGTGTAATGTGCTGTGCTGCTTTCAGCAGGTGGAAGCAATAAAATGGACAGACAGTTAGGTTGCCAGTTCATTGTTTACAAGTGTTGTGGAGGTGATTTTAATGTGGCCTTGCAAAAGGGAATTTTCTTCTGCTTTACAGAGCAGGGTTTGTTGGGCATGTTAAACCATGTACCAAAATCTCTACAGCAATTCCAGTGTGACTCTGATGTTACTTAAAAACATAAATGAGCCCTAATGTGACACACGTCAAATCAAAACTGTTGTCCACATAAAAACAGTGTTTTCTAATATCTCAGCAGCAGCTTTCAGAGAAAATAGGATGAATGTTACTGTGTTTACACAAGGAAATGTAAGCATAAAACCAAAGTCATTGGAAGATAGAAAAGGAAAGTTAAGAAGAGCTGAGGATACGCTGGTTTTGAAAATGAGAGGCTCTGATAAATGGCATGTTGCTTGTTACAGTGTTATGTCTGATTCCACCAGTCTCTTATGCATGATTAGTTGTTGCAGTGCTTTTGTAATTTTGTTTTGTTGGTCTTTCAGTCTTTCACAGTCTGTCTAGATGTGTGGATGGATGGAGGTTGTATCTCAAAATTGCCACTGAAGAAAAAGTTTTTAAAACATTATTTCTGGTGTGTGAAAGCAATACTGAACTATCTGGGTTGTGCTACAGAGGCCTAAAGGTATGATTTCTTGGAGGGTGTTATAATTTCAAGGTAAGCACTTGTCCAATGGGCTGGATGCATGGCAGCCATCAGACAGGATTCCCAGTGTCCGAGCAGGAATACTTGAGGTCAGGTACGCAGGACAAAGTGGGATCTGTGTCACTCTGAGTCACGGCGAAGGTCGTGTGGCTCATCCTTTGTGGAGCCTAATGAAAATTGATTTCCTGCTCTGCTTTCCTAAAACTGGAAGGATGGTATTTGAAGGTTGCTCTCAAGAGCAGACTTTGTCCATCTTGTATGTCTGTCTTCTACAGCTTATGACAGTTGGCTGTACCTCTTCTGTCCTGGAATGAGGCGTTCCAAAGCCCCCACCGGCTGTGAATAAACCTTCTTTTAGCATTGTAATTTGCCAAATCTGGAATTTTCTCGCTCTGGTTTGTCTTTCATGTCACAGCTGAATTTCTTTGCTCAGTAGATCAATTTTACAATCTTGGTATTTATTCCAGGCTCATCACTGTGTTGTCTGTATGTGAGTTGCCTTGAGCAAGAACCATTCCTGTATTGTTTATCCCTGAGGACTTGTAGGAGTGGAATGAATCTGTTCCGGGAGTTGATGTTTTTTTCCCTTGGAGAGACCAACCTCTGATCTGAGGTTTCCCTGTCTGGGGTGACATACTCCCATGTGCAGACAGGCAGCACCAAGGCAGAGTTGCTTGAGGCCTGTTCTGAGGGCTTCATTAGGACTGTGCTGCTCTTCTGGCTTTGCCTGGCAATTTTGCCCAGGATGCAGAGACTGAGGAGTGTTAATCACTTCCTTAGTGCAGGTCTCAGTTTTTACACTGGTTTGTTTCTTAAAGGGAAAGCTATCTCATCAACACAATCTAAAAGGAATCATAGCTTAGGAATACTTTTCTTTTTCAAAACCAAAAATTTTCAGATGGAAGTGCTTCTTTTTTTTAAAATTTTTCTACAGTTTGTGGAACAACCCCATATATGCTGGACGAGTGCATGAGAAGCAGAAAGTGGTTTTCTTCTTTCTTATTTCAAAAGAAAGAAGAGAACTGCACAGTGTGTTTTCACTGTCTAAACTGAGTGACATGTAACACAAATATTGTAAGTGAATGCTTGAATACTGAAAATTTAAAATCTTTATTTATCTTTAATAGCCTAAATTATTCAAAGCATGATACTTTTAAAAAATATTGTTATATATGGTTTATTTCCCAGCAGAGCATATTTTAACCACAGATTCCCAGCAGATGTCTCAGAAAAGAATAAAGCAGTGTCCCAGCAGCTGCTGGCAGAGTCCCCTCTCCCAGCACATCCTCTGCAGGATGGGAATGGCAGCAGTGGGGCAGCACGTGTCTCAGTTTCCAGGTTAGCTGCCTGAGCTGGGTGCGGTCAGAGCCACGATCCAGCCTGTGGAAGGTTTTCCTGGCACTCCAGCCTTGTCTGAGGGGAGGCTGCACAGGGAACCAGTGGAGCAGCAAGAGCAGGGGAGGGACTGATGAGTGTGCACTAGGTGGCTGTGATCAGCAGCGTGTGCTTGCCAAATCCTGATGCATTAATTTCATGTCCTGCTGAGCTGTAGCTGGGAGAGTCTCCTGCTCAGGTGTTAGTGGGGACACTGACTACGTCAGTGTTCTTCTGGTGAGAAAGGCTGGGAGTGAGATTCAATGTCACAGCCTGTTGTGACAAAACTGATCCAACCTGAGGATCATCTCTCCATTCATACAAAACCGTGAGTTCCATTAGTCTGATAACTTTCTACTTGCTTTCTGATCATTTTCATAACTGAGTGTACAATTCCAACAGTAACATATATGAAATTTTAGTATGCAAAAGAAAGGAACTCTATGTAACTCAGTTCCTCTCCCTTGGTTTTGCTCAGATTCCTGCTTGTGGTACAATATACAAAGCCTTTGTTAAGACATTGTGCTAACTTTTCTACCAACACATGGTTTAATGCTTCCTGCCTTTTAGTTCTCAAAAATCTAGATAGGTTGGACAGTGCAAAGAAAATCAGGTGCAGAGCAGTGAAATAAGGCCATGCCCTGAGCTGGTTAATTTCAGCCTGCCCTACTGCATCATCTGGCAGGGCTGATTTGATCTGATCAGATGCGGGCATGCTACTTCTGCCAAAATGCAAAGTACAGTGCTTATGCTGCTTTTATGCTTTGACTTGGCTTCATGAGAGCCACAGGAAGATAGATTATGGCTGTTGGAACAAAATTCCCTCTTGAAAATGTTTTGGGTGCTTTTCATGTTTTGGAAGAGTAAGTGAACACCAGTTCAGTGCTTTGTGTCATAGGCTTCTGAAGTTTTTGGTCTGCTTCTAGCAACTTTGTAGTTTCCAGTATTCCTGTGGATCTACAACCTAATGTGACTACTCAAAGAGTTGGGAGAAAAATCATAATGGCTGGACTTGTAGCCCAGATAATTCACTATTCAGTGAACACTGTGAAAAAGAAACTTATTGTGGTGACACAAAGTATTATTTCTTCAAGGGAAAAGTCATGTCTATATTTCATTCCACTTCCATTTCAAGAACAGTTTTGAAGTAAGTAATCCATGGATTTGTGACTGCTTAAGTATTTTGGTCTCAATATTGTTTCCTGAAAGACTGTGTTTAGTAAATGATGGGGACAAATACATTTTATTTTTATGATTACTTTAAAACCTGTGCAGTTTGAATAAAGAATAATGGAGACCGTGGCTCATTAAGCTATTTTACTGCTGAACTCCTTTGGTGGGCATTGTGTGTGAGGCTGCTGTCCTGAGTGTTCAGAAAAATCACTACCCAGTGTCCAAATCAGAAATTATATTATGAACCCACTTGTATCTACAAGGTTACCCTGGTTGCATTTGCCTTCTTTTTCTGAACTGCTAAAAGCTGCTTTGAAGACTGTAGGTTTTTGTGTTTTCTAGTGATTGTTTATCCTCAAAGTTTTTAGTTCATTAACATATACCTATTGATGTGAGATGTGGATTAAATCCTGATCACAATTTTAATTCAGAGATTAGTACCTTTTATAGCTGGGGTAGTACAAATTAAGAGGCATGGGAGATGTGATGGGAGAGGGTTGGTGATGGGAATTTCTACTGCTTCATCATATCTGACTAATCCTTTATTTTTTAGGATCTGCTTCTCCAAAACTGATGTTTCTGTTAATGCTGGTGAAATTACCCTTCAGTGATCTAATGGCATATGGATGAAAGTGATGTTAATACCTCCACAGGCAGGATGGGGCCACAAAGGCTTCTTGCTTCTGTCTCCTCCTGTGCTGATGCAAATGAATGGGAACTCCGTCAGGTTACTGGTGTTATGTTGGTGACAAAAAGGCAATTCCTGAGGTCCAAATCTAACAAAATAGTGTTGATGGGGGAAATACGTTGAAAACTCTTCTCCATTTTCTGTCGCCAGATTCAATTTGTTTTTGTCAGTAGTCTCAGCTAATGTTTTATCTTCTCCTTGCTTCCCCCTGCCTCCCAACCTCTTTCCCCCATTGACCTCTATGAGCACAGTCCTGGCTGCTGATTTATCAGGGCAGGCTGGCTCAGCACTGTGTGGAGATTGCTTTTAATTAACTCTCTTCGTTTTGCCAACCTTCAGGGAGCAGCAACCCTTTAATGATTCTAATACTTTATCTGGATTTATATCTGCCTTATGTGTTGTTTGTTGCTCTGCTTCCTCACATGCTCTTCCTGAGTCATTTCCCAAAATGAAAGGTTTGTTTCAGGTCCCTCATACAGGATGAGGAAGAGAGGCTTTAATGGCTTCTGGACTGGAAGGATGGACTCTCTGTGATCTACCTGAGTGTTTTGGAGGGGGATGGGGATTATGAGGTGATGCATTTTGGGGCTGTCTTGGAGCAAGACTCATTTCAGTGACTTGCCTCTATGCACAGGGAGAGCAGCTTTGTTTTGTGGTTGCAGCATGGCAGATGAGTGCCTACTAAATTAAATCTGCCCTCTGACTTGTTTTGTGACGTAGGTAAGTCATGAACTCATTGTCACAGTTAGGTTTAACTCTAGTGACTTCTCAGTCTGACTAGCTGGAATGTTGCTAAAATTGAGTTAACTTCTTATGTATAAACACAGGTCTAAAGGAGGGTCTCTCTTTACCTGCAAAAGTCAAGCTTGGCCTTCTATGAATAGCTCTACCAAGTGAAATTTCTTCAAACTGAGCAGAAAGCAGCTGTATCAAATTTCTCCCACCTGGAATTTCCTCTTTGCATATCCTACAATGAGGATTTCAGGAGATTCCAGCATGAAATAATTAGAAAAAGTATATTATTTGCAATGTAAAGTATGTGTCACTTTTGTGCCAGAAAAATGCTTTATAATCATGCTTTAATTAAGCATCATAGTCCCTTTTGTGGTGTAATTTCCTCCATTATTCTGTGGGAAGAATGGCATGCACTGTCTGACTTGGTGATGGTCACACTAGTCACACCATCAACCATTGAGTCAACGCTGCTTTGCTTTTGGTGTTGAGCATAAGAGTGATGTTTTGAAGGTGAGTGGGAATCTTTCCTTGTTAGCACTTTCATGACCAAACTGAGGAGTGGGAAAGTGAGTTAAGACTGCCTGCCTGGTTCTGATGGAAGAAGTTCACCAAAAATTATAGTTATGCCATCCTTAATGGCAGTGATTTATGACCAGAGCTGATAAAGGCATATTTGGGATGCAAAGACTTTGCCATGGAAATGAACCAAGTGGCAACTACTTTTGCATTTCAAAACATAAATGCTGTGCCCCAGTGTGTTCAGTATGATTTCAAAGTCATTGGTGCGAGAACAGTTTTACATGGCTGCTTGTAAGTCTGTGTATTTGAAGCCCCTTTGTTAAAATGGCAGAGGAAATTAAGAAGTTCCCAGATCTAGTCCTCCCTTACCGAGGAGAAAGAGACACCAGCTGAAGGGAATACAGTGGTGGGTGCTGCTTATCCAAATGTTGGCAGCACATCACTGTGTAAGATCATCTGTGTCATCTGCCTGTGGATTGTGTTTGTATCTTTCCTATCTTCTCCTGCAGTCAGCTTTACTTGAAAAAAATAGTTGTTTGAATGTATATTTTTATGTGTTGTTGCTGCAATTCCACAGTAACTAACTCCTGGCATTCTCATCTGACCAGATTGCAAACATATCTGGTTCAGGTACTCATTCTGCTGAGATCTGAAAGTAAATTCTCTTCTCCCCTATTATTAACTTGCTTGTTTTGTTTCCACGACTAACTTATCCAAAAAGTTCTAGGGTTAGAAGAGGCTGTCTCCTGACACATCTTCTGAATTCCTCACTGCAAAACACACTCATCATGCAAAGTTGAAACCTGGCTGGCCCTCAAAGGACAATGTATTTCCCAGGCTGCTGTTTTCAGCTACCTTCTCCTCCATGCACCCCTCAAAACAGAAGAAGAGGAATGGATGAGGGGTGAGCACTCTGCCTTTGGGAAAGGCTCTAGCCTGAAAATGGATTGCAATTCCAGCCAAATTCCTTCCCTTGGTAACAGAATTGCACGCCTGGGCTCTGAGCTCTTTGCATTAATTTCATCTCTGCTAAACTTTCCCAGTCAATTAACCATGTCCATCTCCTGCTCTAGCAGCCACATGTGCCTTTTCTGCTGCAGCAGGGTCTTGAAGAAGTAACTCCCTGCAGCCTTTACTGCAGTTTTCCTTGAGCATCTTCCCTCAAGCATGGTTATCAATCAGGACCTGTCAGGTTTTTTCCCTCCAATGCATCTATTTTCAGAGCTGTAGGAGTTTGACCTATTGCTTTTGTCTTTATAAGTACTGCTTTTTACAACAGGGCCCAAAGCTGCATGAAAATTTCCATCTTAGTGTGAGGAGATTCTGCTAAGCCTGGATATTTCTTTTGCCTTCTCTCATTTTGCCTCCCTTGGGTTTTAATTTTGCTCGTCCAAAAGGCCTCGTTAAGCTGGCCAGTAGTTCTTGTGTGGTTGTTCCAGGCAGCACCTGCAGTGCAGAGCTCTCTGAGTACTTGGCTAACAGGATTCCATGAAAGGGCAGTGAGTTCTCAGAGGCTGGAGTGCCTGGGAGATGCTCAGCCCTGGGGTTTGGTGTAGGCTGCCTCTGAAGGGAGTTCTGCACCCGCCTCGGCAAGAACGGTTTGGATGCTGGCACTAGTGGTCCCTTGGCAAAGCACCTAAGGGGCCATGAGTGCCTTGAACGTTTTTCCTTGCATGTTGTGCTGTGATCAAAGGTCAGGTTGGGCTAGAGTGCCTATTAAAGCAAGAGTCTATGCTTTTTCTCTTGAGCATATGGGTGAGTCTGGTTCTGTTTCCATAGGTACCTGTATCATAAAGGCTGCCATCCTAGTTGCCACTAATTGGGTCCTGTGTGGGCACTTTCAGACAAGCAGACAAAGACCAAATTGACCACAGTGGCTCAGTTAATGGAAATCTAGGTTTAAAGAAGGGTTCCTGGGTCTTATGTCCAGTTCTCTGGTACCATGTCAGATAATCTCTTTCATAAACTGAAAAGTCCTTGTCTTAAATCCCCACTTGGACTATTTGTTCCCATTACTCCTCTTGGGAGGGTTCCAGAACCCACTGCTCTGGTGGCTGGAAATAGCATTTTAATCCCTAGCCTAGCCCTACTTGTGACCAGTTTATTCCCATTTGTTCTGGTGCCAACATGGAGTTGTTAGTTTAAATACTATTCCTCCCTCCATGTCTTTCTCTCCACTATGACTTGTACATTTGTGCAACACTATTATGAGCCCTGTCAGTCTTTGTTTTGATATACTAGACTGTCTGTGCTATCTTTTCCTTTCTTTTGGTCACTGAAGTATTTATTGTCTTTGTTGTCTCTACTCCAGCTTGGATTACTCACATTCAGCTTTTTTGAGTGTGAGTAGACAGAGTTGTACTTTGTTCCACGTGGTTTTGCCCCCTACAATAACTTTCTTTTTTACCTCTTGTGGGAAAACCTTGCTTTTGCATTTGTTTGTGGTTGTGCTGCTGGTTCATAGTTATCTTGTGGTAGACTAATACTGTTATGTTTCTTCTTCTGTCCTTTCAGCTGTCGTTGAGATGATGATCTGCAAGTTATTAAGTGAAATTTATACTGAATTCACTCCATCCAATTCTTCTTGTCTGATGCTTTTAATTTCCTTGGTGTCCCTTCAGCTTATGTAAGTGGCTAGCTTTTCTCAACACACACACTTTTTGTGCCAAGGCCATTAATGGAAATACTGATTTCAGCTCCCAGAGCTCCAGAAGGAACTTCTCATCAGCACTGTCTCTGTGTTCAACCCTCTTTCAGTAGTTTTTCAGTCTTGTCACCATTCTTTCAATAATTCTGATCTTCTACTTTTTCAGTAATTTCTCATATACTACTGTATGAAACATTCTCTAGAAGTCCAAATAGCTAAGAAGTATCTTATGGAAGCAAGATGTCAAGTTACTCTGTCACAAGGTACCAATTTTGCATCTTTGTCATTTCCTTATTCAAGACTGTTCTTGTTTTGCACTTAAAAAACTGTGTGTTAGTAAACTCTAACTCAGTTAGCCTTTCTGAAATAATTCCCAAGGCTTGTGTTCTATAACAGTTAACAATGAGTATCTTATTTTACTTGTTATATTCTGGTAATACAGTAGCAACCATGATGTGCAGTATCTGTTTAAAGAACTTGCTAGTAGATGTGTGGTTTCATATCGAAGTTCTTGGGCAGAGATGATTCAGAATTTATGCCATGACTGCACAAATGTCATTGTGGCTTCCATGGCAGTCATTCCAGTGAAGCACAGCATTCCTTTAGTTCTATGCTTGTACCTATATTGTATTTAATCTATGTACCATTCTAACTGCAAACCAGCTGAACTTTCTTTGATTGTTTTATTTTGATGCCTGAAGAATATTGCTGTTTTTTAGAAGCTTTTGCAAGTTATAACTCTTGGCTTTGGCAATTCCATCTATACTTCCTGACCTTTAAGATCCATTTAAAAAATTCTGTCACTACTGTTTTCTGCTTGTGAAGGGTGTTTGTTTAATTCTGATGTCCTTTTCCAAGGAAATTATTCAGCCAATAACTTCCCCAGTCTTTCCCTATGAGTTTCAAACAATTCTTGCATTTTTCTCTAAAACAAATTCCTGATGTTCTGCTGTGTTCTACTGCTCCCATGCTTAAGGAACAGGTTTGCTTTGTGATGGTGATGAGTACTGTTCAATTTTGTACCTATTCTTGGACTGCAGAAGACTTAGGCTGTGTGGATGTAGGGAGAGCTGGGGTGATTCTGTTTAATACCAGGTTGTTTTACTTAATTCAATGATGCCTAAATTTTAAGATTTCATCAGTGTGAAACAATGTTGCATCTTTCACCAGAGTTGCAACCATTAAGTAGAAATCCAAAAGAGCAACATAAAGTTGATTTTTTAAAATCACCTTATTCCATTTTTCTTCAGCATTCTTGATCTTATTCAGAGAAAACTGTGTGTAGTAAACACATAAATATACATATATTTGGTATAATATAGGAAAGAAAGAATGTATTTACACATGGTGTTTAGGAAAACATGGTATTGTTTATTAATCAATGTCCTTGCATTTTAAACATTTCCATATGCCCCTTACTGATTTATAGCAGTATGTGATTCAAGCATTTTCTACTTGTGAGTTTCACAAACTCATAGAATTAGGAAAAAATGATACATATATCTTTTTTTTTTTTCTTACTATAGGACTCTGGGAACATTTAAAATATAGCAGTCTTTGGATCAATGCATATCCCAGCAAGACCTTGCATAAGTGACCTAAAATTGTGTGATCAAACCTCTTCTCCCCTCCCCATCCCTAGAGAGGTATTTGTAATTAGATAAAATGAGGACAGAATATGCATAAGTATCTGTTATGCTGGGATTCCTGCCCAGAAAGGAAACTAATGGCCTGAGCTGGCCATAATCTTTTGCACCCTGTGTACTATTGACAAGGCTATGGCTTGAGATGTTGGGAGTTCAGGGGCAGATTTTTGCTGCTGTCTTTTGGTAACCTTTCTAATTTGACTGCTTTCCAAAACAAGTGGAATTACACAGCCTGTATTTTACTCATTGTTCATTGTCAGGGACATTTTGCTTGTAAGAGAGGACCTGATTCCACTGCCTAATGCAGTGGAAGTGAGTTTAAATTACTGCTTCTCTGGTTTGGAAGTGTTACACATTCACTTTGCCCAGATGTAAGTGACCACATGAAGTGCAAGACAGTGGAGAACTTGAAGTAGAGTTGGTAATTTTTTTCTATTTCATCTATCAACTTCCTGCTAGTCACTGGTTCTTCAGAGTGGAGTTCTGTGAGCAAATTCATCTCTCTCTAGTTAAATCAAGTAGCCCTTTAAAGCCTGTGTGACAAGTTGTCTAATAATTCATCTCTCTCTAGTTAAATCAAGTAGCCCTTTAAAGCCTGTGTGACAAGTTGTCTAATACTATGACACTATGCAATGTAAGAGGATGGCACTTCAGGAATCTGGAGGCTGCTTTACATACTAGTGCTGTTTACTTCTTTCTTCCAATGCATATGATAGGTGTCAGCTTGCCCCTCACAAAATTCTGGTTTTGCAGAATTTTCCTGTCAGCTTGCCCCTCACAAAATTCTGGTTTTGCAGTCCTCTCCTACGTTTGTGGGTTCTGTCTCATCACTTGGCAGCAATAAAACAGAAACCCTGGGCACTTCTGTCAGTCACCCTCAGATATTCCAGTTAGTAGATGCACTGATGAAAAGGTTTTCCTGGAGCAGGCAGGTGGTGTGCATGTTAGTTTTCCTCTCTTAATTTGCTTCAGTGTCCCGGGGGTAAATGTCAGTAAAAGTAAGAAGTGTTTTGATAAAAAGAGGGGCAAGGTCACATGAAAAGTATGCCCTCTTCCAAGGAAGGTATCTACCCAGCATTTCCATTGTTCTGCCCTGCATAGCTAAATCAGGAAAAGAGCCAAGGCCATAGTGAAATTTGATTCTATTTTGAAATTATGTCCAGTTTGGCATCTTTTTGAGCTGAGAAAGTTTGGCTTGCTCTTCTTTTCCACTCACAGCAATTTGCAGAGTGGGAGATTTGGGGTGAATCTCTATTTTCTGTGCTTACAAGGCAGCAGGAGCTTCTATGGCTGGACTGGAATGTGTTGTTTCAACACAGTGAATGTGAAAAAAACCCCTTCAGCTTCATAGAGACTGTGGTTTTTGTTTGTACTCAGTCAGTGTGATTTCACTGAAGTCCAAAAGTTATGCCAGTGTGAGACACAAACCAAGTCTATGTTATTTCAAGACAACAGTACCACCAGAGAAAATTCCTTTTATTCCGCCCTCCCTCCGCCCCCCCTTCCTTAATTTTTCAAACTCTCTGAGCTTCTCAGATATTCAGTAGTGCCTGATGCTTATAATTTGGCAGCAAATGTTGACAGCAGTAGCCACCTATGAGATCCTTAGCAGAAGTCTATAGCTTCTTAGTAACAGGGGTGGGTCAGAACAAAATCCTGGATCTCAGCACTTCTTTTGAGCTTTGGAGGTTGAACCTGGATATGAAGTTAAATGTCTTTAATGGACAGGATCCAAACACCCACATGCTTTGGCAGAGCTCAGATCCAAATTCTGTCTACCTAAAGAATCAAGGTTCTGTTTTCATGTGGATTCTTCTACCAGTGAAAAGCAAGAGAAGGGATAAGACAGAAAATATGACACATTGGCAAAATTGTTTTTCAATAATATGTTTTTCAAAGTTTTTTCCATGAGGCGTCAGCAGCTCTTAAAAAATCACAGGGAGAGCATACAGTTGTCAATGAGCCAGAACAGTTAAATGTTTTTAAATATTTGAGTTGGGTTTTTCCTTCACCTTTCTTTCTCACAAACATGCCTAGTAAAACTTCAGTAATGAAAACACTTGCTTGGGGAGGGGGATAAAATCATTTTCAGCAAATAATGATGGTGACATTTTAATTGCATCATAACAACACTGTTAGCAATGGTTTAGGTTTGGCATTGAACTTATACACAACATTTGTTCTTTTATACAGTATTGGTATTGCATAGTAAAAATAGCACAATTGCAAAACTCATTTGTTACTCCTCTGCCAACTTTGTTCAGCTGACAGTCTGTTTGAACTTTTAGAGCAACGTTTCATCCATATGTTAATACCAACTGTACAATTAATTCTCTCTTCTTTCAAATGATTCTCTTGTGCCTTAGTGGTTATTTTCCAGTTTGAGCCACCTGCAAAACTGCTTCTGTCAGATGAGCTGTGCTCATCCTGAGTAGTTCCCTACATTGAGTTGATAAAGAGCAGCCACTGCCTTTAAAGTTCCCAGTACATTCCTGCACAGAAGTTGTTGTAGGCACTTTGCTTCACTAAGCCATTTCAGGATGGGACTGTTCAGAAATTTTCATCTTTCTAGTGTGAGATTTGGACCTGCTCTGTGATGCTTTGGATGCCATATATTCTCAGATTAGTTTCTATCTGTGAATGATTAAAAAAATAAAATTAAGAGGACGAAACCAAGACCAAGAGCATTCATAAATGAACACTACAAGTAATGGTAGCTAGTACTGAGGGACAGCTGGCACTGGAAGTCTCCACTGGATCACACTTAAACTAGTTTTGGAAGAAGGGAGTGAAAAATTCCACCCAGTAAATAGGGAGGGGGAAGAACCCTCCCCGAGTGACATGGTGCTTCTTTGGGTAGTTTCTAAGTAGGCTGACATGCAGCTAAACCTGCTGCTGCATCTTCATGGGAGGTTAGAATTCACACAGAGAAGGCACAAGTAAGTTTTAATTTAAAATCTTTTAAATTCTTCCTTGTTCCTACTTTTACATTTAAGTGGCACTTTATTTTGGGAAGTTTGTTTTTTTTTTTTTTTTTTTTTTGCTTTATTTCTTAACAGTTTCTCATGGGTGAAACTTAAAATGGGAAATAATCATTATGCAATAGTTTGTGTGCAGACTAGAACCTAATCCCAGAGAGGGGAATCAATGGGGTTTCACTCCAGGAAGGGCATCAGAGGGGGATACACTTAGAGAGAGAGATCAGAGAGGAGCTAAAAGTGATGTTGGTCCCTAAGAAGTATCTCTTACTTAAGGGTTTAATGGACTGGATTTTTTTCCTGACAGGTTTGCTCAGAGTTTCACTCAATGTTTCCGTTTACATATGTATGAACATAAAATGTGATGGTGAACTTGAGATGGTACTGACTGATATTGGACCCAGTCAGTCCTTATTTGTTCCAGGACATCACTAAGGAGTCCTGGGATTGGTAGGCCTTTGCTTAGTTGGAGATTGTTTGAGTGTTACACTGTAACAAAACTGTGGCTACACAGTAGGGGACATTGCTCGTGTGAAGCGTTTTGTTCTGCTCTAAGTTGGTCACACACCTCTATGTGTGTAATAACTCTTGCAATAACTCTTACAAAATCCCTCATCAGCATGCTCACGCAGGGCATCCCCTACTCCGGTGGCTCTGGTGCTCCCTGGGACTGCCTGTGCTCTGAGGGAGTCTGGGGCTCCCTGGCAGGGCAGGCAGAGCTCCATTTTCTCTCTCCAAGGATAAGGGGTCAAGGTCTGTGCTAGTACAGTCATGGGGAAGAAAGAAATAAGAAGAGCGGAGATGGAGAACAAGGGGAGGGCGACTCCTGCTTCTCCTTTTCCAGCCAGGAGGGTAGGGAAAATGGGAATGGCACATGCAGCTGGGAGCTTTCCTCCAGTGGCAGCCACCAGCATGCTCAGCCTGGTTTGCAAATGGCATTGATAATGTTCTTCTCTTGGAGCTTTTAAAGAACCTGAGCTGCCTTGGGAAGTCTTCCCTGAAGCATGCTTGGTTAAAACCTTCAAAACATGGGCTAGGAGCAGCTGGTCAGGTCACCCATGGAGGCTCTGTGGGATCAGTAACTGGGCCTGTGCTGCCTGATAAATGCAAGTGATCTGGGAAAGAATGTGAGGAGGAGGAGGTGGCAAACTAAGCTGATAATACTAAGGATGCTCCATGTGGGAAGAACACAAGGTTGCTGCAAAATGTTGAAGAAGAACCCCATGAAACTGTATTATTTGGGTCATTAAAATGACTAGTTATGTTCAGTTCAGATAAATGTAAATTAAGACACATAGGGAAAAATATCCCAAATTAATATATACAGGAATGGAGACAGAATTAGTTATTGACACTGAAGAGAAAAATTTTGGAGTTATAATAGATCTACCAAAATATGATATTTGTGCTCAGTAATAGGTAAAGATAATAATACAGTAATCATTAAAAGAAAGAGAGAGAGGAAGGAAGAGATGCAGGCTGAATGTTAGGAGTTAGTATCAAAGGAAAGAAAGCAGACATCATTACTATGAGAATATATTTGACACATTCCTGATATTTTCCAACCTAAATGATTCTGTGTTTCTGTAATTCTGTATAAGTCCAAGGTTTGAAGCATGCTGGAATACTGCGAGCAGTTTGGTCTCCCTCTGTTGGAAAGGATCCAATAAGCTGAAAGATGTACTTGGAAAGAAACAAGGAGGATCAAAAGGAATGACTTCTGTATGAAGAATAACTAAATTGGTTTGGGTTTTCCAGTCTGTAAAAAGGTTTCCAACTCTCTCTCAATGAGAGAGGTTCCTGAGATCAGGAGCATCGTGGAAGGGGCAAATAGGGGATGAATTTATGTTCATTTTCCCCCTTGAAGTCAAAAGTTAGGACATCAAACAAGATTATCAAGAGGCTAGTTCAAAAGGAACAAAAGGAGATACATTTTTGCTAAATGTTAAATAAACCTGTGAAACTCTTTACAATGGGATGTATGGGATATTGAAGTTTACCTGGGCTCAAAAAACACAGCATTGCAGAAGGTAGATCCTTCAATGGCTATTGAATTCCTTGATATCTTAATCACAGTTTGCCAGAAGCTGAGATGAGATACAAGTACATTTCCTGCAGAATATCACTATATCCATATTTTGTGTGCCTCCTTAGGGATTCCATAATGGCCTAAGTTTAAGACCATGTTAGATGGACCTTTGGTCTGACCTGATATGGCCATTTTTGTTTCAAGGTCTCTGGCAGTCACATAGTACTTAGCAGTGTTGCAAGAAAAGCCTTGAGAAGTTTCAAAATAAGAGACCCAGAAATGCAAGATGGAATTATGATTACTGGCTGAATAACCAGAGCTTTATTTTGTTCTTTGCGATGTTTGCTCCTGCATGTCAACCCTAGGGGGAAGTCGGTGTGCCAGTTCACCCAGGTCTTGCAACAACCTGAGACAACCTGTTTATTAAACATACACTTTGGCTTCTGTACAGAGGAAATGGCATGATCCAGACTGGTAATGCAGAGACTTGCATTCAGTTTCTGCCTACACCACTGACTTTCTGTATATTTTCAGACAAAGTCTGTGCTGTACTGTTTCCCTATGGAAAAAAAAACCCATAAATCCTTTATGTCTCTTCCTAAAGAGAAGTTTGAGATACATGGTTATAAAGTGCCAAATAAGTACTGAAACTTGAGAGTGAATGCAAAGTGTTTGATGCTGATTTTTTAAATGGGCATTACATTTAAGAAATGTACTGTCTCTAATGTCTGTTCATAGGCCTCTCATTCAGACCGAGTATGAAGTAAAACCTATATTAGATTCATTCTAGAGGAAAAAAATCCTAATCAGTTGTTCCTATACTTATTAATCACTCATTATTTTGGGGTGTGTGTGTCAAAGCTGTCAGGGTGAACCCCTTGGAAATCTGCAGTGGTCTGATCTGACTAGAAGAAGCATTATTTTTATTGTCTTTTAGCTTCTGTTGCAGTTTCATTTTGCCTTTTTTTCTTTCTCTCACTAGGTCACTGTTTGTGGAATGAATTTTCCACTCAAGTTTCAGATTCACAATCATAGGTGACCTTTGGTCTTCCATGTGGCTCTCTTTCTGCTCCCGTGGCCATTTGCAGACATGTCTTATAAGTTAATATTTATAATGAAAGGCAGCTGATGGCACTTGCACATAAGGTGATTGTCCTCTCTTCATACTGTGCAGTAGCATGCCTGAATTCTGATGAGAAGACAGATTCTCTTGTTCAAAGTTAAAGGCATTCAGTGGAATGATTAATAATTGCATATTAGGCACTTGATGAGATATCTGTAGATGATCCCAGGGCACTGTACACATTGGGTAAAAGAAATAACAAAATCCATCTTTCTCAGTGTGCTAGCTAGGTGTTCACACAGCTTTCTACAGTTGGGAGGAAGCTCTGATGTGCTCCTTTTATGTATCAGCATTTGAGCTCTCAGATATCACATTTTTGAGAAATCTGTAGAGATGAAACGCAAACTTTGGCAGCATGACCAGGAAGACCAACCTGATGGCCTTCACTGCCAGGATTCAAGGGCTGGGATCGCATCAGTGCCCTGCCTCAAAGCTGCTGCAGGTCAGCAAGTAGGGCAGAGGACCCAGGTGCTTGTGGAAAGCTCCTCTAAGTCTGACTAATAAACTTCTAAACACTTTTCAAATGAAATAGCTGGCACTGTGAGGTTCCTTGGAGAACCTTACCATAGCAGAGGAAATCAGCAGGTTCTATTCATGTATCTGCTTCGTGCTTCCACGTGGAATACTCCTACTGGGTATGGGGGCAGTGACAATGTGAATGCAAGTCTACGCTGCAAATGTAAGGCAAAAGATGTGCAATTGCTTCTTCATATGATTGCATATTTCCAGTGCTTGCTGATGGGTTCACAGGGCCACTGCAGCTGGCTACTAGGAAGACATGTGGATTGTGTGGAGAGGCTGGCAGTAAAAGAGCTAGTATTGGTATTAATATATTTTATTTTGTGCCAATTATTTAACTGTTCTTATCTGAACCCATGAGTTTTACTTTTTTTTTTTCTTTTTTTAACCTGATTCTAATCCCCGCTGCAGGCTGTGCGTAGAGTGAGTGAGTGAGTGCCTGTGTGGTACTTAGTTGCCAGCTGGGATTAAACCATGACACCCTGGAATTTGTTTCCACTTACACTCTAAGCTGCTTGTGTGCCAGTTACAGCTACTTTTTGACTTGGAAAAAAATGGTTATTTGAATTACGTCTTACTCTCAATTTATGTAGTTTCCTCTTGCCCACGTGTAAATTCTGTATGAAGGCCACCAGGCCCTCTTGCTCTTTGCATAAGTATAGAGAGGCACCTAAACATGGCCTAGCAAACAGATATTCTATGCTATGCAAACAGTAGCTCTGTACAAAGGGCATCCACATAGCCTGTGCTGCCAGGGAGTGTGCTCAGAGGGTGGTCTTGTCTCAGGCTTTCCTTGTTAATGTGACTCCTGATTGTCTGTGTATGTTGCCCTGCTTCACTCTCTGCCCAGTGAGCAAAGGAATCCAGTTATGAAGCAAAATCACAGATTAAAAAAACCCTAAACAACCACAACCAAAACCAAGCACACACCACACCCAGCCCCCCAAGAAAACAAACAATGTAGTTGAAGATAGGCCACTTCTTGAGTGAAGTACTGAAGGGTGTATGGAACACCTAAAGTGCCCATGAAAATGAAGCAAAGTATGTTAAGCTAAAATACAAACACTAACTCTAATTTTAGTGTTAATATTTCAATTTATGTGAGTATTGTGCCTTAGTTTCACTTTCCTTTGTCCATGTGCAATCCTAGTTCTAGTTAAAGATCTCTATCTTTTGGGTCTCTGAAAAACCATAATCTAGAAGTTTTAAGGCAGTTGATAACACTGTGAAAGCATTAATTTTTAATTTAATTTTGCCAGTCTTCCAAGCTCAATCCCAGTTTTTCCTCACCTGATGTAATTTTTAGTGGAAGAAAACAGAAATATTTCTAGATATTAGGATATTCTGTTTCTTTAATCCCTGGAAAGGCCACGATGAGATGGAGAAAGGCAAACCTATGACAAAATGAAGTGATGAGTTACCACTGTTGAAGCAGGGCAAGAGGTCAGGACTGAGGAAGGATTGAAAAGAAAATGTGTGTGCATACATGTGTGTGCTACTTTGCTTTGAGAATAAGTCAAAGAAAAGAACTGCAGATAAGAAGGCATCCGATCCTTTAAAGGGTTTGCAGCTTTTTGATTTGAAAAAATGGTATTCTCATGGGTTAGGGGCATGTATGCAGGCTTTTTCCTCACTAATCTCTTGGTTTCCCTGTAACTGCAACAGAGACTCTTCTAAAATGTAAGTTCCCATGGCAGTGCTCTCCTCTTATGCTAATGAAGAATAAGATAGTGGGGCAAACTCTCAAGTCCTTTGGAAGGTGTGAAAACAAATCTTAAGGGCTGGTTACAAGGAATGGTGACACAGGAAAACTTGGAGAAGATGATTGCCTGGATTCTAAGGCAGAAGTGCTTTATTGAAGAAGGGCTGATTAGGCAAGGCCCAGTTTGGGGAAGTGACTGGCAGAAGGACATTGGGGAATGAATAGGAAGCATGGTAGAGACATGGTAGGGTATGAAAAGAGGTTTTGTAGGCCAGAAGGGAAATGAGGACACAGAAAGACAGATTGTAATACAAATTAAAGACATTTCCTTTAATTAATTCCTTTAAAAATTACTATTAAGTAGAAATGAGTATTGTAAGTAGCTCCCACTAGGCTGTGATTTCCTTGTACTAATTGAGCAGTTTCTGACCCAAAGAACTTCCAGCTGGCAGCTACCACTGGTCCTGGTCCCTGAGAACTGCTGGGGTGGGCATACCTTAGCAAATGAAGAACACGAGAGCAATTAGCTATCCACAGTGTTCCCTGGAGAGGATAGCTTGTGGGGCCTGGTGTGATATCCTTGGGCATAAGGTTGGGATTTTGGATGAGGAGACTCATGTCTGGAAAAACAACAAGACTTCTTTTCCAGACCCAATGTGAAAAAGTGGAAAGACAGAGTTTGGGAAGGTGCCGTGGGAACAGTGGGAGGACTCTCGTGGCAAAAGAGAGTAAAACACATCTTCAGGAGCAGGGGCCAAAGCTGGTGATAATTGTATTCTTGTTCCTGAGGGGAGGTGTGAGGCAGAAGCTCTTCTCTGCATTCAGGGTTTTATAGACTCAATGGCTTGGGGCCATACCACAGCTCAGGGCATCTGTTTGCTTTTCTGTCCACTGGTAATGGAAGGAAATCCCTCTTCCTCCTGCTCCTTCCAATGAAGAGTGGAGGCAGGAAATGGCAAGAGAGTGCTAGGGATACCTCTGCACCAGGGCATTGCAGCATGGACACAAAGTGCACAACTCTACCATTGAAGTTTTGTGGGTTACTGCTGTGGGAGGAAGCAGAAGCAAAGAGCCTGCTGCTCTGGCTCATAGACTTAACCCTTGGGCTGCTAAGCAGGATTTGTCATGCCAAGTCAGACCTGTTGTCTGCTTCATCCAGAGTCTTATTCTGGCAACATTTTTTGAAGCTGGATTTTAAATGTCTACTAGGGGTCTTAAGTGAAAGCTTTATAATGAGAGAACAATTATTTAGGCTAAAAAGACAGTGAATGCTTCTTCAGAGGTGCTGTTTGCTACAAGAGAATCCCTATCTGGTGCCTTTCCCATTCCCACTTCCTTCTCTCAGGAACTGTTAGGGACTTAGAAATGTAATCCCATTTATTTTGCTCATTGCTTCACAGGTTCTGTGCTCACTGAGTTTGGCAAGGAGATCTCGAGGGGAAGCCTGAGAGCAAATCCTTTGGGGTCTGCCTCCCTGCGAGCAGCCAAACTAACCTGAACAGCTCTTCTCCCTCCCCACTTCTCTCAGACAGACTTTCTCAAAAAGATCCTGCAGGCTTTGTGTCACCTGGATGCATTTAGTCCCAAATGCCCAACAACAGCTCTGAACATCATCATCAAACACAACAAAGGCAACCTCCCACCCTTACCACCCATCTGTTTCTGCTACAGTAATTTGAGTTGTTCCCTATTTTGTGCTTTTTTGTATTCCAAACTGATCAGTATAAATTAGAATCTGGTAAGTAAGCTTCAGTCTCTATTGTTTTCCTGATATGGTTGTTCCTTCACCAACAGAGCATGTAAAATACTTCATTTTGAAACCTGTCACATTCTGACCAGGTGTTAACAACAGCACAAGGTGTGCCAAGGGAGGGTTAGATGGGACTCAGGTTCTGTTGATATATAAAATACTGGCATTAGAACCAACTTTCATGTTACCCTAAATGACTGTTTCACCCTTGCACTCTCATTTTTGCAGTAATGATTAGCACACACAAGGAAAACATTCTTGTCTTTTACATCATACATGTAAGACAAAGGGATGGAGAAGCCCAGCCCATGAGTTACAGGTGCATAAAATTGGAATGTAGGCATTGTGCTGTTCATCTTTAAGGAGGAAGGAATAAAGCTGTTTTGTGCCAGGAAAGGTTTTCTAGGAGGTTGGTATTTGCAGTGGTGCCAAGGACATAGTCTTCCAGATATGATTTGGAATGATGCTCATCTATTATGGAAAAAAAAATCAAATTGCTACACAATGTTTAAGTTTGTCATACAAATTTCTTGTAGAAATTTGGTGGATGAATTTACTGCCCTGGTTAGTTCTGTCCCCTGTCCAGGACAGGGCTTCAAAACTGGCAGTGGACATTGTGCTGATGACCAGGACAACTCTGAGCAGGAAACCTCTGTATCCTGTGCAATGTACCTCAGAGACTCCTTCCTCTGCTGCCACTATCCTAACACACCTCCCTAGGAAAGCAGCCACAATCTGCCCTGTATTTGTTTCTCTTCATTACAGACTTGGTGGTAAGGAACCACACCTCCTTACAGTCACTGCTTAAATACTACCATGCCTTTCACCACTGGGACTGTGGGTGGGAGAGTAGCTTCAAGAAAGCAACTCTGTTTTCAAGAACTGTGCTGATGAATTTTGTGCAGCCATAGAACAGACTTACCAGGCTTTATGCTGAATCTAGTCCATGCTGTACAGGATTTTGCATGTTTAATCACTGCTGTGTGACTCTGTAGTGCAGAAATGGTAAAAAAAGAGTGTTATTATGATGCCTCTCATTGTCCACTCTTCACGCCTTGAATTAAAGTGCTCAGAGTAGCAGTTCACATCTTCAAAGCACACCACCAGTTATAATATGAAAATTATTGTGATGGAGCCATGTAATGGTATTCCCATTTTTAAAACTGGGGAATTGAAGGAGAGAGAGAAGGAAGGGTGAACTGAATTCAGACGCCTGGGACTTGAGAAGGATTTATGTGGAGGGATAGAAAGTAAGAAAATAAAGATGGTGCAGAAGGTAGCCTCACACCTGAGGAGCTGCAGCTGTACTAATCACCAAAGATTAGGAACAGGCCTGCCCTTAATAGGCCACAGCTGTGTCCAATAAGAAGATGAGTGGGTTAGCTGGTTGAGGATGGAGTTGGAGTTTATTGGCTGTGCTGTGAGGAGCTGCACATGAGAAATCACTGAGGAGGTATGGAACTTTTGCAATAAGATGATAACAGATTTACATAGCATTTAGGAGTTGCTGGTCCTTATACTCATGTTAAGCATGATGAAACATGCCTCTCTCTGGATATTATGTATGTAATCTTATATGCATAGCATGTGTATATTACAATTCCTTATAACTGCCAGTCATCTTGGAGACAGCTTGTTGAGAGGCACACTGAGGTGTTCCCCATAGAGGTTCACCTGACTGCATCATTTTATCTCTGAAACCCTTATCACTGGTGTCACTAGAGATACTTTAAGTGAGTGTTGGAGGCAGTAGGTTTTGCGTGGGACAGGATGTTGTATTTGTCATTTTTGATCATGTATTCTGAAGTGGCAAGATGAATTTGAAACAGTTATTCTTGGAAAAACTGCACTGTACAGAGAAAAAGTAATAATCTAAGAAAAACATTAATGCCAGAAATAAAAGGTGCAGGTACAGAGTAACAACAGTTGAGCTGGATACACTGGAGGTAGCAATGCAATGATAATGGTTTCTGCCAGCAACTCCTAATTTGAAAAGAACTTTATGAAATCCTTACTGTGCTTCCCTTTACCCTGCTCTGCCTCAGTTGGTGTTACTCTTTGAACATGTTGCTTAGCTGTTCCCATTTTTCTGTGAAAGCAAGGCTTTTAAACAGAAACACAACCTCTGACCCTCTCACCTGACACCTGCTAAAGTTATATAGCATGAGACTCTCCACTTACCACTGAGCACCTGAAGCTGTAAGAGGACACATCTCCTTTGCTGGGTTGAGATTCCAAAAAGCTTAAAAACCTGTCTTTCTTTTCCCTTGAGCCCAGAGAATACTATTTGGACAGAAATACTGAGGCTGAGATGTAAGTCCACAAAAGATGAGCCTCCTTCCTCTTCTCTGTCTAGTCAAGTTGGACAATTGAGATTCTGTGTTTCCTGAAAATGTTAATGAACTCTGCAAGCTGCCTGGAGAAACTAGAATGAGAAGCATGCCTAGCAGTTGGATTTCAGGCATCATGAGTCAGACCAACCAACTTGTGTTTCTTGCATCCTTAGTGTTCTTGGACAGGTTATTTAACTGCTCAAGGATTCAGTTTTGTTTCCTATATAAGGAAAACAATAAACCTCATATGCACTAAAGGAGTGTTTAAGGGTTAGTTGATGCATACTTGTAAAAAGCCTTAAAAGGGCCTATTAAGAGACAACCTGTAATTATCGTGTGCATCATGATTAGCTGAGATTGCTCCTCATGATTAGCTGAGATTGCTTCTATGTGTGTATGTGTACATGTATGCGCCCAGCTGGTTTGGGTACAGTCTGCTGAGGGCACCTGCCCAGCAGCAAATTGAAAAAGGAATTCTGAGGAGGTGAAGTCTTCTGCTAATGTTAAATTACTTGCTTCAGTGGGAGTTGGCATTTACTGAGGTATTTCCTTTAGAAAAAGGAGGGGATGGTGAAGGAGGAAAAGAAGTACTTCTCCTTGTATTTTGGTCTTTGCAGGTTCTTTCCTTTATCTACAGCATGCTTACAGACAAGATCTTACTAGACACCCTCACCAAGCCTTAAAAGATCAAAGGCTCCTTCATTCAAAGGAATGAGAAGATATTTTATGCTCCACAACCCTTTTAAGCCTATGGCTTCTCTCCAAGGGAGGTAGCTCTAATGGCGCTTCTGGTGATGTGTCTACTTGTCCACAAGAATCTAAATTGAATCACCTCACCCCTCCAGTTTACAAACTCTGTGCTATGTATACCATACATGCAAGAGTAGGTCACTGTCATGAGAAGCTGTGTGGAAAAGGCAAAGATGAATTTTGGTAACTCAAGTTCTACAACAGATGTTTAATAGAAAGGTGTGGACTTTGTTTCTGTTCAGTGATATTATTGATCTTGGAGGGGTACAAAGAAATGAAAGGTGTGGTTGAAGGTGGAGTCTTTTAGTAGGGCAGCTTCCCCCATCTCTGGATTTCATATGTATTTTTAACTTTCTTGCTTCTAATACCTTGAAAAGAAATGGAAGACCTCAAAGAAACAGTGATTTATTCTTTAATGGAAAATGTTCATGTTCATATGTTTATAATCAGAGAATGTCTAAGACACATATAAATGCAGGACTGGATGTTCTTATTGAAGAGTTAGCTGAGCCTTCTTTAGGGTTTGACCAAGAACAGAATGCTGTGTGTTCAGCTTGTGAGGTAGATAGAGGCAGCAGGGAGTTTCTGGGGTAATTATTTCTGGGGTAAAACTAGACAAGACTGGGTGCTCTTTTTACTGAGTGTTTTGGAGTGGAGTATGCCAATTCACCAAAACCAATCCAGTTTGCAGAACATAGTTGATTTTTTAATTAATTTCCTAATTCAAATGGTTGAAGTTGCTTTTTAGAAAAGTTTTAGAACATGTAAGACCATTACATTTTGATATTTTCTGATTTATTTCTTTTTAGGTGGAAATTACTTAATAATTCACAAGGTGCCAGAGGTTAAAATCAAAGCAAAGAACTGTAATTGCCTTAAAAACAATTTTTTTATGTATTGTCATTTTATTCCCTTTTCTAAGACTTTTAGATTCTTGTACTGTTGTGGGAGAGGGCAACAAATCTCCAGAGGTGAGAAAATAGATTTGCAAACAGATTTAGTAAATGAGAGATATTAAACCAAGAAGTTCTAATCATAGTTCTCTGACTGTCTGTGCCATGTTGAACAAAACAGAAGCTTGTATTATCACCAGGACTCCCGCTGCTCACAGAATCACTTAGGTTAGAAAAGACCTCTAAGATCATTGAGTTCAGCCTTTGACCAATCACACCAATCTACCTAGACCATAGCACTAAGGGCCATATCCACTAACATCTTCCTCACCTCTAGGGAGGGTGACTCCACCACCACCCTGGTGAGTCTGTTCCCATACTTAACAACCCCCTCTATGAAAAAGTTCTTCCTGATGTCCAACCCGACTCTCCTGTGGTGCAGCTTGAGGCCATTTCCTCTCCTCCTGTCACTGGCTGGGAGAAGAGGCCAATCCCCACCTGGCTACAATCTTCTTTCAGGGAGTTGTAGAGACTAATAGGGCTGCACCTGGGATTCCTTTTCTCCAGGCTGAACAGCCTCAGCTGCTCCTCATAGCAGTTGTGTTCTAGACCCTTTGCCAGCTCCATTGGACATGCTCCAGCACCTCAATGCCTTTCTTGCAGTGAGGGGCTCAAAACCGAACACAGGATTCAAGGTGCGGCCTCAGGGTGCTGAGTACAGGGGGACAATCCCTGACCTGGTGCTGCTGGCCACACTATTGCTGATCCAAGCCAGAATGCCACTGGCCTTTGTGGCCACCTGGGCACATTGCTAGGTCATGTTCAGATCCATTGTGCAGGGTTGCAGTACTGGTCATCTGAAAATTGCAACACAGGCTGATCCTTCTCTTTGGGAAGGTTTAAACGCATTTTTTTAATGGTGCCTTTTTGAATGCTTGTCTTTACCTATTGGATTTTGAGCTTTTAGGTTACAAGTCCAAGGTATTCCCTGCAAACCCAAGTTAGAAATACTTTTATACCTATGAAAGCTATGGCTGTGTTAATCATAAGACTCTGGAGCAGAACTTTGAGGAAGAACACTACATTGTGAAAAACATGAAATCAGTCCATGGGAACTGGTAAGACCTGCTTTATGCTTTTTTTGATACTGAAAGTGAGTTGGGAACTGTTGATAGCTTGTGAGAATCAAGGTAGCACTTGACCATTCCTGTTTATTGACTGACTGACTACACAGAAGGCATGTGAAAATGAATAATATTCTTCCTAATAAAGTTGCCTGGAGTTGCAAAGAGAACATGATTCATGCAGATTTTATTGGCTGACCCTTTTTTGTGTATGATGACAACCTATCTCAAACTGAAACAAAGTGAGTCTCTTTTATGCTTGCCAGAATATATTTAGCTTTCCATAACTTACTCACTTGGTTTGGAAGCTAGCTTGATTGTTTTTTTCAGGAAAGGTGCCTGCTTTTGACCCACTTCATGATCAATAAACAAAAATGCAAGGAAGATGAGTAGCTGATACAAGGTCACACACTGAACTATCTGTTCAGCTGCCTTTTGAACTGTAGACAAGTCTGACTTATGATCAGGCAAATGAGGACCAGCAGTACTTATCTTCCTTTTCCTCTCTTTCCTCATTCCTCACATGCAAATCAGTTCCCCTCACTGTCAGGGATTTCTTGCTTAAATTCAATGTTTTGTACAAAAGGCACCAGAATGGACACGTCAATTCACGGGGTGTCTCCTGGCATTGTGCTGGGCTGACTTCCAAACCCGAGTGAATGAATGAGGTAGAACTGGATTGGAGACTATCTGAGGGACAGAGAGTTGGTCATGCAGAGATCACAACTGGCAGAGGGCAACTGTCTTCTGCTAAACCTTTCATGATTCAACAAATGATGCTACATCTCTATCACAGGGTCTGAGGTCACTAAAGCTTCTCAGTCGGGGAAGTAAAGCCTTTAGATATGCTTGGCAGGACAGAGGGGGACAATCTGCTGGGGACACAGCTGGGGACACTCTGAAGATAGCAGGAATAGTACATTAATTATTTGTCTTTAGATACAACTGTAAAGAGGGAAAAGGCTGACAAGGTTCTCTTAAAAACATATACTTCATTGCGTGCAACTTAGTTTTTGGAGTGGCTTTTAAAGATTAGGCTTACTGTGGAGGCTGGGATGGGGAGCTGCTGTTGATGTAGAGTGAATAGTACTCCTGTGCCTTTTGGAGGGGCAATTTGGATCTCCTCCCTTTACTTTTGTAGCATGCTGTTGGCATGCTCTTGCCTGGCTGCTGCTCTCCCAGGCTGACCTCTGCTCCTTCAGGTAGGTCACCATTTCAGCTATTGTTTTCTGTTGGGCAGATCAAACAGTATCCACTTTTATCTGCCGTGCTTTATCTCCTATCATGAAAATCAATTCTCCCATCCCCGTGTGAGATAGACTATTCCCTCATCAAATGCCTCCTGTCTTCCTCTCTCAAACTCTTATTTTAACTTGTCTATGGTTTGACCAGGTAGTTTGTTATATTGCTACATGTGGTTTATACAGCTGGGCTCTGAAGGGGAAAGAACCCTCCCAAACCTGCAGCTTACACACTTCTTTCTCCACCTCCTCTTCCTTCTCTCCTCCCCACCCCCCACACCGGAAAAAAAAATTCAACTAATCAACGGTTGTATCTATTAAAATATTAGTCTGTGGGATACTACATGCAAGAGCAAATCCTACAGAAACCTCTTGCACCTGCAGGGGAAATGTTCCATATATGGCATCGAGGCTGGCAGAGACTTGATTCGGAATAAAATTTAAATGATTCTGGTCGTTTTGCCACATCCTGTTTCTCTCACTTATGCATGCACTATTTTGATAACCAGCAAATACTTCTCAGTTTGCTAGAGCTAAAGATAGCCTTGAATTTTAGCATTAGTACCCCACGCCTTTAGAAGTGCTCAGGCTCTCACCCCTTGGGGCCAGCCTCAAAAACTTGGGTGAGACTAAGCTTCCTTTCTGCCATTTCTTTAGGTTTAGCATGATTTCATAACTGCTTTTGAAGTGTTTCAGAGTAACCCAAGCAGGAGGAGCGGCAGAGTTTCAATTTTGGGTTACTCAATGACCAGTGTCATCTTTGTCTTTGTTTTCTTGTGATCCTTTGTTTTGTGTGAGATATGAAGTAGATGAAGAAAAGCAGTTGGTATGCTTCAATTTCCTGACTCTGCCTGGGGGCCTTCCCGTGTTAACTCTGTTTCTAGGATTAGGACTCTTTTGGTATGTGAACCATTATCTAGATCCCTTGGCTGAAACTTAGAGTTTACCTTGATCTCATAACATGTTAATGGTGTAAATGCTTTGTATATAGCTTTGACTTGGACTAGTGTTTTCCTACTGAAGAAAACATGGCATCTGTCCTGTGAAGACCGACTAAGAGAGTAAGACTTGTTCACTATTGAGAAGAGAAGGCTACAAGGAGACCTTACAGCACCTTCCAGTGCCTAAAGAGGACTTATAAGAAGGCTGGAGAGGGACTTTTTACAAGGTCATGTAGTGATAGGTCAAGGTGGAGTGGCTATAAACTGAAAGAAAGTAGAATTAGATTGGATACATTAGGAAAAAAATCTTTACTATGTGGGTGGTGAGGCATTGGAACAGGTTGCCCAGAGGAGTTTTGGATGCCCATTCCTGGAAGTGTGCGAGGCCAAGCTGGATGGAACTCTGAGCCTACTTGCTCTAGTGGAAGATGCCTCTGCCCATGCAGGGGGTGGGAATGAGATGATCCTTCCAATCCAAACCACTCGATGATTCTATGAAATGAGGAGGAAGACTACAAATCCAGTTGAATAACTGTCAGGGATTAAAATGGAAAATTGGCTTAATAATGTTCCACTGCTGGAAAATCCCAGTCTGGGCTTCAGAGCAGTTTGTGTGCACACTCAGATGCTTACCTGTGCTGTTGCAGTCAGCCCTAGTGAATACAGGCCTCCTCTTGAAGCTGAGATCTAGTTACAATTAATACTTTGCAACTCTCAAGTTTGAAGAATGACTAGGCTGGGGTTTTATGTAGGTCTGTCACACATTTTGGAAACAAAGTTCTTTCTGACATTTGATGCTTTCTAGGCCTTTCACATAATCGATGTTAAGATGACTCAGACTTTGGTCTATGCATGCTTTTGTTATTCCCAAGAGAAACAGAGATGTCTATTTTAACTAGATACTTACAGAAGATTTTCATAGGATGAAAGTGATAAGGAGCTCCTGCTATAGGCTTAAAACTTCTTCATGCTTCTTTTCCTTGGTGTATCAGGAGATGCTAGCCATCCTGATGCACCGTAGCCATTTAAATAGCGCACAAAATCCTTGGCAGTGCAGTGCCTGATAGCGCAGGATGCTGCAGCTCCCATGCAGCAGCTGGGAGCCCAGCACTGGGCACATTTGCCATAACTAACAGTCATTTGCTATCTGTGGATGATCTTGAGTGAGGATGAAGTCAGTGAGACTGTTCAGATAAGCAAGTCCAGTATTTTGGGGTGCCTTGCTCTCATCGGCAATCCTGGAACTCCTCAGCTAAGTGAGACTAATAGCATTTGGCTGTGTGTGTGGAGAGTTGTGTTCTTTCCATTAAACAAAATGTGACCACTACAGGTTCTCCTTTTCTGGTGTAAACACCATGTCTACACCAACTGGGGAACCTCTGTACTAGTGCTGCTGATTCCAAATAAAGTAATAGTGACAAAACCCTTCCCTGGAACTTACTCTGTTAAATTCATAATGCAGCAGTGCAAGAAAATGAACTCATTGGACCAGATCCTTACAACTGTTGTAAATCTTGGTCACCTTATGGACTTTGCTGGAAGTGTTCCAGAGTACACAAGGAAATGAATGGGATCATTTTCCTTCTTTATTCCCTATCAAGACCACCACCATGTATATTTAATTTTACTTTTAGTATTTATATGTGGCTGATGCTTCCTGTCCATGGCAGGGAAGTTGGAACTAAGTGATCCTTAAGGTGCCTTCCAACCCAAATCATTCTCTGATTCTAAAAAACATTTGCTTGCCTATTTTTTCCTCATTGCTGCTGCTGATGTTCTATGAGCAGTTCTGTGAGGTAGACATGTAGTTTGTTACCAAGTTTCAGGTTGCATTGCTCATCCCTTCCCCTTTCTCCTCCTTCTCTGCTTTGTGGAGCAGATGGTGTTAATTCCTATGGTGGTTCTTGATACCGCTGAGGTCTCTTCCCTAATGCCTCTACTGTACCAGGGAAACTCCCTGTGGTATTCTTGGAGAAGAGAACACACAGATTATTATTATTTTTTATTTATGATTTTTAAGATCCTATTAGGATTATATTTCTTTTTGCTATGCTCTTTCACTTCCCCTTCCAACCTGTCCCAAAGATCTGTGATCTGAAGTTCTCTGCAACGTGGGAATATTGCTTTTCAATACTGCTGTAAGTTACATTATTTTGCATTCCTACAGACATCTCCCCACCTGCTGCATGTGTACCTTTGTAAACATCCTCTCATGTTGATTGTACTTATATTTTTTTCAAACAGAAATGCTGACTCTTTTTCATGTAACAAAGGTCATTCTATTGCTTTCTGTTTCAATTAAGAGGCTGAAGCACCACTAATTGCCATTTTTAATTAGCCCATTCTTTAGTGCCCCTTTTTTAATCCTTTGGGCCTCCCCCTCTCTTGTATTATACAAGAACAACAGGATGATTGTTAAAACACATCTTCCTCTCCTCTGGGCCACCAGTGTCTCCTGCCCACACCTGGCAGACCCCCTGTGATGTTTTTTGGACTTCTTCAACTCTAGCAACACATCCCTGTCTTCAATACCCTTCATTTCTCTCTCCTGACCTTTCTGGTTCTTTTCAACTATATATTTTCCTCTTTGCAGTTAAGTCAGTGACTTTATATAGGTGAAATCAGGAATAGGATTTCACCTCCTGTATCCGAATGCTTTATTTATTGAGCCAGCCTTTTCTCCTAATTCAGCTTGCTGAGTTGCTCCAGCATTCTCCTGCCATAAATGTCTCTATGCATTTTCATGTATCATATAACGATGCCTCTTCGACCCTGTGCATTGTGCTGCTCAACTTTCCTCCAAACCATTCATAAAATCCTCCTTTTAGGCTAGCCTGCCTTTGCTGCTGTGCACCCCAGGCTTTTATGCCACATATGAAGCCAAATCCTGATGCCACTGATTTGAAATGTTGCCTTTTGCTTCACTGAGATGAAGACTGAGTTCACTGTCTGCAGATTTAAATATTATGAATGGGGGGAAGTGGGGAGTGAAATGACAGGAGAAAAAGAATCATTAAGTTCATTACGCCTGCTGAACAGATCCTGTAGGCTCTTGCTGTTGAGGCATGTGTCCTCCCATGCTGCTGGTTTTTGTCACCTTTGCTGTGCTATGCTTAATTTAGATTGTAAATTCCTCACATTAGACTCTTTCTGTTTCATTTGTCCTTAATGCGGCATGCCTACAGATGGAATTGTGCAAATGTAGTAACTCAAGGAGAAGATGTAGTCTTCTGAAAATTTTACCCAGTTTAAGTAATTTTCAAAAAATAATCATAAATAAATCACCTTTTCGTAGTACCAAACAGGAAATCTCTGGGCAGTGGTCAGGCTCTCAGTGGAAAGTCTAGCTTCACTGTGTGACGGTGTAATGACCACAGTAAGGTACAGAACAGAAGCCTGTGAAGGAAGATTTTGTTCATCACCTTTGTATCTGTGCCAGGCTGAGGGCTAAAAATCCTTAAAATTCTTTGTATGGGCAGATGTAGTTTTCCTTTGAAAATATGCACACAGGACTAACCTCAGTATGGCCTCCAGCAAGTGTTCTCCGTGGTTCTGTGTTATTAGAGAGGACAAACAGCGATCCTGCGCTTTTTCTTACAGCACTATGCACAGTTTCCTATATCCTGTCTCAGGTGAATCCTCAAAGGCCTGAGCCATCCCAGTGACATAATGCTTTAGAGTTGCTGTGGTTTTGTGGAGAGCAGTGGGTTTGGCTTAGGCAGTCCTAATGATGTACTGAGTGGTGGTTATGTTATGGCCGAAATGAAAGAGGCAAGAATTGCTCTGTGCAGCCAGAGCAGAGTGGAGGTGGGGGAGCAGAGAAGGATGTTTCTGGGGAGCTGCATGACTGTGCTGTTCACCCCCTTGTTCATTAGTAAGTGGCCTATGCCCTTTGTGGTTTACAGAGCAATGTATTCCAGTTACATCAAACTCTGATACTGCCTGATAGCAATGGCACAATGGATTCAACTTTATTTTGCAGCTATCACAAGCTAATTTCATTCTTGCTGATGTCACTGGCTAAACAAAGCCAGCATTCCTCTCTGACACATGTGAGATTGCTTCCCCCCCTTCTTTTTCTTTGTCTGCTTAAGGTTCATTTTAAAACACCAAAGATCTGATTCTCCTGTTGTTCCTAGATTTCACTGGTTTAATTTCTACAACTTGCACAGTTCTCTTGGTTTAGAGAGGTGATGAAAGAAAACCAGAGTCTCTTTCATGTTATGTGACAAGCCAGTGGTGGCATGGTGCACTGGGATAGAGCTGCTTCAGCTAGCAGTGAAGGTCTGTCTGTCTTGCTGCATCTGTTGCTTTGATATTTGAACAGGACTCTTTTGAGCCAGTCTCTGTCACTCCTTAATTAGCCTGTCACTCCAGGGAGGAAAGAAAAAACTCAACAAAAAAGCCTGAGACAGGAATCTAATGTGGCCTTTACTGAATGACAGGGCACAGCACAAGGCTGGCCAAAGAAATATGTATTTAAACAAGTTACTTCACATTTACACATCAGCCCTTGAGTGAGCATCTTGCATAATCTAAGATGGAATGTTGGGAAGCAGTTTCCAGCAGGAATCTCAGTTCATCTCCCTTAAGCACTAAGGTATCATGAGAATAGTGAGGAAGGGAAGTCAGGGATCTGCAGCTGGAAGACCCTGTGCCACAGGCTGTCCTGAGGGATATTGGTGAAAGCGCTGGATGACTGGTTAGGAATTTCTGTTTCCACATGATGGGGTCATGTTCACCTGAGAAACAGCTACACTCATGGTCCCTAGGATTTGCACTGGAACAAAATGTATCACAGGAGTAAGTAAAATTTTTCAACCAGGCTGGAATTCCTGCTGTGTGAGAGACCAGAGTTTAGTGAGAGCCAGTCACAAAGCTCCAGAGCATGTTTGAGCCAAGGATAAGAACGGCCATTGAGGGATTGAAAGCAAATGCAGAACACAGGCTTGGTTATTGTTTCAGTCACTTCTGAACACTGAGTGGTCTGTCCATTTAATTCTTATGAACAGGTGTTGCTCTTTTTGCAAGAGGCAAGAGTTCAAGTTCTCAAGTATATAGCTCAATTAGAGTGCTCTCACCTAGTATTTTTAGCTAATACAACGAGTGTAACTCTGATATTCTGCAAAGCAAGTGCTGAAGTCTTAATATGTACCTTGATTTTCTTCATAAGGTTAGCTGCCACTTTAGTTTCTCCACAACCCTGTTTTTCCTGCTAGAAAATATACTAAATGTGGTGTGAAATCTGCTTTTGTTTTGTCCCTGTAACATGGTATTTTCTCCAAACAATATTTAACCAGGGCGTTTATCTTTGGCATAACTCTTACTTCAGTGGAACTACATCAGAAACAAATTTTGTCTCTAGAAACCAAGTAATGGATCAAAGATTTATCATTAGAATATCTTGTACTCTGTGACCCTGTAAATACTTTCCACATCAGAGGCATCCTTCTTTAGGACAAATGAGATAACACACTTTACTACAGTTTGTTGTAGGCTTGTTTCTTTCCACATTGAAATAGATTTGACTGAAGTTACTTCTTGTTGCTGGATTTACAGAACTGTTGAGTTAAATCTTCTTCCTGACGAGCTTGTCTAATATTGTCATCAGGAATGGAAGCTTTCCCACAGGCTACCGTGCTAATCTGTACCATTACTAGGCCTTGAATATGTGAGATAAGTGGATTCTTTTTATTATTTCAGCTAGAAAGTAAATTGGTAAGCAGCTGATTTAAGGGAAATCAATGTAATACTTATCTAAAACAAAATAAAGTCCTATAGAAAGACCCTGAGTTAAACATGTACATGTTTTAACCAATGCAGTTAGTCCAGAAACAGACAACTTTTGATGAAGGATGTTGCAATTATAAGCAACTTGTGACTTCCTTGCTCCCAGAAAGTACTGCTGCCTCAGCCTCCTAGCAGAGCAGTTTGTGTGCTTTCATTTCAGGTGACATCAATCAGTTTAGTTCTGGCCACCACTTTAAACCGTTCAACCTAACCCAGTTTCTTTTGCTCAATGAAAATTGGAAACCTCCTTCAACAAAACTGGGTCAGTAACCTCTGGTATAGTGGTACCGTCACCATTGCAGCTGATGCTAGATGAGGACATTTATGCCTAGCAGAAAATGGTACAGTTTCTTTAGGTAACTTGCCTTTTGGCACATGTGGTCCTGAAGAAATAGGCTCACTGTAGTACAGGTGCTGATGATACTGCAATCTGACTGCTACTGACAGGGTTTTGATTCCCAAGACACTGTGTGAGGATGCAAGTTTCATTAAATTCTCTCAATGTATTTCTTTGTGATTTTTCCCTCCTCCTCTTTATTGAAAAGGGTGGCTGAAAAACTTGAGTTTTTATAGTCTTCACTACAGGTTTAAATGGCTCATAACTGGGGCTTTCCATGCTTCACAAGGATGCTATTACTTGCCAGTAACTTTTTTGTTAATGGATCTTCCCAGTCAACTGTGAACCACATAGAGAAAAATATGGTGGTCAAGGTGTCTGTTGACCTGCACCAGTTATGGTACTTTGGCATCTAACAGACAAAGTACAGCTCTGGGTTCATTTCTCATTTGTCCCATCAGTATAAAGGGCAAAAGTTAGGTACACTAGGAAGAAGCAGTTGTGCAAATTCTCATTTTTGTGCTGTACATCAGGGAGCCTGAGGTAGGAGTAGCAAAATAAGTTCAGATTTAATAAGAAGAAAATGGAGTCTTTACTAGAACTGAAGCATCTTGGATGACAAATTTCTGAAAAGGAAAAACTACTTCCTCTATCACTTTTACATTCCTGCTTGCAAATGGAGTAGCCAAAGAATAGCCAAAATAGTGTGAAAGTGCTCTTGTGGGATAGTGAGGCTGCAGGAAAGGCAGATGTTTCTGCTCTCCCAGAGCAGGGCTGTGCTCAAGTGGAATCTTAGCTCAAACTAGGCAGTGCCAGACCAGGCAGTTTGTGTCCAAATCACAACTGAAACAATTTGCTAGCGAGACTCCAAGGTGGCTGGCTAGAGAGCTGCAATAAAACCTCCCAAAGCAGTAAGTTAGGCCTGAAACAATTAGCTAGCTTTGTGTGCCTGCCCCAAATTGCTGGTGTGTGAGAGAAGGCAGTTTATTTTAGTTCCTAGAGTTATCTATAACCTAAAAATTTAGTTATTAATTTCCTTTATAGGGTTTATTCAAGTGCAAGTATATGTACATTATAAAATATTTATAAGGGTAGTTACAACATGGAAATATGGTGTCTGTTGCTGGCTGTACAAATTTTGGAGGAAGAAAATGGAAAAATATGCTGGAGGCATTAAAAGGGCCTGCTAGCATGAAATTCCAAGTCAGAAGACTCAGGCATTAGATTTGCCTTCTAGTTGTTTTAACCTTTTTCTTTTTTTCTCATCTCTGTATGAAAGTTGTGGAAAATGGCAATATCCAGATTTAAGCAAAGAATTGTCAAAACTGCAGTGTAAGCAAACAGAGGTGCATTAGCTTTTCTTTTCCTAGTGTCTTCTGTACAGTGACCTTCAATATGACTTCTGTTAACAGGAGGTTAAAAAGCTTTTGATAGGAACGTGGACTTTGAAGTTGGTTGTATTCCTATTACTGGAAGCTTTGTTACAAGAGATTTCCACCCTTCCCACCCCACTGTAGAGAGGTTTTTCTTGTGGATGGAACAGAAGGCGAGTGCTTTTCCCAGGAGAGCTCACAGCCTAGCATGAGTATTACAAAATCACCACCCAGCTCCTCTTCCTTCTTCCTATAGGAATAAGTTTCTCTTTTGTTTTCATGAGGTCAAGTTCACTGATGAGGTTTAATGGAGTGTGGTCTGCCCCTGGTGTCCATTTTACTCATATGATAATTTCTACAGGATCTCAAGCAATCATGGTCTGTCAGGACCTCCACCTCAAGGGCGATTTGGGCATCCACACAGTGTTCCATTAACATCAAATGTGGGCTTTGAGTCAACAGTGACTCACAACTGAGGGCAGAATGTTGCTATGAAATACCAGCTATGCACTCTGTACTGCCTGGGATTTTCATGAATTGCAGAGCATCCCAAGAGATTCTGATTTATTTCTTGAGTCAACGGGGCTTTGGTAGTTAGGGGCTGTTCTGAAATCCTTCTGCTGGTGATGTACTTGAGACATCACCAAGTACTTGATGTACAAGTGCTTGGTGGTTGTACTGGATGCAGTGTGAGCTGATCCAGAAGCAGCAAAGTTTCTGTCTGTTTGTTTGTTTTAATGTATAACAGAAGATTGTTGAGGCTACCAAGAGCACTGGAGAGGCATATTTATTTATTTATAGACACACTGTTTACATATCATAGCTTGATGAAAAGCTGAAGTCATTACGCTTGAACCAAACATGTGACTGTAGTTATCTGCATCACGCTGCATGGCTGTAGGCCAAGGCAATATATGTATGTATTTTGAGCTGCAGTTGTGCAGCTGAAGCACTTGTTCCTTTAGCTTGCCTTTGCTTCTCTGCTGAAAGTTAATATCCCCTTGGCGTGCCACCTAAGCTTCATTTAGATATGTCTTTTAAAAGTAATTCAGATTAGCGTAAACAATTTAAGCAGCAGGTCTCTTTACTTGAGTTTGTCTCAACTGATGGATAGGGAATGCTTGCACAAGCCCCTTGGCTGGTGGCAAGGGTGGTAACTTCTGGCAAAGGCCTTGGGAATGAAGTGGGAAGTGGCAGACTCTTCATGTAACATCATGGCACTTAGAGGACATGTGACAAACTCATTTCCTTTCATATTTTTTTTCATATATAGGCCTTGTTTTGCCTATGTAGCTTCCACTGGTAGCCACGTTAATTTAAATGGAATACAATGTTCATAAATTTTCCTTTCTGAATCACCACGGGGATTTACTATAATGGGATTCTGCAGTGTGCAAAGGTGGAGCTAGGGGGTAAAAAGTCACAGCACATGCAGAATTGAACTCCATATTCTGCTACGGTGCATCCATTGTGAACAATATCACAAGGGTTATGCCTGTTTCTTATGAATGGTTCTTTTTGGAAGAGTGATACTTTTTTGGTGGTATGTTGACAAATGCACAGGAGTAATTGTTCTTCCTGTTGACAGGGTTGTGCAGATTATCTGTTTTGAAGGAATTTTTCTTCTGTCTCTAAACACTGCCTCTTTCTTCTTTGGAGGCTCTATCGGTGCACCTTCACAATATCATCTAGGTGAATAGGGAACCACATCTGGGCTTCTGTCAAGGGTAGTCTCTTAATGAGAGATCCAGTCATGTTTTTTGTTATATTTGCTCTTGGAAGTATATTAATAGTCTTGCTTGCATGCAGAGATAAACTGGACAGGGTGGATAGATAGAAGGATTTAGGGTTGGTAGTGCAGGATGAGACAAAAAGGGGTAGAGGAACAGTGCTGCAAGAAAAAATAGCAGGAAAGTTGAACTTTGTGGCCTGATGGAAGGCCCAAGGTAGTGGGCACAGTAACATTGACTAATGTGTCTGGGAAAACTGTCTTGTCCTCTTCAGAGCATCTGTATGATAACACTTGTTTTGCAGCATGGATGGCAGAAACTGTGAAGGGGCTAACAGAGCAAAATGAGGCTGAGTTAATAAGTTAATGACTTCTGAGAGTGAGGGTGAAGAGCCTTGCGATACATTGAAACAACAGAGCCAAGTCCTAAAACCTCCTTGCTTCCATTTCTTTCAAATATGAAAAAAAAAAAAAAAAAAAAGAAAAAGCTGGATTGGTGAAGGATGTGTAGGACTTGCTGACTGAAGTGTAGGTCTGTAATTGGTTTTAGCCAGTGCTGCAGGCTTGTCTGCCAGCAGTTCCTGACCATATGTCCCAACCTGACACTGCCTTTCCTTGTACCACATGTGAAGTGGCTAAGGCAAGAGAACCCATTGCACTTTAAGCATTTTGCTTTGTTTTTACATCATTCTTTTACATTTAGTGATTGTGTGAGAGCTTGTGTGGCATAGCGGGGGAAGGCAGATGTGATGGGAACAGTGGGAGGAGAAGGGTAGAGGACATTTATTTCAAGGTCAGTGCAAGCTACTGCTGTCTTTAACTGATTGTGGCAGTGTGGCACAGAAGGCACAGAATGGCCATGGAGTAGGCAAGGAAGCAGATAAAGCATGCCTGGTTGATTAAAATAGTGCAGGTGTTGAAGGTAATGTACAGGTCCTGTGCTTGGAGACAGTTCACATCCCCGTGCCTGTAACTTCTCTATCAGCAGAAGAGCAGATAAATCCCTCAAGGGGCTCCTGTGGGGTATAATTCAGTAAAGCCCTCAGGAGGAGAGCTTTGTAGAGATAGGCAGTGTTTGTAGATTGAAAGCAGGTGCCTGTGTTGACCAAGAAAATTTGCAGCATTTACATTTGACTGGAAGTGAGCAAGTTTCTCTGGCCTGGTGCAGACCTTTCTTCAGGAATTGTGACTGCCACTTTGTAATGCTGAGTTTGTGCTGCACATTTGGTCTGCTGCCTTCAGTGATGAAAAATAGAGCTCAGCAGCCTTCAGTGTTGCTTATTTGTCCTCATGTGTGTGGTGGAGTGTTGACTTTCACTGAGACTGTACCCTTAAGTAGGTTATATCAGGTAGCACCTGCAGGACAGGGAGATGGCACAAAGCAATTGATCTAGCAGCCCACAGCTGGGAGAGCAAGGTCAGGATGTTGTCTGAAATGTCTCAGTGGTGAAACTGGCTACTGTTTGCTTCTTTTTGGTATATATCCCTAGGCCCTGTGTAGTCTCCAGACCCTCCAAAAAGGGAAGAACAAGCCACAGTGCCAGCAGGAAAAAAATATTGATGATATTGGGGGGCATGAAGAGGTGGTGTTAAATTTTATTTCAAATAGGGACTGTTGTGACATTAATGAAAGTGCACAGAGGGCTGGAGAAGGGGCCGAATTGCTTCTCTCTTGCTTCCTTGTAGCTCTGCTAAGCAGACATTTCTGCTTACTCCTAGTTTTCCCCACTAAAAGTTCCCATGTGCAATGTTTTGTGTAGATCTGTTTCTGTTAAAGAGGGCAAAGAGAGACCATTTTGAGTCCTCCAGAATGTGCTAGGTTTTAAAGAAAAAGCTGAGGTCTTGATTTTACAATAAGACTGACTCTCCAGTTTGTTTCTGTATATTTCCGGTGCTACTAATCAGTTCTGTGCTGTTTTACTATTTTAAAATATTCTCAGGTCAAAAACTACTCTTGCACATAATGTTGACTGTCATAGAATCATATAGGTTGGAACAAGCCATTGACATAATTGAGTCCAACTATTAATGCAGCACCAGAGTTCCACATCTAAATGTCTGTTAAATACCTCCAAGAATGGTGACTTAAGCACTTTTCTGGGCAGTCTGTTCCAGTGCTTGATAACTCTTTTGGTGAAAAACTTTTTTCCAAATATCCAACCTAGACGTGTCCTGGTCCAACTTGAAGCCATTTCCTCTCTTCCTGCCCCTTGTTAATTGAGTAAAGAAACTCACACCATAAATGAGCTTCCTCAAGGAAGACACATTTTGTATCTTTTTATCTACCAGACATAACAAATGCAGTTTTACTTTCTCCCTGGTAAAATAGACCAGCCATAAAAAAAATTTAAGCATGGAATTTTGTTACTTTGCAAAACGGCTGTGCTCAGTAGTGTCATTTGAGTGAGCCCTGGCTTTCTGGTTGCACCTCTTTTGTTCCAGAGATGTTCCCTTTTTCCAGCATTACACATGTGTGAGGGGAGTGGATGTCAAATACCGCAATATTTGGAGTACTTTTGTTTCTTGCTGTTCCTTATCGCTGCAGTTTAGCACTTTTTCTTTAATCCTCTGGTTCTTGTAAAAACATATGGGAACAGTGGGCAAGAAGGAAACATACAAAAGTTCTTATGTGAGATGTGCTGAGTTGTGGGTCCATACCTGCCTGGGGCTCTGGCAGGCTCCCCATGCCTTGCCAGGCTTCTCAGCAGCACCTGCCCGAGCAGCTGCTCATGGTCAGCACTTTCAGGCCAGGAGGTTTTCCACGTAACAAAGCCTGAGGTGCTTCTGGGCTGGCTTCCTCTCAGGTTCTCATCTGATTTAAGTCAAAAAAGGATGTAAAGATACAGTGATTTCTGCTGAAAAAAATGGAAAGCATGAGAATAAACCTGCAAGACATTGCTTTGACTGAAGTCAGAACAGGGCAAGAGGAAGGGAATTACTACTTCTAGAAAATCAAAAGACATTCATCAAAAGGCAGTGCTGTGTGTCCACCTGGCAGGAATACACAAGTTTATTTTTGTCCTGGGAAGCTGTTTCTGAATCTTTGAAATGTAACCCTTGTTACTGCAAGTTTGAGGAGTTTGCTGAGTATCAGACTTCTGGGCAATTCACTTTGCTTCATTTTTGTCTCCTTCCTTCTCCTCCCCAAGGAAGACATCTTTCCAAGCTCCTGCCCCCTCCCAAAATGCCGTAGTAACCCACCAGCTTTGCCAGAAAATGCTTAGCACATTAGCGGGTTTAAGTTTCATAGTTGTGATCGTTCAGAAGGCCAAAGAGCTGCATAGATTTCATCCCAGTGTCCTTTCCAGCCTTTTGACAACACTTGGTGGGCAGAGTTACAAATGAAGCCCGTGGTACAGATGAAATATGAGTTGCTGCTCTGCCCAGAGAAGCAAGCTGTGTATCTGTGGATGTGGCAGAGGGAGGAGGGCTATGAGGTCAGCTGGGTGTCTGTAGTGAGAGAAGTGTGAATGGCAAGAGTAAGTTTTCCATGACATAGTGTCCAAATAAAAATGGTTTGTAGTTATTGAGGTTATCTGTTCTAGAATGAAAAAAAAAGTCAGCACTGCCCTATCCAGCATTCTCTTTAAATAAGCTGTATTTTTGCTCTGTTGTTCTGGCTGTCTTAGATGATTCCTGTAATTCTCTAAATTACTTCTGTAATTGCTTGTATGCTAGATTCTGCTCACAGCTTCAGGAGTATGACATCAGGAACTATTCTTCCCATGTTAATGGAGTGATGCTAGTTTTTTTTCTTCTTAATGTGATGCAACTGAGAGCACTTCTTGGTCCCTTCTGTATTAACACCTGTTAGCAAGAACAGAGAGGCCCCCACTCTGCTGAATGGAGACAGAGTGGCTTATCTTTCTTGCAGATGTTAATGTCTTTTTTCTGCTTGGTGTGAGGAGGCATGATGGAGCACAGGAATGCATCATATCTTTTCTATTCCTCTCCCTGCTGGTTTGGGGCAGCAAAAAATGAGAGGGGATTAGGGACCCATTAGCAAAATGAATAGGAGAAGGCTTAAGAAACTCCTATTTTCTAGAGCATGAGATCTGACTTTTAGGTGGTGGCTGCAGGCAGGGCTACAAGTGGTGTATATGCAGAGAGAATGCATACACCTACTTTTCCCCAAAATTACAATACTGGAGGCCTCTGGTGTGCAAAAGCTGCTTTCAGGTTCTCTGACTGCCTGCCAAGTTCAGGCTCAGCCCCAGTCTCACATCCCCTTGCAGCAGGCTGGCTCAGGAGCTGACCCCCAGTTACAAAGACGGATGGTCACGCAGCTGAAGGACAGGACCTCGCTTCTAAGGAGTCAGTAACCCAGTCCCAAGTTACTTCCAGCCTGGGAGCTCCTCCCTTGAGCAGGGAAAATTTAACTTTTACCTCCGTGCAAAACAGCCCCTTCCAGTTCCCTTTGCCTTTTTAGCTCCACAGGAGCTTCCCTCACAAAGGTGAGATACTGCTGATTGTCTCCTGCCCTGCTGCAGGGCCACGCAGTTTCTTGTCTTTGCCCCATTCTGGGCCTAGGTGAACGCAGCAGCAGCCCCGAGCTCCTCCCACAGAGGTTAAACATTATCAGCTGCCTGGTCAGAGGTGTCCTGCTTTGTGTCAAGTAGGTGCTACTGTATTCCCTTTCCAACACTGCACAGTAATGAGGTCTGAATCCATTAGGGAACAGAGCTTGAGCGCTGCCCTGCAATGTAGGCTGTCACTACAGGGCTGTAAATACCTTTAATAACTGTTTATATTGGTATTTCCTTGCTGCAGTGCAGAACCCCACTGTAGCTCATTGGAAGTGTTTCTGACCATGCTGCAGTCAGGTGGTTTTCACCAGAAACACGCAGGCCTGTGTAGAGCTGAGTACAAGTTGTGTGGTAACATCCTACAAGGGCTGATCTTCAGCGTTTTCAGGATTTAAAAAAAAAAATTTGCTCGTTATTTGGAGGCACGGTGTGCTGGAGTGATTGGATATTCTCTCTGGAGGAAGCAAGGGCTAAATCAGTAGTATCCACAGGGAGGATCAGGGTTCACTTAGAAGGACTAAAGGGAAAAGTGCTTATGTTTGTCTGCTTTTTTTTGCATACCCCTTCATTGTCCATGGACCACATGATGATTGTTTATACCAGGTGGTCATAGTTACTATTGTATTAAAAGAAAAATCAAGAAGGAGCATTCCAATTTTGCAGAAATGATAGGTTACTCCACTCTTTTTGGGTCAAGGGTGTGTCTAATGCAACATACTGTTTTTTAAAAACAGACAGAAGAAGCAAAATACCCACGTAACTCCAAGTCTTGATTTCAGTACTTCCCCAATATTGCATAACTTCATGAATGCAAGTGGCATGTTTTAAACAGGTGTAGAGTTGTGCCTCACTGCTTCCTGTATCTCAAACCCTGCTATCTGATTGGAATGGGAGCACAGGTATTGCATGCCTGTGTGCCTTGGTAACCCTGGATTATGCATTCACTGCATCTCCAGCCCCTTGGCTTGTCTGTGTCCCATCTCCATCCACCGCTCTCGCCTCCTGCTGCTCATACACATGGTGCCCTCATGCACCAGGCTGAGCTCCTGCTCATGCCAGATCCACCATGCTCTTGAAGGAGGGTGTTACAGTGCTGGAACCAATTGCAGCAGAAAGAAGCCAAGAAATACGTGAAAAAGGGAACTGTGTTTAAATCATTACATCAAATAAAAGAAAAACCCAAATAAATGTGAAGAGAACCTGAAATTTTGTCTTTGATGTTCTGTGCTGGGAAGGTTTCACTCTCTTTTTAAAGCTCCTTCTCCACCCTCTTGCTTCTTATGGGATTGTATCCAATATTCCAATGTTCATGTAATGCCTTGACTTTGCTATCATTCTTCTTGGGATAATTATAGGTTAGCATAATGTACCTATTGTTCTGTTCCACAAAGCAGCACTGTCATACGGATGGCAGGGGTGAGGTGGGGGGGATCTTTGTGTGTTCTCCTGCATCCACATTGTGTCTTTAATTAGTGTTCTTCCTTGTCTTTTTTATTTTAATCTTTTCTCTTCCATGGTACATGCTAAGTACTTCCCCTTCTCAGACTGTTGATCTCTTTTTCCAGTTACACTGGTGCCCTGTTTTTTTTTGGTTTTGGCTGAGCTCATTCCTATCATAGCATATTTGACTTTCAGATGAAAATAACATGAAAACCAAGTAATGAGTTACTGGTGTTTACAGATAAAGCAGATAAATTATTCTTTCCTAAACCGTATTTGTTTGGTCTTTCGTTATCTTGTATGATTTTTCCTAAATTCAGAGAGAAGTAGTCTGTCCTGTGCCCAAGGGCTTCACTCTACATTTGGGCCCTGCTGCACAAGGCATTGCATAAACATGTACTAACATGGTCCCTGACTGGAGTGCTCACATGTTTTTCTGTTACAGGATTCATCTTTGCCCTCCAGGTGCAGGTGTGGGAGACTGCTGTTGAGTGTTGTACAGCGGTTTGGGTGCTGGGTCTTCCACTGTGTTTGCTAGACAAGGTGCTAAGGGTAATATTGGGTGCTTGAGAAATATTAAGGAGAGGCAGAAGGGCCCAGTTAAGCTCAGTTGTTGTACCCAGGAGAGGAACGTTTGTTCCTAATTGGTGGAGAAGCTGTGTCATCAATTGCTTGCTTTCTATTGTTGCCATCTCCAAGATAATATTCAGAACTGGTGATGTATTTTAACCGATAGGTTCATCTAGATTAGATGCTGTGTATTTTGCTCTGAACTACTTTTTACTTTTGAGTCAACTAAATGGTCTGGATGGATGGTTCCTAACTAGCCCATCAAAGTAAACCAGCAGTGGGCTGTTTTTTTATTTTTCAGAACTTCACACAACTTCCTTCTCTTTGAGTAGGTTTACCAGAATGATGAAATGGGAAACCTCCAGATAATTGTGGTTTTGAAACCTATTGTTATAAAGGATGGGATTACAGATTTTGGAAAAATCTGGATTAAAACCTCTCTTCTAACAGTGTGCCTTGAGTACATGCAGCTTCCCTCCTGTGAATGGATACAAATGTGTTCGGTTGTCAGACTTGGTCTCCTCTTCTGCAGTTCCTGGGCTTCCTCTTGTTTCTGATGCACAAAGCCAAAACACTTGGTTTCAACTTGTATGTTTAAAATGAATTTTAAAATTTCATTTTAAAATGCCTTACATGAATCTTGGAAAGATCTGAAGGCTCATCCAACTTTCTCATTGCTAAGTTCTTCTGTGACAGGGAGTGACTTCTGCTGTGAAGTGTTTAAAATCATCAGTGTCTGTACACCTTCACATAGTTGCAAGTCTGAAAAAGCATGGTGTCCCTCTGTGAGTGTGTGGAATGAAGTAAAACAGACTTACTGGATGGAAGACTTCTTGAGAATATGATATTTCTACGAGAAAAATTAACCTTTCATAATGATAATATGTAGAATCTTTGTCTCCAAAACAAAAGAACCAACACAGATGTACAATTTGGCAAGCCACAAATGTTAAGCAGCCAGCCTCTTTCTCTCTGGTGTAATTCCATGAGCTTCAAGGGAATTACACCAGTGGCAGCAAATCTGGTCAAAAATGCCTTTGATTAATATTTGTTGGTTTCTCTCTGCTGTCCTGAGTAATACCAGATCAGATATGATGTTTTAGAAATAGATGAACTCTTGTGTGCTCAGTGCTGCATGGTGATAAGCACGCCCTGGTAGGAGCACACACACATATGGAGTGCTGCTTCCTGGGGATGTTCCCAGAACCAGGGCGCTTGCCAGGTGTGATTGCAGGCCAGCTCTGGCTGTGTTGTGGGTGTTGAGGAAGCACAGGGATGGATGTTCCTCACAACTGCTGTTTGCCTTGTGCTTGCTTATTGTATTTCCCCTTTGTATCCTGAAGTGGAAACCACAGGTTAATCCCAGTCAGATCCTGCAAATGTTTGCCCCCGTTGGACCAGACACAGAAAAATTCCTCCCACTGGCTTCAGTGTATTTACATACTTAGGTCATTGCAAGGTGGTGCTTACCTTTGTATTCATTCCCACATGTCAAAGCAAAGATATTAGTTCATTTTTCTTTTTTCTCCAATATTTCTTCTATTTTCTAGGTTACTTTTTTTTAAGAGATAAGAAAGCGAAAGGAGTGATCCCCATGGGTCCTGACATCTGCTGCAGTCGTTCTTACAGACTCAAAGGAGATTTAGGGAAGGAGAGGAAACAGTCTGGCTGTAGTCTCTTATTGTTTCTCTTTCTTGGGCCCCCACCCTGCACCCTCCTGGGCCTGCAATCCACTAACTAGCTCCTCCTGACTCCAGCTGTCATTTTTCCTTTTTATCTATTCCTCTCTGAAAGAACCAAATGTCATCTCTTGTGGTTCCCTTAGCTGGGGTCAGAGACTCCTTTATGTGCATTACGCTGATCAAGGATTTTTAACTGGGAATGAGAGTGGTAATCAACTGCATGGTTGGGGAAGGGGAGAGATTAAATTTGAGAATTGCCAGTGATTGCCCCACGTGAAGAACAGCAAGCAGCTAGCACAACACATGCTATCATTATGCTCTTATGATTATTTTATTCCCCCAGTGACAGTAAAATGCTATCTATAGCAGAAAGGTAGGACAAAGTCCACCCTTGTTTCACCCTGTGGTATTCAACAGATTTTCTGTGGGGTAGAATAGGGAGCAATTAGATTTATTATTTGGAGTGACTCATGTTTTCAGGACCCTCTCCCTGGGAGATTTCAAGAAAGGGAGAAGGGAAATCAAAGGTATGTTTGTGATCTAAATTTAGAGGCCATTTTTGTTCAGAAAAGAGCAGCCATTTTTATATCCAGTCTTGACTCTGTAGCTGTGGAGAAATCATTGGAGAGTGTTGTGGGATGGGACTTCTGCTGTACCCTGACACTTCAACTTTGTCAGCAAGTTTTGGAGCATGATGGCTGAATAAAAGTGGAGTGAATAAAATATAAGAATGGTTCCTGATACTGCTTCAAGCTCTGCCCATGGTTGATTTTCTGTTTGCTCAACACAGAATCAAGCTCCAGGGACTGCAACAGATTGCAAACTTTTAGTTTCACAGTCTGTGAAGGCATAAGTTACACAAAGAGAATTACCTTTGGATTGATTAATTACTTTAATTTTAGTAGCCTAAACTGTCTCCTTCAGTACACTCTTTTAAAAGTCTTGTCAGTCCTTCTAAAGTGTCCTCTGTTGTTACAAAGCTATAGGAAGAATAGTACAAAATGTCTTGATTCTCCTTTTGCACTGATGTAAGTCAAGAGTACTCTGAAGTACACAGAAAGTGGTTCAGTCATCTTCTAGAAGAGCATTTTCTTCATAAGAGAAAAGCAGACTGTAGTTAGAGTTGGTTTATTTGAGGGAGACCTTCCTGGTGGAGAAAGAAGTTTCCCTCAACTCAAGTTGCCAGTTTTGGCTAAGATGCGTGCTAGTGTCTAACATACTAGTATTATTCTGGTTTTATTATCTAGGCATTTGACAGTGATTTTGTTAATGCTTTCAAAATATGTTGCTTTCTTAGCAACTCCAGCTCCTAGGAGCTGGGGACTACATGAAATTTCCAGTTTTATTGCTGAAATTTCTGTCTCTGCCAACTGTAGAAATATTTACAACTAAAATAATCTACTAGTTCAGAAACAGGATCCAACTCATGACTTTTTGAGTAGTTTGATTTGGAAATATTGTAAATACTTCACTGCTTTGAAAGATGAAAATACGAAAATAACCTGGTTTAGTGGAAGGTGTCCCTGCCCATGGCAGGGCATTGGAACTAGATTATCTTTAAGGTCCCTTCCAACAGAAATCATTTTGTGATTCTGTTAAATGCCAGGCTTAGGTTGCAGCTAGGTTACAGGAAGAAAGGTGGGAATATCAGGATAAAAAAGGCTTATTTCCCATAGGTCAGGGACTAAACTTCTTGAACTTGGACTTAGTCCCTTTCCTGCCTACTTTTGCAGTTAGAGCAGATGTACCTGAATCTCAAATTTAAGATGGAACTTATTGGTAAAGATCCAATCAAATACTACATTGTAAAGCTTCCAAATCTGGCCAGATTTGGAGCTGTATCTGACCTGACTTTTCCTACTTCCTTCTACCATGGTGGTTCAGCTTTATCATTTACAAATTTTTGAAGTCTGATCATCCCTTTTATGCACTGTGATATGAAAAGAAGGATGGATAGGAGGAGTCCACAGTCCTAGAGTACTTTGCCATCTACTGTCTTCTAGGTCTTCTTCTTTGCTTTTATCTGTAGCATGGGATGTGGATCACTTCCTGACATGATCTAAGCACATTTGCCTCCCAAATCCCTTGAAATTTTGCATGCCCTAGGGCACTGGTGATGACAGTTTTGTTTTCTTGTGCAGCTTATAGGACTTGAGGAATCTAGTAATTTTATTTTTTTTACTATAGATCTTAAGTGTTTTTAGAATACTGGGAATTTGTACCCTGTTTTTGTGGACCTTTGTGTGGTAAATGCCTTGTATATTATTTTGTAGGGTTGGCAGAGACGGGGCTCCACTTTTCAGTTTGTAATTTCCAGTCCTTTGTTGTTCAAAGACACACAGTCCCTGCTGTGTGCTGTTCCATTTACTGCTCCCTTTTCAGTCTTTTCTTGCCATCTTTCCTTACTTATTCAAATGTGTCAATCCCAATGGTATTGCTGTTTTGTTCAGTGGGAGCCATGATTAAAAGTTTCCCCACTGGACTGATTTGATTTGATACCTGTCTTTTCAACCTCACAGTCTTTGAACAAATCCCCCTGTACATAGGCAAATACCAACACCAATGCTGTGGCCTCATTCTTCTTCCATCTTGTGCAGCTTTTTACCTTAGTAAAATGAGTGTAAATCTAGGAGAAATCAAAATGGAGTTTTCAGTCTATGCAAACTTAAATGGCCACCAAATGTACAATGGCATGGGGAAATTATGTTTCTGAAGTTCAGGCCTTAAACCAAGTCTGAAGGTGTAATTTATCGTAATTTACCTGTTGTTACAATATTAAATGCTTTACAAAAGCAAGTTGCATTTTTTTGTTTCCACCCTTTAAAATTTTTTTGTAATGTTCCTCTATTCAAATGTACTGACAGTTGCAATCACGTGTAACAATATTGCTGCAGTAGCCATTTGGTCCTTCAGGACATTATATAAACATGTTCTTCAAGTGACTATAGAATATGCAATCCTGAAGGAAGCAGATAGTTGCAGAGACAAGCTATATTTTTACTGCCATTTTTTAGAGCACTAACAACTCTCTAAAAAGTAGATATTGCTGGAACTTAGTCCTCTTCTTTCTGTAGAACCAGGTGTTCTGGGATTCTTCTCCAATATTTTATCAAGATTATCTACTTTAAGTAGGCAGAATTAACAGAAAACAGACATCAAAGAAATATAAGCACAAGCATGCAGCATAAAGATTCTGTAAAGTGTCAGATTTGGGATATTAAAAACAATCTCAAAACCATGTCATCCTCTAGTAAATTATAGCCATACCAGTTATCACCTCAAAATCCTCTAGGAATTTTTGCCACAGATGCTTTCCAGATGCTGCAGCAGTTTCCAGCTGTTTCTCCACTTTTGCATGCACCAGACAAAACTGAGAAACCTCCTGAGCTGATGGGCAAATTTATGAAGGGTAAAATGGAGTAGGAGGTACTTAGTAGGAACAGGCATAATTTCATCTAAGATGCCACTGGCTGAAGACACAGATGCCAACCATTTATCAGCTGGCTTCATACTGAAGGTTTGTTTTAGGTTAGTGTGCTTTGCACTTGGACTTGCCCTATTTCCTTCAGTCGTCTGGCTTGCTAGACCAAAGGAGGAGAGAAAGGTGAGAGCCATGAACTTATCATTCATATGAGTGTATTGTTTTCTTATAATTGAACTTCTCTCTGGCAAGAAGTTGCATGAAAATCAAGTTATGAGATTCCCCCAGCTCTGCATTACTCCCACAACAAGAATGACCTGGAAGAGTTGTATCTTAACACATAAAATGTCAAACGAACACCAGGCATTCATTGCATTGAAAACCCATGTGTGTGTTCCTATAGCTCCTCTTAAGTAAAGTATCAAAGTCGTTCATGGCAGCCTTATACCCAGGAATCCACGTGGCAGTGATTAATTTATAAATATATGCAATCTGTGTATTGGCAATGCTGTAGATGAGTGATAGTCAAACCTGAAAAGTTTGCTTCTTGAATGGGCTGAGAGGGAGCAGCATGATCAGCAGAGTGTGGTACCTGCTGCTGTGCTGTGCTGTGGTTGATGCTGTGCCATCATTGTTGTGTGTTGGTGTAAGCTGTGAGCAGATGCTTTAGTGCACTGCCAGTGTCACACCGGGACTGGCTCGTACAGCTCTGCAATTCTGCTTTCTTCCTGACTGCTGCAGAAAAGACTTACTTTCCATCTCTCCATCTTTGTCCTTCTCTCTTTGACTACATCACAGTAAAGAACAATCACTAGTTCTTTGAAATATTGGCCAAGCCTGCTTGTTTGTTGAGCAGAGAGGCTCTGATTAAGCTACTGATTCCTTCAGAGCTCAGATGTGATGCTCTAAGGAACTCAAGCTGAGCTATGTAATACATTTGATTGTTTTCCCTTTTCTGCAAAAAGTGTCCTGTGTTTCACTGAGTCACGTGGTACTGTCTCCTAGTTTTTATCCTGAGAAAAATTTAGTGTGTAACTGATGAGTGTATGTTACACAAAATCTCCAAAGAGGATCTCAAGGGCTTTTCTTTCATAACCCTCACTAAAGATGATTTTTGCGTTCCATGCATGTGGCTTGTGGTTCTGTTTGGGGAGAGAAAGGAGACCATCATCCTGTTGTTCAAGTGATACAGCCAACAGTGCTCCTATCAAATAACAGTTCCCAAGCTAACCACAATGGAGAGCACCCCACAGAGGGCAGGGGATATTTACCTGCCTGCTTTTGCTCAGTAGCAACTACACCAAGAGGATTCCTCTATGTGTGATAGTCTTTGGAAGCAGACTTCCATGCCCTCCTTACATGTGACCTTTTTGCAGATCCTTTCTTTTAATTCCCTTCTCAACTCCTGCCTATGGAGACACTCTTCCCTTCCCCCTTCCACTGCCTTGGAGCTGTTTTGCTTCTCCTGATGAATGTCAAGTGCTTTGGGCCTGCAGCCTTAATGGGTGGGGGCTAAGACTTGGATCTACCCCTGAGACACAGTGGAGCCAGCAAAGATGGGTTATTTTAAATTGTGTGGTGACAAGCCTTTATTTTTCCCCCTCCCTTTTTGTTCCCAGAGGATAGCTGGGGAAGTTTGCTGTGCCAAATAGTTGGAATGTCTTTTTTTCTCCTCTTCCTCCCCTTTCAAAACAAAAAGAGAAAACTTTATGCTGTGAATTCTGTTAATTGGGAAACATAAATCCAAACTGTAGTGCAGCATTGCTGGGCCTAGGCACCTATTGAAGTTTAATGAGGGAACAGCAGCTTTCTCTCGCCCTCCCCTCTTATGCTCTCCCTACATCAAACTCTTTCTTGTGGTGCCATCCTGTTCCTATGGGAGTATGGGAATGCCTGGAAGAGTGTGTGCATTTGTCCACAGTTCTCATGGGTCTGAATGCAATATGTGACTCCTTTAAAATAATGTAGCCAGAGTGAGGCATGGACATTATTCCAGGCTGAAGTTAATTGGATAGCCAGTGTAGGAAAAAGAATGAAAGATTCCTCTGGGTTCCTGCCCTAAGTGGCTGCAAGCCCATTGAGAGAAATCCCCTCTGCAACAGAGATTTAATGGTTTATGTGCCCTGACCATATGTTTTGGACTGATGACAGGGTTCCATGATGAATGTTACACAACTTTTTACTTCTATCAGGCCTGATATTTTCTCTGAACTTGATAATGGAGTATGTCCTTATCACTACTGACTGGCTGAAGGGATATCTCATTAAATCCAAAATACAAAATAAGAATCATTCTTCTTGTTCTAGCTGTGGTAATGGGAATAAATGGGTTCCCATCAGCTTGTACTGGATGTAATGGGATTCCTTACACAAAAAGCCAGCCTGAGAGGGCCTTGATCAGAGCATGAATGGGAGTATAATTAAACTGAGTATAATAATATATACTTGAGCAAAGATAGACAAGTTCATCTGAAATGGCTCTGGAGTGAATGCCAAAAGCAAAAGCTTCCCTTTGGCACTGATGTTTAAAGAAGAAAAACAATTCACGTAGCAGTGGAAAGGTAGCTTGAAAGGGTAACTGGAAGAGAGTTTAATTAAAGGGCCCTGAGAGTCCCAAAATTTATTAAAGCCAATGCTGATTGGCTCGGAGATCTGCTGCAGCAAAAAAATAAAACTTACCCTTGGGTAAAAATGCTTCTTATGGTGGTGCAAGACAACTGTTCATCTTGAGTTTTGGATAATATAATGTTACCACACAAGGTATTTTAACCTGCTTGTAATATTGTACTGCTTTTGCCTGCTAGCTCACCTGTGTTTATGTAACATTAAGCATTGAAACTCTTATTTTTATCAACTTTGCCAAGCAATTTTATCAGCTGCTGCTGGTGCAGTGCTGGAAGTCTGGGAAGGGCTGCTTCCTTTAGCTTTGAGAGATGGGATGTAAGGTTAGAGGGGGTGGATGGTGATTGCATGAGCAATGCAGGTCAGGTTACTGTTGGATTCCTCTTGCAAGATAAGTGAGAGCCCTCTGAAAGGTAATTATTGGAAAGCATAAATTCCTGAGATAACCTGTCCAAGAAGAAATACTGACAGGAGCAGAGGCCATGTGTTAAAGGCTAGCTGTTACTCCAGGGCAATGGGCAAACCTCTCTCTCTCTCTTTTTCTGTAACCTCTCTGCTCTGACAGTTGACTCCTGCAGTTCTTTTCCTTCAGTTACTTGTCAATCTTTTTCTTGTCCTGTTTGTAGACCACTGTGATGCTTGTCTCCATTCTTTGCTAATTGGGGTGCAGACAAGTGGAGGCTGTATGCAGTTTAGTTCCATGTCCAAACTCTTGTTTAGTCATTGTTTTTGCTTGTCATTGTTATTGTCACTGTCACTGCAGCGTTCAGGTAGCTTTTGCAGGGTATCTTAAAAAAAAGAAAAAGAAAGGTTACTTTTGTATTTCTTTAACAGATTTTTGTATAGAAGAGCTTTAACTAGCTTTCAGCATGATCTGGTGTCAGCTTTGTCTCTGAACCAAGAAAATTACTGGATGGCAGTTGGGGAAGGAAGTCTTGTAGAGTGAGAAAACAAATTTCAGAGGAAAAGATGGAGCAAAACTGGGAAATAAGAAACGTGACTTCTCCTTCTCTATGGCTTTGTTATGCAAACTCTCTGTGTCTCATCTGTAATGTAGAGATAATGATATCTACCCAGCTCCTATTTCCACTGGTTGATTGATTAATGACTGTCTCATGATCCCTAGATTACACTTTTGTGACCTGCAGCTTTAACTACTGCAGTGTATTACATACAGAAAGAAAATGGAACCAATGTGTTAGCTCTGGCTAGTTCCAGCTGGGAAAACATGATAAACTGACCTGAACAGCCTTGCCCACATGTATCTGCTTCTAAGACCTCATTCTAAAAGTGCACTGGAGCATGTGCTCTCTGTTCAGCTGCCATCTCTGTTCAGCAAGACATTCAAATATCTGCCTAACTTTGAGTTGGAGGGGACTTGCACTCTGAATAACGTGCTGTGCTGAACTGGGACCTGATGGTCAGGCAGGGTTTCATCACAAGTGTTTGAAGACCTCAGTCAATACACAGGGCCAAAAGTGACTCTGAAGTCTGCCCTAGCATGATGGGGATATGCATTAAACAACTGGAGTCTTTCAGACTTGCCAAAAGAGTAAGTTATTTGAGCAGATGAAAGGATTGTTGTTTTGCAGTGATAATTGCAGCAAAACAGTATTGCAGGCTTTGCTAACTGTTAAGTGAATTACAAAGCTTTTCTATTTAATTTAACTGTTCTAAAGAAATAACCACCTCAATCTGATACTTGAGTTAAGGTGGTGTTGAGAACAGGAAGCAAGGCAGAAGAAAAAGAGGTGCAAGGAAAGTCCATGTGTATGGGAAAGACCATCAGATATTTGAGTTTCTGAAAGCTGGTTGTGGCAAGCATTTTTTCTTGACTTTATTAGAGAGTTCCTCTTGGGTGCTGCATAAATATCTACAGAAACCAGGGCACAGGTGTTTGAAACATCACTCCTCAGAATTATATATTAGTATTTGCAATGGTGGTTTGCTCTGCTCCCATGGGATGTGCTCCAGGTGCAGAAGATCCTGTGCCTAGACCTTTGAGTTAGTTCCAGTGTGCTCTCAATACAGAGCATTCTTTATGCTGGGGGAGCTGTGAGATGATGTGTTGGATGCATGTTTCACCTCTTACAATTTTTATTGTTACTTTTTGAGGAGTAATAATGAAACTTTAGCAGAGGAATGACCATAATCTGCCCTACTTCCATTTGTGCGTGGAGCTGGGGGAAGGAGGTGAGAAAAGGAAATCTAATTCACAGTCATCTTGGGAATTCCCCTATGTAGCATGAGTCAAGTATATCCCTGCTGTACGTCTGCCAAGGCCAGCAGATTTATACAAGTACCAGAATGATTGTTCCTGTGTATTTAGGAGAAATAATAATTCAAGGAAACACAACTTTAGTTATCTAGGCATGAGATGATTTTATAGAGAACAGAAAATATAATTTCCTCTTTTGATAATTATTGACTAGGTACGTAGGAGATATTAGTGTTTTCTTACATGTGTACTCAGTTTGTCACACGTAGATCATGACCAAGGACCTGAACGTGCTACCCATTCAAGTTTAGTAACTTCAAAGTATTGACTCTAGCTGATTTTTTCCCAAGGCTGACCACAGAGGCGAAGTAAACTCTAATAATTATGTGATTTTATGTTAGATCTATATAAATCTCTGCTTTGCTGCTTGTGTGATCATTTTCACCTGTGCAAAAAGGATTGTTTCCTGGAGTGGCATTTCCTTTGCAGCAGGAGATACAAGGCTCCTACAAAAGAGACAAGCCAGCAGAAAAATATGAGTTTACTAACTCTTTCTAGTCAAAGGACAGAAAGTACCTAAAATATTAATGTAATAACAGTTCAGTGTAGTGGGAAAGCTTGCATGCCATTTAGGAACATTTGTACTACTCTTCTACTTGCATGTTTATTTTAGTCTCTTTTAAATTCTGCCACCTGGATTGAATGGCACTGTATATTTGTCTACTAAATAACTGCACAAGGTGCAGGGGAAATCCCAGCCTGAGAACTTCCAAGAGGGCTAACAGAGGTCAATCAGACCAGGACCATGCTGTAGAGCTTGGACAACTGGGACTCTGACATGGCTTAAAGCATGGGGCAATACCCCCCGGTCTTTCCTGGCATCTCACTGCCTGTTGAGCTGTGGTGGAGATATGTAGCTTCATGAAAGATGAGATACTTAGAGACACATGAAAAAGAATGCTCTTGTCAGTTTAACTGATGTCATTTGGGCCAATGATGCAGCTTCCATTTGCTGTGTCTCTCAAAAGGGCTGTACTGCTGGCTGAGTGACCTAGCTCCCACCACTGATGGTGTGGCCAGACCTTTTCCCATTGCAAGCAAACAGGTGTGCCACTTGAAGGCTAACCCAAGCTGGTTGTACTGCAGGAGATACCTCTGGAGGCAGAGGGGGTTTTGTGAGCTTGCCCTCAGCTCTTCCAGGCAATGCCAGCTGGGTTTGCTCGAACAGATCGAATGGCCTTGCTTGAACTGAGTCAGGGAGCGCTCACACAAACATTGCCACTGGCAGGAGGTGTGGGAGCAGTAAGCTCTGGGAGACAAGCAGTGAAAAGCAGCAGGGTAGGAGGGAATGGGTGATATTTTTAGCTGGCACAGCTAGAGCTAGGAGAGGATTTCTGTTCATGATCTGAGCATCTTTTTAGTACAGACAGTGCCTGAAGTAATGCACACGATTTATTATTGAGGTAAGTTTAGGGTGTTACCGGTGTTCTGCAGGGCAACTATTAAAGCTACAAAGGAAGTCACGGCAGAGTAATTTGTAGAAGTCTGGTTTGCTGTCTTCCTGGTGCCAGCTTAGGTGATAGATAATGGTTTTTACCAGGAATGCAAAAGATAGGATCACTGTGGGAAATCAGAACCATGGGAGCTGAGTGGATAGACTTTGTCTTTGACTACATCTCGCCTGTAAGACCATCGCTGTACTAAGCCAAACAGAATTCTGGTGACCCCAGGCCCCAGCAGCTCAAGTTGCTTTTCTAAAAATATATATAAAGAAATCCCTTAGATGTTGTCATGTCGAATCTAACGCTGTTGCTGAAGTTTTCGCTAGTTCATTCCTTTAATAATTGGAGAGAATTTTTGACCTTTTAGGAGAGGTTAGGACCAAGCTGAATTCTGAGTGCTGTCTTCAGACACAAAAGAGGTCTAGGTTATTACCTTTCACACCTGTTGTTCATTTAATTGGATGATGCTGCATCTCTTTAAAACAGAAACTCTGGCCTGAGAAAGAATAGATGCTCTGAGATATCCCCAAGGAGTCTGCCTCTGAGATTAACCTAATTGGTCACTGTGCTGAGTCTAATAGAGATTGCATGCAATGTCTGTCTCTGGAAACAACTTAGGTAGCCTGATGTATGACATGGAAATTGTTGCTGATGCCTCTTCATGGAAATGAAAGTAAAGTAAGAGAAGATGTGGACAAATTACCACATGCAATGTAGTATAATTGTTCACAGTCCAGTGTATTTGAATGGGGCTGGTAACTTAACCTTCTGAAATACCTAATTTCATAAGTACACATCAGCTTGCACCATACACAGATACCTCTTGTAACCAGCCAACAACTCTGCATGTTAACAGGTGAGTGAGATGGGCAGAATGATCCCACTTTTTTGGCTTCGAGAACTGGGAATGCGGCTGCAGGCCCTGAGCAGGGCCATGCACAGCTGCAGGAAAAGGAGCACCTCTTGTTCTAATCCTCATTCCTGCACAAAGAGGGCTGCAGCTCTTTACCCTGAAAGCCAGATTTTTGTCAGCACGATACCATCATGTACCACACTCTTCTTGGCAGTATTAACTTATGCTGCTGTTTCTTTTCTTTAAATGGAAATGCCAGCAGAGCTCTCATGCTTTTACAATACATGTGAGGATGGGGCTAATCAGATCAATTTTCCTCAAATTGTAATTTAAGCCTACCTTTTGTCATTTTTCTTCAAAGACAGACTTTTTGCATGAGATGATACCTGTAGTTTCACAGTGGATTAAATTACAGCCTAAGCCTGTTTCCAGAGCAGTGAATGTAGCTCACTCTATGAGGCTGCGCTCTCTGTTACCAATCAGCATCACACCGTGATTCAAGCAGTGAGTACCCTGTTGATTCTGGCCACAAGTGGCCAGCAGGGATTTCCAACCCATCAGGGGAGGTCTTCCAGTAAATACCTGCAAAAGGGGGATTTCTTTGCTCTTCTACATAGACTGCTAATGCTGAGTGCTTGGAGGAGGGTGCTAAAAAACCTCACATTGCTTTTACACTGATTTGGATTCAACCTAGACTTGTAGCTCAGGGCATCTTCTTGATTGCTGTAATGTCTGCTCTGTGCCAGTGCTGACTCAGGATCTTGTCATCAGCTCTCTGATGGCTCCTAATCCCTTGAACCACATACAGTCTCTGCACCTGCCACAGAGCAGTGAACAAGTGCTAGAAGCTTGTCTATTTTGACCTGTCTGCATGAGTTCTTCCAATGAAAGGCGTTAATTCTCCTGGAAAGTCTTTTGTTTACTCTTGGATCATTGCTGCTCCAGCAACACTGTCTGCTTTGCATACTGTTTAGTGGTCTGATTTGTGTAGTCTACCTACTACCAAAAGAATCTTGCTAGCCATTGTTTCTCTGACATGGCTTCCCAGACTAGGGAAAGTTATACAGTCTTCATGTTGTCTATCAGGTGAAATTATGTACAGAAATGAAATAGCTGTCTCAATGACTCTGGCTCTTGGAGAGTGCAGATATGTGTTTAGAAAGCTGCCAAGTTCATGTTAAAAAACCGAGAGCCCAGAAATTTTGAGTCATTCTGTAGCACATCTGGAAATCCTGTTTTGCCTTTGCTCACGTTCACACCCCTTACATCATTAGAAAATGTTGTGCAGGGACAGATGCAATGGACCACTATGAGAAAACTGAATCTGCACATTCCTGCACTTTCTGGCTTGCCATCAGATTTTGTGGTAGGATTTTGAGCAGTCTGTTATGCTTCACCTAACACCAGGAAAGCCATTCTCTATTCCTCTTGAATCTTTACGTTCTACCTTGATGCAGTTGCAAAGGGTGCATGCTTCTAGCAATTAAGCACTGCCTATAAACTAGAAATTCCAGAGAGTGCAGCCAAAGGAGGGGCCTAGCCAGCCCTTTGTTGTTTAATGCTCAATAGTGTCTAACACTCTTGAATATGTCATATTTTCTTTTGCTTGGATCTTTTGATGAATGTTATGTTAGCATCTTGCAACATAATGTGGGGATGAGCAAAACAGAATGCTTTATCTCTTTTGGGAAGATGCTCTGGAGCTGAAGGTCTGCTGTCTGAAGATGCTGCAGGAGCCTGGTGATGCTGGACTCTGCTAAGCACAGGTTTCCAGCTGCATCTGGGTATAGAAAGGAGAAGCAGATGTTCAAGCAGCTTGAATTTAGTCCACTGTGCTCTTCATGAAAATCAGTGGTGCTTCATAGTCTGTGAGGAAAAGACACAAGTTTGGGCAGGGGACTGTGGGCTTCTTTGACTTGCTTTGTGGCAGGGGAGGTACCACAGTTTTGCAACTAGCTCTGTCTTTGTTGCTTATCTAGCTTGAGGTAGAGAGTCAGAGTAGGCCAGTCCAGATGGGAGAAACACACATGAGCATGACCAGGCTTCAGCTTGAGAAGAGAATTATGCTGACTGGAGAGGGAGAGACAGGCTTTTTTGGTGATTGTGTCTGTAAGATTGTCCACATTAACAATGTTAGTGCACAGTTTGTAATGCTTCCCACTTCCAATCAGCCTCATTCTGATCTCCTCTGACTTCACCTCTGCCAGCTATGCTGCCCTTGCTTTCAACACTGTGAGGTTTGGGAGAGTGCTGTCAGCATGAGGGGGAAAAGATACATAAACTGCATGTCATCAATGTCATGGCTGGCATTGCTGCACAGATACTTCATCATATTCCCTGAAGGTTCTGCACAGATATTAAATAGAAGTGGCTGAAGAATTGAGCCCTGTGGCATTCTTTGTGTCACAGGTCATAGAGAGAAGGAGCAGCTGCCTGTCAGGGGCCTCGTGGGACCCTGGAAAGGAATAGCATAGCCAGCTCAGTGCAGCTCTCTCAACACTTGCCAAGACACGTAGTTGTCCAAGATGTTGCAGGCAACTGATAACTCAGGTGGTGCCTGCATGATTTCTTAGTCTCTGTTCAACTTTGTGAGAAGGCCTAAGACCTCACTTGTGTTTTATTTCTCCAAAAGGAGAATAAAAAGTATCTTCTGAAGCTGCATTGCACCACTTCTCTCATACCACTTCTCAGATCTCGCCCAGTTTGAAACTGGATGGCAGTGCTGCTGAAAAACAAGTTGTGATTTAAAAGGCCTTTTATGGTTGTCCTCGCTGTACCTCACAGTATCAAATGATCTAAAATGTAAGACTAGAGACTAAATGTATAGTAAACAAAAAGTCCATGGTCTTAAGGAAAGCAAGGCCCACACTTTTGATCGTGGCTGAGGACCACTGCAAACTGTAGAAGAAAAAGTCTGTTGCTTTCTGTTGCATGACTAGTCATTTCTTCCTCTGCTATCAGGTTTTTACTTGCCTAGTCATGTAGTGAGCATGGTTTTAGAGGGAAATGACTAGAATGAGGCCTGGCTTCAAGAACTGGAGACAATCTGGATTCATACTCAGAGGTGTGTGGTAGAAATTTAGGAACTGCACTTGAGGAGGACTGGTTCTTTGTTATACAAGTTTTCCCAGGGTGATGTGGACCTGTAATCATTGTTGAGCATGGCTAGTTATAGGTGTTCAGCGAGTGCTCACCTTCTCTGGGTACTAACCTGAATTGTGTTAGGCACTGCAGGAGGGGCGCTCTGGATTCTGCCTATTTTGTAGCTGTTTTAAAAGGTGTAAGTACAGTCAAAAATATATGACTTTGCAGGATGGGCTGCAAAGTAGTGGTGGGGAGCTGCTCTGCTGCTTTCAGGGCCCATCAGGACTCCTTGTCAGCACAGAAACATCTTGAACATCTGGAGTGAAGTCGGGCTCCTGGTCCTTGTTGCAAATTTATGGGCTTATAAGACAGGCAAGTTCTTGGGTTTCTTTTTTTTTTTTTTCCCTCTTATTGAAGGCATGCCTAGATGGCAGAGTCATGGCACTAGGTACTGTACAGAGAAGTGGTAAGTTGGAGTCTGCTCAGAAACCTTATGGTCTAGTTAGTGCTAGCAGGCAAAGACTGAGGGAAGGGAAGAATTGTTCTTCCCTGGCTTTGTTATTAGCTGACCTGATTCCATGATAGCAAACCTCAGTTTCTTAACACTTAAAAGAAAAGTGACCTCAAGGATGTCACAAACTCTGATCTTCTGTGCTGGTGCTTGCTGTCATGGCAGTGACCACCTGCAAGGCTGCACAGAATTGCACCAGGCTCTCATGGCAGTCCCAGCACCCACAGGACCACTGATGCTTTCAGAGTGCTCACCTCCCCGTTCTCACTGAGCTTCCACTGCTCCCAGCCTGCTCTTTAGTTTCAGTCTCACTTTTTTCACCAATAAAGAGCCCCTAACCTCACTAACATTCACCCCTCCTATGCAGCTTTTCAGGAGTATGCAATAGCATAGGTTGTTCTTTTCCAAGTGCAGGAGCTTTTATCAGTTAGCCAGAACTGGGTTATTTTAGTGTTCATGGTATGTAAGTGCAAAGTCTGTGTGTGTGCCAGCAGTGTCACTGGCATGCCTGTCCCAAACATCTGGGGTTTCACCTGGGGCTCTCTACTGAAGGGCTGTGTGTTTTCCACAGCATGCTGACAACTGTATTCTGTATTTCCAGTTGTGCTGCCTTCAGTATGATTTGCCTTCCAACTTCCTTGTCCAGCAGTTGTTCATGTCTGCTCCTTGCTTTTTCCCAGCATCTTTAAAATCTGCACATATGCTGATGATTTTGTGTCATTAATATCAATCTAGACAAGTCTGTGTGACCTTTAACTCCCCTGTCCAAAGGGAAGAATTGACCCTTGCAGTCAGTCACTGCACAGCACTGACTCATACATACTTTTCATAAAAATAATGAGGAAATTCCCCATAGTTTTTACAGATACTTTTTCAGGAGTTGAAGTGGAAGTCTTCCATAGCAACACAGTTTGGGAAAACTATGAAGCATGTAACAGATAATTAATCTTTTTTTCTGACATATGATACATTTTATAATATTAATTTTTTTTTCTTCTTCTTGCATCTCACTTGCTCAAACTCAACGGATCTGTTTGAGTTTCATTGGAGCTCTTGTGCTTTCCAGTCTTATTCCCACCCTTGTCTGTTCTCCAGCTCTATTGCAAACCTCCTGGGAGGGGGCTGGGATTTGTCCCACCTCCCTGACTCTGCAATGAGGAACACAATGGGACCGTTCTTCCCCTTTTTTGCCCTGATTTTAGTACACTTTCTGTTTTTTCCTGCATAAGATAAAACATGCTGTCTTTAGATATGTAGCACACAAAAAAGGAAAAAATATCTCTAAGTTTGAAGTTCTTTTAAAAAAAAACTAACTAATGGTAAAACAAAACAAATAGGCACCCAAAAGTAATTTCAGGGGAGCTGTTTCCCACTGACATATGACTGTCATGAGGAAATACCATTTCTTTACTTTCCTATATTTGATTATTTGTCACTTAAAAAAATAATTCCATTTATAATTAAGGCCAGGGTAATTCCTCAAGGTATCAGTATCTGAATAGCTTTCCAATGAATACTTAGAGAACTGCACTTTTTGATCATGCTTGCAGTAGTGGAGCCAAGGCAAGCTTTCTTAAAATATGGAGATGACTGAATACTTCTAAATTGTTATTTTTCTTTAAGGCAAAAAACCCGCATATTTAAAAATCTTTAAAGAAAATGTAATGGAACAGCTAGGCTGCAAGATTTTGTCATGAGTGAATTTGACCCGTTAGCTTGGTTGCTTCTCTGCCATTAGGATCTCAAATGCCCTTTTATCCTGCTTAGAAAAATCTGAAATTTACTTGATAGTATGATTTAAAGCCAAATATTTTACATTTGAAGACTTATGGTTATTTTCAGTCTTAGAGCAAGATGGAAACTGAAGCAATCTCCAGTCAGATCCTATATATTCCATACCCTAATGCTGAGATGTATTGTTTTTGTCAATATGGATGCTTTGTGGTGTACATATGCTAGTGACTGAAGTGATTTTTGGCATAAGGAAGACTTATGCAGTGGTGGCAGTTTTTTGTCACATAGCTATGCCTATTTATTTCCAGTAAACTCCTTAGAGTTAGAGAGCATCTCTGGTTTAATATAGAAGGAATCTGACATAGCTCTGAGGAAGCTCAAGTGTTTGTGGAAAGAGCTGTTAATCTTTGATCAACTGGGGTCTCCTTGTTACTGACTTTGATTACACAAGTGTACAACTTTAATTACAGCTTTTAATAAGATTTCATTTCTTCCTAGTCACATTCTTTGTATAGTAGAGCAGCTTATCTTTTCTTTCTCCCCTGCTCCCCTTCCCTTCCCCCCTGCCTTTTTATGGAAAAGGGCGTTTGAGGTCATTGCAAGGGATTCAGTGTCCGGAGGGATCCTGCTGTACAAGCTCTGCCCATGCTGCACCCTCCACTCGCTTGCACAGCCCAGGGAGCTCTCTCCTTCAGCTGCCCTCCACATATCCCTGTGCTGGCAGCTGCCCAGGAGCTGGTGGTCGGCAGGGGGAGGACAGGTTTGTGAGGCACAATGTTCACACAGATGTTCACTGCTGCACAAAACCTCTAAAAACCCCTTAGGAAGTCTCTGTAGGAAAAGGATGTTCTGACCTCCCCATCATTTGATAACCTGAGTCTTGGGTAAATTGAGTTCTGATCATCAGAATTGAGAAGGGAGAACTTGAGGTGCCTCCCTTGGTATTTGCTGTATTTTTGTTCTTCCCTAAGCCTCTGCTTATGGCCCCTGTCAGTGATAGGATATTGGTCCAGTATGGCCAAGATGAGAAGTGCCTGACTTCCATGTAAATCATAAGATACAACTGAGGAGTCACTTAAAAGATGTGAGTCACAAAAAGATAACAGATGGCAAAACAGAGCAATTTGCACTGATTTGACGTTCAGAGGTGTGCAAAATTTTAAAATGCCAGTTGTGCCTACGGAAGAGGATAGTGGGGAAAAAAACTAATAGAACAGCAAAGGGAGCTCCTTTTATCTCTGTGCATGCATCCCTTTGGCTCACTTGCTGTATGTGCTATACTCTTTTTGCACACTAATGAATATCAGAGTCAGAGCAAGTTATGCCATCTATCACTCTGCTCCTGTTTTCTAATGAACTTACCCCTAACAGGTAGCTTTCCTAGCTATTCGTGTCACGAGTGAATTTCACCTTGACAATAGATCAAGAATGAGGTTCAGCAGTGTGGCCCACCTACTTTGCAATGCTCCAGCATGACAGCTGCTTTGTGTCCTCAGGGTAGCTTTACTTTGATGCTTTTCCCTGTTTAGAAAAATTTGGAGGGAGGATTTTGGTAATCTCCAGCAGGCAGAGTTTTTAAACCTATCTCAAGGGAGGATGAAGATTCTACAGAATTTTTGAATAAACAGTTATTTATGAAGTAAGTGACATTGTCTTTAGAACTGTTATTCCCACTGGGCTCCAGAGAAAAGCAGCATTTGCCATGCTGGATCTGACTGGTTGCTGCTGTAGCCTGCTGCTCCTGGCACCTCAGGCTTCACTGTGGAAAACTCTGGAAGGCTTATGACAAAACATCCAGTCTGCAGATATGGCTCTAGTTATTCAGGGGTGTGTTTTCATGCCTCAGAAGCACACAATAAGAGAACCAATGTTCTTTGCTCTTATGGGCTCTTTGGCACCAGAAATGCTGGAGCGAAGTTCTTCTAAACTTGGCTGGCTTTCTGGTTGCCTAAAACTTACTGCAGCAGTTGCTGTAACGTGGGTTTGAAATGACTGGTTTGCTGAATTGGCTGGACAAACTACAGGGAAAGAGAAACAATCAAATGAGTTCACTGTGGTGTACACGGGCCTGACCCCAGGTCATGGGGCAGTGTGATTGCATCATTTGCTCATTCAGTAGCCACGCTGCTACTGAAAAGATCTGTGTCTGGTTCTCGACAGCCTGATCTTTTGATGAATTTGACATCACTTTCTGCATGATCTGCTTCATCAGTGTCTCGTGTCACCAACATTTGCATTTGTCCAGGCAAAGTTCTTCTGTTTGTCCATTTTCAAAGCAACCTCACGTCCCCTTTTCCTGCTCTTGTTGGAGGGGGCAGCGCAATCGTTCTCACTGTGCCCTGTCTCTCTCGGCAGCCTCGGGGACCAGTTCTACAAAGAAGCGATTGAGCACTGTCGCAGCTACAACTCCCGGCTCTGCGCCGAGCGCAGCGTCCGCCTGCCCTTCCTGGATTCGCAGACCGGGGTGGCTCAGAACAACTGCTACATCTGGATGGAGAAGAGGCACAGGGGGCCAGGTTGGTAGCGCTGTGTCTCTGTGTGCACGTGCATGCACGGAGGGCTGGCCACTGAGCCCTCTTGGGGTTTAATTAATAGGAGCTCAAACCTGCTACAGGCCACACAGAAGAGAAACTGCCTAAACCTCTGTGCCTGCAGGGGATTTCCTTTGGTAACTGCAGAGAGCTCATGCTAATTACTCTCTCTCTATGCAAAAAGGTGCCTGACATGGTAGTTTCTAAGGCTGCATCATTGTAGCTCTTTTCATGCTATCAATCCCAGTCTGTAGCAGAAGACTCAATACTCTGCTCTAAGAAGGACTGGAATTACCTCCAAGATGGAGGTGGGAGTTTTTCAGATGAATGCTGAAAATAAGGAACTATATTAGGAAGGATATAAAACTGAAGTAAAATATAGGAGAGTCCATTAATTGAATGAATGTTGTTCTAATGGCTAGAAATATACCTATAAATCCTGGTTCTGCTTTGGATAGGTTAACTTGGATATCAGTTCTGGAGCTGTGGGTACAGAAAGAAGTTGGTACATTTCCTTAAGGAGCTTTGGCTAATGCCTATTCCACAGCTCAGGGAAGCTCAAGGGAAAAGAGCACTGTTATTTTTGTAGACTTTGGTCAGTTGTTCCTTTGTTAGACTAAATCCATCTGAAATCCCTTTTTGAAAGGCAAAGGACAGTCACCAGCCACCAAAGACTGAGATGTTGCTCAGACAGGAAGTCCTTCTGAGCCCCAAGGGGAATTTGGCTATGTTGTAGCTCAGTATCTGACCAATAATTAGCTCAGGGAAAGGATTTTTAACAGCACCAAACTGTATTTCTAACTTCTTTTTTTCCCCCCTTCTTTAGTGCAGCCCAGAGAATCCAGGCAGGAAGAGACCTGGGGTACATGGGCACTGGAAGTATGACATGCACACATGTGCATAAATATGTGCCAGTTCTCTAAACAATATTTACACCCTCCCACCTTCACCCTCCACCCCCTCAAATTCTAGATCTGAAATTATGGGAAGGTGAAGCCTGCTCTAATCTCCTCCACTGTCTGGTTTACAGGAGATGAAGTGAGAGGAACACATAGGATATCCCTTTATGGTCCTGGGGCTAAGAAAACAATTGCAGCTTCTCAAAAGTGCCTAGCTGAGTCTTAGCTGAAACTTTCCTTCTCCCCTTTCTAGGATACCCTAGAGGAAGGAGCTTTGTGTTCCTCCTATTACTAAAATATGAAAAGTAGATTTCAGTTGTCTTGCAGTACTACTGGAAAACTGTTTATATAATGAAATGCAGCCACTTCTGGTGCAGGAGACAACAGGTCTTTTTACAGTGTTAAAAATATCCAAAGAATATCTCAACTACAAAAACTGCTGGGGTAATTCAGGATAGCTGAACATGGTTCACAAGATGGGAGTTTTCTAAACTTCTGGGCTGACTCTTCTTTGGTAGGATTGCTTCATAACCACAGTCAAGTGTTTTGTTTCAGCTGGAAATTCTCTAATCATAATTGATTATGCTTTGCATAAACTTCCCTTCCCCTTCCCCTTCCCATCCTTCTGAACACAGTCAGAAGACATATATATATATATATATATATATATACATATACACACACACATCCTGTGTGGGTCTCATTGGCATTTGTACACGTGCAGAAGGAATCATCATAACTGTGTTACAGCATCACACCAGGAACTAAGATGTCTAAATTCTTTGCCTTTCTCAGCCACAAGCTTTGTGGACTACTTTGAGCAAATTCATTCTGAAAATGTTTCCTTCCTCACTTCTGATAGTGAACTGTTTGGCAGCTGCCCCTGCAGAAGGGGATAGATGACCTTTCTCCTGCAGGTCTGCACCAGAGACTAATGGTGGAACATTCTTCACAGAGAGTATCAAGTGAAAGAAGCCTCCTGCATCTGCATGGGCCACCAAATCTGATGACTTTGTTTTGAATTAGAATAATCAGTGTGAAATGAACCAGCCCTCCTCCCCCATATTTGCTTTTCTCGTTCTTGATTTTTATTAGCCCATTTAGTGCTCCCCTGAGTGTCATTCTGTAATCTATTTCTTGTAGTATTATGGTGAGTCAGGGGGTCCTTCTACATGCCTGGTTTTGGCCTGTACGCAATGTGCTTGTGCCCATACTAAAGGACTCTGAAAATTCTCTGCCAGCCCTCCCAGTATCTGTCTTATGTGCTGTGCTCACTACCATTTACTATCCCTAACCTGAAAAGCTAGATAAAGACAAATGGCAAAGCTCCAAGACCTCTTTTCACTTACACAGACTTGAAAAACAGAGAAGACTCAGGAACTCAGCATATTAACCTGAGTTCTTGCTGTTCTCTTTGTTAAAGGAGTCAGAAATCTGCATCTCATGATAAACAGTTCAGGGTTAATTTCACACAATACTGCACATAACTCCCTCCTTTTCCCCTCCTCCCCTGGCCTTTCACACAAGCTTTGAGTTATGACTCTCCTACACTAATGAGATAAACAACATAACTCACTGCAGGTTCTGCTATTTCCTCTGTAAGCAAATGGTTGGAACCTTCTCTGGTTGCCCTGTAAGGTACCAGAGAGAGAGACAACCCACAGAGGGCTGAAGATGGTGATATGCATTATTTCCATCTTCACTGCAGGGTTGCCTGTGAAGGAGCTACATTCAGAGCATTCTGAACTGACCCTTTCCTTGTTGTCTCTCCTTTGTGTACCATCTCCAATTCCTGTGAGCCAGCACAGAGACAGATGAGGAACAGGGCAGAGAAATGAAGGAAGCATTGGTGGGTTGAATGAAGTGAAAGTCTGGTATGTGTTTTAAGCTCAGTGGATGGCAGTATATTAATGAACAGGCATGCTTCGAGTAGCAACAGAGAGCTTACCTGAAGGGTTGCAGAGGTGGATGTTGGATCATCTCTTTCTAATTGATCTGCCTGCCACTCTCTAAGGAAGAGGCTCTCTCAATTCTCCTTTCAAGTTTCTAGTTGGGCTTTCAGCATGTGTAGTTGGCTTTTGCTGTCCTGGCTGAATCCAGAATGGCTCTTTTTTATAGGATTGCTCAAACTAGTAGATATTCCCCCCAGACTAGTAGATCTTTGCTCCTCTGTGTCTGGGACAAAAGCTGTGGTAATTATTCCTTCAAATGGCTCCTCTGTGGAGGCCAGTGCAATGGAGGGCTGATTTTCTGTCCTATTGCTTTGATCTGGTAATTGCCATTTCAGTGTTGTCTTCAAGTCCTTGCACAGAACCTGCTGAGAAAGGGTGGGGCTTCTTGCCTCCACCGCTTTAATTACTCACATCAGAGCCAGGCACAATCCACCTTGTCATTATAGCAATTGTTTGCAGTGGTTAATGTTTGCAAAGTGGCATGAAGAAGGGTGTCCAAACACTGTATAAGTGCTAGTTATTCCCATTTTTATTTCCAAACCAGTCCTGGGCAACCTGTTCTGAAATGTGTTCTTCTTGGGCTGTGCACAATGCCCAGCTTTGTGGGCATGGGTGTGAGAAGGGCATGAAAAGTCCAAGTCAAATAGCATTCTGTGCCCTGAAACAGCCAGAATCTCTGCAGGTACTCATCATTTGGCCATACTCAGGAGCATGCCATAGATGCTCCAAGGCCTTGGAAATCAGTGGAAAGTGCTGGGGTCTGAACTGACATTCCCAACAGCCGAAATATTTAAAACCAGGAAATTAGGTCTCACCTGCAGAATTCGATGAGCACATTCCTTCAAGGTGAATTGTTATTGTCTCTTCCTCCCAACCCCCAAGTAAGAGGATAGTTGAGGGTTTTTTTATTCTCATTTGGTCTGGTGAGTTGCTTTTGTTCCCAAGCTGGTATTCTCTCCTGGCTGCTTCAGAAGAGAGGAGAGAACTCTTGGGCCATCCTCCTGCCCTTGAGCTGTTCTGCTTTACTGGCACCCCCTTGATGCTGTCCAGCTGTTCACTGTCAGTACAATTTCAGATATAGCAACACCACTCCTATTCTCTCTCTTATGTGGTCTTGCCTGATTTTTGAGGACAATGAGTCTGGAATTGAAGTCACAGGAACAGTAGAAGGGCAGAGGAGCCAAACCAGAACTGGTGGACAGAGAGGGCAGGAAAAGCAAAGGAGAGAATGAAATTCCTCCAACTTTTCTTGCTGGGTATTTCTGTGTGTCATGACTATCTGGGGCAGTTGAGGATACTTAGAAGCACTTGTCAGTGTGCTTCTGTGCCCCTAGCAGTGATGCATTCAGAAAGCCCTGCTGTGTCCTGAATGTAGGAGAGAAAAGTACAGCTTGAATATTGGCTGAAGGGTGTCTGTCAGGAGAGCCAGGGCAGCTCAAAAGCCAGTGATGCCAAATGTGATTTAAGGGAATATGCAGTGATATAAACATTATTGGTGTATCTCCTCCCTCATTCAGAATATTGGCATGAGGAAGTAAGAAAGTAAGAGTCAAAATGAAGAATTAGTATTCAAACAGAAGTCCAGAATGTAAACAAAAATACAGAGTCAGACCTCTTGGGTGTTAGTTTGCTCCCATTTGGAAGACACAAATTTCCTGACCTGCTCTGTGCATCAGGGCCTCAAGATTTGCATGTCAGAACTTCATCTCTTCTCTCTCAAGGGGCTTTCTCTGCCTGTGGAGGAGGCATCGCCCTTGTGACCCAGGAGAGTCTGAAATTCTATTTACCCTGAAGAAATCACAAATTATTTATGTGCAGCTCTGGTTTCAGTGAGCTGAGTGAAGTGTCTAAGTGAGACCTAGATTCTCTGTAGGCCTGATCCCAAGAGGTGCTGAAGAGCCTCAGGAGCACTGGATGCCTTGAGTGTGTAGCTCTGCCTCATGATTTGCAGGTTGAACCCTCCAACAAGGAGATGCTGGAAGGGCAAGAACAAAGATGCTAGAGATGGTGCTTGTGGTTTACAAACTGAAATGTGATTAATTTTTTGCCTTTAATCTTCAGGCCTGGCCCCAGGTCAGCTGTACACGTACCCAGCACGTTGCTGGCGCAAAAAGAGGCGTTTGCATCCCCCTGAGGATTCCAGGCTGAAGCTGCTGGAAATTAAACCTGGTAAGTATTTGTTTGCCTGCCTCTGCTGAGCTGCAGAGCAGCTGGCATACATGCAAACCTGGCATTTAGACCTTGCATTTTGTCTTTGCTGCTTTCCAACCATTTCTCATTGCATCTGTCGCATCTTACTTGATTTGCTGTAACCATAACCACCAAACCCTCTGCATACAACTCATCCCTTACAAAAATGTGAACAAGTTGTATTGAATGCTAGGGGAACTGAATTTATCTTCTGTAGGGTTGAATCCTGGTTTCTATTAGAAAATTAACAAGGATGTAAAGAATCAATGTATTACTAACTTTTCCTCAGTGACTTACTAGTGCAAAGTCTCACTGGTATCTGCTGCCTAATCTTTGTGAAAGAGACCACTGTGTGTGTGAAACAGTAAGTATAAGAGAAGATTTTTCTTGGTGGGGCTGTTGATGAGGGCTGTGACCAGATTATGAACAACAAATAATAAAAAATACACATTTGTGTATTTTTGTCTGACTTTATGTGTACCTTTGTCTATTATTCTTTCATTCTTCTTGTCCTTGCTACTCTTCCACAATTAAACTATGTGAAGTGATGAGTCTGGATGCTGAATGAGTGACTGTAAAGCAGATGTGGAAGAGCTGCAGCTGTGTCAGGTAGAGCATAGTGTTGTGCATTCTTCCTTGCAGTTTGTAATAAAGGCTTGGTGTCTCTGGGGTCAGCTATTATGAGAAAGAGGGAACACATATACTCACAGCTGTATGTGGTTTTTAAGAGGTGAGACACTGTCAGTATAAAAAGTACAGGAGAAAACCCCCAAATGTAAATTAGAATATTAAAAAAAACCTGTTTGACAGAAGAAGGTGCCTGGGAACTGAGCTACGCTCAGCAGTACTGATGACTTTGCTTCTATGCAGTTGTTGGTGAAGAGAGAGGAAAGGGCAACAGAGGCAAGTTCAAAACCCTTTAAAATCAGAGGCAAAATTCCTGTTGATTCTGGTAGAAACAGAATCAAGGTTTTTCAAAATTCCCTACCTTCAGTGTAGGAGACATCAGTGGACAGTTGGAAAAGAGGAAGAAATTCCTATAACCAATCAGTTGGGGTTCAAACCAAGGGCAAAATCTCAGCCAGAAAATAGAACTAGATCTCACTGCTTAGAAAGAGCTGATGAAATCAGTCACGTGCATTGATGAAAATGAGACTGGACTCTAGGAAGAGGATGATGTTGGCTCGTAAAATTGCCTACCTTAGACTTTGTGATGATGCCAGTACTGCTGTGCCTTGGTAATTTTGCAAGGTAAAGCAGGGTAGAGTGTGACTCTTTTTTGTTTGCATTACTCTTTGCTATACTCACTGAATGCCAAATTAGTGCATTCCAGATGCCACAGGGCATGAAAGGCAATTACCACAAAGTTATCAGATAAAGAGACCTCAGCATGTCTGTCTCTGTGTTGTTTTCCTGCTATAAACATCTCCTCTGCATCTCAGGAGTGCTACTTTTGTTGCATTGCCGGTGGCAACCAAATAAGGCGAGTTATATTGCTCTGCCATTTAAATCTATTTTCCAACCAATTTCTATCTAGTGATTAACTTTTCTTATCAGTTATACCACAGTTTCACTCCATCTGTGCATATCCAGAATAGAGTCAGTAGCCAAAAGTGGGATTTTCCCCTTCTCTGATCTGAAAGTGTAAAACCTATGGAACACCTTGGACCTCCATTTAAAGGTAGCTTTTGAGAATGTGGGAGAAAGAGAGTATAATTTATTTGTAACATGGACAGTAGAAATACTGTAGGTTTTGGAGAAGACTGTTGTAAAACTTAATGCTGAACCTAGGAAGCTACATAATGCTGACTTCTTTGTCCTCAGTTAAACATCAGATGGTTGTGTGGGGAAAAGATGTGAAAATTTAAGATCTATTAAAAAGCACAGAGATGACAGCTGTAGGACATATAAAATAAATTTGAAAGAAATCTAATCTATATGTTTCATAGTTTCACTCCACCTAGGGCTTGGGCATTATGTTCATTCCTTAGAGCTCTTCTTAGCAGCTAGAAAGTGCTTATGCTTGATTAATATGCAAATAGTTGATTTTTATAGAGGAGGCTGTGAAATTGTTAATATATTTTGATATATTTTTGTAATTGTTATATGGCATGTGCAAGCCATATAACAATTATACAGCATCAAATTAGGGCTAAACCTTAGTTGTATTATGTTAACTGCATAGAAGTACTTCTTGTAAAACAGCCACTGTAACAAACACAGAAGAGGATCTTTTCTCCAAAAGTTGCAGTCCAGCAGTCAATGGGATTGGCACCAGGGGTGTGAACATTTGCTTGGACTGCACCTGGGCTTTCAGAGTGGCTTATTATAGCAAAAAGTTGTATTCAGAAGTTCCTGTATTCAGAAGACACCTACATAACTCAGGAGAGACAAAGACCTAGGGTTTTTTTTTTGGTAAGTCATAGCTAGTCATGGGCTGGTCAGTAAGTAGAATCAAGCTATTGTCTTGCCAGCAGTTCCAGGGTACAATAGATCATTTAGTAATAGTATAGTATAGTTTTATAGCTATAGCCTACTTTTGCAGTTTATGTAGTGCATGGCACAACTCAGTGAGTGAGAGTTTCGCATTTGGTAATACCAAAATCTAATGAAGAAAATAATCATGCTCCAATGGTCTGCTGTTTTTTGTAAAATGGAAGGTGCACTGTAATGTTTTCCCTGGGGTGAGTTGATGCCAGCTTCTTAATAGAAGATGGTAGTTTTTTTGTCCTGATCTGTTGATTTTATTTGGTTTAAAATTAAAATGTTTGGTTTTAAGAATAGTTACAGCCAAAGTTGTGCAGGTGTGAACACTGGAATAGGAATTGCTGATGCAGCCTTTAGATGTCTATTTTCCTCTGCCACTGTATTCAGAGTTACATGGATGCATTGCCCCACTAAAGTGGTTTGTTCAAGGGTCTAGCAATGTTCATATTTGTGCTATTTCTATGCATCCTCCCTCCCATCCAGTAGCCTATCCATGAGAAATAAAGTATTGCCAACACCTACTTATGATAGTGCCTATACTGACAATACAGTCAGTATTCAGATCAGATCTTCAGGATTTTTGCTAAGTATTCCTGACATTTGCTTTCATATGGCCTGATCTTCATCTTTCATCTGTCAGTCATATTCTTACCATCAAAAGCAAGCATTGTGGCTCAAGTGTACCCTAGAGTTCATTGTTGTAATGGGCATGAGCTATTACTTGAGTCATTATAATGTAGCAGTCAAGACTCCTATGAAAACTGGTACAGATTTGAAACAAATCCAGGGCCATGGGCAATATATTGTCATGTTGCCAATACTGTGATTTCATAGGTTCATAAAATAGCAGATGGAAAGGGATCTCTGGAATCATCTGGTCAAACCTTTCTTGGCAAGAGCATGGTCTAAACAAGATGTCTCAGCACCCTGTCCGGCCAAATCTTAAAACTGCCCAGTGTTGGGAAATCTACCACTTCCCTGGGCAGATTATTCCAATGGCTGATTGTTCTCAATGGGAAAAATTTTCCTCTTGTCTCCAACTGGAATTTCTCCAGGAGTAACCTGTACCCAGTAGCCCTCATATGGTTCATGTGATTCTGTAAAAAGGGTGTCTCCATCTCTGTAGCCACTTTTTAAATATTGGAACACAGTGATAAAGTCTCCTTTAAGCCTTCTCTTCTCAAGTCTGAACAAACCCACTTCTCTCAGACATGGCAGGCTTCCCAGGCCTTGGATCATTTTTGTAGCCCTTCCCTTCACCCCCTCCAGATTTGTCCACATATCTTTTGTATTGCAGGGACTAAAACTGAGCACAGTATTCCAGGTGTAGCCTGACAAGCACTGAACGTGATAATTACTTATCTCTGCCAGTGATGTCCTTGCTGATGCAACCCAGCATCCTGCTGGCTTTATTTTTTTATTGCTACAGCAGCACACTGTTCAGCTCATGGTTCACCAGGACACCAAGGTCCCTGAGCTGCTCCCCAGCCAGGCAGATCAGCCTGTCCTGCACTCCTGAATTGTATTTTCCCAGATGCATTTCCTAAGTGCAGAGTTTTAAGCTTACTAGGTGCTGATACTCATAAAATATTTGTGAAACTAGATTTCTGTTCAACCAAGTATGGGAAGCCTGGTTCTCTGCAGAATCAGCTGTGGTGTTTGCATGGCACTTCAGCACAGAGCAGTGGGAGGGCTGTAAGCAGCTCATGCTTCCATGTTCACTCAGCTGCCTGTTATGCCCAGTAAAAGAGGAAGAACAGAGCTGAGCTCCTGTGCTTGAGAAATCTGGGAATGGGTGATGGAGAGGGTTGAGCTAGGTAGGCTGACTTCAAGTGGAGTGGGAGAAAAAGGAGAATTTTTAGCTGTACCACCAATGTGAATTGCAGGTACTGTGAATGTGAGCAGTATGGTTCTGGCCCTTGGCAAAATCAGAGCAGTTGGAAAGAGGGCTAGAAATGAGAGGGAGATCCTGGATTAGACCCAAGCTCCTTGAAATCATAATTGATCCTTGTCCTATATACTTAGTGGTTTCATGGTGCTGGGTAGTATCATGATTCTGTGTTGGGTTAGCTATCAAAATTGTGGTAGTGCTATTGCCTACAGTAAACCCTGCTGACAGGCAGGTATTACCCAAGCTTTGCACCTATGCAGATGAGAACAGATACAGTGAGTGTGGCCAAAAACTCTAGTGGAGTTTAAATTGGTAGTGTCCTACTTCAGTCTTACAAGATGGCTAAATATAGGTGCAAACATACATACCTACAGAGCTTTTATTTCACATGGTGTGTAAGTCTAAAGAATATGACTGTAATGCTTTTGTGTCAATTTACTGATGTCCTTTGGTTTTGGACTGAAAGCCCACGGAGAGATTTCAGAGTGGGCAGCCTTCCCACCCACTCAGAGGGTGTGAAGTAGGGTTTGTTTATGCTACTCCTGTGCTGAGAATGAGCTGGGGTCCTGTGTTAGTGTCTGTCCTCTTATATCTGAGCAGTCTGGTGTTCAGCTGAACTACAGAAATGGGGTTTTTTACCCATTGTTGGCTAGTAAAAGCAAACCAAAGTATTTTTCATTTGCTATTATGAACCATGGTAGTTGTCTGAAGCAAGTACTGAAAACAGATTTTTAGTTCCAGCTGAACAATGCCTGATCTGTTTTTAGTCTGACATATGGGGTATACCTAGGTGAGCGTGCTTGTGGATGAATGAACTAAATCCTTACAGATAAGCTATTATCTCTTTAAGGCATCTCTATTTACCTTGTGGAGACTGTGACTGATGGTAGAAGGTACTGTGTGTTTCCTGGGAAGTGAGGAGTGCTCCCAACTCTTGGGGGAAATGCTCAGCATGTCTGCGGAGGTCTGTGGTTTTTAAGATGGGGCACTTCACGAAGATAAAGTCAAGATGACATTAAAAAGCAAAGAATGGAGTTTGCAGTGGTATCACTTGTACAATAGCATCCAGAGACTCAAGCAGCATGTTAGATCATCATCCCAGGGGTTGTTGTGAAGTCCTCTCAGCCATATGCTTACAGTCCAGATACACAAAATATAGTAAAGGAAGTACTTCGGTTCCAAAATGGAGAAATGAGCAACTAAGGGAATAAACTACTTCTGTGACGTTTTAACCAGAGATTTGTGGTGCAGCTGGAAATCAGACCCAAGAACACAGAATGAACGCTGTGCTGCTGAGTTCCATGTTATTTTTTCTGCTCCTGGTTTCTATGCCCAGTTTCACTCCAAGATATTAGAGTCTAAAACTAAAAATAATTCAAAACACTTAATTTCATGAGAATTTCCTTTTCCATTTTTTTCTTCCATAAGCCAGTTAATATTTACTAGTTTCACTTTTGATTTCAGCAATTTCTACACAATGACACATTGGTTCCTGTTCTGTACGACAAGACAGCAATGTTGTTTTGCTATGAACACTGTAAATAGAGGCACGTCCCTTAACAAAAACTTTTCTTCTATTTGACAGTTTTCCTGTTATCTCTGTAATTAAAGGTCATGTTATGTTATAGAACCTGCCTGTGGCTCCTTTTTAAGGTCTATTAAGACCATCTTAGGGCCATAACTGGAAGAATAATTGTGGTGCCAAATAAGTGTGTCTGTAATATGCAGATGAATTGGATACAGTATTCCTGAAGGAGGCTGTCATATAAACCTATCAGCTGTTCAGATTTGACAGATTTCTGCACATGTCAATTTACCAAAGATATTTTCTGTGTACAGCTTATTTTAGTTTTGGTTTTGTTTTGTTTTTTTTTTTAATTGTTTGTGGCTTTTATCAACATTTGCCATGATGAACCCTGCATTTAGGGTGGAGCTGACTTGACAGGAGCAGGTTTGTTTCTCTGATGATTTGGTCTGGATTTCTCACGTAAGATGGATTTTAATAGTCTGTTAGCAAACTTCTGTGAGTTTTGCTCCTGGCTCCCCAAAATTCTGAAACGAAAATGTCATTTAAAGTCTGCTTTTAATTCAAGTCCTTCTGCACTCCGAAGTACTTTGCGTTAGAAAGCAAGCAGAACCCCCAGCTCTCCCCGTCTGTCATGCTGCATTGAAGTGTGCCCAGGTAGCCAAGAGGGCCAATGCCATCCTGGCCAGTATCAGGAATGGAGTGGCCAGCAGGAGCAGGGAGGTCATTCTTCCCCTGTACTCTGAGGCACTGGTGAGGCCTCACCTGGAGTATTGCATCCAGTTCTGGGGCCCTCACTTTAGGAGGGACATCGAGTTACTTGAGCGTGTCCAGAGGAGGGCAACGAGACTAATAAGGGGCTTGGAGCACAAGCCATACGAAGAGCGACTGAGGGAGCTGGGGTTGTTCAGCCTGGAGAAAAGGAGACTCAGGGGCGACCTCATCGCTCTCTACAACTTCCTGAAGGGTGGCTGTGGTGAGCTGGGGGTCGGCCTCTTTCTCCGGGCAACAACATATAGAACAAGAGGACACAGTCTCAAGCTGCGTCAAGCGAGATGTAAGTTAGAATTAAGAAGGAAATATTTCACAGAAAGAGTGGTCAGATACTGGAATCATTTACCCAGTGAGGTGGTAGAGTCACCATCCTTTGAAGAATTCAAAAAAAGACTGGATGTGGCACTTGCTGCCATGATCTAGTTGAACAGTTAGAACATGGGCTGGACTTGATGATCTTATAGGTCTCTTCCAGCCTTGAACTTCTGTGATTCTGTGATTCTGTGAAGCGTCCCTGGCTTGGGGGCGTTGGAGCGGCTGCAGCGGCGCGGCGCGGCCGGCAGAGGGCGCGGCGAGCAGCGGCAGCTCCGCGCCGGGGCCGCTCCCGGCGGGAATTCCACCCCGCGTGTGCCGGGAACGGCGCCCGGAGCCTGGGCCGCCGGAGCCTGGAGCGCATCTCCTTCCCACCCACACTCACCCGTCTTCGTTCTTGTCACCTCCTGCAGAGGGAAAGGAAAATCCCGTCACTTTTTTGGGATGGGGAGGGTGGATGGTTTTCAGTTCCCATTTGATTTGTTAGAAAACACATCTGCACCCTGACCGTGCTGAGTCCTGAGCTTGGTGTGTCATGTGCCTATGTGTGTCATACTTCTGTGGCTTGGTCTGTCATGCACCTATGTGCGTCGTGCTTCCATAGCACTTTGGAACAAAATGAAGCTTCTCATTGTGAACCCGAATCTGGGAGTGGGGATGCCAGAGGTGTCAGGTTTCTGTCTTTGCTGGGTTTTTTGTGCAAGTATAAATACTGATTCTGCTGGGCCTTTTCTTTTGGGTTTCTGGCCTAAATTTTAGTATGTGTTTATTCATCAGCTAAGCCTGCAGCTTACAGACTGGTCCATCGATGCTCTTGAATCGAAACAGTAGGCTCCAATTCTCCACTAATCTTGTGTTCACAGTAGGGCATGGCACCACAGGAAAGAGATGCTGCTTTAAGGCACTCACACTTCCAGCTATGAGTTGTGTGACAGAAAAAGTGACTTTCTGTCACCAAGAGAACACTCATCTGTGTGGGACCTCCTTGTGAATCAGCTTCTTTCTATTATACACACATTTAACCAGTTTATTCCACCTCATCCACCACCTTTCAGTTCTGCCTGAAGCAGGGACCTTTCCTGGTCCAGATCTCTGGCCAGATAAAGTTTGCTTTTCTTTTCTTACATGGCACTGAGAAAAACAGAGAACCTGTCTGTTTCTTCATGTATTCACTGACACAGAATCACGATATAGAAGTCATGCAGTGAAATATGCATTTGTCCCATTGCCAGCCTGCAGCAGAGGTGCCCATCTCTGCACTTCCAGTCATACCACACCACCACATCCTTGCATTTCCTATGCCCCACACAGGACCAGAGTCAATGGAATATGTCTTTTTCTCTCAGCTTCTCAGTGCATGAAATGGAGGTACTAAAACATCAGTCTCCTTTAACTCAGAGGAGTACCTAACAGATATCTAATAAATACTCTTAGAGAGATTGGAAGGGGTATGGGAGGCCTCTAAATAAAAAGAAATGAATGAATAAATCATGCTATTTGCCAAGCCCTCAAAGTGCCAGTGTTAAATGTTTTGGCCATCAGCAGAAATACTTGCAAAACTGGTATGGAAGTGTACCAGCTCTGGTGCACAGCCTGGGCTTATATGTACCAGGATGATGATGAAAAAAGAAGGAATTTGTTACACACCCATATATACAAATAAAGAGACTCACCACAGGTGAATTGTTGAGCCAGTTTTTGCAAGGCTGGCTGTGCAGTGTAATTGCTGGAGAGATATGTTGAGTTTTGCACTGTGTAATTCTTCTTGCTTTGTTTTTCTGGCCACTGGGGAGCCAGCCTTCTGTATGTCCTGGCTGCCAGGGCTGTGGTAACCTTTCCTTCAAATAAAGTGCTACTCTTGCTTGGTGTTGTTACATGTGATAAGCTGCAAATTCTTAGACTAATTCAGCTCAGTGTATTTTCCCCCAAATGGAATTTCATGATTTTGCAGTTATGGAAGTAAAACTCATTTCTAGAAAAGCAGATAACATTCTATAAATAGTCCAGTCAAGAAAACAAAAACATTGTTTCTGCTTTTTAACTCCACAGTCATGCTGGTAGAATTTACAGGATTAACTTTGTGTAAATAGTTTCTCTTTCATTTGTAAGATCTGGAACAGGTCACTACACGTATTTTATATTCAAAGTTTTACCAGGAGAGCTCTGTTGTTTAGCTGAGATGGCTTGTATGAATCACCCAGGATTACTCCTGCTTCTTGTGTGGCTGAGCCAGTTTGCATAATTAGTAGAGAGATGCATGAAAAAGCTACTGGGATTTGGAACCCCTCTGGGTTTTGATCAAAAGCCCACTGAAGCCAGACCCTTTGGCTCTAGTCATCAGGCTAAGGCAGCAAGTGAACAAGATAAGGCAATTTTGGAAGCTATTAAGTCTAGTTTTCTGAGTTCTCTGGATCTTATCACTGGGAATGGAACATAGGCTGCATGTGTAGCATCCCACAGACACAAGGCTGTTGTAATTTCAGAGGCAGTGCAGCCACTTACAGGTATTTTTTTCCCACTGCTGTATCATCTTAGCTGTATTTAGTATATTTGTGAAAATAGAGTTATGATGACTTTAGAGGCAGGCTGTTCTGAAAAAATGTTCTGGTCATTACAGTGGGCCATTAAATAGAAGGAATGAATTGTGCTGTTGGTCTCCTTGGAGCCTCTACAGTGTGACTGCAGGTCATGTCTTGGGGCTTGATCTGCAAGACTCTCAGGCAGCTGAGATGGACTTGGCTTGAAATACCTGGGCTGCTTGAGAGAGAGCTTCCTTGTGGTGCCACCACCCTCTCCGAGCCATCCAGCCCGTTGTTTTGCTCTTTCTCTGTTCTTGGCTACTGTGTTTGACCTACATCTGGCTGCTAGGACGTGTCTTTGGGAAAAGGTTATTCCTCATGTGCCTCTCAAGCTGCCAAGGCCTGACTGAGAATGCTGTGTCTCCAGGAGACACATTATTCCTCCTGGAGAGATAGAACACTGTGGATTTATCCCCCTGCTACGAAGTTAACATCGATGTGTGTAAGTAACCTTCAGGATTATTTATTTATGAAATAAACAGATTTAACCTTAAAATGAAGGGAGTGAAGGTAAGCTTAAAGCTTATCAGAAAAAAGGGCTATGGGGAAAAACCACTGGGGAAGCACCAGGGGATGGTGCCTGGGGAAATGCTGGAACCTGACAGATCCATTTCCCTCAAGGCACAAATCACCAGCTCTCCAGCATGGGGAGGGGCAGACAGGAAGGTATGTGCCCTGTAGGAGTCTTAGAGCTAGAACTGAACCTGAACATCTTTCCTGGCCAACCTACTGCCCCTTTTCTAAGTATAGCCAGTAAAAATGGCTGAGAAAGGATAAGCCACATCGTCAAAAGGGTTTTTGCAGTGCACAGGTACTGTTCAATGCAAGTACTGGACACAAGATCCTAGGAAATGGGTGTTTTTAATCTAATTCATTGCATCTATTTTGTGTATTCATATGAATAATTCTTGGAATTCTCTGGTAATTACATGAAAAAGGGTTTTATAGGATCAAGTCCCCAGGGCTTAGTCTCATAAGATGCCAAGCTGTCTAACCCCAGCAAAGGAAAGCACCTGAGCTTGGGCTTTAAGAACATGAGTGATCTTTTTGTAATTAATGGGACTTGTCACATGCTTAAAGGTAAATCTACATGTAAAGTACTGGGTTGGACCAGACTTGCAGGTTTGATACTCAGCATCCTGCACAGAGCCTAGTGAAGTCACTGGCCTACTAGGCCAACAGTATGGTAGAACCCATGTGCTGCTTTATAGAAGAAAATGTTAACAAAATCCAGCAAAGATATTATGGAATATAATTACATAAAAAATGGTTTAAACCCCCTATTTATTAAATTTTATTGTTCTTCTGACACACAGCAAATTAAATTGATTTGTAGCATGAAATATTCTAATATTTATAGCAGATGTTATTTTCCTGGTGCATAATATAATGGAATGAGCAATAAATGTTAATATAACGTTCAGTTTCGACTCTTACAAGCCAAGCTCTATAGAACTGCTGAGAGAGAGTAGAACAGAGAGAGTATGATGACTTCCCCTCCCACATCCCTGTACCTCCTTCTAACCTTCCCTGGCAGAAATTTCCATTCTGCATTCCCATTCTCTGTAGTAAACATTTTACAGCCTCATAATTATCTCATACCCAAGAGATATTAAGTATGTTTTTACTAGATTATGATTAATTTTAGTGTTCCCTGTATTTTGCATTTGACTGACTAATAGTTTTTTACAGGTGTTTTATTCTTCAGGATTCTGATACCATTGGGTTTTTGCCATAGCATCTCTTCCCAGTGATGAACTCTGTTAAGGAAGGAGGTTTGATGCAATACTCTGGAATAGGTAGATATGGCTTTTATGTCCAATGTCTTCTAGACAAGAGATCTCATTTAGGATGCACTTGGAACATGGTTCCCCTTAAACAAACCAGGTAATTTAGGCCTGGGACCTTAGCTGTTGTAGGTAGGTAGTTCTGATAAGGACAAAGAGAGCAGTGATGTCCATCAGCTAAAGCTACGATTCTTGATGTAGGAGAAAGGATGAAAATTTTACCCCTCTTGATGGAAATTATGTCCTTGTGAATGCATGTGATTGCCCTTGGCAAGTATGTGGTTTAGGTCTTAGGAAAATATATGGTCATGATTAATATCCTATGCATGTCCTAAAGAGCTGTGGTGAGAATCCTTTTGTTGCTGGCCTAAAATAAACAGCATAGCATGATGGGAACAAAAGACAAATTTTGAAAGCGGGCTCAGACATAGTGCTAAAACTACATATGAACACTTGAAGTATTTCTTTGTGTTTTTGAGGGATGGTGAATGCTTTTGTCTTCTCATGATTTCCTTGGTGCAATGTCTGTAAATGACACAGTTACAGATATGTGCTACTCTGACAAAGTGAGGTTCGTGGTTACAGGAATTTCTGCAGCGATGCTAATTTGTAAGTGATGCTATGGATACATCTGCCATGTAATGCTCATTGCCTAAGTGAGGTAGCAGCACGGCAGGAGAACTGGAAACACAGAGGCTGTATCTCTGAGCTGTGCTATAGACCAGGACAGCATCAGCAACAAAGACACTATTAACTAAATAGAAAGGACTCAGGATTAAGTGCTTTGTGGCTCTGAAGCTGCTATACCAGGGCTGGCACTATAAATATACTTACAGGATATTCTTCCAGGGAGCTTTCTGTTAATATCTGAGTGGGCAAAATAAAAAATTAACCTCTCTCTGCTAAAGATGATGCCCCAAGTACCTCTGAACTCTCAGCAAGTGCTACAGATGGAACAAGAGTACATCCAACTTTTTTGTTTTGCCTTTCAATCCTGAATCTTAATTAGTTCCCTACTGCTTTAGTACATGCACAACATTTTAATAGTCATAAGGACTTACTCCAATCCACACTGCCATTTCCACAATTCCTTCCTTCATACCAGTGCAATCCTGTCCCCCCCACCCCCCCTGCATTTAGGAATAGTGTAAAGAACACTAAATAGCCAAGCGTGTAGCTGTAGATTGATGAGGTTGTCACACCACTCCCTTCACCGTTTTCTTCCAACCTGCACTGTGCTCTAATAGACGGATGATTGCCGGGGGAGAGAGAGACTTAGCAAATCCCACAGCCAGATGTTCAGGGATGGACAGAGCGACCTTCTCAAGGAACCCAGAGGACTAGAGCTGTGTCCTTGTGAGGGAGAAGGACAGTCAGGTGCCCCTGGCTGCCTGTGTTTATCTCTCATTTCAAAAGGAGCACAAATGGCCTCAGCATGGCTGCAAGGATGGATGTTTTCCAGCGCATCGCGGGAAATGACCAGTCATCCGTCTCTGCACTGTGGAGTCTGCCTGCAGCCATCAATCTCGAAGCCCAGCATGGCAGCTCCTTTTGGCTTAGTTTGGCTCAGTGTTAGATGAACAAAGGGAAATGAAAACTGAGCAGAAGGAAAGGAGAGAAGAGCAGCTATTCTCTATTTCACTTTGTTTTCCCCTTGCATGGCTCTCTCTCTCTCTTCCCCATTATCATCTATTTTCACTGTATTTTGTAAGATGTGGAAATGTATATTTTCAGGGTCTGGGAGTTTACAGTGTTTCTCTGTTAGCAGAGAGGAGAAAGGAGAGGGATATTGAAAGACATAATTCAAGACCCAGAGATTCCATTTTTCAGACTTTTCTGTAGCAGTTTTCAGAACAAGCATGCCCTAGTTAGCTGCAGCAGACAGGGAGAAGGAATATAGTACCTTTCCTCCATCTTGCTGTTTTTCTTCCTTTTTTTCTGATTCCTTCCTCACTGCCACATTAATGTTTTCAGATGTGTACTTTGTCTCTCTATTCTTGTTCTATTCAAAAAGCAATCAACAGAGCCACATGATGGGACTTTCTGGATACAGGTGTGTACTGATGCCCAGAGCTCCTGCTGCCAGTCAAGCTCACTTGAGTCAAGCCTGCTTGATGTAAGAGCACAGGGCTGTGCAGGCTTTGCATGAGCTGCCTGACCTCATCCAGCACCTGTGGTTCCTACTGTGAAACCAGAGGTCATGGCAATATCTTCATTGGTATGCAGCCCATCAGAAGAAAACACATTCAGACATGTCTGTTTGCACATCCACCACCGAATTAGCTGGTTTCAGCACTGAACTCAGCTGGGCCACTTTTTGCCTGAAATGCTCAGATTTTATGTACTTGGAGCCAGGCTGAAAGGAAAAAAAGGTGTGTGAATACACTACCTGCTGGACTCCCATTGCTAGGGTCTGCTTTTTTCCCCACAGTGAGCTGTAATGTTGTTTTTTATTCTGTTTTCCCCTAATATTCTTGCCTCTGGATATTATTACAGCTCATGTTTGGCTTATTCTGTAGAAGGCTTATGTAGAGATAGGATTGTTCCCCTTAGCACTGCCTCACTGTGGTGTTTGATTGATGCATTTAAAAAAAGGTGTGATTGCATTTACCTTTTAATTTTCCTGGTTGATCACAATGATCTAAGCATCAGGCCTGGCAGAGCCAGGCTTCCCTGCAGAATTGCAGTAGGAGATTTCTCTCTCCCAGTTTTTACTGTAGGCAAAGAGTTGAGATCTCCCAGGCGTACAGAAGGACCAACTAAGCACTGAGGCAGAGCAAGGGAACTCTGTACATACTGGACATAGAGATCTCTGAGAAATCTTTACCTGCTTTCAACCCAAATGTGCCATCTGGAGTGAACAGACTTATGCCAAGATGGGGAAAATTTATACCATCGTGGGCTTAAAGAGCTGCCTTGCAGTATGTGCTGAGGTTTTTTTGTTGTTTTTCTTTTTTCCTTCTTACCATAAACTTAAAGCATAAACCCTCAAGGAAAACATTTGTTTGGTGAAAACCAGCTTCTCCTTTCACACACCTTGCATGAGCAGGCTTTACAAGTGGGCACAAGACCTTTCTGACTGGGGATATTCAGGGAATTCTTTTGTGTATTCTTTAGAAAATGGAAGGCGTCCTTTTCCTACCTGTGCGTTTAATTGTGCCACTTCTGAATGAACGGTCATATTTTCTGCCACTACCCGTGTTGCCTCCCTGCAAATTCTGAAAGAGACAAATCTTGTTCCCGTTGTCATGAGACTGCCTCCCCCAGATGGCACAGCTGTGTCTCGGGATGCCCTCTGGCTGGCCTGTTGGCAGGCATTCCCGTGGCTTTGAAGGTCACCTTGTTTACACCTTGCCTTTTTCCCCCTCCCTATTCGGAGGCTTGCTGAGCCTGCAGGCTGGGCTTCACCATCTGCATTTTCCCTGGTGCCATTAATCTTCCTGTTTACCATTCTGTTATTAATTCTAGAGTTCACCTTTTTGTCTAAACCCTTTATAGGCCTCTTGAAATTGCTTGCCTTTTTGTGGTAAGAGATCTGAGCATCTCAGAGATAATTTGCTTTGTTCTTTCCCATTTTTGAAAGGCTACCTACTAGCATCTCATGCCATTTTTCTATTACAAGCCTTCCTTCTTATAATAACATTTCTCACTTATATAGCTTCATCTGTCAGATGTATCTTAACATAGAGTAAATATTAGCTTTGTCCTTTGGAATTTGTGAATTGGCCACTGAAATCTGCTATCTGTGGAAATAGTCCTACTTTTTGAGTGTTTTTCTTGTCTGGAAAGAAAATATGTTCAAATCTTTGTGAGAGCCTGTAAGACCACCTTGCATTTTTGGTGCATTTCATTTGAATGCCTGAATGCCTATGAATATTAAACAAGCCTTACCAAACCCCAGAGGATGGGTGAAGACTATCTCCATTTGACAGATGATGGAAAAGCAGAGTACCTCTGTTAGAATTTGGCTCAGCATCACTTGGTGGGACAGCAGAGATGCCAAAGGCAGCATCTGGGGTGGATGCTCCCTTTTTCCCATCCTCAAATCATTGCCCCTTTGCTGTGGTCTTGCTGTTCTGCACTGGTGTGTGCAGTTCAGCAGTCAGTGAGCCAGGGAAGGGGCCCCAGGTGTGCCTGGCATGGCTGAGCCTCAGGCAGGGCTGTGCTGCCCTCCCGCACGTGGCAGCTCTGCAGGGCCACGCAGCACAGGGCTGGCACAGCTGGCATCAGGCTGAGCGCTCTGATAAGCCCTGCCACAGCCCTGCTGATGCCTGGGGGCGAGCAGGGGTCTCTGCCAGCTGCCCAGAGCTCTGGGGGTTAGAGAGGCCTTGCCAGCAGAGCTGCCCCTCACGCGGAGCCAGGCAGAGCTGAGCACAGACCCGCTCGGCGCAGAGCAGCAGAACGCACAGCGCCGTTCCCAAGGATCCCTGCAGGACTCAGATTGGCTCTGGCAGGTTTATCAGCTCTGGCTTAGTGCCGGCTCTGCTAGGCCTGGACTGAATTAATTGGGATGCTTGTGCACTGCAGCTGAGAGATAACTGCATTACAGAGATTTATCTGTTACTAAAGGTATCCCCTCCACTGTCCTCGATAAGGACGAGAAGCTATGCAGAATCTCACAGAATTTGCAGGAAGGTTGGCATGGCTGGCTCCACACATGGTTTATGTATGAGTTTGTGTGCTATACAGGTGTTTTATTCAGTTCTGTCACATCCAGTGCAGTTGCTTGAGGTGGAGGTCCATTCCCTGTTACCCTTTGCAGAGTGTGCAACGTGGGCATGACTATCCCACCCGTGGGGAGGGGGGACTGGTGTTTGGTGATAAATGTCTGGTTAATTGTTTAATTCTGGTGCTTTGGAGGGGCCAAAATGCCCATCATCTGTCTGTGTGAGTGATTCTATATGCCCATTTACAGATAGATAGCCCAAGTTATTATTTTACTCCCAACAGACCAGAAGCCCTGTTAGAGTGACACAAAGCCCAAGGGAATAGGTTTTTTTACTTAATATTTTTCTCTAAATTGTAGCAGTTATCTTGCCTCTGCCCCTTGATAGTGCCTACAGTGTTGCTGCAGAAGTTGTGGTGCGGTGTAAGCCCATCTAGAACAAAAATGCAAGAGTTACCAGAACAAAAATGAGTGCTAGCAAAATGCTATTGAATGGAGATATTTCTGAATGGAGATGATTTCAGCCCTGAGGGTAGTTACTTGATCCAGCATTTAGTCTGATACTGTAATTTGGCAGTCTTTGAGAAGCAGGTACAGCTTATTATATGTGACAATGATTTATATCTGTGCTGAGAAATAAATCTGCAGAAAACTTCCAAGAGACAACTGACAAGAGGGCTGTTTTGTTTTTGTCTTTTGGGTTTTTTTTTTTTTTTTGAGAGAGAGATTTTATAGAGGCATTCTAGTCTGCCAGAGAAATGCAGCTGCTTGTAAAGACAACATTTTGATAGTGGGTTAAACTAAACAATGCCTAACCTTATGTTTAAGGGCCTCTGCAGTTTTCAGCAGCCCCATTTCTCCCTCCTGTTGTCATGTAGCTTCTTGGGACATATTTTAACTAGGGGCTGATAGAACCTTTCCATTGAATCCCAGTCTTAAAACTCAAAGTTGTCTTCTGATATTTCTGCAGTTATGCTCAGGCTAAAAGAGTGTACAGTCCCACCCACATAAGATCTTCCTCTGTCTTCCCTTTCTCCCCCTCCTCTGCTCTCTCCCAACCTCATCATGACACTAGCAGCCCTCCATGAGGAGGTGCTAGGGAGACATTGGGATTTTCGGGTCTTCTTGTGCTCCCTAGAACAAACCTCAGTAGTGCCTAAAATTTCAAACATCTGCTAAGATTAATGTCAGGGCTTTACGGGATAGAGAGTCCTCTAAACTCTTTTTCCCATTCAAAATGGTTTGTTTCTGTGGAAATAAATACTCCAATGTTTTCAAGTGGTCTTCTAGAAGTGGTTTATCATTGTCAGTGGTTGGATTCTTGTTCTCACCACAGCCCAGTTTACCTTGAGAGTGCAATAATATACATGAGGCTTAGAGTGGGTTTGGTGGGAGAGACAAATAATTACTGGAGTAGCCTTACAATCTCTAGTACAGCGTGGCTATTTTTCAGCTTGGATTAAAAATAAAGTGAATTGGATGTTTACTACTCTCTAGGGACGTTTGTTTGGCTTTATGGACTCATTGTGAGAGTCTGTGTTATCACTGATCTGTCCCAGGGGAGGCCCAGGGCTGGGCTGACAGGAGGTTCTGTGGACCATGTATATGTAGAACTGGCAGTGACGAGTTTGCTGCAGATGGGTGCTGAATTGCAGGAGTGTTGAGAGAAAAGGGTGGGATATCAGGGGCCATGGAAGATCAGCATTAAATCATAGTAGCAATAACACAAGCATCTGCCCCTGGGATAGCAGGATGTGGTGTAGTGAAAGAAGGGTTCTGGAGATCTGGATCTGCAGGAGTGAAGGGCTGTGCTGTGCTGTGCTGGCAGGGGCAGAGCCCTGCCTTTAGTATGCCTGGTTCTGGTCACTGCTGTGAATACATCAGTTCCAAGGATGCTAGCAAGTCACTCTACTGGCCATGGACACAACAAGCAAGCAAACAAGCTAAGGAGAGTCTGGCCGTGCCTGCACAGAAAAGCTACAGAATGCAGCTATTCACATAAGGCATTGTCTCCCCATTCTTTCTTCAGGGATTCCATCCCCCTGCCCCCACCCTTTGCACTCTACCACTATATTTGTGCCTTGGAGATGTGGAGATGAGCGTATGATGGATGGATGGATGCTGCTTGTCTGGGTTTTTCACCACCATTTCCCCTGGGGCGCTCTGTCTGCTGGCAGAGAGCACCATCCCAAAAGATGGTATCTTTTGCAAACTCGACAGCTAACAGACAGCTTCTCTCTCTGCATATTTCCCCAAAGAAGAGCAGGCTTAATCTGGTTTTTATATGGCATATTTCATTATAATCTTTTTGACTTCCCATGTTCCCAATACGCCATAATAAATAAAACGCTGGGGGTGGGAACAGCAGAGATGCTGAGGCTTCACACTCTTGTGACACTGATGGATTCTCATTTTAAACTGTCATGGGATTTAATTGCTTGCTGAGCCACTGCACTGCACTTTCAGACACATCCTGCCACATCCTCTTAATGAGCTTAGTGGCTGCATTCACTCAGCAGTAGTTCTGTTTACTGTGAATTAGGTGGCTTTTTTAGACCACCTATATGATTTTAAAGAGGTAGTGGTTATTAAGGTAATATCCTTGGATTTATCCATCCTAAACAACACTTCATGGACTCGTAATGTATAGTTTCCTCTGACACTTTTTATGTTCCAAAAGAATGGCACCAAGAAACAAAAAGGCAAGAATCTATGTGCAAAGTCAGTGTTTGTCTAAGAGGGTTTTTGGAAGCTGGATTGCTTTGGTTTGCATAGTAGCTGTCTCTGGCATGATAGATCATGCTGGAACTCACCCAATAAGTATCTCTGTTCCCAATTAGAACTGGAAATGGAGCTGCTTACGAGTGCACAGAGATGATGGTTTGGGTGGCAGCTGCTACTGTGGAGATGGAAATGATCCATTGTAAAACAAATACATTGCACTGTATAGAAAAAGGGATGATTGTTTTTAATTTATGTTTCAAAGAGACATTGAAAAGTTGCTTAGCTCTCAATGCGTTGTAAACCAAATGTAGCTTATTTAAGGACAGGAATTTGCAGCTATTTTGCTATTTTGGCAAATTGAAACTTGAAAATCCCACCATTTTGTGGGATTTGTGAAAATGTGCTTCTTTTGGAGGCAGCAGTTCAATAGAAAACAGATACAAGAATGATACTGGCATGGATGCTTGTTCAGATTCTACCACTGCAATCTCAGGACCTTAATAAACAGAGAGGTTGCTGCACTGAGCTGGTAAGCAGAAATAACCATGTTAATTTAATCTCTATGAAAGGGACTCTGCCAAGTTAAGAAACATAAATTATAATTACATGCACACACACACATTTGAATTATAATATATGCACAATATTTAGCTGTGGCACCAAGAACATGATGGTTTACTAAAACAGGAAGAATTCTTAAATAACATTTTTTTTTCATTGATGACTTTTGTTGATTTGGCATTTCCATTTTGTATAGTTCTTACTACTTCTTGTTTCTGCTATATTAACCATGTGCTATTGTATTTATTGTACTAATCAGAAGGAAATTTATCTCCAAACCTTCTTAAATTTTTCATATTAAAGAGTAATCTTTTAATTATGACTTTACTGGTAGTTATTACTTGTAATAAAGATTATGTTCTCTGAAATTGTAATGTTTGAAGAAGAGCTTGTGATACAAACTAGAAGTTACAACGATTGTAGAACAATTAGTGGGTAGCAAATGCTATTACCTATATTTAAAAAGGATTTGGATGTGATTCAAAGATTTAAAGACACATAAATTCTACATGAACATCTGAGAAATGGATTGAAACAGTAATTACATATAAGCAATAAAGCACCTGGGAAATGATGATATAGGTGGTTCTAACAAACTACAATTTTCCTTCCAAAGAAAAGCATGTCTCACTACTTTCTCAAAATTCTTTACATGATTAGTAAAAAATAAAATGATTACATGAAAATTTACATGATTTTAAAAAAATAGTAAAAAATAATGACAAGTCTCTTAAATATTCTGAAGATCTTTGTTATGTCTCCAAAGAGAAATTGAGAATTGTCTTGGATCAAAACTTTTGAAATAAAAGACAATGGAAGAAGGAACTTTCATTGTAGATAAGGGCTTACAGCTGGTGCATCAAGTTTCAGTGCTTGGTCCTGTGCTGTGTAATACAGTAATGAACAAGCTGCAGAGTGGGAATATCTTGTCAGCTACAAAGATTTGCACATACTATGAAGTTATTGAGAGCAATCATGGCCGGGAAGGTCTGTGCAGAGCACTCTGGGGAGATGTCCATATGCTTGGGGAGTGGGCAGAGGGATGGGCATTATAATATGGACCTCAGTGTTGGAATGTATTCCTCATGGGAAGTTCTTGTGCCCATTACAAGATTCCTTATTCTTCTGCTTAATAAATAACTTGGCCATTGAAAGACACAGTCTGAGGAGTAATCTAAGGAATACCATAATTCATTTGTTTAAATGGGGGATGTGGTTTCATCTGAAAATGCAAGGTGCAGTATCTTGGGAAGACTGGTGTATAATGAGGGGAAGTTCAGAGAGGTTTGTCAGGAGCACATGGAAAACTTCCCACAGCAGAGTAATAGAAAAGATTGTGACTCTTTATCCTTGAAAGGAGAGGAATTAAAAGAAACTACAAAAAATTTTGTCAAGAACTTCTATTTTCCCCAGTAAGAGCAAGGGGGCGGGCAACAGATAAAGTGAAGCACTCCTTTCAAACCATAGTTAAACGGTTGGACTCTATCATGTGGGAAAACATTGAGGTAAAAGTGTATCAAAATTCAGAAAAGGCTGGGCCATTCTGTGTATTCTCAGAAGAGCCAGATTTAGGATAACTGGAAGGGATACTGCATTTATCTCTCAGGATGAAACACAGCATTAGGGTGGGTAAGTTCTTTGTCATTTCTCTCATGGCAGACGTTCACAGCTTCTACAGTAACTTGTGAGGTGACCACATAGTGTGGCATGAGCAATATCAGAGTTGATGCAAGCACAGGGCCACAGTTTAATTTCTTAATCCCAGAAGAGTCTCCCTCTGGCCTTGTTTGAAGCTTCAGGCTCTGGCTGGTACCTTCATAAGCAGGACAATGAGTGGAACAGACCCCACCTTAGTTCCAAATAGCAGCTCCCATGGTATGGGGAAGGCCTTGATCTTTCACATGAAAACTAAATTTCAGGTTTTGAGTTGACTCCTCAGTTTTCTTTAGGGTACTGATATAAGAGTAAAAGATACTTCTCTTTCTTTTGTGGGAAAATCATGGATTGTTAAATAGCTAAGAGAAAATAAGGGGTTTAGTGAAATTAATTTAATGATCCCTGGTAGTGTTTAACTATTTCTGTAGGTTAACTGAACTATCTTTTCGATTTTAGAAGATTTTCATCTGTGGGGATTCAAAAACAGGTTTGGAAACATAATTTTCTGTCTTCATTACTGTACCCTTTACAGACTAACCATCTTCAGGAAGGATTTGATTTATTAGAGACTGAATTCATTATGAGAGATTGTCTTTGGACCTCTGAAGGTTTTTATGCTGTAGACTTTACATTCCAGATAAGATAGTGTCTGCTTTTTCCCACTTTCTAGAGCTATTTAGGAATTAAAGTGTGTTCATAGAAGCTACCAGTGGAGAAGAAAATGAAGGAGTTGAATGGCAGTCAGCTTAGGGGGAAAATGGGAGGCAGACACCGAGTTTATTTTCCCTGGATGCCCAGCTCACTAACTTAACTTCTTGGTGATTCAGTCTCCCCATCAACTGTGAATAAAAATATTACCTTATAACGCCTTGTCAGTAGGATGTTAAATTTAGTAATTAGAAAATGCTCTGAGAGTTTTGGATGAAAAGTCCTCCTGGAGTTGTTGGGAAGTAGCAGTGCCACACAGAACAACCATGCCTATTAAAGACAGCTGCCTGTTTTGACCTTAAAACCTACCTTTCCCTCTTTTCAAACTTAGTTTTTGATATCTCTGGAACAAATGGAGAGTAGTTCCACCTTCATATATGTTCCACTTATCCCTCAGCCATTCCTTGCTCATTTCCTTTTCTAACACGTTCATTTGCTGAATGCATTGGTATCCAGAGACAGGCAGAGCTTGTCACAGTGAGGACATGTTTGTTTCCAATGCCCTTGAGCTTGCTTGAAGCTTCTTTGCTTGCTGAATGTATGATGACCCCTTGGGGTTTGCAGTCCCTCAAGGTTCTAAATACAGAGCAAATGCCCTTTTGCACCCAAGCACAGGACTTTGAACCCAAGCCAAGCCCACATCCAGAGATGATTATGGAGGTTCCTCAGTGACTTCAGATTCAAGCATTGGGATTTGCACATAAATCACATAAAAAATCTCTTCTTTCTATTGAAATGTCTGGATCCAGACGGAGGTACTAGGCATTCATACAGGGAAATTCAATCTGTATGATTCTCTTTTGACTTTTCTGTCTTTTTTTATAGCTCAAGCAATGGACAAGTTGGGGAAGGGGCCATAATGGGATACATATGCAGAGCTTAATGCTGAAAACAGAGGCCTGATTGAATAGAGCTCCTTGTGATGAGAAGGGGGATCAATTCACAGTTGACCCCATCCCATTGTGTGGGTTGTCCTGGGAGTTTCCTTTAAAATCCCAGTGGTTTGGTTTTTCTGCATGGTTTGTACCCAGCCTTTCCCTCCATGAATAGAATAGCTTTTTCTGGAATTTCTACTGGATTTTCTGTGGTTATTGGCTGAGCAATGCTCTCCCACTTCAGAAGACTGGAGGAAGTACATTGTGGAAGTACAGATCAGGGACGCTGAATCATTTGATAACTGAAAGTTTTTCATATATAGAACAAACATATTCCTGGTATGCAACTGCCCCCAAGAAATAGATTATATGTTACTGTCCCAGGTGGAAGTGCTCATTCATTATTTGGTTTGCAGGAGTGATTTGAGACTTTAAAAACACATGAATTTCTGCCCTGCAGAATTTACAGCTCATTGTGATAGAAAGGCAGGGAGTTTCAGGCAGAACAAAACACAGTTCCTAAAGCATAGACAGAACTGTGAATTAAGGACACCAGATGCTGATTTGTAAGCATCATTCTTGTACATTATTACTTGTAAATATATCGGTCTAGAGAAAGGAATTCATTTTAGAAGGGAGGGAGTACTTTAGAAATCCATGCCTGGCAGTGTCAGGTAAAGACATGTGCAGGATATTTCCCTGCCAGGGGATTGCTCTAAATGAGCCCCTGTATGAGTGGGGTGGAGGCTAGGATGTACAAGGAAAACTGGATTATTTCCCAGGTATATTTTATTATCTTGCTAAAGTTAACATGCTGTATTTGCCTGTCAGCTGCATTGCCTCATAATCTAATGGCAGCATTTGAAAGGGTGAATAAGGCTCTGCTCCTTCACTTCTCCAGCAAGTTGCATCAAACTTCCTCATAAATCCAGTGTCTTTGGAGCTCTGTCCCCAGACTCTTTCCAAGCCAGCCCGTGGCTCTTCCTGCAGTGACTGGGTGTTGTCCCATTTTATGAGCAAGATTCTGCACTCATGACTGGGTTTCTTTCTGGTACTGCCAGCTAGAGGCAGCCAGGGATTTTATCTAGTCAGTATTGCAGGGAGATTCAAGACACATCTCTTTATTTTTCGAAGTAAGGTCTCGTCATTGCCCCCCACACTTTCTGTTTTCCCACATGTGGAACATGCCCTGGGGTAGGAGAATGAGGATTGAAGCTGTGCTATATAAACTGTGCCAGATGCTAAATTGCATTAAACTACTTTTCTTCTTCAGGAGATCAGATTCTTCATATTTGTAATTTCAGTATCTTAAAAAGTTGGGGTTTTGTTCTTTATTTAAAGCATAGGGAGTTTACACAAAGAAGAAGGATTTTCCCCCCATTTATTTCCTCCTGACAAAGTATATCCAGCCTTTTTTTCCTGTAAACAAGCACAGAAAATGAAAAGATATCAGGTTTTCAATAGGATGGAAATTAATCATAAATGGAGTTTCTCAGTGGTTAAATGAACTTGAAGATCTTCCTTTTCAGATAGAAACAAGTTTGAAAGTCTGTTCATCATCTGCTTGACATCTCTGTCCTTCTTGTTAGCCCTTTGGGGGAGACACACAGTGAGTGTGTTTTGTTTTCCAGAAGTTGATCTGCCTCTGAAAAAAGATGGGTTCACCTCAGAAAGTACAACTCTGGAAGCCTTGCTGCGTGGAGAGGCAATAGAGAAAAAAACAGACACTAAAGAGGAAGACACTATACAAGAAATCCAGGTAAGGGAGAGCCCCATGCCCTGACATCACGCTGGATTTTACAGTTTGTCTCTAAGTCTAAGAGTCTCTTGTCCTGTGGCAAAACAGTGTATCTGTTGATTGTTGTGTCATTCTACTGCCAAAATGTTATCCAACCTTTGTGCTATGCTGTGATGCTCAAAATGATATCAGTATCTCACACGCTTCTTTTGTCACAAGAATCTTTGTTGTTTAACTGTTCTGCACAGGTCCTGTGTTGGAACTTATTTTGCAGCACTATGATGAGATAATTACATAAAAAAACTGAGAAGCTGAGGTGGATCCCAACTATAAACTGAATTTTAATGGTTCACATTTAAAGTGAGTTTCATGGATTTCAATTTGGATTCACAGCTGCTGTAGATTAAAACATGTCATTGCCTTGCCTGTTTTTTTTTTTAATAGTATGTGGCCTTCTGGAGGTATTCAAGAAAAACAAATATCCTAAAAAAATGTAATCTTAAATATTTCAATTATTATTAGTTATGCAGTATGAGAAATATTGCCTTTTCACATGCATTATGGTTATAAAAATTGTCAAGATTTAATTTAATCCTTCAACAGTTAAAAGCCAAAACACAATTGTAGGTTTGTTAAAGAAGGAATTCAGCTAGTATAAAGGGTTCTTGTATATGGCACTTTTAAAACATCTTAAATCACTAGGAAAGTGGCCTGTCCAACAGCAGCACATCTTTGCAGATGCTAAAACACCATTGTGTCGTGAGTCTTTTTAGGGATTTTTAGTGAGAGTTATTAGCACCGTGTCAAATTTGGTAATTTTGGGAGAGATACAAAATTTTGCATCTATACCTAAAAGAAGAAAAAATTTGAGGGGTCAGTCCCATGCAAAATGAAACAGAAAAACATAAACATCAGATCTGTATTACCTGGAGTTCAGTCCTGCTGCTCTATTTGTTAGAAATTTTGCACAGGTAAGGGCAGCACAATTGGGTCTCCCATCCCCAGTTGCACAGGTAAAAGAGCACCATCAAAGAGGAAGCATGCCATGCTCATGGAATGGGGAAAAGCTTGGCATGAGCCTTGCTCTGTGTTTGCTTCTTCAGTAGTATATCTGGGTCTATGAAGCTGACAGCTCTTACCAAAGGTCTGTTTTTACCTGCTTTCAAGGTCACAAGAAGTCATGGTGCAGCATCCTTGTGAAATTGCAAGTGCTTTTGAATGTTGCTGTGTGATCTGAGCTCCCAAATGATCCCCAGTAGCAGTCTGAGAAAAGATACCTCAGAGATGGTGGAAGTGACATAAATCCAGGCATTGCAGAACAGTGCAAAAAAATAGAACAGATTTTCAGCTAAACTGCTGTAGCTGTGACCTGTCAGCTGGATGCTAGTTTCATCAGAACAGATGCAAAAGGCATGTCTTGCTGCTTTATTTTATGCTAGCATAGCTTATCTGGATTCAGTCTGTAGAACAATGATTGCCAAAGCCTTCACTAGTAGGCAGCTTTCAGTGTGTACTTTGGCACCTGGCAGCTAGACTGTGCCAGATGAAAATCACAATCAGTGCCTTCATCGGTATGACAAATAAGAGATTGCAAATCTCTCCTTTGTTCCTTTGTGTGCTTGTCTGTGCTGTAACTCTAAAGGGCCCAGCCTCAATGGTGGTGAGAGTGAGCAGGTGGGATAGACATCATTGTAATTCCCACCTGAGACCCAGCCACTTGCCACCCTCCCAAATTCACAGTATCTGTCAGGAGAAGATGACTTGGTGCTTGGCTGCACCAAATTACCTAGGGCTGGGAAACTTTTAGAAAGACATAATAGGAAAAGAAAAGTTACTCTGCTCTAACATATAAGGGTTCCCCCTGCTAAATAGATACAAGTTTTGGGACCTGCAGTACAGCTGGTATGTAACATGATTGAGAATTTTACCCTGCAGTAAATTGGTATTGAATGTGTATCTCCATTGGTCGATGGAGAAGAGTTAGAATTTGAGAAGAGTTAGAGTAGCCTTCTGACCATGAAGCAGAAAGGTTATGCCCCTTCTATCAAGGATTAAAGTAATTACTCTGGCATTGTCACCAAATTCACACTTGGTTACATATTATCTCTTTCCTAAATTGATGCTTCAATTTTACAGGAAGAAAGTGGTTTGTAATATTTCTCTTAACTGTTGTGTAGTATAATTGTTGTAAATTAGCTTCTTTCCCTCCCACATATGATGTGGTTGCCCCTGTTTTGTTGGGGATTTTTTGAGATACTTTAAGATATGAAGAAATGGAAAAATACAAACTCACATCAGTAAGTTTGCCTATTTTCTTACCTACATTCTTAAAGTCTCCTCATGTACATTTTTCAAGCACTTCAGTCCTAAGATGAATTCAATTAATGTATGCAGAACTGGAACCTGTTTAATTTTACACCCTCTAGTATTTAGCACCTCCAGTATTATGTGAAATTGTAGTTCATGATGGTCAGAGCTCATTAACAGCCTCCCGATATTCAAAAATAGAAGAAGCAAAACACTTGATCCAAACAACTTGTTTGAAATGCACTGACCAGTATTAGTCTTAGAAATTAAGTTGATAAAGTAAGAATAAACTTTTGTAACTGACCTTCTAAATACAGACTTTTTGAAAGTTGAAATTTCTGTTGTATTCTTTCCCACAAATTCAGAATTTGGTGCTTGAGATATGTGGAAAAGAGAGAAAGAGACTGATTTTCTCCTGTTCCCCATGTGCTGGCTCTCAAATAGCTTTTAAGTAGAAATTAGAAGGGACAAATACAGTAAGACTGAAGAACATTCCCATCACTTTGATGTCACTATTTGACTCTGCATTGTGGCTGTAATTTAAATGAATGTTAGCATGGCAAAGGTAAGTTAGTGATTCCAGATTAGTCCCTTGCAAAATGGCACAGCACCATAAATGGTAGGAGTGGCTGGGGCCAATTTCTGTATTTCTAGCAGACATGCCAAGGGTTGAGGGAATTTCAATGGGACTTCTTCCCACATTAGTGTTGTGATGATTTGTCTGGCCTTTTTCCATGTGACATCTGACTTGTACATGTTTTCATGCAGGACAGCCAGCCTGTGTTTGGTTCTGTAGAAGTTACATTTCAAAAGATCAAATTAAAAGATTGAAATTGCCTGGCCCAGGCATCTCACAGTTTTGTGAGCTGTAATTCCTCAGCATTCTCATTCAACAAACTTTCTGCTTCCAGATTAGAGTTGTACCTGTGGTGCAAGCCCTACAAAACATGGCTTTTTAGATCCATTCTGGAATATATGGAGGAATTTTCTCTATTTTTGCTCAAGAGAGAAGATTGTGAGCTACCAAGGAGAAAACCACTGGTTTTGTATTCCTGAAGTGCACTCTCAACATTAGAAGAAAACAAAATAATTTAAATTGCAACAAATGAAAATAAAAAACCCAGGCAAACAAATTCCCAGACAGGGCCTGCAGTTATGCATACTAATATTTGTGTTGTCTTGCAATATTAGTGCTCAGTGCTTCTAGTATTTGTTCTTAGGAACCTTTTTATCATAGTTGACTGATATCAGTAGTAGTTTTTTAGTAGGAATTCCCTGGAGATCTTAGTGTGGAAAAGAGTGAAAATTTTTCTTTGGTAGAGAGAAGCAGAGGTACTGCGATCTGATTTGGCTTTGTATCAACTGTAATAACCCATAGCCACTGTGGTAAAGAGCAGTAGTTGGTTTTATGTGTCCTCCTTTTTTCTTCTAACCATTCCTGTTTGTTGTTCAACCACAGAGGGTTTTAGAAAATGATGAAAATGCAGACGAAGTGAACGAGGAAGAAGACTTGGAAGAAGATATTCCAAAACGAAAGAACAGGCCTAGAGGACGGGTAAGTGGAGAGTTTATTGGAATGGAAAGGAGGGAAGCAAACCTCTGCAGAAATATAGTGTATATTTCTCATGTGTATTATGTATGCAAAGTATTTATCCATGAATATCTGATAGTGATAACACTATGGGTAATTTTCAGTCATATGTAATAGTTTTTTAATATTTTTTCAGTTTACTTTTGTGAACGGCTGTGAAAGAAAAGGACTATTTTGACAGTAAAAATTTGGGGGAGATTTATTTTAGTGTTGTATTTACAATTGTAATGTAAACTGTAATAACTATTATGACATCCTGCTATTACAATTCTCCTTAAAAAAAACCTTTACTAATTACAGAAAAGCAGCAAATTCAGTTATGACAGCCAAAAAAAGTATTAATAAAAGTAACTTGAACTGTGTTAATAAGTTTTGCAACTTTCTCCAGGGTAGCATTTTGTGGTTGACACTGGCTCTCTTGAGCCTATGGCAAATCTTCCACTTGCTTGAAAAGGGCAATATTTTATCCTTAGGGGACTCTGTCCCTTCTCTTACCTAAGATGTCTTCACAATTCATCAGGGTACCAGTTAAATAACGAGGCCAACATTTTAAACTTGGAATCAACATTTTCAATTGTGGGCCCGTAAGCTAGGCATCTAAATAAATGTGAACACAAGTCTCAGAAGTTTTGAGCATTTTCATCTCTCTTTGGCTCCAGTGGATGCTGCAGGGGCGCAGGAGCTCCAGATGTACCTTTTGATTTGTTTATAGAAGTCAAGCAAGGTGGGCCACATTTTAGGCCAAATGAGCAGAATATAATAGTTTTTTAATAAGAGACATGAAACCACATTGAATACTTGCAATGTACTTATGCATCAGACCCTCTCTTTTGGTTTCCTCTTTGGTTGTTGTGTTGTTTCAGTTTTCTGCTCCTCTTTATTTTGGAGCTTAAGTCCTTTAATATAAGATCAAAGCACTTTAATAATTGGATAAGTATATATATCATCTTCCTTATTCTCAAAATCACCTGAACCAGTTTCTTTCTTTCTTTCTTTCTTAGCCAAAGACCCCCACCTGGAAAAAAATTTTCCAGAAAAATGTAAGTTTCAGAAGATTTGTATGAACCAGTAACCAAAACCAGGAGATAGAATCAATACGTGCACATAAGCTTGACTGTAGCAATCAACTAATATTCCAGGCTAACAACTCTTTTCTAATAAGTTGCTCTCATGTAAATTGCACATGCTGGATAGGGTGAGTGAAAGGGAGCAAAGAGCTAGAAGAAATATACTGCTCAGGAGAATGGGATTTGGTGTATTCATATGTCCCAGACCAGTACAAACAAAGTCCTTAAGTTAGTGTTACATGCAAGATTTTGCTTCCCTGTTCAGGAAAATGTTCCAGAATTTTTTCTCTGGTACTGTAAGGAAAGGAGTTGGAGGGTACTAGATGTGCCATTCATTTTGAAGCATGCATTTATATTTTATTTTCTGCCCTAGAACTTGCCCCCTATTAAGTACAGAAGCAGCAGGATTTCTTGCTTTTTTTCTTGCAACTAACTCCTGCTCTGCTAGTGCCTGGTTTCTTTCAGTGCAAAAAAGAGAAGTCTGAATAATGCCACGTACTTCAAGCAATATTTAGTTTTATTTGATGGCATCAATAACCAAAGCAAAATGTAGTAGAAATTAGAATTTCAGAATTGTGGCCAGGTTATCTAGCTGTTGAAAACTGGTAAGCCTGAGTTGCATCTGGTCACAAGAGCTTTGCCAGTTTCCTAAAGGCAGCCCTTTTCTAGCCTGACTCAGTATAGGGAATTAAGGCTAAGGATTTAAAATTAGGCAACATGAAACCTGGGCTGCTCTTTGTTTCTGGGAAAGACTTGGTTAGGGTAGTTTTAGAGGGCAGAAGAGGAGAAGAACATGCATAGGAAACAAGATCCTGTGGAGTGTGACCTTTGGGGATTCAGAGGAGTGAGAAGGACTAACAGCATATATGCAGGATTAATGCAATGGAATTACTGCTCTGGACTTTCCAAATTGCACATGCCCCTTCCTTTCCCTACAGCATGATTTTATTTTTAATTCTGGACTCTTCATCTGTCTTTTTGGCTATTCTCTCTGGCTGCTTCAAGGCTGCTGGGCCATGGGTCCAGGCCGCACACGTCAAGTCTTGTAGTCTTTTCTGCATCCTGTCAGGAGAATAAAGGCAGCTGTGGATGACTGAATTCAACAGCCTGGAGCACAGACAGCAAGCATGGGGCATTCAGTTCAGTGCCTCTGGGGCAGCTGCTTGGTTTCCTGTCCCCTCAAGGCCAGCCCATGAAATCATGGGGGCATAGGAAGGACACTGAAGGCTGAAGAGGTAGATGTACAGAAAGAGATTTTTAGTGTTTTTGCTGGACAGGGGCAATGTGGTAGGAGCTGGCAGGGTGGTTTTCTAGGAGATATGAGATGTACGCAGATGCACCTGCACAGACTGTCTGCTCATCAGCCAGATATCCCGTGGGACAATTTCAAAGGCACCAAGCACATTTAGGAACCCAAGTCCCATTGAAAGTCATTGACTTGAAAAATCTCCCCCTCTTTGTTCATTGCATGAAAAAGTGTATCTGACACGTGGTCATGCCATGAATGCTGTGCCCCTGCATTTCTGTAGAGAACAGTTTGAAAGGGAACAGCTGACTGTAAGACAAGCAAAATTCTGAGCAACAAACCCTAAATTAGTATCATATTCTGAAATGTACCTATGTAAAATATTACCTTCTTACTCAAGAGGTATGTTCTCAGAGTGTGAATAGAGTCAGAGCTACTGACTAGTGACAAATATAAGACTTTACATCTTTTTCATAGCCCTGAAAAACCAATGTGCTGGTAAAATGGGGAAATTGGATCCTAATCTGGGTACCAGCAGAAATATTTATAAGGGCCAATCACTTGTCTATGTGAAGATTCCCTGATGAGTTGAGGGTTGTGGAGGAGCTGCCATGGACTGAAATTCAGCTTGCAGCACATTTAGCAGCAGTAAGGGAAGAAAAGAACTAGCCTGGGATTGATTTCATTGCCCAAAGGGGGTTTAAAGAGCTGGCAGTCAGAAAGAAAACAGTACAGACTTGTAAGATGATTTTATATGATACAGTCAGTAAAGAAGCTTCCACCAAACAATTGTTGCTGAGGCCATTTCTAGGGTGAAACTGCTTTTCAGTTCACCCTTACAGATCTTGGTCTGCACATGTGTGCTGGACTGCTCAGATGTCTTTGCAGAAGGCAGAGTTATCCTTGTCATACATAGTAGTATTTACCCCATCCAGATAGCTGCAAATCCATGTCTCTCCTTTGGGACTGTGTTAAGAGTTAGACCTGAGCAATCCCAGGGAAATAACATGTGAAGTTTTTATAAATCCCTGTTTTAACAGACTTTGTCCGGCCAGTGTAAAACTTCCTTATTACTTCTCTTTAAATATCCAGTGGAACACAATTCTAATAGTGCTAGTTCTGTTCCAAGCTCATAGAAGAGAGAAAAAGTTTCTATGGCCCCTTTATGGCTGGGTGCGAATATTCTCAGAATTTCTACACCTTCTTCAGCTTTACCTAACAAAGCTCTGTCCTTTTCTTATTTTCACATGAAAAGGCTTGCAGGATTTGAGTCAGGTGGCCTTGTCTAGAGTGAGAAATACGAACAGCTTAATAAGAGGAGCAGCAGAAGCAATTCCGTCATTTTTTTTCCAGGAATAGAGTAGTTAGGAGAATTAATAAAGAACTATTTAGCCATCCACCTGTGATCACTTCCTCAAACAAAGATCAAGTCTAAAATTATTGTCATTTACAGACTGTACATTAGTGAACATGAAAGAATTGAAGGCCTTGGCTCAGTTCCCAGTTTCACATCACAACTCCAGCATTGGGCAGATATGAGCTGTTTCCTCGTTGGCATCTCAGCTGAGAAGGGTCACGACTGAGTAGTTTTGATGCTGAATTCCACTCTCACCCCTGGAGCTCAAGACAGAGCAGTCTGTGCTGTGGAGAAACAAAGTTTTTCAGTTTCTATAGCTGCCAGTTTGGTCCACTTTAGGAACACAGAACTGCAGAGATACATTTCTGGGTAATTTCTGTTATTGCAGGTAGCCACATTATCTAATCTTTTCCACTAACTGACCAAAGCTCCATTTTATAATTAGCCACAGTGTCTTTGTCCCAGAAGGCCATTTCAACACACTGCTTTTCAGCTAGAAAACAAAACATAGCAACACAAACAATGCCCCTTTGAAAATACTGAAGGAAATAATTTGACCTCTCTTTTATTTGGGGCCTGTTTTCTGGCTGATTTAATGTTTGTGTATATTCTTCAACACCTGTTCATCTATTCATTCATTCATATTCAGTTCAGCAAGGTATTTGAACATCTTCAGAAATGAATGTGTGATGATACTCGACTGAATATGTGCTGGCAGTGACCTACTGCTGCGGATGAACAGTATGAGCCATCTGTGGAGAGGATCTCCATTGCTTTACAAGGTCCATTAACAGAGAGCACATCTTAGGAGATGGAGGGTCATGACCACTTTGAGAAACCTGTATGGAAGCTGAGGATTTGTTTAGTTTATGCTGCACATCTTTCATAGGAGGGTGTGGTGTGGGGTGCAAGGAGACCTGGGGGGTGATGGAATAATGCTGACATTCCTCTTGTCCTTGCAGGCTCGGGGATCTGGAGGGGGCAGGAGACGGAATGATGCTGCCTCCCAGGATGATCATGACAAACCCTATGTTTGTGACAGTAAGTAGCAACCAGACAGCTTATTCTGCTTCCAGCCTGGTCCTACCAGCTCAGTGCACTCAGGGCTTCATATATTACAGCAAAATATTCTGCTGCTCTCTGACTTGCATGTTTGCCACCTGCTGCTGATGCTCTTGGTGTTTTTGCATGAAGGAAATAAAATTAAGTTCTCGGCAAGACTCCACTTTCCTTTGCCCTTTAATAAATCATCTCTTATCTTTTCTTTCTCTCTTTCTGGCTTCTCTGCCTTTTGTCTTCTTTTCCCCCATGTAAGTTTCACCCTCTATTTCTTTCTCTGTTTCAGATAGTTACAAACAAAAGCATAACTCAAAAATCTCCGACAAAGGTACTTCACCCTTGATGTGTCTCTTGATATATTTGGTGATTCTCTTCCCTTCAGTCCTTTTAAAATCTCACTGGGCTAAATTCTGAAGGTCTTATCCCTCACCAGATGTCTTGTGGCATCATCAAAAGCTGAGCCCTTCTAAGAAACAAATAACATCTCAAATGCTTTGTTTTGATACATATTCCCTTTGAATACAGTCCAGCTGTTTGGTACCTTGCAGTTGGACTTCAGGTGAAGCAAGGCATTGTCTGAATGGAAAAATTATACCAGAGCCCAGCATCAACACTGAAGGAGGGTACCAGAGTCCCAGTATGAGTGAGGAGTCTAATATTTGTTATGCAATTGTTTGAGGTTTTTTTTTTTTTTTTTACAGTCAAGTCCTTGATGCCTTCCTTCTTCTTTTGATATTCTTTTTTTGCTTAGTTTCTGTGAAGGGCACTTATCTTACCCACATCTTTTTGAGATATCCCATCTTAAGGCTTATTCTAGAATGTACATCCAATTGTAATTTGTGCTGCCAGGTGCCTTCTAGCCTGTAAGACAATAACCTAAAAAAAGGCATTAGAAGTAGGAGGATAGCAAATCTTCACTTCTGTTGTCCAAACCAGCTGGTTTTGAGGACAACTAGAACCCCCTTTTTGCCTATCTTGCAACATTACCGACCTTAAAATAATAACTCTTGTTGTGTCAATCTTTGGAGGGATTTTCTGCTGATTTTTAAAAATGTGAGGAAATAAGGAGTTTGCATGGTGAATAAGAACTATATTCCATGTGAAATCATATTCTTGTATGGTGAGACCAGGTAACTGTATGTGCCCAGAAACCGAAGACTTGCATATGAGGGGAACATTACAGATGATAAAAACATAGTCCAGGAGGAAGAGCCCTTAAAGTTCTGAAGAGTCAGAAGACCTATGCTGTGGTTAAATAGCAGTCCTAGTGCACTGGAAGAACTAAAATGTGTCTTCTAAAACTTCTGTGAGAGCCCAAGATGTATCTTGTTGAAATCCACAGGTTTCCTTTGCTGGTGGTATATGCAGTATATGCATATCTTTCTTTATCTCTTTTCTGGAACATCCTTCTAAATCCAAGGACACTTGTCAGTGGTAGTAATTTGGAACATGATGACTCTATATTGTCTGATCTTGGATTTTACTGAGAACTCCCAACATGCATAGTAGTGATTTGCTCAGAGTAGATTAAACATGGAAGGTATCAAAGCCAGCAGCAGAAATCTGGCCTGAAGTCAAGACTCTCATACATTGTTGCATTGACAGAATTTGCCTTGGCTTACATTTTGGAGCATAAATTTCATCTTTAATGTTGGAAATGTTTCCTATTTCATTTGGCTGACACCCTTCACTTTTAGGAAACTTACAGTTACAGGTGAGTCATAAGGAATTTTGGACTCCAGACTTTGCACAGTGACTTCTCCTTTTCCATTGTAGATAGCTGATAAAAGGGTTATATGACAGCAGAACTCTTTAATCTGAGTTTAGAGAAGAAGGGAAGAACTGTCCCAGTTGTAATGTCATCATCCTGAAGAATATCCTGCCCATGTTAAATTTCTATACAAACATGACATGCCATTAATTATGAGTAATTGGCCTGTTATCCTGCTTAGGTAGATTTCTTGGATTAATTTTTTCTTTGAAATGATTTGATGAATATTTTTATAGATAAAACTCAGTCTAATTGTGGTAGTTTAGGAATTGGTCAGCAGTACTCCTTGTGCAGATGTTGTGGGCAGATAAGTTTGTTTTACATGGAAACATGCAGGTGAAACAGTGTATATGTTTCCTGTTTAGGAAAGCATTATTCCCTCAATTGCATTATGGGTACAAATAATTAGCTTAATGGGCCAACAGTTTGCTTCTTCTGTAGTTTATTTAATTTGCCTCCAGGTTGCTTTTTCTGCAAGTATACTGATATTGGAGTTTTGAAAATGACCAGAGAGAAGAAAGCATAAACACAGCTAAACCAAATTAATTTTCTTATAAACTGCATGGGGCACAAAAAATTATTTGTGGTCAAAAACTACTTTGCCCTTTTATCATATTTACACATTCATATTTATGGTGAACAAGAATATATCAACAGATCTCATCAGTTATAAAAGGGTTTTAGAAAACAATGAGGCAGTGTGTTGGTAAGATGATGCAAGTGTGATGCCCAGTGGCACTGCCCCTTGTGCTGGAAAATAGCAATGTTACCTCTGAAAAGACCTGACTTTTTCTGTAAGAGGCATTCGGACCTACATCAGGATTTAACTTGGTCCCAATATTAAAGCTGACTGGAAACATGCAATTTATATGTGATCAAGGTTTTCAAAGATCAAAATATTTTGTCCTCCTGTGTTTTTAAGAAGAGGTGCCCGTTTTGTGGAAGGAAACATTCTGAAATACTTCAGCTGGTTTATACTCTAGTAGAAGTTCAGAATAAAATATTTGATCAAAGCATCAATAAAATTGCTAGGATAATCATGAAATGCATTGTTTCATCACATCACCAAGTAGAAAACTTGGTGGTCAGATTTTCAGCCAGTTGCATTGGATTGTTCTGTGCCTTGAGCTCCCTCGGTATGGCTTCAATTACAACAGTGGCAGGCAAGCCTGGTTGGAGATGGGTACAAACTGCAAATGTTAACATAGCCAAATGGCTTAGCAGCTGTATGAGAACAGTCCCAAAAGTAGCTTGAGCACCTGGCAAGGAAAGGCACCTCAAAGAAGAGTGGAAAGTAGAGCTTGAAAAGCAAAACAAAGCCTCTGATGTCAAGCAAGTGGAAGGTGGACCACCACCACTGTTCCTGATGAACAGGGCATGTGATTTTTAGAGGGACAGTGAATGAATAAATGAATACCTACATGTTTAATAAGAATTGATGCCATTTCACTGTCAAAGATTCAGCTAGGGAATCCGACTGAGCAGTCTTCTTAGAAACCCTTCTTCTATTTTATTAGTGTTTATTGTATATTACTCACTACTTTTTCGAAAGAAAAACCTTCGCTGAATTTGTATCTAGAAATTTGTATTCTGGTTTAAAAGTTGTGCTACAATCAGTTGTAGCATTGAGTTCCATGATTCCAAATGTCTACTTCCTTTAGCCAGAGAAGTTAGTCTGTGCTGAATCTCTGCAAGCAATTAACTTTCCTGCTGCCCCTCCTCACTTTTATGCTTTCACTCTTCTCAAGTTCCCATGGAGACATGGGACTATGTACATACTTCCACCTTTGTTTTCTGTTCCTTTGTCTACGGAAGAATTCCCTTCCCCACCTCTTAAAAAAATTATTTCTTTTCCTTTTACCAGTATGTCCTCATCTCCTTTTAGTTTTATTCCCATATAAACTCCTATTTTAGCATAGCAACTTATATCCTTTTTTTTTTTTGTAGTCCTTCTGAGACTGAACTGTACATTCAGATCCATTCCTTGTGCAAAATGAGATTGACTGAAACCTTCCTAGGATTTTTGATGGATCAGTGACTAACACAGCATTGTATGTACCCAGAGACACTGATCTTGTAGTATTTTGTAGAAGCTGATTCTTTCCTCAAGAACTTAAGGTTTCTCTAGTTATTTACCTACGTTCTCTCTGCTGAAGTCCAAGACTAGCAGTCCTTGTACTGTTCTTGAGGGAAAATAACAATGTCTTCTATGTCTGCAAACAGTTACTGGGGCTTCTTTCAACTGTGCTTTCTTCAGCTCTTCTACTAAGCTTGTTTCTTTCATGTGGAAAAACTCCAAAGTACTTTTTAAAGTAATATTGGTCAGAATGAAGTTAAAAGTGCTGTTCTGAGGAAAGATGCATTTCTGAATATGAGTGGTTGATAGATTTACTTGTACTTACAATTACTTTTACAAACTGGATTTAAGAAACTTGCTCTGTTATATATCCATGAGAGGCACAGAGATGGCTGACCTAACAGGTTATTCAGTAATCATCTCCTGGTATTATCCCTTCTGGTGAATCCCTAAATAGATAAGCAGTAAGATCTAGAATAAGATGCTTGTTCAGATGTACTCAACAAACAACTCTCCCACCATATCTGCTATTCTTGGCATCCTTTGAATACATTATTAGTAGAAAAGACAAGATTAGATAGGTAAGGACATTAAAAAAAAAAAAAATACTGACTAACATAGATGTTGAATAGAGCACATGGTAAAAGGGAAACAGAACTGACCCTGGCAGTTGAACATTTTCTGCTCATGTAGGATATTTGTTTTCTCCTTTGCTCTGGCTTGCAACCCATTTATTGAAATGTGCACAGCTGTATTGTTGAGCTGCACATGTTTTGGGGTTTGAACTGGGGTTCAGAGTTACTGTGATCTTAATACAGCAGGTAGATTCTGGGACTTGTCCTCTGGGGACACTGAAACAAGGACTATTTACCTCCCTATTCTACCTGCAGAAAATTCCCTATGGAATGGGAATGCTAAATAGCTGCTCTCATACTACAGGTGTACAGTGTGACTATATTATAGTGTGTATAGTACTGAGCAAAGAGGGATGAATGTGAAGTCTTTGTATCAGTGGAGGTCAAAATGCATTGTTAATGTTTGAGATCTCTAAATGTGCCAGAGTTTGTACACAACTGTAACAGGAGAGAATACATTACCAAACCAGTGCAAAACAAGGACAGGGGGATTTTTTTTTTTTTTTTTTTTTTTTTTTTTTTTTTTTTTTGAGTGGAGTGAATGGTAGGACAGGAAGATAACTTTGAGGAATGGCTGCCTGCCAGAAGTTAACTCAAGATTTAGTATTTGACATAGTACACCTGAGAGCAAGGAACAGTAGGCAACAGAGAAAAGCAAAGAAAGACAATGAGGGGGACAAAATTCAGTGACCAAAAAAAAAAAAACCAACCCAAAAAAACCCCAGCATGTACTCCTCCAGTTTCCTGTTTCCACTGGAAACATGGATTGTTTCCTTCTGTCTCATACTGGTGACAGATTGTGCAAAATGTATGTGGAGAGCTGGCTGGAACACAGCTCACAGGCTGCCAAGGACCAAATGTGTAACTATTTCAAAATGACAGCAACACAGCCATTAGATATTTGATGAGGAAATCTTTTAAGTCATAGGTTTCAAATCCCCTTTTTAACAGGGGAAGTATTTTATATTAATTTTAATCATTGAGAAATATAAACAGAGAGATAATTTGCTTATCCAAAGAATTGCAGGGTGCTCCAGTCCAGAACATAGAAGAGAGGTCTCTTTTGTGAAACACTCAATGCTTGCAATTATACTGTTTCCCCCCCACCATAATGTAGTTGTGTAACATCTTAATATCAGACTTCAAATTTGAAGGGAAGTAAGGTTTATCATAGGAGAATGTTTGGTGGCCTCATAAAAAAATCTCTCCCTCTTCCCCATTTGTGACATTTGGTCTGCACTGCTGAATTGCTGCTTACTTACCCAGCTTGTTCCTAAGGCAGCATTCACATCAGCTCATAGCAACAATATATCCTTTGAATGCAGGAGGATTTGGAGTGGGTTATGTTTTACAAACTCCCACTGTTTTTATTGAGCTTGGCCACCTAATTAAAGATCAAGTCAACTTCCCAGTGTTGAGATTCAGGATGAAATCTACCACATGCAAGGATGATGAGCCTATCCAGCAAGGGAAATTGAAGATAAAAAAGTCAAAGCTGCTGAAAGGAAGACCACTGGACAAAGTTTATGAAAGGCACACTCTCACTTGCTATGTGTGAGCTGCATAGTGTTAAAAACTAATCAACAGCATGCATCTCAGACTGGGAGAACCAGTTCTCATTATGCTTTTGTCAGCTCTAAGAATGAGAAAGATGTGGTGTAAGCACTGGTGTGGATGCTGGAACTCATGGATTCCAGTCCTGGTAATGAAAAAAGATCACTGTGTGGGCAACTCAGCCCCTCTGCGGTTCTCCTTTTTCAGAACTGAAATGAGAATAGTATTTCCCACTCAGGAATGTGGAGGAAGATTAATTAATGTTTGAAAAGCCAGTCTGCAGTGGGAAGAGTTATATAAGAGCTAAGTGTTTATTAATGATCACCCTTTTATAGAAACTACTTCTTAGCACAGTGATACAGTAGATTAATAAAATGTGCTCTTACCTGGAAAATAAGAGATTTGGGTGAATTCAGGAAGATTCAATCTGTTGAAGAATCCATGAAATTTTGATTTAGCTTCCATTCTAGCAAAGTCTCACTGCAGCCAATGGTTCTTTTGCCTGACTAATATCATGACCCTTTTCCCTCTGCAAAAGTCTGATTTGTTTGAGGAACATGAAATGTCTGCAGTTTCAATTCATGGCATTGCTTCGGACTCTTTTATCACACAAAGTGAATTTGAAAAAATGGAAAAATCTAGACACCAAGAACAAAGGCTGCTGGAACTGCAAATCTTTGATCCTACAAAGGATCTGCTGAGACAATGTAAACCAAATTTATTTGCCTCAGTTCTGGGTATGAAGTCCTTCAAATCAATTTCTCACAAGGCATGTCAGAGATTGCTGTCACCCTTGAAGGCCACCTGTAAGTCCTCACAATGGAAAGGACTCAGCTGCAGAATTACTACTGACTCAGCTTATATTGATACTTGCTTTTTCCTGGTGAGCTGATACTTTTTTGCTGAAGAAGGATGAGTCTCCAGACCCATCTGATTTCCTATGTCATCCTTAACACCATAGCTAAAATCCCTGCAGGATCCTGTAAGGAATGGAGTAAACACCATCATTTTGGGACTTTCTGCAAGGAATGCAAGTCTACTTTTGTGCATTGATCACCTGATAGTGTCCTGGAAATAATTTGACAGAAGTCTTTGAGCAGTATTGGTAATTCATAGCAATAGAATTATTTTTTAACATTCTTCTTCAAGCACATAAAAGTAAGTGGGATAGAGTAGGATACTTGATGAGCTGATCCAGCTCATCTAGCAGATGGTCAATCTGCTAGAAATGTAAATCTCTTTCTCCATTCTAAGTAAAGCTGCAACATTTATGTAATTAGAGGAGGTTACCATTATAAAAGAATTTAAGCAGTGAGCTCTTTCTGGGTTGATGATTACTTAAGTGTTATGCTTTTCCACTATTCCAAATATGGGGAAAGTCACACAGAACTGCTGATATCTTGTTGTTTTGACTCTTGTTCAGCATCTGTTCCAGTGCTTGTCCTTTGCCCTGCAGGACCACAGAGAAGGAGAAGTAGTTTCCCTCTCCAGAATGCACTGGAAGAAAACAAGGATGGTTCTAGAAGAGAGAGTCTGAACTGATGCTTTGGGGAGAGCATGCATCTAACAACAGTCTAGTTCTTCAAAATGTCTGGCAATTGTGTTAGGTTTACATATGAAAAATGAAGGCAGATGCTTCAAAGAATGGATGTGCATATCTATATGAGTATTTTAGTTCTCTCAATATTCCCTCTTCCCTCCTGCAGTAGGTCTCATTTCTAAATCAAGGCCATTCAAAGACTTAAAAAAATCTGTGACTGAGGACAGGACATATTGAACTTCCAAGAAACTTCTGTCTTGTTATGATGATTCTGTGATCATCACCTTGCACAATGAAGATAACTGGGAAAAAATATCTAATATTCCAGATCACTCATATGTATCATGAGCTTGTTTTACATGTTTCTAATAAAGAAAAGCATTTTCCTTGAGGGAGCTTGTAAATCAGAAGAGATTAAGAATGAAATATATTATTGTAATAAGTTTTTATTTACAGTTTTTTATGATCTGTTCCAAAAGGTGGAACATCAGTTAGTGTTTTCTGAGTAGTAGCAGAAAGGAATAAAATTTTAAATTTTATGTATATGTAAATGAATAAATGGGATGAGGGGATGAGGGTGGTTGTTTGTTTGTTTTTTTGGTTTTTTTTTTTTTATTTTTTAAAAATTTATTTGTGGAGTCTTTGACATTCCCAGACTCAGGTGTCTGGAGAATGGAAAGTAAGTATCTATATATCTTGCAGGATACATATTGGGGCCAACTTAAGCTTTTAGGAGTGGATGGTCACAATGCAGGACAGACTGCTGGACATGACATTTATTCCTGTGTGAAATCCCTGAGGTTAATTAAGGTGACTGAAAATGTCTCTGGGAGGAAAAAATTGCAAGAAAGGCACTAAACTTTTTGTCTTTGTTTTCTAGTCTTTTAAAATGGCAATATTTGTATTTGGTAGACAAATAGCTGTATAAAAGAAAATAAACATTCACAAAATGCTTTGAAGATGGAAAGTGATAAATTTTTGAGACGATAACATGAATTAAAAACTTTATATAAAATCAATTCATAAAACTTTATAGAAAATCAATTCATATCTAATGAATCTTATGATGTTGCCTGCCCTTGCTAAGCTCCCTGTGAAAGTGTAGACCTTTCATCACCCCAAGCTGTTTGATTCTGTCCTTAGTATCTGTTGACTTAATCCTAAAAATAAATGAAAGTTCAGAAGCAGTATTCTCTGTCATATATTGCATTGTTCATTGGAGTTTATCTGGGCAAATAAGTATCACTACCACATGTTTTTTTAGCAAGAATCTGTGGATGATTTCCATCTCCTTATCTTAACTGGGAATCTGTGAATAAAGCTATTTATTCTCTTAGAGAAAGCCTTTAAAAAATCACAGCTGTTTCCTTTTTTCAGAGATCAGTAATGAAGAAAATAATGTCGTTTCTTCTCAATCTTGTTCCCGTTGCTGTGCATTGTGCAGCACCACCACTGGAACTGGCATTTCATTTAATTTTATGTGCAGTCTTGTTAGTAATCTTAGCAGAGAGGATTAGGGCTCTGTGATCTGCAGGGACCAAATGCATTTGCCTAGCCTGTGAGAAGGACCACTGGCAGCATGGTGGGAAGAAAGCTTGTTTGGAGACCTGCAGCTGCAGGGCTGCCTCTGTCACCTTTCACCAGTGCCAGCTGGAAGGGTTTTGGGCAGGTGCATGGAGCGCATGGTGCTGTTCTCAGGGGAAAGGGAGCATTATTTGAGAGGATGCTGCTGTGGTTGTAGATCACACTGATGTTTCCATTCTCTCCTCCCCTCCCTCATATCTCCTTTCCATGCAGTCTGTGGCAAGCGTTACAAGAACAGGCCTGGGCTGAGCTACCACTATGCTCACACCCACCTCGCCAGCGAAGAGGGCGATGAAGCCCGAGAGCAGGAGACCCGCTCTTCCCCCGTGCACCGAAATGAAAACCACAAACGTGAGTAGGATCTTCCCTTTGCCTTTGAGATCCTTTTCAGGGGTGTTATCTCCACCCTGTCTTTGCCTTGGGGAGGCTGATGTTATTGCCTGGCTCAGTTGTGAGTGATTGGGACGTGGATGCTTGGAGCTAATCAGCCACAGCTCACACGGGTGCTGGCTCAGCTAGTCAGGAATTCATTTCAAACCCAGCATTATCTCTGCAGCAAGTCACTTTTCCATTACTGCTCCTGTGGGGAGGAGGTGGCAAGGAGAGGGGGGAAAAGAAGAGATGGCCGAGCTGCCCATCATCAAGCAGCCTCCCAGAGGTTCTTAGTAAGGATGCTGAAGAAATACACATCCAGTCATTTCAGGGGACTGCCTTTGTTTTGCCTTTAAATAAGAGATATTTGTCAATGTCTCAGTTTTTCAGTATGAAAATAACCACCTCTCTCCCTTATACCTTCACCTGCTGCATAAACAGCTTACCCTCCACTTTGCCAAAAGCTGCTCCTTAGTTATGGTTTGATAAAAGCTATGAAAACACATCAGAACTGGTCTGCAAGGAGAGCAGGAATGTGAAAGGAGAATGTGCCTCAATTTCCCACACTGGTACAACGCTGAAAGAGATCTAAGTGGTCCAAATCTTTCTGTGATGAGTCACATATGCTCACACTGAGCATAAGGTCCATGACCCTGTTTGTCCCTTCTGTTCTCCTTAGGCACAGAACAGGAAGTCAAGGATGCTGTGTTCTATTACTGATTTTTGCAAGTCTCTAATCCCCTGTTTCTCAGTTTTACATACTATGTGATGTTTGCTGTGACCTTGGGATTTGTGTAGATAGCTTTGTTCACTTTCAAAAAGTTCTTTTGGATCAGCATATGATCTGTGTTATTTTCGTTCAAAGTAATAAAGCAATAAAATGCTTATAGGGAAAAATATGCAGGGAAACACTTTCTAATACCTTAAGAACTGCAAGAAATATGGAAGTAGGAAAACATTTTTTTTCTAAGTGGCATAATTGATAATTGTCCCCAGGGAAGTGTGGGAGGGGGCTTCCTTCCTCCAAAGCATCTGCTACTAGCCACTGTCTGAGCTTGAAGGACTGTTTAGTGTGATCCCATTTGGCAAGCTCTATGTTTCTGTCACTTTTATGCTCTACCTTTTAGTTATTCACATGTTTGGTAGATTCACAGTAAAAGTAATTTTGACTCCTCCAGCTGTTGATAAACTTGAGCTGTCAGTGCACTAAGAGTGACTGCTTGGGCAGGCAGGAGAATGTCAGTGTTCACCCAGTAGCTTTTGTTACTTAACATTTACATCTGTTTTGGAAGTATTTTTCGTTGGTTGGTTGTTTATTTCCTGTGCCTGGAGTAGTCACTAATAGTTACATACCTGAGAGGAATATTGCAAATCTGTACTGAATTAATATTGATAATGGTCTTGCAATGGATGCCCAAAAAAAGAAAGGTAGTGTCCTACACCCTGAATTCAGCTTGACATAGGTGCCAGGGGGTCTCAGTCCTTGTGTCTGGTGCTTAGGAAATGATAGAAGTTAACTAGAAGAGCTATGGTAAGGTTAGGAGCAGCTGACTTTGGCCCATGATAAAAAAGGTGCATTCTACACTGTGGGAAAGAGTAGCATGAGAGCTGCTTGGCCTTGTGTTCCCCCAGAGCATGTGGCAAAGGGAAGCTGCTGATGCACAGATCCACAAGTGGGCAGAAATTTAGAACCATTGGGATAAACCTCTCTGATGCCCAGATTCCTGAGTGGAAAGCATAACCAGCCAGGAGCCAGTGAGCTATGGGCAACAGCCATGCAAATGTGCAGATCAGCCTTGGGGAAAATCCCAGATGCTGGAAGGTAACTGTCCCAAATGGCTGAGCTGTCACAGTGGCTGCTTGTTCCCTTTTTGCCTGTTTGTTTGTTTAGAGCCTTGAGCTCGGATCTTGCATCTTTGCTCTTCCACTTGGCAATATTTAATTTATGCTGCCATTTATCTTCCATGTGAATGCTAATTGTCCACATTGCTAATGTGCAGTCATTAAATGGTCCCTTTGTACAGGGGGATGGTGGGGAGCCAGAGCATCAGATCCTTCCTCTCCCCTAAGAACTGCTAGGCATGTGTTATGAATTAGATTTGACAGGTCTGCGGCATCGTAGGTCTCGAGCTTCAAGAGTCCTCTCTGCGTGGGCTTGGGGGTGGGGTAGGGGGAGGGAGGGAAGGCAGGGGGATGTTAATCCAAACAGCTAATCCACAACCCACTGAGCAGGAGGACCAGAGATATGGTGCAGAGTAGGATCTGGTTATTTGCCGAGCAGTGTGTCAGAGATATGAGCAGCCAGATTTAGAAGAGGCAGGGCAAATCAAAGCGGCCCTTTGGAATTCGTTGTGCCCTAGGAGGTGAGCACCAGGTCAGTAAAGTTCAGGAGGGTGGCTGCAGCATGAACTTCCTTCCTCTGGACGCTCGTCTCCTCTACAGCTTCCACTCCTTGCACAACCTGCAGTAACAGCAGCCTTGGTGATGCAGGAGGGAGCAGGGCTTCTGCAGGATTCAACTGCTGGTGCCCTAACTGCTGCCAGATCAAGACCTGAAAGCCTCTTGTCTTTCTGCATATTCAGTCCCCTCTATTTCATACACAGACCAATTTGAGGAGGTCAGAAAATTATCCAGAGATTGGAAAAGAGATGTAGATAGGAGGAACCTACCTAAAACTGAGACCCATTGAATAGGTGAGCATCAAAGAACTGGGACTGGCCCAAGTCCCACATCTCACCTCCTTGGCACATCTCACTGTCCTCGACTGTGTAGAAGGTTTGTCTGTTTACATCTCTTTACATCTCTGTCTCCTTCTGTTCTTTCTCACATATAGATTACCTGTTGCAACTTGAAAGATAGTTCAACAGTCAACACCTGTTGATTTGTTTGAGCTTTAGTGGCTTGCTTTTTATGCTTTATCTAGCCTTTTGACACAAATAAACAGCCCTTCCTTGGTGTCTAGTCTTGCCTCTGCCTATACAAACATTTATTTCTGACCTACTCTCTGATTTTGTTACCTGAGTATTGAACTGTGAAAAGGAAATTACAGAAAACCCTTTAAAAAGTCAACCCCCCATTTCCTCAACTCCACTGAAAAAATAAATGATTCCACACCATTTTCAGACTTTGCTGGCTTTTCCTCTACATGTTGGCACCGAGACCGTGAGATTTGTGAGCCCAGGGTGCATCCAAGCCTGCCACAAAACACCTGCTGTTTTATTCCATCTCTCTCCATGGGTACAGGCCAGCTCTGGGGGCAGCTGGTGCTCACAAATTTTGAGGCACTTCTGATATAGGAATTACATTAGACTTCTATCTATTGAAATGTCTCTGTGAATGAGTGTACTAGTATAAATGCTCTTTCTTAATTCCTGGGAGAATAGGATAGTGTGTCTACATGGAGAAAAACTTCCTCTCCTTTAAAGGAGAAGAGTTCTCAGTGGCATTTTGCTGTGTGAAATGTTGATTGCAGGCGGCTGTGCAGGAGCAGCAACTGAACAGCATCTTATGCCCACAAGCACTCTGGCCAATGACAGGCCTAAATGAAGTACATTGTGCTGAGTGCAGGTTGATCCATTGTGCAATACATGTAGTTAAGGAAAATGCATTCCTGTGCCCTCCTGCCCCTCTGCTAGCTTAAGCATCTGCCCTGCAAAACCACCTGTGTACACTATTTCATGGCATCAGCCTGTGGTGCCCAGTTCCATCACAGATTTTATTATGTGGATAAATCTCTACTGGAGAGACCAGCCAAAGTTGTTTGTGTACTCTAAGCATAATTGGATACCCAGTCTCCAGAGATAAAAAATTAATGTGCTAACCTCAGTGTGCCTCCAAGCTGTCCTCCAGCTCCCCCACACAGTCATCTCTGAAACATTTTTATTTCCATCCAGGCAGGGGGCTGGCCATGAATAAATGAGGAGAGTCAGCCCCTCAGTTGGAGACAAGCTGTTTGTTCCTCTCCACAAGCAGCATCAATTTGAAAAGCTGCATCAGGCCTACTTTTCCCTGCCTCAGTGATGATCCTTGCTGGGGCCATGGTGGGAGCTACTTCTGAATGGAAGGATGCATCAATGCCCACCTTGCAATAAGATACCCTGCAGCAGGTGCTTTTCAGTGAAAATATGTACATTACCTTGAGTTAACTTCTTAGTCATTTAATCTGTTTGGGTTTTTTCTCTTTTCAGAGTTTGTTTTCATAAGGAAAACCACTCAAAATGCTAAAAGAAACAGTAATGATTGGAGTGTTTGAACTGTGTAAAGATTTCCCTTAAATCCTTTTTGCAGCTGTAAATCACTGAGACTTTTGTGAGGGTATTTTGCAATGCTGAGTTAAAAAACAGATCAGTTGTTTAGAGTTATGGCATAGTGGAAAATCCCAAAATCATCTTCTATGTCGACGGAGAGCTAATCTGCAACCCACGTTTTTGTTTTTTGTTTGTTTGTTTTGATTGGAGTCATGGGGTGGTTGTTTTGGTAATTTGGTGTTTCTTTTCTATACTGCCTGGACAAGGACTAAAATGTTGCTGTTGATGTGCAACTGTCATTGAAGAGAAGCACCGAGTGCTTCTCAGTAGTTTGTGGGAAAATATTTCCAACCTGACTAATTGGTTTTTGGAACACATGTGTTGCTTCAACAGCACATCAGCTCTCAATTTAGGATTAATGTATTTGTACAAATACATCATTAATGTATTTGTAGGGGTTTTTTCCTTTTTCTATCTCCCTGCGTTTTCTGCCTTATTTTTTTCCTTCTCCACGTAGAATTCGAACCAAGTAAAATCCAAATGCTTTGACTGAATTTGAACTGAATAGGTGCTCTCTGCCTTCTCAAACTCCTCCAGTGGGTAATTTCCAGATAAAAGCCTACAAGATGTTGCAGTGACCTAATTCACGGCACTGGCCATTCTCACCTGAATACTGAGGGGTGCTGCCAGATGGACATTATAATGGGCATTATAATACCTTCTTGAGGTGGGATATGTTATTCCCTTAGGGAAGTGTGCTTCAGTGGCCAGGCGCCAAGTCTCTACAGAGGCACCCCTTAAAGTCAGGAAATCTGTATGTTAAGATGTCAGACTCTTTTGTCTGCCTACTCTATATCTCCTACTCTAGTGCTCATGAGGCACTAGACAATTACAAAGTTTTACTCCAAGCAGTGGGTTTTTGGCTGATGCTTTAGGAGTTCCTGCAGAAGACTCTATAAGGTCAGTGCACAGAAATTCTATTAGATGCTGCCTTAAGGTGGAGGAACACTGATTCTCTAAATCTACTGAATCCAATCAGTTGAGGCTGTTATTTTCCTAGCTGTACCTTCCAGCTACCTAGCTCACCTTCCACCTCTTCCATTAGCTGTTCAACTTAAGGGCCACACTGATTCCTGTAAAAGAGATGATCAAATGATCTTCCTTTCCCCACACTTAGAGGCTTCCTCTGACTTTTACAGATGTACCTCCTTTTCCTAGCACTTCTTGTAGTGCTCCTTGGCTGCACTTCTTTGTGAGCAGGGGCTGTAGGAAAGGCAAATGTTTCAGAGTTGCTAAAAGTTGTGCAAAAGCAACAGCTTCTTCTATCCCCACACTACTAGCTAACTCAAAAAAGGAGATAAAATCCAGTTACTAGAGAGACCTAGCAATACTTTGGGTGGGTGGTTTGCAGCACCTCTCAGTAGCATATCCTGCTTTTCTGGCTGCCAGCAAAAGGGCATGCCCATCCCATGTGGGGGAGTGCAGCGTGGGGAGCCAGAGCTAGTGGAGGCCATGGGGCTGTGGAGGATGATTAGCACAACTCTGGGAACAGAACACCAGCCATTTCCCAGCGTTACACCCAAGTTCCAAGTGTGTTTGGTAGAAAAACAGCACCACATTGACACAGATGTGCCGCCTCCAGCCTGCTGCAGGGCCCTGTATCAAGTGCACCAACACTTCCCAGTTTTGGGCCAGCCAACATGCTTATCTCTGGTGCTAACAACAGAGTAAGTGACTGGCAATTTCCTCTCATTCAGTTTGATTTACACTTCTTCCTGAAAAACGGCAATGAAAAGCCTATGCACTTAATTCACGGTGAGGAGTCCGTAGAAATAGCTGCGCACATCCCTGCCTGGCTGTGTCCATGTGAGAGAGCAAGAGCCTGGGGCACCCTTGAGCTGTGCATGGCCTGCTCCTCACCACAGCAGCAGCTGTGTTCTTTCTTTGTTCCTCCCCAGACAGGGTCTAGCCTTGAGCACAGAAGCAGCTCCCTGGTCTGCCTCTCTGCCCACCATTGCTCGCTGTAGCCAGCAATAACAGGGACAGAAGGGGCTGCATGCCCAGCCAGCCATCTCCCTCCTCTTCCATCAAAGAAAGCCACAGTCCAGGCACTACTTTTCTGTTGCCTTCTCCTTAAAGCCATGTTTTCATTTAATCATCACAGTGTAATTTCTCTCGTGAGCCTGCCTGGCCTGCACTGAGCCGTTCTGAGCAGCAAGCGGAGGGGCCGCGCTGCGATTCCTTCCACGGGAGAGCAGAGGCGGGCGGGCGGCAGGGCCAGCGCAGCCAGCCGGGCCCGCGGTCACCATGGAGACGGGCCAGGCCTGCCCGGGAGGAGCGCTGGCAGCCGGGGGGCGAGGACAGGCACACGGAGACACGGCTCGGCATTATCTGTCACCCAGCCTCCAAGGGGCCTGGCCACTGCCAGCGCAGGCTCTTGGAGGAGCGCTGGCAGCCGGGGGGCGAGGACAGGCACACGGAGACATGGCTCGGCATTATCTGTCACCCAGCCTCCAAGGGGCCTGGCCGCTGCCAGCGCAGGCTCTTGGCCGGCGTTCTCCTGCTCAGGCAGGCTTACCCTTTGCCAGGGAGAAAAAGGGAGGAGCTGGAAAGGAAAACTGGCCCCATCTCAGACAAAGAGTCTTGTAAATGAAACAAAAAAATCCCAACAAACAAAACACCCACAAAAAAAAGTAAGTCCACCCCTTTTCCTCCATCATGAAGTGTACTGGCTTGACTCAGGCCTAAATGCAGGGTCCTGCGGTCTCTATTGTGTTCTGAAGATTCTTGTTGCAAACAGAGTAAATGGCCTGATTCAAAGCCCTTTGAATTGAATTGAAAACCTCCAGTGTGCTTTATTGGTTTTGGATCAAACCCAGAAGAAACAGGTAAGAGCTGCACAAAGTGTGCTAGGAAAAATCCCTTAGTGAATGCATGTATCTCTGCCTGTAGCCAATTCTCGGGAATCATTGAAATAAATGATGCACATTGAAATAAATGATCCCCACCCCAGCAGCAAGGCATGCTCTCCATGCATTCTCTATTGCCTTCCCAGCAATGTGGGTATGACATAAAACAGGGATAAAATGCTGCCAAACCTAGATGCATATCTTAAATTATGGTTCAGTATTGTGCTGTATTACCTATAGGCTGAAGAAATATATGTGACAGTGATTTTTTTATCCAGGAGCAGAAAACTAGTATTTCTTTTAAGCACTTGTTCCACCTCACAAGGTTTTGAAGACTGTGATCCAAATAATCAAAATAATTTCACACAGAAATCATAAAAATGCATAGATATAAGGTTCTATTTATTTGGGGGTTTTTCTGTATATATTTAAGGGTCACATTTTGAAGAAAAATGATTTAAAATATCTGTACTCTGAATTTTCTGTTTAAAAAACAGAGACAAGGTTTCCTTCTTCTGAACTTGCCTTCCATCAAAGAAATTTTCTGCAGCCCTGAGAAGTAGAAAACTTCTAATCTCTAAAAAGAGATTTTTATTGAGTCATGTGGCTCCAGGAGATGATGTAGAAAAGAAAATTCCTCAATTCTTGATTTTATTTCACTATAAGCAGCTTGCTTTTATTATTAAATTGAAACTGCGTGGAAGATAACTTACAGGGTTTTTTTGATTGCTTGGGAGGGGCAAAGGGAAGTTAGAATTCTCTTTAGAGCCTCTGCTTTCAAAATCAAGAATGCACATAAGGTATTTTATATATTTAAACTCAGTCAGCTTGTTTAGTTTTCAGGTTTTGTCTACAGAACAAAGTTACTGTGTGATATACTACATAATTTATGTAATTTAACAAACTTTGCTAAAAGACTACTGTGAATGATGATACCATATTTTAAGTAGTTCTTTATTCTGCTCAGCTTGTTATAGCTTGAAATTAACTTGATTAGGCTGAGAAGAAAAAAAAAGTTTGAGAGTAAATGCGTACCAAATTTATTTGGAAATACTGACTTTGTTTTCACTCTGCATCCTGTCTTCACGTGAATCATCGTTCAGGTTCAGGGAAAGTACTATTTGAACTGTACAGATCTTTCCATGCCTCTCCTTATTCAATTTTTTAAGTTTTAAAGTATTTTTAAAAAAATTTGATACACAATTTTAGGGGAGATGTAAATGAGGACATCTACATTCTACATTCAGGTTTCATCAAAAGATGAAGACATTCATCTTTTGATGAAACCTGAAAACAACCCTAAGTTGAAACGGCAAGAGGCACTGATTTAAGTACACCTCCTATAAGCAAACTTTAACTCAGGCAATACTCAAAGCTTCTCAGAGCTTTTGATCTGTTTTTGCAGTTTGCAGTGTAAAAGAAAATCAGAGGAGTTTTGAGTAAGATCGGACAAGGCCATGGCTGGTTTTCAAGCCATTGCTTTAAAACAGTTTCTAATTATGGGTGAGTTGTTTTTTTTTTTTTAACCAAATCCTTGGAGGCAGTCACCTGATCTAAATGAGTCAACTCTCTGCTAGAGAGTTATTTCTTGCTAGTTGAGCTATTTTGCTTAAACTTGCACCTTCTATTTGTTGATCACCTTATGCAAAAAGTGAATACCTAGTTAATTACTATGTCTCAGATGAAAAGCAGCAACATTACCCCGACGGAAATTGTTTTTTCTTGTTTTAAAATCCATAGTTTTATTGATTTAGGGGTGAGATCAGGGTTGGGCTTTTCCTGCATGATACCCTGTTCGTGAAGATTACATGTTAAATCTTGCCATTTTTCCTTTGTTTTCTTATTCCTTCATCATTTGTTAATGACAGTAAAATAGAACTAGAAACTCTGAGGATATATGCAAAAAAAGTTCCTTTCAAAGTAAGAACTCTGCCATCTGAAAATCTCTTTATTCTCAAACCTTCTGTGATTTAGCCTGTGACTTAATTCACTGTATGGTACTGAACAAGAAAATAAGCTAAGTCAGGTTTGGTTCTTGTTTTGGCACACATTAGAAAAAAAAAAATTGAAGAGAATAACATTGCCTGGCTTGTTTGGCTTTAGAGATACATCATTTAAGATATCATTAATGTAACTTTGAGAACTTCTCATCTGTCTATGACTTTTTAGGCCTGATATCTCTATCACTCTCTATAAGTGAGCACACAGACACTCAGATTAAAAATTAAATAAATTGGAAAAAAACAAGGAAGAAAAGAAAGGGGGAAACAAGGAAAAGAAAGAGAAAAAAGAATAAGAGAAGAGCAACCAAACCTGAAGTTTATTTCCTTTCCAGTGGTCTGGGAGAATCCCTTCAGCTTTATCATACTCAGCAGATACCCTCCATCTCTCTCCCACAATGCAGATGGATTGAGCGGTGTAGGTACTTTTGAGTCCCCCTGTCCCATTTCCAGTTTGACAGTCGGTGGATCTTACGGCCATAATTGGTGTGTAAATAAATTTAAGTCACTATATACAGAGTGTTAATTACACCACTGTGAACAGTGGTAGAAGTGGAGCTCTTTCCTAGGTCTGCTGGCTGGCACCCTGACTGCTTGTGGCCTTGCCACAGGATTTTTGTGTGTTTGAGTATAAGCCAGTTTACCACTCTACCTCCAAGTCTTTCACCTTTAAAATGCAATGCAACCTTACCATGAGACTTAATGAGGGTCCAGAACACTTTGGTTAGATTCAGTGGCAAAAGAGGCTTTTGATCTCACTGAAGGTTAATAATAGAGTCTTCATGTCTGTAAGGCACTTTAAGAAACTTGGATGAAAGGTAAAATAATTTAATAAAGGACAACAACAAAAAAAGTCACTGGATTCTGAGCTTGCTGAGTTTGCACTGCACATGGACTGTCTGTAGATGCAGAATAATATAAAGAGGTAATTACTTAACTTTTTCAAAATGGAGCTGCAGTGGGAAATGTAAATGTTGGGGAGGTCTGTTTTTTATACACAAAATATGTAGCAGCAACAACTTTATGATCATTTTGTTACAGCTCTTAAAATGAGCCGGTGTGCTAGACTTCCACCTGGTTCCTGTTCTTTTTTTGCTTATCTTGCATATATTAAATGCCTTCCTGGAACAGACAAAATGCTAATCTAACACTGGAAGCTTTTCTCTTTTTTTGAGGAAGTTGGGAATCGGTCAACCAGGATCATTTTAGAGCAAAGTCCATTGTTTAGTAAATACTGTCAGGATCTCCATGACCACACAGGAAGATAGTGATGTATTTGCAGCCTTATAGGTTAATTTTCTTCTTAATTTCACCTTACCTGGAATCTTTTAGTTACCAATCTCCAAAAGTTCAGCTGATCAACATCTGGAAATAAATGAATAACTAGATGCACCCAAACCAGAAAAGCAGATTGAACTTGAAGGAAATTTTAATTTTAAGTGTATGTCTTGGACTGCTACCAGAAGCCCTTTAGAATGTCATTGTTCTTTGGGGGAAATTTGAATGTGGACAAAAAGACCGTTAATAAAGGCTGTCAAAACATCTGTTAAAAATCTGCAAGTTACAAAATATGCATTAAAAACATAATTAAATAAAGATGGTGCAGTTTAAAGTTCTTCATTCTCTCATTTGTAAAGTTCACGCAGTAGCTTAGGCCAGGTATACCTACTGGCATATAGCTGGAATTTTTTATGTTAAAAGGAATAAAGACAAACAGCAACCATTACCTCCACTCCCTTCCCCAGTTCATAGAGTGTACAGGAAGATGTTTTCCTTTTCTGGAGAGCAGAGGAGGGAAATGGCTGTTGTGAGCACGAAAAAAAGGACATTGCTGTTCTGCTCAACTAAGAGGAATGCAGAAGACCTCTGCCCTTCTCTTCTTCCAAAGGGATCTGCATCCTCCTTTACTTAAGATCAGTGTGTGTCTGCTCCTTTCCAAGTATTCCTAGCTGGAAAATAATAATATAGCCTTGCTCCTTTTCTCTTGGCTGAAAAAGTCTTTAACTCTTCTGGTTGGGATGTCTGCCCAGGCTCACTCTGCACCTGTGCTTGGTGCTAGTGTTGGACCCTTCTTGCTCATCCAAGGGAACATGACTGCTACAGGGGCCTTAAGTCTTGGGTGAAACATCCCCAAATGGCTTTACCTGTGAATATTCAAGAGCTTTTGAACCAACCTTCTGGCTAAAGACACTCTGCTACTTAGAGATGCAGGCCCCTAAGAAGCTACTTGAAAAAAAACCAGTAAGGGTACTTATTCCCCCATCTTCCCACTGTTGATTTTTGAGTTTTGGAGACTGTATTTTTCCTTTATGAATTTGTATTTTGTGGGATTATGATGATGACAGCTGCCTGAAAAACCAAATTTGGCTTACTGACAACATAGGTCTTATCCTGCCTTAGGGATTGCCTCTATACAAGTCCCTGAACTGTAAAGGCATATCTGGAAGCATGTCCTTGAGAAGGAGCAGCCTGGCTGGGATTATAAAGGAAATAGTAAAGGGCATTTCAGGCAAAATAGAGACAACCCAGGGTGTACTTAGAATGGAGGTGGTTTATGCAGTTCACTTTTTGTTCTGATTGACAATGTTTTGGGAAGACTGTGGCCTGCAAACTCACTGAGCTAACACCATATCACGGATGAGGGGCAAATGGTCCAAGTGAATGCTCTTGTAGTAAATCTGATTTCTAACCCAACTACAGCCCAGAAAGGACCAGATGGGGTCATCATTCCCAATAACTACTGTGACTTCTGCCTCGGAGGCTCCAATATGAACAAAAAAAGTGGCCGGCCTGAGGAACTTGTATCGTGCTCAGACTGTGGGCGCTCTGGTAGGTGACTCCTTCTTGCATCTTTCTTGTACAAAGGTTTTTGTGATTTGGTTTTTGCACCTTCTGAAGGTTTTGAAAAAAGGCATCATATCTGGGAAGGGATTGAAGATGGAATCTTACCTCTTCTCTGTGTTTGTGGGAAAGGATGGCTGAGAAACTTTTATATTATAAACCCCATTATTGGATTCACATATTTAAGCTAATGGGGTCTTATGAAATAATGAAGTTTTAATTTATTATTGGCTTTTGGGAACATTGGTACATGTACTAGTTGTTCTTCACATGGAAGGAGAAAATCCTATGACAATTTTGCAGAATGGTCTCTGTCTTTAAATGCTGCAATTACAACTATAAATTACTTACAAGATTTATGAAAGTTGCATGACAAGCATTCCATTGATTACACATTTCATGCATTTCTTCATCCAAAAAAGAAAGAGGGAGAAAATTACAGGGTAGGTATGGGGCTAGCTGTCAAGAATTATCCTCTTATAAGATGACTATCATTAGTTTTGTTTAAAGAGGTTTTTATTTCTCCCTTCCCTTCTCTCTTTTTAAATGTAGGCAATTGTGTCTTTCCCAATTTGAGTTGTCTTTATTTCTGGGCTGTTGTTTTCTTCCCTCCTTTCTTAGTTTTTTTATTTTATTTTCTTTCTCTTTTTTTTTTTTTGGACAACATTATACCAGCTGAACAGTTATTTATAGCTCCCATAGGAAGTAGTGGTGGTGGTAGAGGGAATTGGGAGACCTTAAACAACTGCATATTCCAGCATTGGTCCAAGTTTCCACTTGTGATATTTTTGTTTTGTGATACTAGTGGTAATAAGATGGTGATATAGAAATCTGAAAACCAAGGAGGCCTTGAAACTCAGTATGAATGCTGCTCCTTCTGTACTGTAGTCACTGAAAGATGTCTGTTGCTTCATGGCTGAAATGTGATGTGGAATGTTCTCATGCCAAGGAAATGGCCTTTTTATGCTCCTGCTGAAATTCATAGTAAGCCTATTACCACATTCAATGGGAGAACGATTAGACTCTCACTGAAATTGCCTTCTGCAGTTGTTGTGACCTCTGAAGACATTCTGAAATTACACTGGTCACCAGACAATCAATGGCAACCCCTTTGGTTTTCTCCAGGGGCATCCTTACGAATGCTGTGTCAGAGACATGGACCTTTTAGTGTACACGTGATTGCTTCTACCAACTAATGGGGAAAGTCCATGGAGTCTGTGGTGCCATCTTGGAAGATTACTGCCCTTTGCCTTGATTGTTATATTTCAATATAACTAATTTCAGCATCCTGATATGGCACAATGAGATGGAGCCATATTTTATTGCTACTTAAACATTGTTATGGTGGTTATATCAGAATCCAAATACATTAATTCCCTTGATTCCTTAGTGTGATAGAACAAGTAGATCAGCCAGTAGCCTAAACTGTGCCAAATCAGTTCCATTAAATGCTATCCTTGTACAAATTCTGACCCACTTGGGTCATTCATAGGGTCTGCAATGCTGTGACTGATGTGTGATGAAAGTGATTAAGGTATAACCACACACTAATCTCTAAACTAAAACAATGAAACCTCTTTGGTGGCTGACATCTTTCTCTTTTATAATAAAGGAGAATATTTTCATTACACTGAAAGAGAGGTCATGGAAATTATATTGCTTCTTCTGTTCACAAAGTCAGTAAAATCACATTTCTACAATATGGTTTATCTGCCAATTATTTTGTTATATCCATTTTCTTTTTTGTGAACAAGACTTACTTCTTTCTGTTTCAAGCAATGCAGTGTACTTGTTATCTGGCTGATTCCTGTAGCTGGAGCAGGGAGCCAACAGTTGGTTGCCTAAGTACATGCTACTGTTTGTGAATAACAAAATAGTTGTTCCCTAAAATCTCACGCTTGAATTTTGTTGGGGCACAAGAGATATCTCTTTCTCTACCATCCCTAAAGAAGGAATTTGAAGGTCATACTATTAATCACATAAAAAGTTTGTCTGAGAGAGAAAACAAACCTCAATTTCACAGATTTCAGCATTTGACTTCTCTTTTTAGGAGTCTTCTTATGGTTGTTGTTGCCATTATTGGTATTGTGTGGAGAATTTCCTGTTCCATCTTGAAAGTTGGATTGACTCACACAAATTTGAACTTTCCAGTGTTTCCCAAGATGGGATACTTCTCAGTTGTTTTAGTTGTTGAACTGTATATATTAGTTTTGGGGTTTTTTTATTTTTGAAGGACGTGCCATGACATTTGTATTAAAGTATTGGTTTAGGTTACTTTCACTTAGTCTTCAAAATGTATTTAATTTTGTCTACAGAGGAGGTTCTTTAGGATCAGGTGAAGAATGGGGATAAAAAGTATTCCTGAGGTTGATGAGGTATCTAGTGGTTTACATCTCCGTAGCAGAACATTTGTGACTGTCGATGCCGTTGTGCTTAGAGCTAACAGTGTCTCATTACTTACATGGTCTAAAAATATTTTTAAATTGATCTAAGTAATCATGAGGAAATATTTTACTGTCTTTTGAAGAGAGGAAAACATGATTAACCCTTTCGCTGCTGTAGCTATGGGCACCTGTGGTGTTTGTAGATTTTCTCTTGGAAAGAGAAACTGATCCTTTGTTATTTTCCTTACTGCAGTTCTACCTATGCTATGTTGTTGGGGTGCACGGGCACATACAAGCACACACCTATGAGCTTGATAGTCTGACTTGCTTAATGATAATGAAAATGATGAAAAAAATGATGATGATGATGATGCCTTTTGCTTAACCCATGTGCTGATATATTCATCATACATGTCAGCTCATTTGGGAAGAGAAGGCAGGAGGGACGAAGCAGCGGCAGCACGCACTACGGAGGACTTGTTCGGTTCCACGTCAGAAAGCGACACCTCGACCTTTCATGGCTTTGACGAGGACGATGCAGAAGAGCCTCTCTTGAGCCGAGGAGGTGGCTGTGGTGGCAGGTCTCCCTCTGCAGACAAAAAGGGCGGCTGCTAAAATAACTAAAAAGACACAGAAACTCTGAGCTGTCCTTTCCACTACTAAGATTATTATTATATTTTTCATTTTTTAGGTCCTCTTGGGTTTTTGGTTGGTTGGTTTTTTCCCTCCTCCCCCCCTTTTTTTTTTGTTTTTTGTCATTTTTGTTATGTTTTCCCTGTGGGGGTGTACACTGAAAGCACAAGCATTTAAAGCTCTTGACAACTACTTTGAAGAGACAGAAGGTTTTTGATTTTCCTGTTTTGGTTTTTCTCTTTCTCTTTTTTTTTCACTTTAATTTGGTTTTATCACATCTCCCCTCCTTCTCTTTCTCTTTGGAAACATAAAAAGTGGATTTAATATTTTTTTTAATAGTGAGCAGAGTTGATTTTCTTGTCTTTTAATATATATATATCAGCAAACCACAAAAAATACAGATGGGTTGGAGAACAGAAAGTAAACCCAAATAGTTTTTTTAATTATTATTATTATTTATATATTCTATGTATTATTAGAAAAAACTACTTTTTAAATAAAAATAGAAAAAAAAATCCAACAAAAAAGCAATGGATGTCTACTTGGTAATAGAACTGTTTCTAGAGAACCACTGTGGGCGGACTCTATCAGGGGACAAGGAAACCCTTGATGTGATGGCATCTGCATCTTGAGATTTTGCACTTACTGTAGCATGTGAAGTCTGGCTCTTACATCTGCTACGCTACAGCCTGAAAATACAAGCAGCACCATCGAAGACCACGGCCTTGGGGAACACATTTCCATCTCCTTTGGACACCTTTACACTCAATAAATCTCCTCTCTGCATCCCTTCATGTCTTCCCCACACTGTTCCACTTTTTTTTTCTTTTCCTTCACCGTTCACTTGATGGACAGCAATTTCCAAGCATAGAGGTGGAATATGAATGGCAAGTCATATACATCACAGAAAAAAACAAAAGGAGGAGCAGAATCCTGGAAGAAATGACATGGAAAAATACCTCACCTATTCTTTTCTTTCAATTTTTAAATTTCAATTCACAGCATTTTTTCCTGTGTTGCCCTCGTTTTCTCTCTGTAGTGTCTCACAAGACACTTTATTTGCTTTTTAATGGCTTCTTTTGAAATAAACCAAAGCAATACTAATTAAAGTTCCAAGGGCAATGGAGAAGAGAGTGACTGCCTTCCCAGCGACTTTCCCAGAAAGGAGGAAACATGCAGCAGGATTTGAAAGGTATGTCCAAGCTGAAATGTCTTTCACTCAATTGCGAAATTTCTTGCCCTGGCTTTTCAGCAGACCCCTGACTGAGCTTTGTTGTTGCAGCAAGTCCCATGGATTAAATTGTATTATACATATGGGCCACATTCATGCCCCTGGTGAAACTAATGGAAGTTCTGTGAGAGCAGGATCCACACTTGCGTACAGTCAGAAATGATGCAGAAGGAGTCAGTGTGTAGTTATGTTTTGCTGTCCTAATGCAGGCAAAAATCTCCCTGGAGCAGGGGCAAGTTTAAGTTTTAAAGATCTATTTTTACTGATGTACATAATGCAAACAGGGTGAAATCATGACCTGATTAAGAGCAAAGGCAACACAGACAGTTCTCTGGACAGTGCCTATTCCTTAAACTGTAGGTGTGTGTTATTGATACCAGAGTAAAAGTCTTAGCCTTGCAATAAGGAATTTGGATATGTACAATGAAACAAGCCAGACCAAATGTACCCTGTTTTTCCTGCTTCTTTGCTAGGGTAGTCTGTCTGTGAGAGCAATTTCAACTCCCTCCTCCACCTTCCAACCTTGTAGAAAAAAGAGAAATAATTCAGTCTCTTGATTTTTTTATTGTTCTCTTTAGACATGAAATGAGCAGTGGCTAAATTCTGCTTTTAGGTATACAGGCATAAATCCAGAATATAAGCTAACTGATGTCTAGATTACATTAATAATCCACGTTCAGGATGCTGTTAGAAAACATTACAAATTCCTCTGTATGTGTACATCAAAGGCCAGAGCCATGCACACTTGCCAGGAAAGAGCCTTTTTTAAGGTTTCCCCATTTTGATAATTCTTTTCTGTGTTGCTCCTGATTTATTGTAATCAATCAAGTGTCAAATCAATTATATTTTGACATAATGCTGTCAATGAGAACTGTACTTCAACTGATAAAAACATTGATTTCTTCCACAACCAGTCCTTTTTTTCATCCGAAATAGTGCAAGATAAATAGATAATGTTTTGCTACTCTGCTGTATTTACTAAAGCTCAGTCCTTACAGCACCTGAATTAGGTAGCTGCAACCTACCCAAGTACATCTTTCAGAAGAACTCCCATCACTGTATAAACTGCAGAACAGGCATACTCTAAGTGGAGTTTTTCCAAGTGGAGTCCTTAACATTGTCTTTTGTGAACCATGCCTAACGCATTGTGGGCTCTTTTGGAATACAAACAATAATCAGATGCCCATAATTCATTAAGTCTTGAATTAGTTTCACAAATGCAGTTACTATAACAATACATACAGTCTTAATCCTTTTGCAACTAAACCACCCCTCTTTGTGACAACTGGGTAGCACAGTACCCTCAGAAAGAAGTCACAACAGCTCATGAAGTGTATAAAAATTGCAGGCTGACATATATTACAGATAGCATAGAAAATATCCTCACAGTTATTTATATCATTACTGTGTATATGGATGCTCACTCATTCAATACAGTCCTAAAAGACCAAGTAAGATAATATTAATTCATTTTTATGTAGTGAGAGTAGTTCTTTAATTTCTCAAGATGCCTTATGAGATTGAGATAACCAACATGAGTTTAGTCCAGCAGGATGAGCAGTATGGTGCTGACTGTAGGAAGGCTTTAATCTAAGTGAGGACATTAGGACATAGAGTTGGAAGCTAAAAGAGTACTTGTTTAAGCTAGGTTGTAAAGTAGAGTTAATGGTGAATATGGCATGGAGTGATAATATGGAAATAAAATATTCTCAGGATATGTAGTGCTGGAGTGAAGGCTGGGAAGAGGGAAAGAAGGTTGGTAGTTCCTGAGCTGAAGGAAGATGAAAGCAAAGCAAAGGGGCTGCTGCGCAAGACCCTCTCATGAGGGGAAGATGACAATGTTAATTAGGCAGAAAACATATAGGAGGATGTTTCATAAGTGAAATTAAAAAAAAAAAAATAAAAAAGAAAGGACTCTGAGACTAGCATAACCAACTCAGAAATGAGAGAACTGCACAGTGTCAATTGTATCTTAAAGGGCACGTAGGTCCCAAACAAAACTAGGGAGGCATAAAAAAAGTTTGCAATGTGAATTCTGTTTTGTAATTAAACATTTATCTTTGAAATCAGAATGAATTGTGATGCTCTTTATTCCCCAGTGATTTCAGCAATTCAATTGAAACTTTCTGTTCTTCATAAATTCTTCAAAGGTGTAGTCCTTCAACTAATTACAACCCTGGCTATCCCAGTTCTCCAGTTCTCATCTTCCAGATGTCCTTCTTATTACAGGAAGGTTGGCACAAGGCTTTCCAAAGAGTATCCTGAAACACATGTTCCAAACAAACCACATACCCAAATAAGACAAACCCAATGTGAAACGTGAACAAAGGGTTGTTTCATTTCAGGCCCTTAATGCAGACTTTTCTATGTTAAATAATGTAAGCTGTCTCCTCAGGCACCTTTCCATTGCTCCATACTAAAGGATCTCAGAAAACACACATAGTTTCTGGAGTCATCCTCTGCTAACTCTGATTCACAGATGGGTGCAGGAGAATGAAGGAAGTGGCATGTTGCTTAAGCAACTGATAGGGGAGAAGAAAGGCTACAAGGAGTGGGCACTGATCCGTAGCCTATTCCCTTTTGAAGCATTTAATTACTTGAAAATTTTAGCAGGGACTGACCTCAGCTCTTCCATGAAAACAGTATAAAATTTCAAGCATGATAATATACACTGAGAAAATTTAAAGCAAATACAAGATTCTGGCATAGAAGTTAAAAAGTAAAAGGAGAAATGGGCATGTGGTGGAAGAGGAACTGAAATCTAACTTGCTTCACTTTGCATCTCTTCCCTTCACCCAGACACCCCCCAGTTTTATGGGCTATATTTTTATTTATTGAATATGTAATGGTGCTTGAAATAACATCATATATATGTGGTAAGGTCATAAATGATGAGCCTAGGCTGATGAAACAAGGGCCAGAGAGAACTCTACCACTGACTTCAGAAGGATTACCACTGGGCTTTCTTAGCTATTGCTTTTATTGAATGAAACCTCTCTATTAATATGCTTGCTGGTATGGTGTAGACAAGCTCTGAGATGGTCATTTGTTTCAGCAGAATGTGTTATTAGAGTCCCCTCCCCGCATTGTTTTGCCTTTGAGCTTTTATATTAGTTATTCATTTTGAGTTCCATTTTGCCATGTTAGAGACCTCAACTTAGGCTCTTGATTGAAGACAGAGACTCAGTTTGCTGCCTGCTGGTGCATGGAGAAAACAAGAACTGCACCCAGAGAGTCAGAGTCCAGACAGTGCTGGGGCACCACTGTGTTCTCTCATGCCCACTTTGCCTTTCTTTGGTTAATTCTTGCAATGATACTTTGAGATGGGCCCCAAAATAATAGTTCAAATGCCATAAAACTATGGAGCTTTCAAAGCCTGGCTCTTTGTGCAATTTGCCTCTTCCCCATGGCAAGCAGTTTTAGTGAATCAAATCCTCAAGCAAACATTGTATTGACCCCACTGGGAGTCATCTTATTATAAAAACTGCAAAATATGCCCAGTGTGTTTTGTGTTGCTACATATGTAGATGTTTCCAATAAGCACCCATTTCATATTATCTTTATTTTTTCTTATTTATATGAAATTTGTAGCTATAAGTAAAAGTATGAGGCACATGCATGAGTTCATGCTCACATAGGGTTATTTTGACAAACTTCTGAGTGCAGGAATTCAGCTGGGATGAGTTTTTGCTGACTGAGCCATTACAATAAACCCTACCAATCTTTGTTCTCTTTGCCAGATATCTACCAGTGTTGAAAAAAACCCCAACCTGTATAAATACCATACAATACTGAAATTGTGTCAGAACTATTTTGATGTCCCTGTCTGTATTTCCACAAATGCTAAGTTGCCAATTTCAGAGAAGAAAAGTGGCAAAAACATTTAGGACAAAACCCAGCTCTTGGGGTTTCCAGGCCTGATAGCTCTGCTAAGAAGATGCTGCCAGTTCATATCTATGACTTATTCTTTTGGTGTCTGGCAGTTCCTAAGATTTTGGACCTTCATTTAGTCTAGAACTGATATGAGACATGTGGGAAGATATGGGAAGAGGCACTTGAATTTTGTGAAAATAGAGATGATTTTATTTGCTATCTAATCCTGCTCAGGATCTTAGCAGTATGTAACTTAGTCAATTCATGGAATAAATGCAATGAAAAATACAATCTTTCATTCTTTCCAGAAGTTATTGCATTACTGTCACCCCATGTGTATTGTTTAGACTCCTGAAAATGTCTTTTGTGCCATGCTGTATATGCTTGTGGCTCCCTACAAATAATTAGTAAAAGAGGAAGGTAATTAGGGCAGGATTTCATAAGCAAAGGTCTTAACCTCTACTGAAGACACAGCTCTCTAAGCTGAATGATGAAGGTTATTTAATAATGTTCCTGAGAAGAAAGATTGACAGTGTGCAGTGCCTTTCTTGTCAATATGCTTTTTCTTATCCTATTTGTTTGCTTTGTGTTCATTTATGGCTTCCACAGTCAGTTGAAACTGAGTCTGTTGAGCTATACTTTCAAGGAACGAGAATTCAAGCAATGTTGGAAGCTTGGTTTGTGCTGTTTCTGGTTTTTTTTTTCTGAACATGTGCTTTTTTTTTTTGTCTGCTTGAGTTTGTTTAGTTTTACTTTGTATTGCCTTTTCCTCTGCAGTCAGCCCTGCCCTCGTGGATTCCAGCAGCCTTCAAGCAAAACATTTCAGAAGAAGACCGAGAGAAGCCAGGATGCTTTGATACTTCTTTCCTTGCCCTGAGTCGTCTGTACCTGAGTTCCATCTGGCACAGGAGTCTGGACTGTGGGAAGTTGGCTGCCAACTGTTGAGAGAAGTTCTGGGGATGCCCTAAGCTGGTGCAATACAAAGAAGTTTTTTGAAGTCTTGATTTCACTTTCTTTTAAGTGTGTGTATAAACCCAGGTCAGACTGGAATTGATCTACAGTAGAACTGACTGAAAAACAAACAAACTGAAAAAGACAACTATTTTATTTATTTCGATATTTAAGAAAGAAGTGCTGAAGTTGCACAGTATTTTTGTTTGAAATACATTTTACTTCAAATTTTAAATGCAATTTTGTGAAGACATGAAATTTTAAAAAGCACTTACTGTAAAATAAAGACTGAATATTTACTTTAAGGAAAAAACTTTTTTAAAATAATGAAAATAAAGGTCAACTCTGCTCTCTCTCTTACTTTAAAGAAGCCATTCATACATGTGCTGGGTATCTTTGTTTTTTGAAAATTGGATGTGGTAAGTGAAGATTGTTCTGATTTATTTTCTTTTTAATAATATTATCCTGTTAGATGCTTAAAATCTACTTTGCTGTACTGTGTTAGGCACAAAAACTGTTGGAGTAGCAAAGACCAGGCTCAGTGGTTGAATTTCTTTGTTACCAGATTTTGTGTCCATTTCAAAGGACTGTCCTCCCAGTAGGATTGATCTGTGTCTTCTGCATGGCAAAAGAGGTTTGCTCTTGAGCAACTCTGTGAAATACTTCTGCTGAAAGAGGGCTTTGAGAATTGAAAACAACTCTGATCATTTTTGTATTATTTTTTGCTTTGGTAATTCCACAGCTGATTTTGAGTTGGTTGTAAGGGAAGTATCTAAATGTTAGGTGCCCTTGGCATGGATCTAGGTGTCAAGAATGATGTCATATGTAGAAAACTTGTGTATTTCAGCCTTTTCTGAACTGGTAGTGGACTTTGAAAAGCATACAGGTGCAACCACACATCTGCAATAAGCAACAGGGGTTACCATGCAGGAGAAAAATACGAGTTCCCACAGCTGCAATCCTAAGTTGTCCTGTGAGGCAGCAGGGAGGGATGGTCACATCCCAACTTCTGAATCATTAGGCATTGTCCCAGTGGAAAAGGAGGGTTTTGTTGGCCAGATCTACATGCAGTGGATAGCACAGGTCTGCTCATTGTCTTGTGTGACGAGGTCTAGGAGAGATGCAGGATAGCCTTGTGTCCTAGGAGAAGAGGAATGGACTTGGCTCTGTCTTGCACCCCTGCTACAGAGGAGAAGCAAACCGAGGGCAAAGCACACCAACAGTTATTGGGATTGACCCTCAGGGTTTAGGCAGACAGAAATATAATGTGGCTTATGTTGTCTTTCAGAATGGAAAAACTATGTCCACAAAAATGCATGTTGACTAGGTGAAGCTGACAGAAAACCTGATACTGTTTTGTGTTTCCTGCACATCTAGAACACAAACTCACCTCATTGAGAGGTTTCCATGTATCAGTAGCAGCAGATTTTTTAGTCTTCTCCCTCTCCCTTTTCCCACTTCTTCCCAGATTAAAACATAAAGTCAAAAATAACCATGTAAGGTAGTCCTGCTCAAACTGAATTAAATGACAATTTGTGTCCTAATTGGGCTCTTTAGCAGGATGGGTTTGCTTTGCTCATGTTGTTGATTTCTAAACATGCAGTGGGGAACTGCCTCTAGAGAAAAAAAAAAATTTTCATCAAAATATAAGACGCACAACTGTAATGAAGATTTGAAAACTGTAGGGTCTGTGTTAAGTTTGTGTAATATTTCTTCCAAATAAAAGTTCTGCTTCTAGCACCCTACTGTATATTCCTCTGTAAATATTACTTCCCCAAAGCAATTCCACAACGTCTTTTTTTAGTGCAAATAATCTTCTTTTAAAAAGACATTGTTGAGTAACATATATGTACATTTACTTTTCTAAGTTCTCCATTGTTTATAATACTCTCTTTGAAGCTCAAAATAAAACTTCCTCCTCTATTGATTTTGTTTCCCTTTTCCATTTTGTAAATTATGACTTTTGTCCCCGGATTTTGTTTTGTACTTCCTAATGAACCATGGCATTAACCAAGAATTATCTTAATTTTTCTCTTTTACTTTCTCTTCTACATTCATTGGACTGCAGAAAATGGTCCTGTTGCTTGCTATAGAGAAGGTAGGCAGGAAATAAAAAAGTGTTTCTGTATAGGGCTCATTATAAGAGTGTTTTCTATCCTTTGGTGATATTAGAGGATCTTCCTAAATGTGTTTGTATTTTAGTAGCCTTCTTTATGAGATTAGTAGAATTGCATTAAGGTAGTCTGGAGTCAAAGGTGGAGTCTAAGCTATATGACAGCTGTTTGCATAGATTTTAGTGACATTGCCTTAAGGAGTCTTGCCCCTACCTGTGCCAGTTTCCATCCAGCCACTGGAGTAACTGGAAGCTGTGATGCCCTTTGCATTTCACAGTGCTGGCATGAACCTTCCCTTTCCCCTTACATGTATTAGATTAATGATATGGCTGTTCAGAATGAAAAGACAATGAGGAAATACTGTTTTAGATTTGATGCTATCTTTTTAGGAAACTCTGTGTGTGACCTCTTCCCTAATGTTTTATTTTTTATAAAACTCTGTTTTACAGATGGGCTCCTCCCTGTCTGATTCTTAACATCTGTGTGACAGACTGTGTCTTTGTGGCAGATATTTAACTACTGGGAGGGAGGAAGGAAGGAAACTGCTTGTGGCACCAGTGCACTAGGTCATCTGCCATTTAACATCCATTGCCATTTTCATTGTCCTCAGTGTGATGATGCACAGTGCAGAGTCAGACATTTTTGCTAAGGTAACCAGGAGTGAACATGCATGTTGAAATTGGCCTTTATGGATGTCTGTCAACACCTGGTTGAGATGAATAGGATCCTTCCCACCACAGCAGAGCTGTTGTTATAAGCTGTCAGAGTCCAAGCAATGTCTCCACATAAGTCTTATTAATTTGAATACTTTTGTGCCTTTTTATTTTCTTTTCTCTTTTTCTTTCTATATTTTTTTTTAAAGTCACAGGTCTGGAATTAGAAATGTTAAAGAAAAAATTTAGTTTTGGAGAAACAGAATCTGAACAGATAAGCCCAGGGACAGGTTTATGCTGACATAAATAGATCTTATTTTCTTGTTTGGAGAATGGCTCTTGCCAGTGAGAGTGAAGGATGGCAGCAGGAGGGACTAAAAATGCTTTCAGCACTGCAGCAGTCAATGGGTGCCCCCAAAGCTGTATTTCCCTGGACTGAGATTGAGCTGAAGGCTGGCAAGTCTGAAGGCTGGAACCCTGTTTTCTCTGGGTGGACTGAAAACAGCATCAGCTAATTTGCTTTGGCCTGAACTAGAATATTGGACTGGTTTAAGATTTATTCCAAATTTTTGCCTACAATCAGAAAAAAGAAAATCTGATTAAATTTGCATCTTGGATTTGTAAACCCTACTTGTATTTAAATCCATCAGCTTATAGATGATAAAGAAAACCCATAACACTTTCTTTCTAAACCCAAGCTTTTAATTCTCATTAGCAATGGCACAGACTTCTCTGTACCCCATCCCATCCCCGGTGTTGAAGGTGGATGAGTAAGACCTCAACTACATCAGGCATGCATAGCAGAGCACATAAGCAATGACTACTGGGCTGGGTGTGTCCAAATTGTGACTCGATGTTTTTAAGACCTCTATTATCCCTTGGAAATTGTTGTATAAAGATTGTATTGTTTGCTGCACTAAAGCTGGACATTTGCCATAGTTAAGCCCTAACTTTGATTTTAATGACATAATATGAGAGCCATCCATCTGTGGCACCTCACCAGAATATTTTGAAGACCTAACTACATTGTCTGCTGTTTCAACAAATGTTCTTGCAGTGCCTGTTAGAAACTTCTACTATCACAGCTGTCATTTCATGATGTTTTGTCTTTGCAGCTTGTAACTCTGCATGATTCCATGGGGGGTGAACCATGGTGGGAGAAGGATGGCATTTACCTTCATGAAAGCACAGATTTCTGGAGCATGGTGTTGTGGCTGATAATGCCATCCATAATTAGAAACAGGTTTGCTTAATTTTGTCTGAGGCAGCTGTGGTAACTTTAAATTATGTACAAGCCAACCGTGGCACTGCTAAGGAAAAGGGAACATGATTTAAACACCGAAGCTGGCCAGTGGGCTAAAGCTTTTGGAACTTCTGCTTCCTACCTGAGGGAGCTTGCAGAAGGTACCTTTCTTTTTTTTTTTCTTTTGCAACTCAGCTGATAGATGGTACCTCTTGAGTAGGAACAGACACAGCCCCCCTTCAATGTCTTGAAATTGAGTGGTTTGGGATTTTTTGGAGTAGGGTTTAATTTCTCAGTGCTGGTCATCTCCTATAACCAGTTGTCAGTAATACCTAGTTTATATCTATGTTTGCATAGGTATTAAGAGTAATCTTTTATTTGGACTGAAGCCTCTTCCTATTAAATTTCTTCAGTCTTTGCTGTTAAGTGTCCTTTTGTCAGTAACTTCATTGGGGACTGCAAGTAGTGTATGAAGATGACCAAATTTTTCAATACAGCCTCCCTTTTTTGAAACAAAATAGAGATTTTAAGTAATACTGGAGATAGTTTTGTCAAACATCACTGCAGACTTAGCTTGCTATTTTTTATTTCTTTCCGTAGCCAACAGCCATTAAATTCTTCACGTGATGATTTCAGGAATCAGTATTGAGGCAAACTCCCCGAGGTGAGAGGAAGTCATTGGATGGGAAATAGTGGAAAGCCATCCTGTCACCAAAGGGGTATTTTTATTTTAGTGTTAACCAGTGTGACATAGGTTTCAAATTCATGTAGCAGTTTGTGCAGTAGAGTTTGCATGGAATGGTTTTAAGTCAATGTTGGAAAAATTAATTTTCCCTGTTGGTACACATCATAGCTGCTTCATATCAGTGCTCTGCTGGGAGTGGCTTAAATATGTTAAACAACACTAAAGTCTTTCAGCCCTTTCCCTGGGCTCAACAACTTGTTTAACAATACAGTGAATTCTGGGTCAGAAGTCTCATCCTTTGCTGGAATATCTGGACTTTGGATTCTTAAAGAGAAGGTTCCAGGACTTCTCAGATCTTTCTATATTGACTGTGTCTCTGAATGCATCGATCAGTCTAGAGGCTTAGGATAGGTTTTTAACTGTCCACAGACTCTCTCTGAATTGAATTTGCTGTTGTAATGTTCAAGCATGCAGATGGTCCAGAATTGTGTATTCCTTCATCTGGAGAAAAGAACTTTCCCTGGCTTAGGGAACTTCATTTCCCTTGCAGCCTCTTCATTAACTTCCTCTCCAAGGACTGTTTCCTGACCTCCATTAAGGGCGAGATTTTACAAGTACTTAGTGAGCTGAAAGAACAGAGATAAATTTCCTAAGGACATCCACAGCCATTATATTCCTCTGTGGCTATTTACATATTTACAGGTCTGGCAATATGTGAAGAAGAATTAGTCCCCATTAGGCTCAGTGTAGCTATCACTGAGAATTGCCAGGCATCTTGTGGCTGGTGAGATCCCACCTAACAAGTGAACATTGCAGGTGATGAACACCCTCAGCAACTGTTTAAAGTGAAAGGATTTGGGATACCCAGAGCTTGGTCAAACCAACCCATAGGAGAGGATTTCCCAGATTCCTGGCCATTAACTGAGCACTGAGCAACAGACCTGCTGGCCAATGGAGCAGCCAGTTAAAAGCAGGGTCAGAAGAGTCAGAGATTGTTGTAGTACTGCAGAAGATAATTTCTTTAATTAAATACAATAATATTCTACTTTTGTATAGGCTTTGTTAAATTATACCTTTGGTGTTGAAAAATAGCGAGACTAATGAACTGCTTAATGAGGGACATTAGTGTCCAGTGCCATGGAACTACCTGATTTCTTGTTTGGTCTGACAAGGTATTTAGCTGCTGTGAGTTATTGGTTGTGTAGGTTAAAGCAGCACTACTCACTTGTTACAGGTTAAGGAATGGCCAGGGCTTTGACTTAACTAATCTGGGCTCAAAGGTCTGGTGAGCTCTAAGAAAAGAGATCATGGATTTTAATCACGTGGTCTTCCACTGGAAAAAAAAATACAAACCAACTTTTTTAATCTGTGTCAGCATTTTGTTGGACATTTACTCAAAAAAGCCATTGAAACAAGTGAACTGAAAAATACCATGGTGAGGATAAAAGATTTTGGTTTGATTCAAAATGAAACACAATCTCTCCTCAATGAAATGTCCCTTTCCTATTGCCAACTGTGCACAGGCTTGAATGAAACATTTAATTTGCAACTATTTTTTCTCTTTCTTAAAAACAATTCCCTTGAGTTCTTTTGAAGCAAGGTACTGCTCCAAAATGAAAGTCCAGCTTCTTATTTGTGAGACACTGGTACAAAATGTCTCAACCTTTCTGAAAATCAGTTTTTTGCCCTGCCACCTCTTAATCCTTTCTTCCCTCCCACTTACTTTTGACTGAAACTCCTTTGTTCAAATTCACTCCTTCACTCAGATGTTTAGATCACCTTGAAGCTGCATTTTTTAGAGAGTAAACAAAGACATTTCACTCCCTCCTACCCTGCTCATACTGATGCTGTTCAGCATGTGCTTATAGCACTTACTTCCCTCTAGATATTGATGTTGCTGGGAGTTTGGTGGGGAAGGAAAAACTGGCTGTCTTGTTGATGAAATCTCTATTGACACTTTAAAATTCCCAACCAAACAGGGGTTTTCACTTACAGAGAAGGGAAAAAAATCAGTGTTTTTCAGCTTCTGGCACTGCATTACAAACAATGGAGAGTGTGCATGGGGATCACTGCCTGTTTGGCAGCTGAAAGGGATTCCTTAACTCAACAAGAGACTGAAGTACCTTGGTCCAAATTGGTCTTGTTTGTGTTGAGTGAGGCAGTTCTACTTATGTCTGAATATACAGTCACATTAACAACAGTGTGAATTATGCTTCTGTGAGAAAGACAGGCCTCTTGCATTTTCAGTATGTACACATCAATCATCAGTCATTTACCCATCATGTGCTGAATATCTTTACCTAGATGTTATGTGGTTACCTCATGCAAGAGCAATGAGGTCACTGTCTATGCAATGGCATGGTTAAGTTCTGCATAGTTAAGTTTCTTTAATATCAAAATTTAAACAATTTCTCTGGAGTTTGCCATTTGATTTGAAATTTCTGGAAACCTGCTGGCAGGGAATTACTCTAGAGTCATTCCTTAATCTTTCTAGAAAGTTAGTCCAGAGATTAGTAATACTGTCTCCTTTTCCCCTTTCCCCAAATTAATCAGCTTGACCTGTTTCCAAGTTTCCAAGTGTGTTTATGAGATGTCTGTTCTGTGACTCATGGGTGAAATCACCGCTGGAGTTCTCCCCACAGTCCTTGGTGCTTGAGGAGCACCATCCTGGTGCAGTGGGGTTGTCTTGGTGCTCTCTGAACTGACTGGGTGAGCATGGCCTGGTTTTAGTGAAGAGGTGTCCTTGTCATGGTACGTCACCTTTATCACTCTCTCCTGCTTAATCCCAGCGGAGGAGCCCCTGTTGGGAGTGCTCTGGGGCAATGACATGTCTCATCTACTGCTGCCACTGGCTCAGGAATCTTTTCAAACGCTGCCTTGATACCATGAGCAGCTCTGGGCATTGCCGGGCAGCCCTGCAGGCGTGCTGCCATCTGTGGCTGTGTTAGCAGGGCAGTTTAACACGAGAGCTACTGGGCAGGGACCAGGTATTTGGACAGCAAATGTGGGTTCAAGCAGGTAGCGGAGTCCTCGTTCATGTTATAGAGAGGGGAGGAGGGGAAGCGCTGATATCTTATTTTATGGGGGATTTAACAAAGGCACTGTGCTTGCAGAAGGCTATTCAGGCTGCCATTTCCCTAGCATTTTAAATACCACCCGACTCCTCTCATTACAGCTGGGGATTTTGGCTCTCCCAGGGGGGAGGAGATGTTCTAAATGGGCTGCCAGGGAGGTGGATTTAATGCACTAGGAAGAGCTGGCTTCACCAAGTTAAAAAGCAAAACAAAACCCAATCCTCCATTCCTATTTTTAGTGTTTATGACCAAGTATTTTTGCTTGGTTGCTCAATTTGAAAGGGTTTAGTGAGCCTGCCAGTTGATTGAAAGCTCTGCGGTGTGTGAGCTGGCCTGGCTGGGGAGCCTGCAGTGCATAGCGACGAGGTCGGAGCTGTGCCGGAGGTTTTTTTCCACTGCAGTTTGTTGAAGGGTAACGAAAATGTCCCCGGGGCAAAGGGGATGTTGGCTTTGCAGGTTGTGGTGATTCATCTTGCCTGGATAAGCAGTCTTTCTCCCATTCCTGCGTTTTCATCTCCATCTACCTCACCCGCACTCCACTGCGCATCCAAATGCAAGGCCAGCCCCTGTCCACGCAGGGCTTTCGCTGGGGGTCTCCGGCAGCAGCCCCGGGGAGCGGCACCGCCTGGGCAGCATTAGCATGCAGTGCCGGTCCTCCTGCCCGGTTCATGTTCTATAAATGGGTTCATTCTCGTCATTAGGAGCGATGTCCCCAGCATATGGAGTCGGTGCGGTGCCTGCAGGCAGGTTTCCTTCCTGTTGGCGTTGGGGAGCGGCCCAAGCGCCTCCTGGCAATTAGCAGATCGTTACCCATAATGCAGCACGCGGCGGTGCAGCCTGGTGGTTTCTCTGGAGGTCACTGTGACCTAATTCACCCTCAGGAATTGTACAGCGCTGGCATGACTTACCAGTGCATTAACAAGCTGATGCTTCAGTACAAGGTTATTTGAGTGCTCCCACATTATTTTTCTTAGGCAAGAGCTAGCCATTTTGTCTGGCGGCCAACAGTGGTTAATGGGGGCTAGTCCGGAAGAAGAGGGGGCCGAGGGCTGTCTGGTTTTGAGATGAGCCATCGGGGCATGGGGGATCTCTTTGGCTTTAAAGCTGGGCACTGTTTCTGGCACCTCAGGTTGCAAACGCTCAGGGCTCAGTTTGCTCCCTCAGTTCTGTGTTCCCACAGCGTGTTCCCAATGAAAAGAGCAGCCTGTGCCAGGTGTGCCTCAGTCCCCAAGGCTCGGCTTCAGAGGGGAGGACAGAGGGATGGGCCTGTGCCCCAGATCTGCCCCAGTCTAAACCTCTGGGAGATATGAAATGGAGGTGCAGATTTCAGCCTGCCCAAGCAGTTTTGGAAGGGCAGGTGTGCCTGGCCAGTGGGGACCACCCACACAGCAGCAGAAAACTTGGCAGGGCTCATCCTCCCTCTGGCAAACCTGAACACAGGGCAGAGGGCCTGGCTGCAGCATCACCAGCCCAAATCTGGGTGTTCTCCAAGGGCAATGATTTGTGTGCACCAAAGTTAATAGAGACTATTAACTTTATTAACTAAACTATTATTAACTATATTAACTAAACTATTATTAGTTTTTAGAGACTTTTAAAATCTCTAATTTATTTTCATTTCTCCCTGCTAACATATGTATGGCTGGATTGTGCGTGCTGAGGAAGTGGCATACTCAGGGAGAGGCACACACAGACCTATTGCAGTAAAACTCTTTTGAAACTTTTCTCAAGGAATTTTCCTTTAAGATATGGGGCATCTGCTATCACGGGAATGGTGTGTGGGAAGTGATTTGCCTGACAAACCATTAGGAATAACTCACTCCTGGCTTGTCCCTTTGCATGCTCCAGAGGTCACCCCTGAATTGCACCCAGCTCCTCCTGCCACCCTGTGTCACACAGAGCCACACTGCCTTGTCCACAGCCCATCTCTTTAGGTGCATGTGGGTCTCTGCATGCACATTTGTGCATACTTCATTTTGTTTATGCACATGAGTGGCCTCAGCCAAGCTTTGCTCTTCTATACCCTCTGTAACCCAGGCTCCTTATGCCAGCTGATGCTCTCAATACTTAAAATGATTTCTGAGGAAATTATGCAGCATTGTAGAGTCAAAGCTGTGCCTGAGTAGAGCTGGTGAGTGGACTTTCCTCAGGCAATGAAATTTTCTGGCAAGTGCCTGGAGATGAGGGGTCTTGTGGCAGGAACTTATTCCTTTGCTCCTCACACCCTTTGGTGTTTTCATGGGTAAAGAAACAGCAGGGCAGTGCAGGAGAGTGAGCTGCAAGTGCTACCTGCCTCACTCCACCATTTTATAACTTCCCCAAGACACTTGGCCTTGCTTTCAAACACAGGTCTGTCCCGCTTTCTCCAATTACACCTGCCAGACTGCAGCTGGGGCTGAACGACCACCATTCGCACAGGGGTTTTATTTATCCCTTGGGCAAACAATTAAAGTGGCCTCTCTTGTATCAGTGCCAAATATTTGAGCAATTGCTTGTAATTTATATAAGTTCTTCCTCTGGAACTGGCAGTACTGAGAAGCAAACCACCACCCCCAGAGTGCAGCTGGCTGCCAGTCCTGCTGCTAATGCAGCAGAGTGCCCCTTCTCTTTTTGTGGACTCAGTTCTGTCCATGCTGGCCAGAACAACTGTAGGGCCAGAAAATGAAATAATAGGAACTGTAAGCTCTTCTACAGCTGAGTGGTTTCAGAGATCCATCAATTATTAAAGGCATTAATTCTTCCACAATTACTGGCACGTTGTGACATATTAGAATAGAGGAGAGTTGGTCTCTGATCAAATCAGACCGACCAGACTCTTCAGTGAAACCACTGAGTCTTTTTGGACTCACTCCTTTAGCAGAGTTGGCAGTGCTGGAACACACTGGGAGAAACAGCTAGGTTTTCTCACTTCAGCCAGGACACAGAAATTCACAGTGGTGATATTTCTTGTCCTGTCTGATAATAATAGACCCCAATGTGGTGCCTGTGAGACTTTCTTTTGTTTGTTTGTATGTTTTTCTTAAGAAGGGGGTGAGACAAGAGCTCTTCACCTGCAGCCTCCAACATCTACCCCTGTCTTGGCTGCCAGGAAAGCTGTTTTATTTTTCTATAATGAAATACTCCTGCTTCTCCATGTCATAGAGACAGTGTGGCAGGTGGTGCCTTGGCTCCTCACCCCATGAACACTTTTGAAGGCTTCTGTTCATGAGTCCCTCCATTTGAGCAGGCAAGCATAGGTCTCTAGACTGTAACACCTTCACAGTGCAAGATGGGAAGGGCCAGGAAATGCCAAGAGCTCCCCAGTCTCATCCCTTAGGAATGTTTGGTCTTTTTGTGAGAGTTGCAGCTTCTTTAGCCCTGGGATTCTGGCAGAGCCAAGTTCTTCAGCGTTCCTGGATAGTCTGAATTTTTAAGGACCTTTTTTAATCCAGCTGTTGTTGACACTGTGTATCTATAAGCACAGATCTGTGTCTATCTTCTTAGACAGACAAATGAAGGATACCTTTTTAAATTATAACCATAAAATTATATCACTTATTAGATCTAAAAGTTTCCCTTCTTTTGTACAGGTAATGGTAATAATTCTGTCAAATTATGGCAGTGGCCACAAGAGACCTTATTCAATCTTAGCAGGAGGAAATTTTGCATTTTCTTTGCATGTAAACTTCCATTATTTGGATGGGGCTCCTGTGACATAGGCCATTATATCTGTAATATGTATTTATAGTTGTTTAAAGACCTGAAAGTTTATGGAATAAATCTGATGCAATATAGCCAGGAGGCCTGTGAGTTTTCATCACAGGCTATTGATTAAAAAGCCCACCACTACACTGTGAAGATAATGGAAAGAATTGGAAACTGGGTAAACATTCCTTTTATTCTGTATAAATAATTTCACATTTGTTTTTTAAAAAGAGTATTTGCTTTTTTCCCCCCTCAAGATAATCTCTGCCTTTGTTTGAAAAAGGTTATTGATTGGATTGTTAACTTAAATAGTCTGTGGCGGGTGTGACAGAGCACATGGCTGCAATTAATCTTGCAATGCAGAATCCATTATTGAAAAAGCACTAATGAGCCATTCTAAGGCCTTCACTGGTCACAGAGCGACTGGAAGCAGCAGATTGCTCCTGCCCTTTAATGTCAGTTTTGGTCTTTAGTGTTATACAGCCAGTGTAAGTAGGAGAGATTTTTGGATATTTTTAGGGTATTTATGTTAAAATTATCCTTCCCATCCGCCTGCAATTGTGCAGCAGGTGCAGGATACAAGAAATGGTCTCTGAATGTGCTCACCTCCCCGCTCTTCTGACCAGATGTCTGGTGGACATAATGTACAATTAAAGCCAGTGGCATGTGAAACACTGATGTCACTATAAAATATGGTCTCAGTCTTAAAGTTCACATCCAGAGGAGAGTTTTGACAAAGATGAGAGAGCTTTCAAACCTGATCTACACTTTAAAATACTGTTTTAAGACAAAGGGATGAGCTGTTGAAAACCTCACTTCAAGTTTTATTGTCTGTGTCAGTTGTTTATAGCTATTGCAACATAGCAAAAGTTTAGGTAGACAATAGTTATGGTAGATTAGAAACTGTCAGTGTTAACATATTGCCTTCTCCTTCAACAGAACTGCTCCCAGGGTGTATTTTAGAGGTCTGTCTATTGACTTCGGTGACACCATAAATATGTGTTACTTCCTCCCCCAATTAGATCTGCAGAGCTGATACAGACTTGTGAGAGTGATCCAGGGTTTGCCAGGGTGGAGCCATCACCTGAATTATTAACTGGCTTTCAGCTGCAGACTCTGCTGCACACCTTGGCCACAGCAAACGCTGTTCATCACACAATTAGGTGAAATAAGCCTGCTTCTCCATCTTAAACACAGAGCAAGAAGACTGTCAGCTCTCTGGCTTGGGTGCTACCGCGGTGTCCATAACTTGAATCACATTTTGGACTGCCTTGTGTGTAAAAGATAATTGTGGCTGGAATTAGCCTTTTTATTTTTAAGGAAAAAAGAAAGGGAATTTGAATCTACCTGTAGTAGCTTGCCACATGCAGCTACAGGACTTTGTCTTCAGGTATTCTGACACAGAAGGAATGCTGAGAAGTTCTGTGATATGGAGCAGGGATGGTGTTCACTAACATTGCCTCAGGAAGTCTTGAATGTGTGAATTTTCTCATAGCATGTAAAACACTAGGTTTTGAACAAAAGTGGCAGGAAAAGAAAGAGATCATGAAGAAGGAGAAACCAGGGAGGAAAGGAAAAAGAATTTTAATATTTTGAGTATCTAGTGGTCTGCTTGCCATATACTACAGTGCCTCACTATGCTGATAGCATAAGTAAAAATAGTCTTTCCAATGACATTAAGCTGGGATCATGGTACCAAAAGGAATGTTGCTTAATTTGAAAGAGCATCTGACTTAGAGGCTGAAGAAAGGCATTCTTTTTGCCTTACACGTGGTATAAGCCCTGGGCTAACAGAGAGCAACCTGCAGCTATGCAGACTCAACTCTTGCAGTCACAGTACTTGGAGAGAGAGCCTAATGGAGTGAATGAATTGGTATGTTCTTGCAAAATACTTCTGCTTTGCTACTAGAAAGAAATCACTGTGGCCCTCGCTCTATTCCTAATTTTTCTAAGGAATACTCCCACAAGAGCCCATTTCTTTTAGGCTTGTGGTAGGTGTGGTTCTTAAGAAGTGCTCTGTAATATAGGCAGGATGTTTCACTTCAAGGATGAAGCACCACTGATGTGAGATGCCACAGTGGAGACCTGCAGAGGTGTTTTTGAGCTAAATGAGGAACAAAACAGGCAAGACTGATAACTGGAAGAGAGCAGGAATGGCTATAAAGGGACAGAGATAAAGCAGTGAACAGGACCTGACCCTCATGTTGTGTTAGAAAGGGAGGGTCCTCAGCTGGACTCTGCAATGAGCGATGTGTGCGCACAGGCAAGTGAGCATGTGAGGATGTGCATGCATTTAGCTGGGATTTATTTCTGTAAGTTTGATTCCATTCTTTTGTTTCTTTTCAAACGTGACTGAAGCTATTTAAGTCTGATTAATTCACCTCCCCATATGAGTTGTTTTCTGTGATATATTCCAGCACTGTGCAACGTTTCTGGAAGCAACTCTCTGCTGTTGGGATGCATTTCTCCCTGATGTGTAGCATGGCACATTTGTTCTATTTACTGGTGTTGAAATAAGGTTTGCATTCAATGTAAATCAGATCTGGAGAAACATTTCAATGTCATGTCAGGTTCTGCTAGTTTGGTAGTATCAGAAAGTATATGTGGTCCTCTCAAGTAAGAAAAGGCATCTTGTCACATCTCCTTTTGCTTAGTTGCAGTCTCAAGGCCCCCAGAACTTTAGTTGATCCACTGTAAATCTCAGTAAAAACTGTCACTTGTTTTGTGCTGACATTTCAAGGGCTCCAAACCCCGTGATCTTCTTAGACCATCTGAGCCCATCAGTATTGTCAAGATGTTTCTTTATTCAAAGGCTTAAGAGTGATATGAGCATTTCATGGATCTCTCCTTCTCGAAATATCTCCTTTATTTTCTATTCAATTTCTTTAATAATTATGCATATACGTTTCTTTGCTGGACAGGTTTAGTTGTTGTAGCACAACCATACAAATATAACTGGAGAACAAAAATTCTTATTACAGCATTTGGTGGTATAATGGACACACAAAAGAAATATATCCCCTACAGCAGTACTGCCTTATCCAGCAATTCTCAGCAACTCTTTGCTTCACTAGCTGGAAAATACAGAAAGTTTTTGTAGGGTGGTGATGGGCACTGTGATGATGCAGCAAAATATTACTGATAGGTCTGGTAATGAAGATGACACATCTGTGCCCACATCTACCATAGACATGCCTTTTTTTTCTTATTGGAGAAACAGCCTTTCTTTCTTGTCTCTTAAAAAGGCACTTAGGCTGGTGGAAGTGGAAGAGATTTTTTCCACTCCATTGGTTGTAGTCTAAGAACAGCAGATTGGGTAGAGCTGAAAACCCCCCCACAACTTATGGTGCCAGTTTCTAGAAGAAGCAGGCGGCAGTGCAAGATGTGCATACCCATGTTCCTAGTCTTTCTACAGATGAGCAATTGACTCTCCCTGCTCTGACCATGCACAGTGTTAATGTTTAAGTGTGTCAGAGAAGGATTCTAAATATGGGGCTTTCCAAGAAGGCAGGCAGGAGCTTTTTGCAGGAGACTTAGACAATATTTCAGCCAGGTAAGGGTGGTTTGGGAGTACAGTACTTTATTTCAGCGGTGTATTTGTCTTGTTTTGTTTTGCAGAAGGAACACTCATCCTACCTTTGGTTTGTTTGTTTGTTTGTATTTTCCCCTCCAGAAAGCCCATTGCTGACCCTGCTACTGTGGTACCGCTGTTTTGCAAAGCTGAAGTCGACACGCATGTAGGGGCGGGGGTTGTAACTCTGGCAATTTGTCCTTCCCAATTAGATGTGACTGTTCTGCTAGCTTTCCCTTCTTTATTCCTTTCATTTAGTTCATTGTGGGAATTGGCTTGGGATTTTTTTTCCTTTCGGTTTCCTGTTTTGATCCTGGAAGGTTAGCTGTGCAATTTGGTTTCTTCTGTGCCAACCAACTTTAGTGGCAGAGCTCTTAAAAAAAATAAAAGAAGTCTTGCATCTTCTCTGTACGCTACTGCTTCCATTTAAGCAAAGTCTACAGAATTGCTTCACCCATTTGGACACCAGGAAAGGAAGCTGTGAAATGGAGAATAACCTCATTTCCACCAGGTCCTTCGTTCCGGTCGAAACAGCACTAATTGAAACTGTAGTCCAATTTCTATTAAGACAGATGGTCTCTCTCTGAAATTGGGTTTGTTTCTGATTTCATCCTTTTTCTTATTTTCTTAAAAAAATAAACATCCCAACAAAAAAAAAAATAAAACAACTCAAAGCCAAACCATTTTTAAGAGCTCTGAATAAAACTGCTTTGCCAATGGGGTGGAAATAACTCTGATTTTCTCTTGTGCCCGGCAGCGAAAGGGTTAATGCCTGCTTTCCTCTTTGGTATCTGTTAGTTGCAGCCCATGTTGTGATCAGTCCATGTCCGTGTGTGTTTTGTTCCCAAATTTAATGCTGGTTAATTAACAAGCAATAAGTGAGCCTTAACGATGACCATTGTTTCCGATCTTCCTCAGGACACCCGACCTGCCTGCAGTTCACCACAAACATGACTGAGGCTGTAAAAACCTATCAGTGGCAATGCATTGAGTGCAAATCCTGCAGCCTTTGTGGGACCTCAGAGAACGACGTGAGTCCATTTACCTTTTCATGCAAATAAGCATCACTGCAAGCCGCTGCCATGCCCACCCTTGAGAAGCATGTGGCACTGGTGTGGTCATTGTTTCACTGCTGCTTCCATGCATCTCCAAGGAGGAGCCACCCCTGAGCACAGGGATTCTCCCCAGTGTCCCCATTCAGCCACGGGTCTCTGCTGAAATTACCACAGGTATCATATAGGACCACTTAAGATGCTAATACTTGTGGTTTGTGTATTTATTCAATGGAAATTAGCTGGGGGCCATGAATTTATGTTGCAGGGAGCTTTCAGCATGATAGTCAGAAGCAGATGTGAATAAATGATAACCCAAGAGAGGCAAGTATGCTCCTTCTGTCCCTGATTTTCTTTACTTTCTTGGTATGATTTTTTAAACTTAATTACAAGACTTGGGAAACATGAAACCATTTGAAGTAGGATGGCTAAGCCTCACCTAATCACCAATTCCAGTGATTTCCAGAGCCTGCAGCTGAGCAGTGTCCTCCCTGCAGGGTTTGCAGTTAAAATCTGATGCTAAGGGTCCTTGGCAGCCCATGAGAACCTTGGAAAATTGACAGTGGCTGGAGAACTTTGGAGGTGATTAGCTAACACTATATTCCCTACAGCAGAATAAATTTTAAGCCTGAAATTTTGTTTTTGCTTTAACATAAAAAAATCAGAATCTGGGGAGCTTAGGAATCACAGGATACTTCAGAGCAGCTTTTTTCACCCCAAATATATGAAAGAGCTGCAGAGCACATGGTGGGGTCATGTAATTTCCATCTGTTTCACAAAAATTTTACTCAGCTGAGTTTTTGAAAACTGTCTAAGTCAAAGGTTTCCTCTGAAGGAATGAGATCAGCACATGGTGACACTGGAGCCCAGCAAAGCCTGCCCTCTCCTCAGTACAGCATATCCCCGGCATAGCAGCTTTTACTCCTGCATTATGAGGCCATCTAGGACTGGAACTCCTCCACTTCTCATAGTGATTTTCTACTTAGAAACTGAGCTGTCTTGTGCTGAGAGAGGCTTTCTGCAGCCTCTCAGGAATATGGTGGCTAATCATGGATGGACAAATGTGATGCTTGTAGCCTTTACATTCCCAGCAGTCCCTTAGTCTCTGTTGTTGCAGATCTGCATTCCCAGCTGAACATTGCTGGTTACCCTACTTAAGTTTTCATCTTGGCAAGAGACTAATTTACATAATTTCTCTCTTTTTCTCTCCTTCTCTCCCTGTTTCCCTACTGTCTCTCCAACAAACCTGCCTCAGGACCAGCTGCTCTTCTGTGATGACTGTGACCGTGGCTATCACATGTATTGCTTGAATCCACCAGTCTTTGAGCCCCCAGAAGGTAACATATGACTGAAGTCTGCTTTGAAAATAACAATCAAGTCTTTGTGGAGAAGGGAAAAATTTCAGAAAGGTGTTTTGAACCATGCAGGGTTAAGGAAACAGTAGTGAAGCAAAGGGAGGTAGCACTGAAAAGAAACAAAATTAATAGATGTGAAGTGCTAGTGTGATCTGTGATATCCTATTCAGTCTTGCCTGGTCTCCTCCTCTTCCAGAACATGGCTCTTTTGTGGGTCATGGGAACCTTTGGTGGGTACCCATGGGTACCATGGCTCTTTTGTGGGTCATGGATGTCCCACATGTCACTGGTCACCTCAGTTTGGTCAGCTGAATTGAGCGCTTGTGAAATGTGAGTTTGGATTTCTTAAGAAGTCAAAGTCCTGGAGAGAGAGCCTCATGCAGGGAGGTCCTCTCTGGAACATCTGAGAGCCTGTTGGCAGGAGACTGGATTAAAGGGAATTACCTTCCTTTCTCTATGACATGCTTCTGTTTTGGCAGGCTGAGGGTTTGGTGGTCTGTATTATATTTAGTATGTAGTTATAACCACTGCAGGGGGTTCAATTGGACTATGCTATGACTGGTTGGAGTTTGTCACTTGGCTGTGGAGCAGAGGAACCAGTGTCTTACCACTAGAGGTTCTCTGACTAAAATCCTGAGAGCAGTAGAATTGGAGGCTTGTGAGTGTGAGTGACTGTGGTTTACATGAGGGGAAGAACAAGAATAATTACAAATTAATCGTGCACTCAGGAGCTAATGTTTGTACCTTTGGTAAAAAGGAAGCTAAATCAGGAGGGGAAAATCTTGAAATGCAGCTAATAATTATCTAAAGGTTTCCACTGGGAAGTGGTTTATTGGAAGTGTGAAAATATAAAACACCTCATGGCAATGCACACCCCAGCAGCATTGCAGCTCATGTAGAAAGCCTATGGATGCAAAGGCAAGGGCAGCAGAGTCTGCTTCACAAAAGTACAGGCAACTCCAATATTAGGAATATCTCATATATTATTTAACGCAATCTTGACATAAACTCTGAGAGCCTTGATTTCCTATCAATCCTATAAGAAGGATTTCTTCATTTGCAGGGAGCTGGAGTTGTCATTTGTGCCAGGAGCTGCTCAGAGAGAGAGCATCAGCTTTTGGCTACCAGGCCTGAGGAGCTCCAGCAGTCAAGAAACACCTTGCTCCTGGTGTTGCCATACCAGCACACAATTCCCACCCAGAACACAAAGACACGACCCACATCCAAACGAACGGACACTCAAATACAGGAAGAGGTATCTGTGGAATTCACTGTCACTAAGCCAGACCTCCTGGGCTCTGCTAGGACTGTGTACTTTCCCAATGATCTGGATGAAATCTCTTCACTGCTGTGCATGGTTGCTGCTTGCCATTAACAGGCTCACATGCGTCATGGAAGGGGGAGGGTTGTTGTACCAACACGGAGAAGTCAATTTTGTGTGGCCTTGTGCTTTCCGTTTAGTCTTTTTTTAAATGAAAAAGTAGTAATATTTCCCAAGGAATTATTGGTGAGTACTTCAGCTGGGAGCAGCACCAGGTGTTTCTCTTCAAAGGCTTGACTGGAAATCTCTTTACTGTAACCACTCTGTAGATTCATGGGTGCTTAAGAGGGGTGCTCTGAGAATTGCGTTTAGTTCAGTATTTCCCAGTTCATGAACAGCACATTGTCACTAAGAGAAGCACTGATCAAAACTTTTTGGGGTGACACTTTCTCCATTGAATCAAATGTCCTGATCTGGCAGATCATTACGAATCTGTTTTAAGCGTAAGAAAGAGCAGTACTGGTATGTACACACTCAAATGGTTAGAAAAGCCTTTGGTGTTCAGTGTATTCAGGCATACTGTCCCACTGCAATGCCAGCAATACCTTCCTGACAATTTCTTTTTGTTCAGAAAATTCTGAATGAAAAATCTTATGTGTATGCAACTGACTTTCTGTTTAGCTCAGAAAATTGGACAAAAGAAAAATTGTCATCTTAAGCTGATCATAGAAAATAAAAATTTTCAACTTTCCAAGCAATCTAACGTAAGTTGCAAAAAGGAACAATTTTGGCTTAAGGTCAAATGAAGCTCTTTGATTAATTTTTTGAAATTTCTAAACAAAAATGTTCTGCAACTGAAAGCTGAATTTTCTGGGCATTGCCTAATCCGGGCTTCCAGCATTTCCAAAGCGTTACTGTTTTTTGTCAAAGTAATTATCGAGATCTAACTAAATTTCCCAATAATTTTCCCCCAAATTCTCTACAACTGCATCTTTGGCCAATGACATATTTTGTTTAAAAACCTTCCCTAGCTCTAAAGAAAAGAATCTTTTGCTGAACCTAGCATGAAAAGAAGAATTTTCATAATGATAAAAAAATTTAAATAGGAATAGTTCCACTTTATTTCAACAAAGCTTTACTAGGGAAATGAAGAAACTTTAAGAGAGACCATCCATTGAAAAAAAAATTCCATTGAAAAAAAAATTATTGCAGTTGAATCTCTTTGAATAATTTAAGACATTACTAGGAGAATAAGTACATCAAATATTTTCTACAAAATACATTTTTAAGGTTAAAAACCTACCACTCCCTGAACTGCCAAGTAGCCCAGAATAACCAATTTTTGGGTATGATGTATATCACTTTCTATGCATAGATTTAAGTGGGTTTATAATATAAATTTATGAGAGCAGCATGTGACTCATGTTGCTGGTACAAGTAGGTAAGGATACTGAAGATTATATTTGGCATGTTTATATTGCTTGAAACTCTTCTGCAAAACGAAATGTCCCCAAACACTTGAAAGACATTGTGAAACAATATTGGTGAGCTATTTTTTCTTCCTTCTCCTGCTAATTACACTTCGTTAAGATGAGCTATACTGACCTAGTGCACTTTTCCTCATTATTTAGATAGTTTCTTCCCCTTTTGTTCAGCTTACACACCAAAGGTAGCTGTGTCAGCTACTGGATTCTCCCACCTACTGTTGCAGCCTCTTCTCAGGCTGCAGCAGAAGTATTTTAACCTGTTAGAAAAAAAAATGTAGAAAGTATTTATCCTAATTGTATTGGACCAAATCTCTCCTGGAGCAGCTGCACTGGCTACCTGTAAAATTCATTCAATATCTTGTGCTTTCCATGTGACAACCCTTCAATGAGCTAAGAACACAAAAAAATTTGAGCATCAAGTCTGGAGAGAGCAAAGTGGAAGCCTGTGCACTTGCATCAGGTGTCTGATACCTATTGGGACAAGACCCTTGAGCAAATGTAAAATAAAGCATCTTCCTCCCAGTCTGGAACTGCCCTGGCCCTGGGGAGCACTTGGAGGACACAGCTGATCTGCATTTGCATTTACACCCATCTGTTGGTGTGGTTGAACCCTGCTGATCTGGCATTTTGGGACCATCACATGGTTCTGTCTGATACAAAATCCTGTTGCTGTTGTGGCTAGGAGTGCAAGTGTGTATTCACCAGAGACACCACTGGGCTCTGTTACAGGAAATGGGTGTTTTGGGAAGAGTGACTGGAAATGAGAAGTGTGTGTGCTGCAGGAAACTTCTGTGGTGGTGCTGCTGGTGGGATCAGCAGATGTGGGTTAGCATTTTGGCTGGTCCTCAGCTACCAGGACCTAGAGACTTCCATCATAAAAATCTCTATCACCTCCCAGTGTCCTGATGTTTACTCTGACCATGGAGGAGTAGGACAATGTCTGCATTCCTAAACAGAGAGGACATGCATGTTGTTTTGGCCTGTGTGTTTAGCAGACACTGCTGGCTCATCATGAAAGTCTCAGGTAGCCTGGTTGGTGGAACCAGCTGGTGCAGAATTTCAGTGGTCTCCATTCCTGTGACAGAGACATTGCTAAAGGAGCTGTGCTCTCGGATCTGTGCTCTCTGTGCAGACCTGCTTTCCTATTTTGTGGTTTTGATCCAGAGCTGTTTTTTCCTCCCACAACTGTTCTGCAGCCAACAATATCTTTCATGTTCAGAAATACTCCGCCGTGGCCATGCTGAGGTTTCATCAGAATGAAGTATGACAGAAGGACAGATTGCTGGATCTTCAATGCCAAAGCACTGTTTGCCACCTGAGATCAGTGTGACAGGGTGCTTGCCCACCGTGGACCAGCTGTGTTTCATCTCTCCAGCTTTATGCTGTGTGCTGTGTAGCCGGGTAGCTCCAGGTAACTTTGGCAGCAGATTAGATACAAGCTCTCCCATGTGGAGAACTTCCTCCAGCTACAGCCTCCCTTCTTTGCTAGCTGAGTCCAAGATAAGGGGCTGGAATGGACCTCTCAGTGGCATATTTACCATGCATTCAGAGCCATGTGTGTTGGTGCACGTTAGAAATACTGACTGACCTCCCAGGTGAAAAATGCACCAGCTTTGCTGAGAAGAGGTTGTGGTACTACCATGGGGGTGAGGAAGAGGAGTTTAGAAAGTCTGATAAGCGATTCCCTGTCACCTGCTGCCCCACTGGGGATAGTCTCCTGCAGGACTGCTGGGATGTGTGACTTGGGCAACACCATCTGCTGTCAGGCAAATCCTGTCACTGATCTGGTCTGGCCACTAAACAGTGTGAGGGCTCTGGCTCAGTGTGCTGCTCTCTCTCTTGCTATGGCAGGATATGCAAGTTTGTTGGCAGTCCCTGAGGTGAACAGACTCTAGTGTTTTTTCAAAACTCCTCTGTGTAAGCAAGGCAATTAATATTTTAGCACAAATCAGGGCAAACTACCAGAAGATGGTAGATCCTGCATGCCTTGAAGACTTCAAATCAAGAATGGACAGATTCCTAGATGTATTTTAGTTGAATACAATCTTATTTAATCACAGGAATGTCTGACTGAAAAAGGTTTATGTTACAAAGGAAGTGAGGCTGGATGATGTAATTGTTCTTCCTGGCCTTATTATAAAAACAGATGTTTACTGTGGGAGAGGATGTATTTAAATACAAGCGTGTCTGCATAATGGCCTCAAAGTATGTTAGTTAAACACATGCACTTGGTCCTTGTACTTTTGACTCCTTTTGGATAAACTAAAAAGGTCAGTTAGAGAAAATCATCTTTATTAATGCAGTAAATTGTACATTACTTCCTTCATGCCCACAATGGCATCTATTTTGGTATTGGCTACCTCGGGCTGTTCCAGAGACTGAACAATTCAGACTGTATTGTGTGGAACCATGGCTTGCCTCTGGCTCTCCCTCCATCACATTTGTGTGCTGCTCTGCCCAGTTTTCTGTCCATTGTGGGAAGACTGGCTGGGGAGGGCAGCACCTGCAGGGGCAGACTCAGAAACCAGAGGGGTGGAGAGATGGTGCTGAACAGGGGCATGCAAATGGTGCCACTGAGGAAGTGAACTCGTGTTGCCAGCACAGAGCCTCCCCCATAGCTTGGAAAAGGCAATGCCTTTGAGAAACATGAGATGGGTCCTAATCTGCCCCCAAACTGTGCTTCCATAGCTGTGTTGTTGCATCAAGTTTACAGTGCAGAGTTTACATTCTGTAAATGTACCTCAGACCAGCTCTTGAGCTAAGAAAGCCACCATTGAGTGTGTTCTTTTGAAGCAAATGTTACTCTAAATAACTTTGAAATCATGATTTTTCATCTCTCTTTGAAAGGAATTTGGTCAATTCTGCCCCAAAGGAAGATTCTCCCGCACCATGCAGTGTTATGGGGCTGTAGCATTTTCTTTACACCTTCAGCATGTGTTTTGACAGGGGTCATTTGGGAGGTGAGGAGTGGATGGGGGTAGAAAGGAATTTTAATTAAGCTTGTCACTGCTAGAAGGATACTGTGCATTCTGGGCAAGAAAATTCCAGGTAGAGCTGGACATGATTTTTTTCTGTGTGGAATGAATTTATTTTTAAAAAATGTGCTTTTGAGAGAACCATGATTATTCATATATCAAAGTCCAATCTGGCAAATTATTTAATACAAAAACTAAGGGGGAACAATCAAAAGAGTTGAAAATTATTGTTTCAATCTTTTTAGAAAAAAATAATTTCAATATTTAAATTTTAAAGTTAATATAATTTATATTGGGAAAAATCTAGCACCAGTCTGTGAGGGATGAAAGTGCAGATCTTATGGAGGACATGAGTAAAAGATAGATTTTCTTTTCAATGTTGTTATGGGAGGTTTGGGATGATCACGAGGAGGTCACCTGACATTTTAACAGTTGTCCAGTTCCATAATTTTTGGAAAATAAGTTCTGTGGAGAGGAGCAGGCAGACAGGTCAGGAAAGCCCTTCCCTAACCAGTTCTGGGTTCATTATGATCTTACCATCTCCCACTTTTACATGACAGGAGGAGGGGAGTGTGCAGCTGAGCAGGGTGACCAGGGCTGCCAGGCAGGAGCAGGGGGGGCTGCCCCAGTGCCCCAAATCAGGGGGTCTGCAGGAGGAGCCCCCAGCCAAGCTGGCAGGGATGCTCACGGACTGAGCACACCTGGAGCTCATTCCCAGCGCTGAGCCGGATGGGGACAGCCTGTCCTGCAGGGCTGTGGGGGCTGTGCCCATCCCAGGGGCACTCAGAGCTGCTCTGAGCCAGCCCGGGGTGGGACATTGCCCACACCCCGCCCATCGGGAGTTATAAAGCACAGGGCTTACTGCCACTTACAACAAGGATTGTGGCACCGCTGTGGGCAGGTGCCCAAATCTGTGCCTCGCTTCTGGAGAAAAGGCAGGATAGCAATCCTTGGCTGCTCCTGCAAAGCATTTGGAGCCCACAAGCAGTGTACAAGCCTTAAGTGCTGCTATTTGCCACAGAGCTGCACACTCAGGCTGTGGCAGAAAAAGAAGAGCCAGCTCTTCTGGGCTGTTCCTTACACCATTTATTTCTGCCAGCCACAGGCCCGTGATGCTTCCTGGGAGATAGGAACAGGTGACAAGGCAGGAGGTGGATGTGAAAGATCCAAGACCCTGCAGAAGGAACAAAAAAGTTTAGTTGCTGCGCTGTGCCTCCCCTCTGGTAAAAGAGGGCAGGAATTGTGACTGGCAGGCAGCCAATTCCATCTTTGCTGGTGATACAATTACCAGCAATGACCTCCAGCCACAGCAGTAGTTAAATGGCTTTTCAGGGCAGGCACCATACCTGGTCTGGTTTATGTAAGATAAACTCAGGTTTGCTGGAGGGGCAGGGAGAGGAGGGGGGTGTCTGTGGTTTGAAGGGGACTGATTTAAAAGTGTAGCTGCCCAGCCCACTCCCCATTGTGTTGCCCTGGCTCTGTAGGCTCAGGCAATGTCCCTGTCCTACCGGTGCCTGTGCCGTCCTCCAGGGCCAAAGCGTCATGTCCCCGCTGGTGGGAGCAGCTTTGCAGAGTGCTGGCACTGTCCCAGCTCTGTCTCTGGCAGTGCTGCCTGGGGCACAAGGTCTCACTGCCCTGCAGCCAGGGGTGGGAGTGACTGACGCTCCCAGGCAGGGTCCTGGGCCCCTGGGGTCAGTGGCTGTCCTGAAGGAGGCAGGGGTGCAGGCTGTGCAAGCACAGTTTTGCTGTCCTGATGGCCAAGCCTTAGCACAGGGTAGAGGAGAGGTGCATCCCTCCCCTGTCTCTCCACCACTGGGGTGTTCGGACATTCCTCCACCGCTGGGCATTGAGGCACTTAACTGAGGGCAAAGGGGAAGGTAAAGAACAGCAAGTGCCTCCAGGGGACAGAAGGGGTTTTAGGTTTTACCCTTTTATTGTATGCCAGTGAGAATGCCAGGCATTTAGCAGCTGGGGAATCAGGCCAACAGTTTATTAATATTTGTTGTGTATTTCTGCCATGTTGGGTGAAAGTGTAAAGTATTATTACAGTAGTGCATTTAGAATATATGTTGTTACTGATGTTTTGAAATGAGAAAAATTACTATTTTCAGATCAGCTTACTGCCCTTTGTGTGCATGAAGTTAAAAATAAAACACTTCATGCTGGAAAATTGCTGATTTTTCAGGTATTGATATTTTCTTTCAGACTCCCGTCAATCTAGTTATCCATCTGATACAATTCATTGCAACAAACTATAGGTTGCACCTCCATGGTGACTCTGGAAATATTTCATCTCTTCCTCTTTCAGAAGCTAGGTAGAAAGAAGGGCAGGTTTTATTCTTTGTATTTGGAAAGACTGATAAAGGATGACACATTCATTTCATGTTCATCTCCTTTCCATGTCTTGAATGATTGAATTGGCTGGCTGTGGCAGCATTCCTTTCTGTAGTGGTCTGAAGTGCTGCCATGGCTCACCTCTCTATGAGAAGGCACAGTCCAGCATTTTGTTCAGGATTCCTCCTGCTATTGCCATATAAGACTTTGGAACTGCTGATTCTCATCAGGGACCCTTGTGCCTACAAGATAAGCACTCCCCTTCCATTTCTCAAGATCTTCTGCCTGGAAGACCAAACCCCCTGCTGCCGATGAACTCTGATGGAGCACAGATCTGTTTCCAGCCTCAACGTGTGCTTCTGCTGGACACAGGACCACATTTGGATGCTCACAATGTACTCCCACTGCAGAATTTGTGAGCAGCAGTGAAAAAGGAAATATCTGGTGAAAAACAAAGAACAAGACATGAATGTTATACCTGACCTACTCTTCCATTGTAGCTCTTCTGGAGTGCAACACTAGAGATGTGCCCCTGCATTCTCTTGGGAAGGCTGTGCTTGAGGAATTTCCAAGTGTCATCCCCTTTGAGCTTCTTTACAGAGTACCTTTCCTTGTTCATTCTCATTTTCTTACAGTATTTCAGAGACAGTGTATAGTAAAACTGATTTGAAAGGTTTAGAACAATTCAGAAATAGACAGGTCCAAATCAAACCATCAGCTTTTATCTCTCCCTTAGAAGTGTTCAACAAACCTTTGATCATTGCAGAGAATCAAGCTTGTGTGCTTATTTAATCTCAACTCAGCATTAAGGCCATACAGTAATTCATAAAGACTTTTCAGTCAAAAAATGTTCCTTTAAAAAGGTGAGAGATATTTACTCTTTACCTTGATGGCTTTCCATTTCTTCTGCTGCAGCAGAAATCAACAGTCTTCCTGTTTGCTTGGACTTCCTTCCAGCACTGCAGCCTGGGTCAGTGATGGGCATAGGCCTGGAAATAATGTACTTCATTGGACTGCAGACAGAAAGAGAAGCTCAAGAGTATTTAAGTAAATTGTCATCTGTGTGACTTAGTCAGATCTTCTAAGAACCAGAAGCTTATGTACATGCTAATTTATTGGATCACCTGTTCTTCATCTGCCATTTCAGGTTGAATGTGCCATTGATATACACCTTTTTTTTTCCACTAGAAGTGGTTGAAAAGAAAAACACAGCAACTAAAATTGGGGGTGAGGACAATTGAGTTACAATCTTTGCAGTTGATCCTTTATTTGATTTGGGACAACATTGTCCCCATTATTCTAAAGGAAAATAGAAGGAGAATAAATCTGTGACATCATAGCACTTCTCCCAGATAAAAGCTTTTACAAGATGTTTTCTCATCATCTTGAAAATTCACTTTTAAAATGCCGAAGTAATGATTTCTGAATAGTGACGCTGGCACAGCCTTGCTGTGTGATGGTATGGTATTAATTTTTAATTAGGAGACTTTAAGTTATATATACAAATATGTATATATATACATATATATTTGTGTATCATCCTAATGTTATTTACTGTAAACATTGCTCACTGATTAGGAATAGGTCTAGAGTCCTATAATAAGCATTACTGAAGAAGAAGAAAAGAGCAAATCCTACTTGTTTTGGAAAGGTTTAGAATTCTAAGAAATAGGGCAAAACATTATCCCTTACAACTTAATCTGAATTGTATTTGGAGCATGACTTACCAACACATTAAAGAGAACCAATGCTCTAAAATGTGGGACTGATTCTCAGCTGCTCTTAGTCAACATCCCCTGACTTAATGGTTGGCCTGGTATCCTTCAATATGCCAAGTCTAAGTCTTGGACTTTAGTTTTTATGAAAAGGTGTGTGGCCGGTTAATAGTTGAGCACACTCAACACATGCAAGAAAACAGTTATTTCTATCTCTGTCTCTAAGTCTGGTCTGTTTATGCCCTGTTCTGGCTCAACCTGGCTCTGGTGATGCCATGTCACAAGCTCCAAAGGAAAGTGAGAAATCTCAGCAAAAGATAATGATGGAGCAGTCAGCAACCAGGGCAAATGTCTCTCTAACTTCATGGAGTTTGAGCTTGTTTCACCCGTTTTCAGTATACTGCCTTCTGATTTTCTGTGAACAACTCCTCACTGCTATATCAGGAAACAGTGGACAGCAGGACATTATCTTCCTCACCTGTATGGGACCTCACTTCAGCCAGCTCCACCCTCCCCTTTCTTATTCATTTCTAAATCTGTTCTAGCATTTTTGATCTGTCTCTTTACATGGAAATCTTTTCCAGCCCCTCTCATTTTTAGCATCTCTCCCTGGAGTCAGTCCTCTTCAGCATCATTTGCTCTGAGACAGCCACCCAGGATACGCCACAAGTGTTTAAAGGTTTTCTTCCAAGCTTTGCTTCTCTCCCAACACTTTGTCCTGACAGTATGTGTTTACCTTTTAGTCATCCCATGAGTAGGCCCATGGTCATCTCTGGGATATTTTTCCTTTGTGATTACAGCTCAACCCAAAAGGAACCTGTGTTACAGCCCAGCAAAGCCATGCAGCCTTGCTGCTGGCACACACACCCTCCTTCCCCAGTGCTCCAGCTGGGGATGTGGTCAGGCTGCTGGTGCATGAGATCACATCCAGCAGGGCTACTCCCTGGAAGCCAAAGTGTTGCTTAGTAACCCACTCATGGAAGTACCAGAAGCATTTTTCAATCTGTCACATTGGCAAAGAACACTGGCTTCTTGATTTAGAGGCATTCTGCTGTGCGTGGCAGGGCCATGCTCCATTATCTTGCATCCAGCACTATCTGCAAGCAAGGAAACGAACCTCCCATTTAATGGAGGGGCTGGGAGAAGGTGGGGGTGTGAGGAACAGAAAATATTTTTCTAGGAACATGAAGCTTTTAGCTGGTTCTCTTGGCATCTAGTCCTCATCTTAACTCCCTTCCCATGGGAGATATTCTCTGCTTATGAAATGCCCTCCAGGGTCCTATAGCAATTGGCCAAACAGGACCCTGCAGCACCTTCATCTATTATGAGACATTACTGCAATAAAACTTGGTGTGTCATACAGAAACTGGATGAGGTATTGCAATATTTATGCTGTAAGCCTCAGTGTCATGGACAATTGCTACAGAATAATGTATGTCTTTTCTTAATGCAGTGGAGTCACAGCAGCTTCAACAGAGCACACTGAACACAGATCATCTGTGATTGCATGGTTTCCTCAGTTATTTTCAAATTATTCTGTTACAGACACTTAAATGAAAAATATCCTCTCATTTAAAAATAGATCATAAAGGCTCTTAGGTTACTCCCCCTTTTAAGAATAATTCAGTCTGAGAGCAAAACCTCCAAGAACTGGGTTCTGGCTTGAGGGTTTTACTCCTTTATCTGGCACTGGTTTATCATTTAAAATGGCTTCAAAAAGTAACTTGAGGGCTTTTATTTGAGGTACCTTATTGAATTGCTATCGCATCTCCTCATTTTGGAAATGAAAAGGTATTTTAAACAATGTCTAGCTTTGAGCTCTGGGGACCAGCTGGACTCTTCCCATCCTACTTCTTGCTGTCAAAGACAGTAGAACCATAGAGTGTGTGCAGCCATGGCATCACCCATTTCTGTGGCTTGCCTCCTGTTGACAGATTGTGTCCTGGAAGCCCTCTGCAAAAATTTTAAGGGCTTTTATATGGGTCATTCAAGGTCCAGGGTGGTCTGAAGACAAGGTTGTTAGACAAATGTACCCAAGGGTTCTTTTGGTCTTTGAAGTGTTATTTACCTGGAATGATGCTCAGTGTTGCAGTGATGAAATCAGCAAGTTTCATCACATTTTTTTTGTGTAAGGCCTTGTCAGTGCAAGGCCAGTGACATGCACAATTCATGTGCCAAAGCTTGGCTCAGCATAAAGATGAAAAAACATCCCACAGTATTGGAAGCTCCTGACCTAATTTCTGAGAACTTTTTGAGGAGCTGAGTACCTTCCTATGCTCTTTTCCAGTCTAATAAATAAATTTGGCTATGGGATAAAGAGTCCTTCAAATTCATTGTATGTAGTTGTATTTTTATTGCACATAGTTTAAGAAATACAGAAAGTGGTCAAAAAAATGCTCCTGATGACTGGCCAGCATAAGAGCATTTGATGATCTGCTATGGATCCCAGAGCAGAAGTGTCTACATCACAGAAAGAGTCTCATCACATAGATCACAGAAACAGTTTGCTCCAGGGAGCAGGGAGCATTCTTGGCAGGGAAGCAAAGACTGTGAAGATTTTAACTCTTAGAACTGGCTGTGCCAGCTCAGAACTGATGGAAAGCTTGCCATTGTGATGCTTTGCTCTGTGGAAAAAGCATTCAGAGAAGCACTAAGTGTACAATGTATTATCGTTTTAAAAGAATCAGAGTATCTGTTTCCAGTCTTCTAATACATTAACCTTGAAGTTTGTTTGTAATTAAATAGTCTAGCCTTACCAGTTAGGCATTGAAGCAAGAGACTTCTTGTTATAAAGACAGTGGGCTAGGGAAGGGCAGGTGTACTGGGTAACCTCTAGGCAATACTGAGAAAGCACATCCACTCCCTGCATTCACGGGGGAGGACACCTCTTTCTTTGCACTTACTGCACATTCTGCATCTTAAAATTATTTGAGGTGAGAACAACATTTTAGAGCAACTGAGTGAGCTACAAAGCAGGAGATGTTCCACTAGCATTAATTCTTGTTGTTTAGGTGTTGGGGTTTCTATCTGCTCATATACTCACAGCCTTCTTTTCAACATTTGAGGATTCTCTGCCTTACTTCTGTCTCACCTAACTGGGATCTGCCTGCCCTTGTGGAGACAATAAATTGTGGGTTGGAAACTGCCCCACTTCCTGGCTGTACATACCCCTATCTATACAACATGTATGTGTATGTTGAGTGATTGCATTGTAGTGGCTTTTGTAATGCAATAACTGTGGTGTCAAGAAAATGTGGTTGGAGAAAATTATACTTACAAATTAACAGGAATAGAAAATTAAAAGTCACTGAAAAGGCAATACAGCCGAAGAATTCTTACTGTGAGCCACCACCCACCACCACGTTTACCACAATATGCCAACTTCTGTATCCTCTAAATAGCCTTTTATCCTCTGTAGCAGAAGTGAAGTTTAATTTTGTGTCTGTACTCTGAACTGGAGACATTGGTACTCAGTCTTTTCATAATGTGCTGATGAATTGAAACGCTAACCTTGTCATGGGTTTGCCAGCTTCCTTAGCTTCCCACCAAAATAATGCAATGCCAGTTGATGAATAGCCTGGAGGAGTTTTGGGTGCTGACTGAAGTGTGCCATTGAAATGTTGGTCTTCAGGGCCACAAGGTTTTATATTGATGCCTGTAAGAAAAACCCAGCAGTCTCAGATGAACCCAAATGTCCTATTAGTCACATGGCAGGTACACAGACAAGTCAAAACAACTGAGTGAGGGGAAAAAATTAAGGGCTCCTGCCCGAAAAAACCCAACATACCACTCTCATTTCAGAGGAAAAACCCTTCTGTGACCAATCCTGGGTGACAAGCAGGTAGGCTCAGGGGCTGGAAAGACCCATTTCTGTAGTGTGCTTGTCACTGTGTCTTTAGTTATGTACCAGAATACGAGAAAATGCCTGTCTTTCTTTCAAATTCCTTTTCAGCTTTGTACACTGCCTCCAGGTTTCCTGTTGCTACACCCTGTGAGGCCTCATTGGAGTGTACACTGTCTTGCTTGGTATTTGTTTACTTTTGGCGGCCACAGACTAAGGTCACAGCTTTGGGAACCAGTACATAATTGTAAGGACAGCTTCCTGTGTTACTTTTTCCTCCCTCTTCCTCTTTTGTAAAGTGTGAACCTTTCTTTGGAACTCTGAAGTGACTGTATCGTTACAATGTTTGTATGTAGAGATTTGTTTTAACATGGCTTGTGTGGAGGATCTTCGCTCTTCTTGTCTTACATTCAGTTTTTTTAAGTGCTTGATAGCTTTGCCAGCCTTCTGTGGGGGAGGAGAGGTGATGGGGTGGCTTCAAATCTTGGCTTTTTTAAAGGGAAATTTACCCAGCTTTACCTAGAGCAGTATGAGAATCTGGGGTGCTCCTGACTATTCTGCAGTCATCCTGATCTGATTGCTTCTTGGAGAAAGAGATCAGCCTTGAAACCCTTGGAAAAAAACGGATTGTTTAATGCGCAAAGCCAGCACTGACCAAGAAGGCCCATCAGTTTGTCATGCATGGAAACCTGCGTGGTGTTTCACCCTGCCAGAAGGTGTCTGTTGAGCACACAGTGAACCATGGCAACTCACACTGCTCTGCGGATGCCAATGGAGCCACCACAGCTTGCACCAGCCAAGGATCTGTGTTTTGGTGGTTAGGAAACCTGTGAGCGAAATCCTACTGAGGTTTGAGAGGAGAGGAGAGGAAAATGGGTGTTGGATGCCTCTCAACTTCGCAGGATTTCATTGGTATTCATACACATTTGCAAGAATGTATTCCAAGCATCTTGTACTGTTATTAGTAACTTGTACTGTAGTTTGTTAGCAGTGTTGACTACCTACATAGCTAATATTCTGTTGCAACTTAGAAAACGTGTAAACAACTGCAGAAAACAGGAGTTTAGAACTTGTATGTACTGGTTTTTTTATATTAAAGCACTTCAATTAAAAGTTCAAGGAAAAATGCTTCTGTAGCCTTTGTATCTGTTTGAATAATAGATGAGTGGAAAGAGATGGGAGTGCCCTCTTCCCAAGATCTTCCCTGTTTGCTTTGGTATTAACCAAAAGAGATGGTTAAAATTTTGGGAAGAATTTTTGTGTGTTGAAGTTTATTCAGCAAACAGAAGGTGCCAACAACCTAGTCCAGAAGACATTATAATCCTACAGAGTCCCTAGGACCAAGGCTGAAGTGTCTGAGGGATGGCTCGGAGTGCTGATTCACACAGTGAGTATCTGCAAAAGAGGTTTCAAATGGGGAGCAGTAAATGAATGAGTCCACGTGTAGTACGTTAGATTTCCTTCATTTTTATCACAAAGTCCTTCAGAGATCACTGGAAGCCTTTCACAAGTTCATGTGAAAGTGAAGGAAAAGCATTCCCGGTTCAGGGTTATTTCAGGGGTACTGGAAAGTGGTGGGTTTGAGTACCAGAGGAGTTGTGTTGGAAAACAGCAGCACACAGAGGCAACAAATGGTCCTCACCACACAGCCCTGAAACTGTTTCTCTCTCCTCCCTGCCCCCTGGCCCCTCTCAATGTGCATATCCAAATACTTTCCTGGATCACATCACTGTGGGATCGGCATGCATAAACAGACTTCTCTAAAGCAGCTTGTGATTTGGTGATCTCAGCCCAGCTCTTAGTAGCCAGATGCCCATAATATGAAAACAACCATCAAAACTGTCTCTTTTGCTGGCACTGTTTAATCAAAGGGACAATGGGAGAGAATGGCAGTCTTATTTCTACAAAGAGCCCTTCAATGTCAAATTTGCCATACAGTAGAGTAGCATTCACCTCTGTGGCACAAACCACAGCCACTCTGGAGGGGAACAAAAGCTCTCAGACAGCACGCAATTAATCCAGCATCTATTAAACCAAGCACGGGTAATTTTGAAGGATCGTAACAGATTTCTGCTTTAAATTATTCTAAGCACTATTTTTTTTTAACTCTACACAGTATGCACAGCTCAAAGTACAAACCAGAAGGCTCTGTTTCTGGCAGCTGTTGTCTTCCTGGTAGCTGTTTTACATCCCTGGCATTTCATAATCCTGAGACAAAAATCAAGGGAAACACAGCAGAGGAACAGCACTAAAATGCCTCTGGTTTTCCTGCTGCCCAAAGCTGTGTTCAGGTGCTCAACGCCAGAGCAAACAATTAATTCCATTACCAAGGGAACTAATGAAATCTGGTTTCCTATGGATTGATGACAAGATGTTACCTTGGTGCCAGAGACTTAAGAAGTTAGTCTTTCTGCCAATATCTTGAATCCAGATGAGGATTCTATCAGCAGTAGTCTCTGGAATGGCATAATGAACTTTGAAATGGATATATTAAAAAAAAAAAAAAAAAAGATGCTATATTACACAGCATACAGTGAGAGATGAAATTTACTGCTGATGGGAATTTACAAGATAATTAAAATAACAGAACAAAACAAATCTACCTTGCCTGCTAAGTGCTAAAAATGGGACTGGTGCTTATTTTATTTCTATAATGTCTCTCCCCACTTTTTCCAATGCAATGCTATTGAATAACAATGTGATTGCCAGTGGAGTGATTGCAATAAAAGACACAAAGTATTTGTAATAGTAGAGCAAAAGGTGTAAATGAGCAATATGTTTTCACAGAGGAGGAAAATTATTCAAAGATCTAAGATGGACATGTATTTTTAAATCTTTTTAAAAGTGATTTGGAAAAGAAGAAGGAATGTGAGGTGAGAAGTTTACTGAGAATGAAAAACTGTTCTGGGCAGTCAAAACAAGAGTTGACTGTGAAGAGCTGCAGAAGTTTTTCATGATAATGAGGAACTGGGTTGTAAAATGACAGATGAAATCTACTGTCGATAAATGCACAGTAATGCTTCTTGGGGGAAAAAAAACCACCCTAATTATACATGCATAATGAGGGGCTCTAAATCACCCATCACTGCACGGGAAAATGATCTCAGCATTGTCGCTAATTTTGAGAAAATGACAGGTCAAGGCTAAGCAGGTGTCAAAAAAGCAAGTACAATGTTAGGAATAACTAGGAAGGGAGGAAAAAAAAAATACAAAACAGAAAACATCATTAAGTCTCTGCATAAATGCGTGGTGTGGTCCTGTGCTAGGCAGTGTTTGCAGCTTCTCCATGCACCAACCCTCCCATCCCATCCCCACAACACATCCAAAGAGCCAGAAGAGGCACAGTCAGAAAGCAGGGGCACTGTGGGACAGCTGCCATGCAAGGAGAGAACCAGTGTGCTGGGACTCGCTGGCTGTCAAAAGTGATGGCAAAGGAGAGACAGGTTTGCAGGTTTGCCAGGAACAGAGAACAAGCTGCACTTCCAGCCCCAGCCGTACTGAAGCATCTGGCTCCCTGCAGCTGAGTAGGCACAGCCCAGCTGTGGGGTACATGCTCTATATGCACCTTGGTCCTCATATTTGTGGCCCCCAAACTTCCCAGAGGTCATTATTAGGGACGGTTATCTCCACATCCAATCCCATACTTTGATTCTCACATCTTATTTTAATAGAATTTATCCCTCATCTCAGATTTATTTTCCTACCCCTTTAGTATCTGTCCATGTGGGGAGAAAATCTATTTGACACTTCAACTGTAGTTCCTCAAGGAAGTTAAGCTGTACCCTCTTATTTCATTCACTGTGCCCTCTTATTTCATTCACAGTTGATAATCAAACAGCTTGTGGTTGAAGCCTTTGCCATTTTTCTGGAACAAAAGCCATATGAAATAGTAAATTGAAATTCAGCAAACCACACCTAAACTCCGGGTGGGGGCAAACCTAGCTGCACACCAGAAGAGGGTGAACCTCCCATCCACTTCTGTGGGACCAGGATTTCATCTCTAAGTGTAGAAGCTTCCTAAGAAGATACAACAGTGATTGCAAAGACTAAAGGTGGTTCTTCATCACACTAGAAATCAATTTAGTGCCTTTTTACTACGTGCTCCTGCAATGCCCTAGTGCATCTATCTATTCTGATACCACAATAGCTCACTGTTGTACAGCCTCTGCTTTAGTGATTTGTTTACATGCCCATCTTATTCTTGGGAAGTATGAATCCACAGGAACTGAAAGAGCATCCTTCCCAAGGCTGGCTGGTTGTGCTGAATGGAAGAAAGACACATCAGTCTCAAAGAGACGTTATGGAGAGCAAAGGTACCTCCCCAGCAGCCTGACCTTGGCAAGGAGACAGGAGACTCGCCATTTGCGACAGGCAGCAGTTCCCTTTAATAAATATTTCATGGCAGAGAACGGCAGACTTGGGGAGAAAATGGAGGGCAGGGTTCAGCCTGTGACGCAAGGTGATGTGACCAGACCTTGTCTAGCAGGGCTGGAGGCCACCTAATTGGCATTCCCGCACCATGCTTACGAAGAGCATTCTGTAGTCCTCTGGGAGCACAAAAATAATTAAAAGGCCCCTCAGCATGCAGTGTTGCTAATGGGCTGTTGCCTGCCATGGGATGTTTTTGTGCTCAATTAGAGCTGAGCAAGACAGACTGCTCAAAATTCCCATCTCCCTCTGAGAGACACCTGGGTGGACCAAGCCTCCTTTTCTGCTGCACGATGGCCCTTGTTGAGCGCTGCCCTCAGCGTTTGTGCGAGGGGCGGCAGGCCGGGGCGGCGGGAGCTCCGTGCGGCAGAGCCCGCAGCGCTGAATTCGCTGTGCTGCAGACGGAGCCGTGGCAGCGGGCAGAGCACACACAGTGCTGAATTCGCAGACGGAGCCGTGGCACCGGGCAGAGCACACGGTTCTGTATTCACGGGGCTGCAGACGGAGCCGTGGCACCGGGCAGAGCACACGGTTCTGTATTCACCGTGGCACCGGGCAGAGCACACGGTTCTGTATTCACGGGGCTGCAGACCGGGCGCTGCTCGGTTCAGAGCCCCCATCCTCGCACAGCCGGCACCCCCGCGGTGACCCAGAGCTGCGGGATGGCCGCGCATACGGCACAAAGCAAAGGCCCTGGATCTCCTCCAGGCAAGGCCTCGCTCACACATTGCATATCCGTGTAGACTTCTGGCTTCTCCTAGCACAGTGCAAGGCTTAGTTGGTGCCAGCCACAGCTGCCTGGCAAAGAATTCCTTCAATATTCTCCCCCTTTTCTTTGTGCAGATCCTTTATGGGATGATGCTGAGAGACCTATCAACACCTTTTGTGCTTTCTCAGGAGGGATTTGGCCACCTGAAGGCAATTTCTCTCTGCAATCTCAGATTGCCTTCTGTCCAGGCACCTGTTTCATTTACCAGCCCTGCTGTGGAGGCTGCCTTGCCAGGTCTCTGTGCCTAATGCTGTCTCTGCTGCTCTCACAAGCCTTGATTCACTTTGCAAACCATCGGTGCAAGCCATTGCTGCCTCGTTTGGGCCAAAACAACAATTCGTCTCCAAGGTACGGTTGTTTGAGTATTTATGGGCTAAACTTTAGGTAATTAGCATTGTTAATGTTCTCCGTGTGATATTACAGCTGTGGGCCTCATTAAAATATTCTCCTGGGAGAAGTCAGGTGAAAAGTCAGGTGTCAGCTTTACTTCATGTGGAAAAGCCTGCTTGTTATTCTGAGAGAATTATTTGTTTAAACACTGGATTTACACATGATGGTGTATTTAATCCCCAGTGCTTCTGACAGCCAGAGAGCTGGGCTGAGCTGCTGAGGAGCAATGGCTTGGAAGCCAGTAGCAAGAATCTCCATTCCTTTCTGCCTAGGAAAGGCTTGGGCCTGTGGGCTCCTGCCCCGGACGCAGGCAGCAGGCAGGAGTCTGCAGGTTGGCCTCCCCAGGGCCTACTGGCCCAGCCCGCCATAAGGCCCTGTCAGACAGAGCCTGGCCAGCCCCAGCCCCAGCAGCTTCCCTGAGCAGCAGGGGCCTGAGGAGTGACAAAAGGCCACAGAGGAGCTCACCTGAACCAATGGCAGTTCAGGTGATGGATGAGAAGAGAAACAAAGAAACAGACTCTGCTCCTCTGCCAGAGGATGGCATAGCTCAGGGCCATTTTCTCAGGCACAGTGGTGGTCATCCCATCCTGTCTCTGTGTTTTGTACAAGGAGTGGGAGACTTGAGGATGTTGCCACCCCTGGCAGTGAAGGAGTTATGCCCCAGTGAGGGCCTGGAGGAGTCCATACAGCTCAGACATTGGGGATGACACATCTGTGCTTTGCAGAAGGCTCTGCATTTGCTCTGTGACCTTCCTGAGTTCTTTTCCCCAGGCCTGCCAGCAGCTGCTTGGGCAATTATTTATGAACAGGAGTTGAGCTTCTCCAGCTGAAGAAGGTGGCTGTGGACAGATGTCAGCGCAACAAATGGGCACATACCAGCTGTGTGCGGGCGCTGATCAGCAGCAGGCAGAGATGCCCACTGACAGAGAGAGATGTTGAGAGATGCATGCTGACTCCAGACATGGCCTGCTGTAGCTGTGCAGAATGTAAAGCATAAATGGTGGTGAATTTTTTTGTTTGTTTGGGTTTTGTTGGTTTTTTTTCTTTTTTGTTGGTTTGGTTTGGGGACTTTTTCTGGGTTTTTTTTTTTTTTGGTTTTGTTTTGTTTTGGGTTTTTTCTGGGTTTTTGTTGTTGTTGTTTGTTTTGTTTTTTTAATGTTTCACCCAGTATGCCTCTAGTATCACTTACTGGCTTGACCTCGGGAGCACAGAGAGTTTTTCTTGTGCCTGGGGAGAACAGCACCACTGTGGCTAGGCTAAGTGCTCAGTCCCAGGCAAAGCCTTGTGTTTTGAGATGCCTCACATGACTGTCACCTGGCTGCCATCTGAAACCAATGGCTGCAGCCTTTAGGTATGTTTCTCCAGGAACAGATTTTGTTGTGATTTCCCCTGGGGGGTTTGGCAGACTACTCAGATGGGTAATGACCTTTTGAAAGTCTCCCTCTTCCTTCCCATTTCAGTTACGTAATTGTCCTCATTTCTCATGGATCTTTCTGCCTGTGGGAGTGGTAGGTAGGTGGCTGGAAGAGCAGAGAGGTGGAGAGATGCAATGGAGGTATCAGGTTCCTGGTGTGAAGAGAAGCTGAGGGCCTGGGTGGGAATGAAGGATGGCAATGGGTGAGTAGGAGGAAGCCTCACAGGATGGAAAGTAGGAGCAAAGAGACTGCAGGATGAAGATGGGAAGATTACCTGACTGCAGGGAGAGGATTTGTACAGCAGGATGCTGCTTTGTGTCGATTATGCAAATCACCTGTGCATGCTGTGCAGTGCTTCCTTGGCCTTGCTGTTTTGGTAGAGGATGGCTGGCTGCTCCCCAGGCTGCTGCTGCAGCCCCTGTCACCATGGGCAGCACCAGGCCAAAAGCCCGGGAGGGTAAATGGAATTGCTTTGGTCAGCTTCTCTGGGAAACACCTCGGCTTGTTCATACTGGACTACTTCCAGTGAGTCTACTATGCTGCTTCTCACCTGCCAAAACTCTGACCCATCAAATTTTGTGCTGAGGGAAGTGCTTAGTTCTTCTTTCCCTAGTAAAATTATCAGCAAAATTACCTGTTATGCCATATACTTGCTCTCTTAGGAGCATTTTACCAGAACTAAGCAAATCCAGTCAACATCCTTGTTGTTCTGAACTTTCTCAGAGCTGGGAGGAGCCTGGGGCAGAGGAATCACACAGTGTAAAGCTCAGGAGGATCTACGTTTTGCCTTGGGCCTGTCCACATATGCATAGTCCAACCTTGTCCTAACCTTGAGTGTGCAAGAGCTGTGCACAGCACTCTGGCTTTATTCAGAGAGCACAAATGGCTCTTGGAAGAATTTGACTCCTTCTGTAGCCAGGCCATGCAGCCAAGTCAAACTGCAAAATTTGGGTCCACATTTTGTTTGATGCCTCATCAGGGTATTCAGAGTAGAGCTTAACTTTGCTTCATGAGTTAGAGGCAAATAGCAGAACTGAGGGGTGGCAGTGCTTGCTGCAAAGCCTGTGCCATACCTTCATACACCTGGAGCAGAAGCCATGGATAGAAATTCCTTGTAAGAATGGGAATCACGTAAGAAAAGCAATTTTGTCTCAGGAGAATTCAGAGCAGGATTCTATGCATTGGTAGAGGCCAGAACAGTGTGATATCGACTACTAACATCTTTACTAATAACACTAACTTTGGAGAATCGCTGGGCACAGGGATTTTATCTAATTTAAATGTAGCTCTCCTGTGCTTCCTTTGCTGTGAACTTGTGCAGATGAAAGAGGAAGAACTGTCTCACAGACAAGCAGTTCCACGTCCCGGAGATTAGCAGAGGCACCGGTGAGGAGCGGGGCTCCTGCCGGGCGCTGACATTCCTGCGGCGCTGAGCAGAGCCTGCATTCAAATCATCCTGAGGGCAGCCGACTCTTCTGCAGGGGCAGCACACGAAATGCATCAGGGACTGGGCAAAAGGGTGCCTGTGCCTCACAGCTCACTGAGCACAGGAGTGTCCTGTGCTCATTATCTGCCCAACAGACTGGTGTGTGGCTCCTTTCCTCCCGCCCTGCTGCACGTGTGTGTTTCCGTGTGCATCTGTGTATCTGTTTCAGGGCTGGCATGTTCATCTGATGATGCATATTTAAATAATGTAAATAATTGACATGCAATAAGGAAATGTGTTTTATCAAATGAAGCGAGACCAGGCAAGGCCCAGCACCAATTCATATTCATACGCTGTGCATTTCCTCCCTGTTTAATCTGTGTTTTAAAGGAACCTGTCCCTGCTGGGAATTCCACTGCCAGCCCTCACCAGCCTCATTTTGTGCCTACTATGCCTTCAAAACTAATCCATCCTCAAAGCCAGAGGCTCATGTCAGCTTCATTTTGAGAGTGAGCATTTAATTTCTGCATGCTCCTATCCTTTAAAAAACCCCAATATTTAAGCTAATAAACGGGAAGAGCAGTGGGGGGAGTAGAGAAACAGCAATCTGACTCTCCATCCTTCCATCTGTCCATCTGTCACAGCTAAACCAGTATTTTATTATGAAAACAGGTATCTCCTTGTCCTCTCTCTACCATATTGGCATTAAGACTCTAGTAAGACTCAAGAGGTCCATTTCTCCTGGACTTAAGTTCAATGCCCCTGCACTTTTTTCACCTGCCTTTGAAAGTTTCTTTGTAGGCACACAGTTTGTGGTAATTGGGAGCGGGGCTGTGACTGAGCCTCATCCCCAATGGGCTGCAGCTGTGTGGGTCAGGTGAGCAGCATTGAAGGTAATGAGACACAGAGTGCCGGGGTGCACTGACCAATCAGGAAAGGGAACAGAGGGCACACAGGTGCAATGCATGAACCATGAGGAAAATAAAAGGTTGGGTGAAAGAACAAGAAGGGCAGCTGCTTGAAGGCTTCTGAAGTGATATGATGTTACTCTGTCTGGGCAGATGCTTTCTGATGAGGTAGGTGTTACTCAGTTTGGCCAAATGCTTAGAGCCTTCTCTAAGAAATTGTGGTACTTCTCTAAGAAATTATGGTACTCTATGTGTTGTGGTCATCTCAACTGTGATGTATCCTGTGGTGTTTCTCCCCGCCTCCTGCTTATTTTGTGATGGTAGCATAAAGTTATGAATGATGAAAGAGGACTTAAAGTTGTAGTGACTGGTGATCCTAATGGCAAGTGCCAGATGAACAGTACAAATCTTCCTTAAATCCAGCTTGCCTTTGATCCAGATATGTGTGGACCCTTTCCACTCTCTGTGCCTCCAAATATTCCTTCTTTGGTTTTGGGAATGTGTGAAACAGCATTTTCATTAAGTGCTGAAGCCTGTGAACAAATTAGCATCTGTGCACAAAGGTGCTCCCCTGGCCACCCTGTCTGTGCTGCTACACTTAATTGGTGTGAGCCTGGCAAGGGAGAAGCCAGCAGGCAGACACTGCATTTAGCTTACCTCTTTCTTCCCTTCTCACCCAGAGATTCCTCTACATTACTTTTGATTCAGAGTCTCCAGGCATCTTGTTTAATTTATGCTATAACTTCCTTACTGTCCCCAGAAATGCATTTGCAAAGAAAGAAATGCATGCAGAGGGTCTTTAGGAGAGGGCAAGGGAAGCTGCCAATGGTGCTTGTGCAGTGAGACAATCAGCATGAAGTGGCTAGTGCCCCTGAACAAAGAAGTTATTGGTAAAAAATGGCAGCTTTGATCAATTTGTGTTTTCATTTGTGTCCATGGGAGGCTGCAACCCCTTAACTTCAAGTCTAGCCATCAAACTCAGTCTGCTCTTCCCTGAAAATGACTATGTGGAAAAAAACCTTTTTTCCCCTCCATGTCTCCATTTGAGGCATTTAGGATTAGCACAGCATCTCCAAGCTTATGCCTGGTGTTTCTTCACCTCCTTCTGAGCCTGGGCTTTTGTCTTTGGCCTGTAACTGTGCTTTCTCATGCTTTGTCTTGCTCTCACACGCATACAGACTGTGAAGAACCTGCACATCTTCAGTGTTTTCAAGGGGGTGTTGATGAAGGCACTGCTGTCCAGGGAATATGCCCCAAGAATACTGTCTGGAGCACGATCTGAGCTTTTCAACACAATGAGAGGGAGCAGTTCTGTGCCCTCTGCCTTGGCTATTGGCAAAACTGCAATACAGAGAGGCAGCTTCTGCTGCCTCCATGGAAATGTGTCCCCCTCAGCAACAGTCTCCAGGGCTTGTGCTTCCTGTGGGGGTGAGGGGAGACAGGTCTGCAGCCATCCTTCAGCCAGGGTGTCCCCTAGCCTGAGAATCCTGTCACAGCAGGGGAATTTGGCACCCCACCTCTTGCAGGGGTACAGCTGGCAGTGGCACAGCATCATCCTTTCCCAGCAGCACTGCTTTTACAGAGTCAATGGCCCAGTAGCACGTGGTGAGCCCTGGGACTGCAGGAGAAAGGAGAAATCAGCATGCGTGTCCCTGTGCCTCTCAGGCCGACAGCATCCAGGTCTCATAACTCTCCCTTTCTTTGTGCTGTCCTGCCTCTATTGTTTCTCATCAGCTCTCAGTACGTTGATTTAATGTCTTCTGCCTTCCTGGAGCAGAAATAACACTTGTCCTTTCCCTTCATCTTGTAGATTATGCTGTGCAGCTGTGGAAAGTCCTTGAGAGTGCATTAGTGCCATTACTGGCAGCTCTGACCCACAACTGTCTCTTACTTGCCTGCTCCAGACAAGGAACTGAATTCTCCAATCCTATGAACTGTAATGAAAAGATGAACAGGAGAGCAGGGCTGTTTCCTGGGCATAGCAGAGCTGTGATGCTCTCTGCAGAGGCACAGTTCACCTTCCCTCAGTACTCCCACTCAAGTACGTTGATGACAACCAGAGGAGTTGGGTTTGGTAATGCCAGAACAGTGCCAATTGCCTGTTCAGCCATGTGTAAACGAGCAGGACCTCATTCAGGCACAAAATCCCTGGGAAATGCAAGATTTTGGCTCCTCCATGCTGCTGGCCTTTCTGGTGCTGGGCATGTGCAAAGCAGGGAGCACTGCCCAGGCATTCAGTGGAGAAAGAAGCTGAAGGATACTGTGGTACCTCAAGAGTGGCACAGGAGTAGCAGGTTCAGTTTGTGCTGAATGCACAAACATATGACTGTCCCAAGGCCACACAGCCTAACAGAGGAGTCATTCAACACAAAGCTTTGGCACACTTGAAATGCAGGACTTGCTGGAAAACACTGTCCCCAAGGTCACCGAAAGATACTGCTGTTGGACAGATCAACACCTCCTGTTGAGCTGTTCAGAAGGTAACAACAAGCTCATTTGAAATGTGGCCCGAGGCTTGCTGGGAAGCCAAGCTCAGGGCTGAGCTGTCTGCTCTGCCCAGCACCCAGGGCAGTGCTCACTGCAGCCTGCCTCCACCTGAGCAGGCTTGCTTGTAAGGCAGCCCTGGGCTCCCTGCAAATCCAGGCCCCCTGTGAACGTTCATCAGTCCTGGACAGCCTGCAGCTGAGCCTGTGCTTAGCTTTGTGTCTTGCATGAAGTAAAAATCCAGGAGTACTTTCCTTGGCCCCATCTCACCTCCTGGTCTTGTCATTGCCTCTGCTGTACTCTGCCACTGCTGTTTGTTTGCTCCTAGGGATGAGTCAGAGAGGCAGTGGCATCTTGTCCTGATGTTCCTGGACCCACTGGAGTTTTCAGCTTTTTTTTTTTTTTTTTTTTGCTGAGGTGGTTTCAACTCCTCTGGGTTGCATCAGCTTCCCCTTCCCTCTCCCATTTCAAGGCAGCTTGAGCCAGGATTTTGTGTTGGTACTTGCATGGGGAACCCAAAGGAACCCATGTAGGAGCTGGAAGCTGGCCATTTCTGAGTTGGAAATTTTGTGAGTGTAGAAGGCTGGAAAGCCAGGGCCCTGGCTCAGACAAGAGCCACCCTGGTTCCCTGCCAGAAGTTCTTCATTATCCCTGCCATTTAGGTTTCTCCCTGCTTGAGGAGGCAAGTGAGTTATGATCTTGAGGAACTGGCATGGGCACAGAGCCAGAGGAGACCAAAAGCAAGCAGAAAAATGATGGGAGCTCTCAAAAGAGTAGGTCAAAGATGGGAGGAAAGAAGGAGGAAAATTCAGATGCTCTTCTGCTGCAGTTTCTGAGGAAGACAACTTCATTCACAGCAATTAAAAGGTTAATTCCCTTGATAACACCTCCCCCTCCTTCCCAAAGTCTATCTCAGAAATAATCAAAGTATTTAATTAATATTGCACTAGTCCAAATAAGTACAATCATCTTCCAGGAGTATTTACATGTGAGGCTATAATTAGCAGCCTCCTTGGCACCAGCCTGCATGAGGTGACAGGTCACAGTTTCCATTACATGCTGCATTTTTCCATATCCTTGCTCATTCCTGAGTGACTATGAAACAAGTTAACTAAACTCAGCAAGGATCATAGACTGAACGAGCCATGGTGGCAACCAGAAGAGGAGCAACTGATTTTTCTTGCCAGGAACTTGCTGACAATAATCAACACCTTAGTTAAATGATATTTTTTTTTTAAGTACACTTTTCAAGTAGTCTGAGAAGTGGAATTTCAAGACTTTGCTACTTCCTAGTGATGAACCATTTCTACCTTGACTGAACTTCCTACTCCTACTTAGGAGGGAAGTGCTTTGTCCATCCTACTGGATGATGTCTCTTGTTCCAACAGAGGCAGATGGGTGAAAGAGTGGCTGAATTTAAAAATCCAAAATTGTTCTTGAATGCCTTTTACTCCTAGACCTTGCCGTTAGCCACTCAGACATGACAGGGCACATAAGGAGGCACAACAAAGAGGCTTCAGACCAGAAATTAACTTGTGTCAGTGGAGAAAAGTTATCGGGTTATGGTCAGAGCTGCAGGAGGCTGAGTCCTGGAGCACTGGCTTCTGCCACTGCATTTGCTGAGATTTTCCTATTTTTGCTGTAATTTTACTCAAAAAATTATTCATAATGGAGCAAACCAGATGCGTGTATAAACTAGAAGAAAATATCAATGAGCAAATTCCCACCTTTTCTCTTACAAAAATGTAAGCACTGTTATTTTCTCACTCAGACATGTGTTGCCTATTTGCAAGAGGAACTGGATGGGAAAAGGGCCAGTGAAGTGGGCACTGACACTCAGGAGTCCTCTGGTCTCCCTGGGTGCTTTTTAATTTCTTCCTGGAACTTCCTCCCTATGTAATGGACAAGGGTTTTGCAGAAATTGTGGCTTCTGGTTTGGTACCATATCAGCTACTCATTTAGTTGTCTTTCTGCTTGGATGTGAAACTCCAAAGATGTTTTGCTTCTCACTGATCCACTCCAAAGTTCATGCTCCATTTTATCCACAGGAATGTGGATGCAGTATGCTTGAGGGAGAGGAGGGAAAGGAAGGATAAAGCATTTGGGGTGCGTGCAGATTTCAGGCTGATACCCTGCCTGGCTGCTGTGAGGCTGCAGGAACATTAATGCTGACCCCCATCTATGGGCTGTTTTTCAGCTACAAGCTGGAGAAAGATGTGAACAACTGAAAGTGCCTCCTCAGACATGAGGAAAACTGGAGGAATAAGGAAATATAAATCAGATGTTTTTGCAGTGAAGTTTCCTGCTGAACCTCTTGCCTGAGCCTTCCCCAATGCCTCATGCATGACTGCTGCTCTGCTGGTCCCCTGTGCTGGCAGCAGTGGACTGCCCTTCATGCCTCAGAGCATGCAGGGCTCAATTATGCACTTACATGTCTTCCTCAAAATTGGACCATCTGGACCACCACCTGAATGTCATTTTTTTTCCTGCACAGCTTCTCACATGATTTGCCAGCTTGTGTTTGTGATTTGGAAGGGGGGATGTGTGTGAAAGGTGGTGAGATCTGGCACAGGTTTTTTGCATAAGCAGTGCCACTGACAGAACTTTTATTTAGTATTTAATTGATGGCTGCACCTCCTTGGAAACCTGTGCCACTTACTCAGAGGAACTCCCTAAATCTGCATCAACCTCCAGCAGGCCTAAGTTTATTCCTCTAAAAGAATAAACACATTAATCACTCTAAGGATAGCATCAGAAATAATAGTCAGCTTCTTGTTTGAAATGCTTCCACAGGGAAGAGAGAGTGTACCAGGACAGGACTTGGAGAGGCCAGTCTCTCTTGGGTGGTTCAGGTAGCATAGGCACCCAAACAGCATCTACAGATCAGCTCTCACAACCTCCTGCAGGATGCTCAGGTGAAACAAGTATTGCTTCATCACCTACAGCACAGCTGAAACTCTGATTTACAAAAATGTCCACAATCACAATCTTCATTTTAGGTGTTTGCTATATTCCAGGACACAGACTCCTAAATAAAATTATGATTGCATATATCTGACTAATCCAGGCAGTTGGCCTGTTGCTGCAGAGTACATTCTTGTACCAATGGTGCCTCTGCCACCAGCCAGTTGCTGTATGCACAGGAAAGAAGGCCACTATTTATGGAGGCTGTACTCAGGTGATACCTAAACACACTGTCCAGCTGTACAGCATCTAATCATGGCCTCCTTCTGGGGTGAATAATAAGTATGTTAGTTCACAGGGTGTGAAATTATTTGCATACACCAGTAAAAAACATTTAATAATGAAATTTTAAAAATATGGATGTTTTAATAATATTAACTATTACTTCTTGTAGGGAAACTTGGAAAGCTCAGTGCCTGCTGCCTTCACAGAGGCCGTGAGGAAATCAGTTGGTTGCATTGCAACCAATAAATCACAAACTTCTAGTAAAAACCTATTTGAACTCATGTTGCCTGACAATGTAATACGGGTTGAAAACCCAAATAAGGGTTTTCAGTGTTTGAGCATATGCAGACATGCACTCCTTGTCGCTACATGTGCCATCACTACTGAGCTAACCTGAGAGTCACTCCCTCTGCCTTCCTGGCATCAAGGGCCGTGCAGCTGGCATCATTGTGGAAGCCCTGCAAAGGCACAGGTGTTTTCTGGATACCTGTGTGGGCTAGATATCACCTCACCAATGAAGCTCAAGGAAAACCAGGAGCCAGGGAGAGTGGCACTACCTCCATGTGGGGACTAGTCATGCAAAACTAGGAGACACCTTCACTAGTGTGGAGAGGGGGGTTTGCCATTTTAGTTCAGCCCAATGGTTGATACATTAAAAACCAGGAGAGGCCAGGGTTGACTCCCTTCCTAGGAAGAAGAAAGCAGGTGCCTTGCTGTGAAGGCTCATGAAAGAGCCTATAGGGGCCATGTTAACACACTCTGTAGAAACACTTCCACTCACATTCTCCCTGCAATAGGCAATTGCAGGAAGTCCTTCAATATGTCCAGGGTAAGGGAGGCTTCCGGAAGAAATGTTGCCTCCAGTGCTAAGGAAATTCTACACCATTTTTTGTTTACCATTAACTCACAGCAATCTGCTCATATACTTTCAGTTTTGGGTAACTGATCACTCTGGGCATACTGCTCCCCTCATTTTTCCAGTCAGTGAGGCTGTGCCCTCAGCTCTATTGTTTGCATCCTCCACATTTACAAGTAAGTTAACTCCACTATCCAACAGCCAGGTACTTTTTCTGGTGGCCTGCTGGTGGAGTCTCTGTGAAAGCTCTCCTAATTTACAAGCATATATACTTTAGAGATCAAGATAAAAACATATCTATTCCTAACTACAGGGAGGAGAAAGGCACATGCTCCTCTGCAGGGGAGCTTAGGTTCACAGCTACACCACAGGCAAGTAGGGTAGGGCTGCAGGATTGCACTAACTAAAGGATTTGCCATGTCCTTTTTGGGAACCAAGCAGGTCTAGGTCAGCCAGAAGAAGCTCTGCCAGAGACGGCTCATGGGTCTCAGCCTTTTATTTGAAACTTAACTTGATCACAATGTCAAGCACAAGGCTAATTAAAACTGTATCTTGCATCCCTTTAATGACTGCTCTAACAAACGGGAGCAAGAGTTGATTGGATACCCAAAGTCTGTTAGTTTTGGCTGCTCCTGTAAAACGAGCACAAACAGCACACATGTGGAATTAACTCCAAAGAAACTTTAAGGAAAGCATGCTTTTGCTCAGGATGCTGAGAGGAAAGGTCCTTTTCCTTCTTACGTGCCTGTTCTAAGTTTGAGTAGAGGATGGATGGAATAAGACAAGACAAATTACTGAAACCCCTGATATTTTACTCATTTTTAACAGACAGAAATTTTTTTTCTGTTGTTTTGTTGTTTGGTTTTGTTTTTTTTTAATAATGAACCACCTCTTCCATGAAGTCCAGGGGGCCAGCAATTGCTCTTTTCCACCTAAAAATTGAGTGTTGGAGTGGTGCCAAGTCTCAAAGAAATGAAGTGCTAGCCAGTGGCAAGAAAATGCAGTTTGATTAATTCTAAACCTTTAAAGTGACTGGTAGGCCTGTACATTAAACCCAGCAGCCTTTTAATTATGGATTGGCTATTTCTAGTAGCCTCAAGATACAATCATCTGTCCAAATGAAAAAACAGCTGGGTGGCAAGGCTGAAATACAGGCTTTGCTGATTTTTATTTTGCATAAATACTGTAGGCACCTACCCTGCAGCTGGATACAGGCCCATATATCACCTGCATCTGGAGAACAGAGACTGACACTGACTGCAGTTTTTCAGCAAATGCATAAACAGCGGTTTAGGTTGGACTGTGTTCACACCCCTCTTCTTTCCAGAAATATTTTGAATTAGAGCTTGGCTTAGAAGAATGTTTCTGGAACGTAGAATTAAAACAAATATCAGAGAAAGACTGAGCAAACCCCACTGTAACAGTTGTATCCATATTCTAAAGTGGCAGAGAGAGTACCAGGTGACCTGAATGTCCAAGAAAAGCTAAACACAGTTCCTTGCACTTCAACTATCCAATGTTGGTAGCAAACTCTGTGAATGAGCTGCAGATTAACAATATCCCTAGGAATAACTCTCTGGCAAGTAAATATTTGGCAATTATATTCAAATAGTGAATGAATCTTGGAGATACTGCAATGTACTTGGGGGTAATTTGTTAACACCCGAAGAAATAGAGTTTGTCAAAAACATCTTTGCCCAGGAATGACAGACTCATAGGCTAATAGAAATTAATTTTCCTTCTCTAATATTGGGCACTACTTCTGTGTGGTATCACAGACCCTGACAGTTCTTTGGCGTGTGATGTTGAAAACAGCCAGTTGCAATTTGTGTTTGCTTTTAAATTTACAGTTTAGCCAAGGGGACAGAAAAATGCTTCCTGTTGGGAGCAAATTCACACCTCCACTGGGCCCACACAGACTCTGCACCGTGCTTTGAAGTTCCCCGTAAAATTGTGGAATTGGTGTATGGTCCCCACCTGACTAGGGGGAGGTCATTTGGTATGTGAACTCTCAGGATGTGACTGAGGCAGGGACAGATTGCCTCTAGCATGTTTGAGGTTAACACTTTGTGCTCTTGTGCTCTGGCTGCAATTTCAGGTCCTGCATCATCACTGTTGTTAGCAGTAATAAGCCCACTATGGATGATGGTATCCCCCTCTGTGACAATCACAAATTGCATCCCTGGTGGAAGGGGTATCTTGGGGAAATGATCCTGTATTCCATCCTGTTATCCAAGCATGCTGGAGAGGCAGGACGTGATGGCCAAGATTTACACAAGAAGGAGCTCAGCAGCCTGAAGGGAACTGAAATGGCGAGAAGGCAGCAGGCCAGGGAGAGCAAAGATCTGTCTGAGCCACCAGCTCATCAGCTGTGTTCTTGTTTCCTAGGATGGGGACAAAGGTGGGAAGGGGGCTGACTCACTGGGACCACTTTCTCAACCTCCTCTCCCATGGGGATCTTCCATCAGCCAAAGTGCATCTCCTGTTTCTGCCCTGCCGAGGTGAAGTTTGCTGTACCAAGTCAAACTCTGTTCCCTCTGCTGCATCTATTGCCAGCAGAGTGCAGTGGGTGCTCCTGTGGTCTTCCAGGAGAATGAGTAAATAGGATAATTTTAAGTGCACCCCCACACAACTGCTGGGCAGGGCTGAGTCACCAGGAGCAGGCTGGGAATCTCAGCAATGTCTGCCTGTGCAGCGCCAAGGGGAACACAGGTATCTCTGTGCCAGAACTCCTGCAGGGCACACTACAGGAAAAAAACCACATTTGTCTTATTTTATGGGGAACTCGTGCATGGGAAGTTCATGCAGACATTTCCACTGATTTTGGGAATATCTGCTTGTCTGCACATATATGTATTGACCAAGTATGATGATCAATATTTCACACAGCAGTGTTATATAAAGATTTCTCTTAACATGGGAGGTTGTAGGATGGTTGTATTACATGCAAACAAAAAAATCCCTGTGTATACTGCATAAGACCTTTCTGTGGAAAAATGACTCCAGGAGTGATGTAGATGGCTTTAACATGTTTTATTGGAACTGTTTTCAAAAAGACCTTCACTCTGCAGCCAGGTGCACTAGTTGCTGTGAAGACAAATCTGCAGGGTTTTGAGAATGCCATATATGTCAATAATAGAATTCTTTTCAGATACTACAGACTTTACATTTTTAAAGCCTTTGATGATATGCCCATCTGGGACTGGGCACAACTGCTGAGCCCTCTTGCAGTGTTGGGCATGATCCTGTTCTGATAGGAGTCAGCTCCACTTTTCAGCTACTGTGACAGAATTGAAAATGTGCCCAACAGGAAAGCTAGGGTGGGTTGGCATTGACTCTGTCTTCCCTTGGCACTCTTGCTAGGGTAAATTTGCAACTGAAATTCCAAATTTGGCAAGAAAAGGAGGAACCATTTTCCTGGCAGCCCTCCACAGGTACTCAGGAGAGTAGATGGGGGGTGGTAGCCACAGAACAGATGGCAGTGTGGGATGAAGGTAGGTAAAGTGGTCAAAGATGTGCAATAAATAGATTTAACAAATGTGTTACAGCACAACATGTGTGACACATATATGCAGTTTTCCATGAAGAGCACAATGCCAGGGTGATATCCCACTTACACAAACCACTGGGTAATTGTGCTGTATGGACAAACACAGCCCTTCTGTCTTCCCATTACTATGTTTTTCCTGAGTGATCTTTTAAAGAAAGACAAAGGCAGGAAAATCGATAGCAGTCTTTGAGAAACTGGCATAGGAGAAAAGCCTCAGCCATGACAGTCTGAGGTGGGGAAAAGGCTGAAATGAGACATGATAATCCACAAATATCTACACTTTTCATGATGAGGAATGGATGTTGATGAAAACGGTAAGATTTTTTGCAAGACTATGCAAAAAATACATTAAGGGAAATACTGAAGGAAAAAAAATCTATTGTGCTAAACACCTTTGCTATTTGTGGCCTACAGATGGCTCTCCCTGTTTTTAAACTTACTCAAGAGATGACATTTTATGCTGTATATCAGACTTCTCTTTTTCCTTGCAGTAAATGTTTCAAGTATGGAAAAATATGTTCCTGAGGGCATCTGCTAAGGTCCCATCCATGGAGATTTCAGAAGTGTGCTAGATAAAGCAACCTCAGTGAATATTCAGTAGGGAAAATCCTGCTGATGAAAGGGAGCAGTGCAAGATGAGCTGCCAGGTCTTTTATTGTCTGTAACTCCAGGACTATTGGTAGTGAAGGGAGTTCTTGCATAAAAGCCTTTACTGGCTTTATTTATGCCAAGGCTGCTTCCAGGAAGGGGGAATCCATCATGACAGAGATGAATGCAAACACAGAGCTTTCTCTCTTGCCTTCTCTCTCCATTTGGACTGTCCTTTCATTTGACACAGAGACTCTGGTGTTCTGTGTCTACTCTGCAACCTGATTTGCTTAAGACTCCCTAGAAACAGAGAGACAGTGAGGGCGGGATCACCTTAACACAGTGACTTGACTGTTTCTGGGAACAGCTCGCTGGGTCAGAAGAGAAAGTCAGGGAGGGAAGGCCAAGTCCCATGAGAGTGGCCTCCAGTGATGCCCTGACAGGCAGGGAGCCAAGGAAAGGATGCTGATCCAGATCCCTCCACCTGCAGCCAGGCACATTTTTCCTGTGACCCATTGGAGAGCTCAAAGCCCTGGCAGATGAGAAGAAAGGTCACCCCCAAACCACTGTTAGAGTGATGCAGAATTGCCACCATATTCATCAGGTCAATAATATCCTAGGTGGGAAAGAGAAAACCCACACTATGAATTTAATTTCCTATTTTCCTAGCACTGCTCTCAACACTGCTTCCATATTTTAGAAGTCTGTGGTTTGCTGTGCTGCTTTTCATAAAGCTCTGACAAGTTTCTAATTAAGGAATGGCAGAAGGTAGATAAGCTCTGCCCAGCTCTGGCTGTGAGGGCAGTTTTGCAGAGGGGAAGGCAGGAGTTCAGCATCATGGCAGAGTATCTCTGTATCCAGAGGCAGGTCATCACAGGAGGACAGGCATTTTTGGGTAGGGTATTCCCTATCCAAAATGCATGACATGAAGAAACTCAGAAGTTTAGTTACCAGATAGAGCTTGCAGGTGGCCGACAGTGGATGATCTATCACACTAAGCACAGAAAGATTTTTCTTTTTCATGTGTTGGATGTGGGAGTATATGTACAGGGCTGGCTGAAGAAACTGGCAAGACAAACTTTCTTCAGACTGTGGAAAGCCCTACTTAGCTTGATTTGTCCAGACCATGCCCCAAATCTGTCTGTGCTCCAGCATGGAGGATCTGACATGGTATCAGACTTCTGTCAGCTGAGGGAAGGGTTTGAGGCCTTCCCTGCTACTGTCCATACAAACAAATATGCAGCTGCACTGACAGAAAAACATAAAGAAAATATCCCAGAGGTGACAATGCAGCCAGGCAGTCTTGAACACAGTATGCAGGCAAGTGCTACAAACTGGCTTTGGCCAAGGTGTTGCCTGAGCTCAGGATGTGCCATTTCAGCTCACAGCCGCAGCTGCAGTGTGGGGTTGAGATTCAAAGAGGGGTAAATCCAAACCACACATGCATCCCCCTCACCTCCCTTCAGCAATTTCAGAGCTCAGTAGCCTTGCACATGGCGGCCCTTGAGGAGTGTTTCTTTTAGTGAATAAACTGATTCTTCAGCCAGCTTTTGTGAGATGTTAGTTTGGCAATCCCTTCATGAGCTGTACAACCAGCCTCTCTAAGAGGAGGTCAGGGAAAGCAAGAGTTAAGAAAAGGCAGCTGAGAACCACAGATGCTGAAGCAAGGGGATGTGGGGAAGATCCAGGGCAATGGTGATGTGGTGTGCTGGCAGCATGATGGGTGGAGGAGCACGGATGCTCTGATGAGCAGAGCTGCAGGATAGCTTGAAGGCAAACACACAAAGCAAATAAGCCTGTCAAGCAAGGCAAGGGACTGCACATTGCAATTCTCTGGGTCTGACTCCCAAGATATTAACGATGGACTCTGTGTGCACTAAGCATGGGGTCTAGTTGAGGAAGGTAACAATTTCCCTGGCCTGTACTGGTCCCTTCCTGCAAAACCAGCAACTGTTACACATCCTGCAGAGACAAATGGCACACAAAAACCAGAGATGCTCTGGAGGATGTAAGCCCAGCAGCTCTGAGCTCCCCCATGGGGGGTCACAGGCAGGTCTAGGAAGCAGCACAACCCTCGAGCAGGGTGGCAGGCAGTCGCACCTCCTGGCTCTGCAGGTGACCTTGCTGGTGAGAAGGGCTTGGGTTGCTAATACTGCTCGTCTTTGAGACCTTCAAAACCTGAGAGCCACAGGTCTTGTCCTCCTCTGCAGCAGCGCACCGAGCTTGCTGATGGGCGGCTTTCTGGCTTATTTGGGAGGAGCCGGGTGCTGGTGCCAGAGGGTGCGGGATGAGGGTCACTGAGCAGCACGGACACCCGCTGCAGCAAACCGGGTGCTTTTTGCAGTCCCTGGCATGGGCCCGAGCTTCCAAGCTGGGCGTGCAGCCTTTGTTTGCGGTGTTAGCTGCGGCTGGGCATTGTCCATGCGGCTGGACACGATCAGCTTTCTCGAGAAGGGTTCGGGCCGCGGGCGGAGCAGCCGGGCCGCGCTCCCGCAGCGCCGGGGCCGGCGCGGGCCCTCCCTGAGGCGGGTGCAGCTGCGGCCCGGCCCGGCCCTGCCCTGCCCTGCCAGCCGGCTGCGGGCCCTGCCCGAGTCCCGAGCGGCTCCGCGCCGGTGCCAGGTCACAAACACCCGGCGGCATCGCCTTGCAGCCCCTCCCGTGCGGGGGCCGCCCTGCGGGACGGTGCCCGTGTCCCCACGGGCCCTCCGGAGCGCCCCCACCCACCGCCACTGCTCCGGCCCCTCCACCCTCCCGGGCCTCGCCCTCTGCTGGCAACGGGACGTGGCCTTGCGGGCAAGCAGCTCTGGCTGCCTCCACTCACACCACAGGGGCAGGAGACCCTTACAATTTTTCCCTTGTAGAGGAAAATCCCACAGTGTCTCCTTTGGCCCCAGATGACCCCGGAAAAGCAAATTCCAGAATCCCAGATGCTTTTTGGAGAAGTGATGCGTTGTGTAAAGCATCATTTGATAATTTTTTTTTTTAATCTGGTGTGCCTTAATCCACGTGGCATGACCCTCATGTAGAACCATGGCAAGAACCAGATGTCCACAGTTCTGGGCTGTGAACCTGCGCATCATGCAGGAATAACCTGCACATGGATGGACATGAGAAATATTGTTGAGGATCCAAAAGGAAACAACCACTCTAGAAATCCCAGTCCACACTACTCCACTTCCTAGTCCACCTATAAAAGGTGCTGCTCAGGGCTAGCTGTCACCTACTATTTGTGAAAGGATGATATGGTTCAAGTCCCCAAAGATGAGAGAGAGAAGCTCCATTTAGTATCTCTGCTGACAGATAGCAATGTCCATTGCCCAAAAGAGAGCTGCCCTCTGCCAGATGAGATGTTTCAGCATATCTTCTGGGTCCCCAGACAGGAAGGCACTGGTGCATCCCTAAATTCTGCCCACTAACATCCACCCTCTGTGTGGGGTGAATCCACAAATTCCTATTGCAAATACAGAGGGCAACTACACTGACACTTGTGGCAATAGCCATAAATTCACATTAAAAGCCTTCAAGTAATAGCATTGCTGTGTAAAGACAGCCTTTGAAAAGCTGGTTTCCAAAGCTTAGCAGCAGGATTAGGAGGTTGCTGGCTCTTAGCTGCAAGCTTTGCAGATGCTAGGGGCTGGCAAAGCAAAATGTGTATCACATGAAAAAGTTGATCAGGTCTGACTCTCTCCTGCCGTGAGATTACTTTTCTCACTACAAAGCATTTCTCCTCAGCAGTAAGTTCAAAGTACGTGTGGGCATGAAGATAGTGTATTGTTCACCAGCTCACTGTTCTGCTGAGCAGCCACGTTGCTTGTTCCCCGTCTCAGGTTATAAACAGTGCTGAGAAGCTCAAAATTGCTCACAGCTTAAACAAGCTAATCATGATAACCTAGCCTATCTTACCCTACTGTGAGCTCTACTTTAATAATCCTGCTTAATCATTAAACCACAATAAAAGCAAGCCAAGGAGTTTAAGGCAAGAGCCAAGCCAAGGTGGATCAGAGCCCCGCTCCAAACTTGAACTGGGCAGTCTCCTAGAGACAGAAGCAGCCACACAAAGGGATAACAAAGTTGTTGTGCAAAGGGTGAGAAAGATGTAGCAGAAAATTTGTATCCGTTGAGACTTGTGAAGCTGTGAGCTGCTCTTGCTGGTTAAGACCCTGCAGTTTTGCCCTATTTACATCCTTTTCCCAGGAGACCATCTTGTTATCTGGCATACACACTCCACTCAAGTCTTCTTGTTGATGTAGATGCTTTGACTAAACCCTTATTCCTGGTGATTATTGAGTGTAACATTGGTTGCCGGTTATTTTTCAGAATGCTTTACCTCTCTACTGAAGAATAAAAAGACAGCAAATTCCTTGGACAGACCTATTCCTTGCCACAATACTGCATATTGTGTTATGGCAAATGAATTTTTTTCTAAGACCATTCCATAAAGAGGGTGAGGTTAGGTTAAAAAAAAAAAAAAAGGAAAAACTGCAAAAGAGACAGAGACACTGCTTCTGTCACTCTGCTGTGGACACTGAGAACAGGGTTAGGCCAAGTCCTGCCCATGGATTCACCCAGGGCTTGCACTGGTTCCAGGAGAATTATTTTTGTGTGCATGAGTGCATGACAGACAGAACAGATTTGGTCCTTGTTGCTTTGACTTTTCCAGGATGCTCCATTTATTTGTGCATTTTAGGAAACAGACTGGTACAGTCAAATTTTCTGTACCTGGGTTCCCCTTCTCCCACCCAAACCAGAAATAATTTTAGGCTAAAAGCATCACCCATGCCAGAAGATGAGAGCCAAATCCTTTCAAAGGCAAAGGACTTACCAAAACCACCAGGGTTTCACCTGAGTAGGACTAAACAAAGAACTTCACCACAGTCTGTGACAATTTGGCTGAAGAGACAATGAGTCAATTTTGTATTATCAGACCAAAATAATTGTCTGGGTGGGGGAACACACTTGCCTCAGCTTCCTTGAAAGCAGGAATGAGAAGATTGGTATTGCTGAGATCATTCTAGAATCTGGGTTACGGTGCAGAAAACTGATTCACGTTCTGCATTTGGAAATGGGGTATATTTTGTCATCATTGTCTCACTACCACCTCTTGTAGGATTTGACTGCAGCATGGAAGCATCCTGATATAACTTTACAGTGCATCATGTTGTTGTTACTGTAGTAACTTATTACTAGGACATCTTGTGTTATCTTTATTGCTGCAGTACCTGGTACAAATGTACCACTGTTTGTCCACACTGTTATTACTGCCTTATTCCCCATACTAATTTACTGCAGCATCCTGTTGTGTCTTATTGCTGCATTATCAAAATGCTACTTTACTGCAGTGGCCTGTGTTACCTTATTGCTACATTTATTCTGGTAATATTATGTCAGTTTACTGCCACTTTTTATGGCTGCCCTGCTACCATTTTATTACAGTACTCTATGGGATCTTAGTGCTGAGTTATACTGAGAGTACATTAATCCATTTGCTTCAGCCTAACGCCGTCTGCACTGACTCGTCGAACCTTTCCTAGTTCTTGTCCTGCTGCTGTTTTGCCACAATAGCCATGCGTGCTCTGGATACTCTATTAACCAAATAACAGTGCACAGCCATATTTCACAGCCATAGTCCTGTAAGTATGGGTACTTTTGTAGCTAGCTTGCACAGCTTGGACATTGTAGGAGCTTTCCAGACTGTCTTTCCTTGAATTGATGCCATTTAGAACATAAACAGAGGTGGAAAGCTGATTTCCTAACTCATCTTCAGCATGATGAGGTAGTTGGAAGACACTGGACACAGAAAGCAGCAGATTACTGCTTGCAATGCTCAATGGGATACCATTGGGTGTACAAAAGTAGCATCACTTGGAATAAGCAAGGTCATTAAAAAGCAATAATTCAAGGATGTGGTTCATGTGGAAGTAGTTACATGTTAATATCACCATATGTGAAGTAAAAGACATGTGAAGAACAGTTAATATGTATTCCCAGGAGGAGGCCTTGTCTACTCTCATGTTTGTTTTGGAGAAATTTAGACAGGAAACAAGAAGCAGAGCTTTCTTCCCTCCAGAGGATATGCAGCTCTGTCCGCTCAGCTAGCCATTGCTGAGCAGATTAGTTTGCACGAGTGTGCATTTAAATGGCAAGCTGTTCAGCATCCAGGCCCCCTGATGCACGCCCATATGCATACTCTCCATGTCTGTAAGAACTCCCTCCATGCGCTCAACTGTTCAAACACAGAATATTCCCCACAGGCAAAATACTGCGGCAGCCAACGTGACCGTCCTGCAGGAACAAAGCTGAAAGACAAAGCAGAGTGCGTGGCTCACAGGGCAGCAGCTCATCCTCAGGTTAAAGTCTGGCATTTCTGCTGCCTGCACAGACCATAACCCTAATTCCACCTGTCCCGTTGCCCACCAGCAGTCTCCAGTCCTGCCCACACGTGTCCCCATGCTGAAGGTCCTGAGGAGTTCCTCTGTGGAGCTGCCCCATCCTTCCCCCAGGAGATGACCTCTCCAGTCATGGGAACTCACTGCAAAGCAGGGACCCACATGTGCCACTTTGCTACCCCTGCTCCTTGCTACACACCAGTTTCATATTTTATGTGTACATTTTGCTCAGGAATGCTCTGCAGACCAGCTGGAGGGTTCACAAGACAGACCTCCCGTGGGAAATGCCTTGCGGCTGGGCAGCACTGGCAGCAGAGTGGCTTGGAGTGTGAGCAGCTGTTGGTTTACAGAGCTCCAGTGATGCATGGCACTGGAGGGTTTGACAGAGATAAAAACACCATCTACAAGGCTCTAAGAAGAGACGACCTCTGCATTTTCCTAGGGATGACCAAGGGGGCACATATCCATATGCATGAATGGACATGTGAACCTATTGAACAAAGACCTGCTATTTCCCAAGGGGACTCTTTAGCTGGGTGGGCAACAGAGGACAAATAGGTCCTGCAAGGACAGCTAAGTGACAATTTGGAGGGTGACAAAAGTTCTCTTCGGAGGCAGGAGACCACAAAAATGTCAGGGACATTCATGGTTCTGCCGTCCTGGAACTTGCTTGTGTGTCATGTATGTGTAGGATGAATTTGGTCTGAAGGTCAGACAGCAGGCTGTTTAGGGTATAGGCATGTGTAAAGAACAAAGATCCTACTCAGTCATCTACTGTACATTCATGCAGGTGAATGGACCTTAGGTATAATTGATATTAGGAAATTGATATTCTTTTCTGCAGGAAAGAAAAGAGATATCAGAATGAGAACTGTCATGGGCAAAGAGGAAGGGGTTTTTTTCTGACAGAAACTATGCTGGCATGTTTTTGTGCATACATAGGCCTTAGATATTAGAATAATACTTGCCTCAGAAGTGAATGTTGTCAATAGCCAGCTGTCTACTTAGCTAGATGGTTTTGCCTAGGTAGGAATGTAGACTTGTAGCCATATAACAGTTTCTACCACATGTACAAAAAGCCAATTTGCCTTGGCATGAGTGAAGAAGACCAAGAAATGTCTAGTTTCATGTATGCTTCAGATCTGAACTGCTTACAAAATATAGGAGATTTTGTGAGTCAGCTGAGTCTTGAAATTCTTTTTATATATAGATAGTGTACTGTATGTGAATGCAGGCCATTTTCCTATCTGCAGCTAGTATAAATGGATTTCATAACAAAGTCACTTCAGTCCTGTCCTCATCCTAACCGCCACACTTCCAACAGCTTGAAACAAGAAACAAGCTACTGGGCCATCTTTTGCTGCTGCCGTCTTTTGCTGCACGAGCTGCAGGTCAGATGAGTTTTAGTGGAAGCTCATTTCCTCCAGTGGTACAATTTCACTCTCAGAATGCTGCTTCTCAGCAGGGTCAGTTATCTGAGCACAATATCACAGCTGGGTATGCTGCTGTTTAGGGAGTGTCACTTGGCATCTTGCCCATTCACACCATCAATTCCCTCCTCAGAGTTGCCTTTCCCTGGACACAAGTGAATGGATTTTGGCCCTCTCTGACTGGAGAGCTGGAGTCCTGTTCGGTTTGCTCGGAGAAAAGTTTGAACATCATTGATTAGGTGTGCAAAATCTTAAATAAATAGAAAATTAAATAAAATATAAATCAACTCACTTTAAATACTGTGTGTGTGAGTGTGTGTGCGCGCTTGTGTGTGCATTGCACATCTCAAACATGACTTTTTGAGCACCAGGCAGAGTCTGATCACATTTGCACTACGCGCACATGCAGAACAATTCCACCGACGTCAGAGAATTTGCACCAGGATCAGTCTGACTCAAGGGGGAAGATCCTCAGGTGATGAAAACCACTCCTGCTTTCCTCACTTCAGCTGAGGATCTGGTATCATCTCTGGACATGCTACATGCTATTGGAAGGACAACGAGTGATGAACTTAATGCCTTTTTTTTTCCCCCATTGTTTTAAAGGAGGAGAAACATAGGAAAGAAAAACCAAGTTAAAGTCAGTGAATCTGCAGGTGAAATGCATTTGGGATTTTGTGAGAAGGAGAAGCAGCTTCCAGCTAAAATATCCAGATATTTTATTGGATCCAGACGGCCACATGAAAGGGAGTAAGTGGGATTGCGGCGCCATCTTATTACAGTCACGTTTGTGCCAGGGAGGAAAGAGATGTGGAAAAACACTGATCTCTCTCAGCTCTTCTTTCTCCAAGCTGTAGTTGGGTCTGTTTCCTTAAATAACAAGACAGCAAGCCCTTGCCTTGTTGACCTCCTGTGTATGGTGAAGTGTTCTCCAAACCTCAGCTGGAGACAAAGTACCTGCACAGAGCTCAGGGTCCTTAGGGAGCTGTGCAGACAGGGAAGTGTTGGTGTAAACTATGAAGAGAGGTGCTCCACTGGTGTGTGGCTCTCTGCTTCCACTTGCTCAGGCTGTCTCCCCAGCAGGGACTTGCTCTCCCCGAAACGCCCCGTCCCCGGCAGCGGTCCCAGCTGTCTCTCCCGCGGGGCGGTCGGCCGGAGCTGTCAGGAGGACTGCATCAGGCCCGTGAGGCGCTTGCTCGCCAGAGACTTTCCCTGGAGGGAGGGACAAACAGACAGAAGAGATCCAGAGGTGTAAGTGATGCCTTGGAACGGTTTCTCTGGGAGCGAGGGGCAAGGGCCTTCCCCGAGAGTGGGGCACAAGCCTCTTGTGACAAGGGACGCAGGTGGGGTGAGCCTGCCTCTAGAATTTCATATGCCTGCAGTTCTGCCCCAGGAAAGTGGTTTGGCAAGGAGGAGTTGTGCCTAATGATGTCCAGTGACTATCACTCAAGGGTGTGCCCTGGGTCTCGTGAAGATATTTCCTTTCTCCAGTTTCATGGGAACTGGTGAAAGCAAAGCCCTGTCCTACACTCACTGCTACTTGTGCTGTCCTGCTGGTGCAGGACAGAGCTCTTAGGGAGGGGATGCACAGCCAAGGCTGCTGTGAAAACTGGGATGTCCCTCCCACAGTCTGTGAATCCGTAGCAGCTGCACAGCATCCACCACAAGCAGGTCTAGGAAAAAAGTAATTTCAGAAACAGTTTAGCCTGTCCCTGTGCTGCTGTCACTCACCTTGGCACACTCCTTGGTCACTTGCCTCATGGGTTGGTGTCTGTTCTCTCCTACTTGGCCTCCCTGCTGTCCCTGTGCTCTCCTCCAAGCCACCAATGCAAGAGTGTGGCTGTGGCAGCCCCGCTCAGGCCCTGCTGTCATCCACATGAGCTTTCCCACTGGCAGGACCAAGGACTAGGAAGAAGGAAGATCACCTGCACATCTGAACTCCTGCCCTAACTTAGACCATGCAGCACCTCCTTTCAGGAGCAAAGGACCTACGGGACCTATTTACAGACCTGCAGCCAGTGTTCTCCATTTACAGACAGGGTATATCCACATAAGGAATACTGATGGCTTTGCAATTGCTGATGTAACAGTGAAAAACTATCTCAGGTATTGCACCAGTTGCTGTATTTCTTTTGTGAACTTTCCTCTTTAAAAATTATGGTTTTCCTAAAGGAAAAAAAAAAGTCTTGCTTGAAATAAACATTCAGGGAATACCAGAGAGCTGTAGAATACCTAGCAGCTCTTAAACAACCTCCTCTTCATTACTATATTTAGCCAAGATTTCCTTTGCAATAGGAAGTCTTACTGATTGCTGTTTCAAAGAAAGAGCCACAAAAAAAGCAAGAGAAATGGATTATTCAGTGAAAATAAGTAAGCATAAAATGTAGAAAATAATTCTAAAATGTAAAAATTAGCAGGCTATTGGAAATAAATATTTTTGAACAAGTTAACACTCTAGGAAAAGACAAACATTTCCCACCTCCCTTTGATTTCTAATCTCTTTCCATGTAGGGCTGTTCAAGGAGGATGTAGCTGTTCCCTACAGAAGTGGCATTTCATTACTGAGATGTGTGACTTTCACCAAATAATTTGTTCAGCTGCATGAGCACACACGGCCTAATCTGTCGTGTTCTGTATACCAGCAGCTGAGGGAAACCCTGTCATTGTGCCGAGTGTCCTGCCTGGCAGGAGAGGCCCACAGCCATTGCTCTGTGCCTCACACACAGGGCTCAGCATGGAAATGGCCAGCTCCATCCCAGAGCTCTGCAGACACACCGTTCAAGATACGCAGGTTTTTTTTTTTTTTTTGGTTTTTGTTTTTTGCAGTATAAATCAATTTTTTGATTATCACTATTTTGAAATGCACTGTTGTAAAGCTTGGCCCAGTGCTACCCCAGTGGTTGGCCAAGTCTTCTGCAGAGCAACATGGCTTGGGGGGGCTAAGACCAGGGCTGTCATTTTGTGGCTCTTGAGGAATACCAGAGAGAGAGTGCTAAGGAATTATCAGTCCCTGAATCCTATTTATAGGAAGAAGAAGGTAAAGATATGGATGTTAATTCCTGGAAGAATAACATGGCTGAGTTTAGGGGGAAAAAAAAAAGTTAGTTTCCACCAATATTTGGGTACTTCCTTAGGAAAAAAAACCAAAACAAATAAATAATCCTTGGTTTACATAAAGCCTATTCAGTCAGACTCTAACTAATCTGCGGCAGGCAGCTCCTCCTGTTATCTTCTCACAGGCAGGTGGCTTGGGGCTACGCCAGCTCCCTGCGTCAGGTTCCAGCAGGGCTGAGGAGCAAACACCGCTCCTCATCCCCCACTCCAGCATTGCTGTGCTCAAAGCAGGAAGGAGAAACGCCGGTAGTGGGCCAGGCTGAGGAGAGGGGACGGCTGGAAACGGCTCCAATGGCCGTGATTTGCGCAGAGCGAAACTTTGCTCTTGGGTTTCCCAATGGAAACTGCGTCTCGTCGCGGGGAAAAGCAGAGGCCTCCATCTGCAGCTCCCCCGTCTCATGGGAAAGGCGTTACCCTGGGAACTGCAGCAAACTCCCCGCCTGCAGGCTGGGATGAGTCCCCCGGGCAAGCCCGTCTGTCTGTGGGATAACTGTGCCAAGGGAACGGCCTCACGGGCGGGGACACGCAAACAGATGGGTGCAAGAAGCTCTGCTTTAAGACTGCAAGAAGCAGGCGACAATGTTGTCTGCTCGGTTGTTGCGTTCACCTCTGTGTTAGGGCAGATGGCAAAAGGATCCCTGAAAATGCATAAATTGCTGTGACATTTTTGACTACAAGCAAAAGTGCTGTAATGTTCAGCCCCCAACTAGAGGCATACTAGAGGTATGGGGATTTTGTTTCAACCCAATGCAGGGCCAAGTGTCAGCCTCACAGCACGGGTGTGAGTGATACAGATATCTGCAGGCTGGGCTTGGGTGGGATGCAGGTGTTTGGTTTAGGATTCTCTCACCTTAGACCTCCTCATTAAAATAAAAGAGGATCAGGAAAAAATTGCATTTCATTAGGAAAACTGGTATCTCTTTCCTATTACTAAAATGAACAAGAAGGGAGTAAGTGTATAACAGGTGGAAAAGCTGGATGCGATCTGCAATCCACCTGCTGATATAAATCAACATGACTCAGTTTTTTTCACAGAAGTGCTGCTGATTTACACCACTTGAGGGGCTGGCCCATGGTATCCCTGTTTCAGGTTTAGCACTGCAGGGCTTCTAAGGCACAAAGCCCTTCAAGAGACACAAAAGTTTGCATCAGCTGACTGAGAAAAACATAAGTGCAGCACACACAATGGGTTCTTTGGAATAGGGCAGCCTCTCACCCTGCAGGCAGCCAGCACTCTCCCCAGGCCCCCCAGCCAGTCCATCCAAACCTGCCTGCCCCTGCTTGCCAAGAGGGTGTCCGTGGCCAAAGAGCCCAGGATGGTGACAGCATGCTTTAGTGTCATTGCTTGGTGTCCAGAAAAGAGGCGTCTGGGTAACCGAGAGGGTGGCCTGTGTCCACCTTGAGACAGCAGAGGTGGGATGCACCCCTGTATTCTTTGTGATCCCACAACCCTTCCCTGAGGCTGCACAGTGGGAGGGCCTGAGTCAGTCAGGTGAAAGGCTGCTCTCAGAAAGCTGGAGGTGGCTGAAATAGTTCTTAACCGGGTACAACATGTGCCAAAATAAGTTCAGGTCCGGGAGAGCATGTTGGGTCTCACCTACCACATGGAATGGGTGGAATTCCCTTGGGGATCTATCTGACAGAGCAAGGATGTTTCCGATTATTGTGATGTGAAAGATTGGCACAAGCAACACCTAATTTCTTTAAAAAGAGTTTTCCTTCCATGCATCTTTGTTTAGCATGAAACCGGCGGCTGTCTCTGCCTCTCCTTTCCCCACTGTAAGAGAATGTCAACAACAACTGCTGTATTTCCAGGAGAAATTTCATCTAAGCCAGGCTGGCAGGGGATTTGGAAAGTGTACCATCTCAAGCTCAGCACACTTCAGTGCTTCTTTTACTGTGCCACATGTATATGCTGAAGAACTTAAGGCAGGATTAGAGTGGATGTAAGGAGTGGGGTCTAAAGTCTATAAAGAAATCCCAAGTCCTCCAGTCCCAAAATATTTGTCACTACTAATTAGGGTTACTACAATTAAAAGCCCAGACTGTTGTCACTGAAACAACACAGCACAAGCAGTAGGGCATATGTTGTACAGCATATGTTGTGTGTTGTCTTGGATGCAGGAAGGCTTCCTTCTCTCTCATGTCCTGCAAGCAATTGAGCTGTTCCACAGCTTACAGGCAAGGATGACATGGAGCTTCACTGCATCTGGTAATGTCCAGTTCTCTCTGCACTGCTGAATGAATCTGGTTTGGTTTTTCTTGGTTTTTTTTTGCCCTTGAACACTTCCATGACAGGAGCCATTTCTTAAAGACAGTGTAAAATGTAGATTTGGAGTATTCTAAGAAAAAAAATCAGGGAATTCTTAATAAACCTAATGAAAATGTCCCCTGGAATATGACTTCCAAGTATGTGGCCATCCTAACTCCTTGGCTGCATGTCCAGCAGAGGATTGGATCTCAGCATTTGTGTACCATCAGGGCTCACTGAGGCCCACTGAAATAAAGATTATCCTGCAGGTCACAGGAGATGGTTGCCATCTTCAGTGGCTGAGCCTTTGCTGGGCAGCTGCTAAGCTAAAGTGTAAAGTGCAATCAGCAGTTATTTTAATGAAGCAAAATTCAGCAATTTAACATAGCCAAGAAGCCAAGTAAGAAGGAAAAAAAGAGTGTCTGGAATTTGATGCAAAAAAAGGACAGCACTCCTTCCAAACCTACTGTATGAGCCAGCAGAGTTTCCATCTTGCTCCTTGCTTTTATCAGCCAAAACTAGCACTTTGCACAGTTGGGAGAATATTTTTAAAAATATTTTTAAATGGAAAGTTCAGTTCTGTCCAGTGCCCATGGCTTCACACAATGTTGGTATGCTCTGCCCAGCACAGTGCAACTCAGCATGCAGACATTCCCCACCCCAGCATGCACAAGCCTGAGCTCCCATGCACGTTGTCAACAACTTACCTGAACACCAGGCAGGATTTATCCCATAATGAGCTTTGTGGGCAGCAGGGGCAGAGAGGAGAGCTGGCAGCACAGGCTCCCCTGTGCCATGTCAGTACAGACCAAGCTGACTGCTCACCTCCACAATTTCCACCCACCAGCCTGGGGCTTTGTTTGTTACAGCTGTCCCCACTTCTTGCTTTCTACCCCTCGTTTGTGTTCAGGGCTCTCCTTTTCCCAGCCTGCTGCCCAATCTGCTCCAGCCAGAAGCATCACCTTCCTGGAAGAGAAGTCATCTCATGGGGAGCACTGATGCCCCATCGCCCTTTGCAGAGAACTGGGGCTGCTCTGCATCTCCACTGGAGGTGAGATGATTCTCCTTCCATTGGTTTGAATCTTTTTCACATCATCACAGGCAATACTCAGTTTTCCTATCTGTTAGCTAACATACTGCAAGAAATTTGGCAGTGGGCAAACAACATCCTGCAACCAAATTTCACTTCTGAAGAGATTGTGATGGCCCTAGCACTGCCAGCACTGTTTGGTTTTCAATGTTATATTACAATACAAAGCTTGGGGAAGCTTTATTTTTGTGCCATTTAAAAAATAATCCTTTTATTAGATTTTTTCATTAAGATATACATTGTCAACATAAGATAAGTGTAACATAAATTAATGAAGTTAAATAAGAAACTGAATTAAAAATATAAACAATACTGGAAAATAACTTAGTTCAACACAAAATAAACACAGACATACAAACTATGAACATAAGTAACATAAATTAACACACAAAATGTGGTGGACAATACCACCAATTACACACTGATACAAACAGGAGCTGCAAAGTGGCTGTAGAGGGTAAGGTGGAGCCAGATGCTCCCAGCATGTGGAATGCTCACCTGTTCCTGCCACTACAGTCTCATGAGTTACTCCCAAGTTCCTGCAGAGTGGGCCCCACTCCTCTTCTAAGGCTTGACTGACAAGTTACCTGAGCTTCTTGCCATTCCTGCCCATCACAGTGAAACTCGACCACCATGGGTTACATTCCCACATATGATATTGCTTTTTTGCTCTTCTAGCTCTCTTATGGGAACAGTTCAGAGCTTCAGTCCAATTAAAACCAGTATCATCTATTCCCATTTTAAGTTGTGAGGATTTCTTATGCTTCCTAAATGAGGCATTGCACTTTGCTTGGAGAAAAACCAGTACACCATTGCATATGGTACAGACCAGGATCTCTGTATTCACCCCCTCCTAGCACAGCTTCATAATAGCTGCAGCCTTCCTCTTCCATCCCACCAGTACCACAAGATCCTCTTTTTTTGTGGTACAGTCTGGGCTCCTTACAGCTGAGAGTGAACCAGTTTTGGCATTGGTTGAAGCTGTCTGTGGACTGCAGATTAGGCATGTTTTCCTCCTTTTGACACAAACCCAGGAAGACAGAGAAGCAGATGGATCACTGCAGCCAGTACACAATGGTGTAGCAGACTGCTTTTTCAAGCCACCTCAGAAATGCCCTAACTGAATGTTGTTGGTCTGCCTCTAGGGCAGGGTGTGATTCTGTGCAAAGGACTCAGCTTGTTTGACAGCTTTCAGCACGACTGGGAACCAGATATGTAAATGTCTTGTACAGAGGAAAACGGATGCACCACTGAAATATCAAATCTCTCTGGAGTATCAAAATAAACTTGGGTAAAATCACAGCAGGGGCTAAGCACACCCTCCCTCCCAAACACCTTGCTGAGGTCATGGTTCAGTATCTGCAGCTAGACCTGTCTGTAGTGAGAAGGTACCTGCTTTTGTCTTCCAGGATTTGTGTGTGGCTCAAACAAAATACAGCAAATTAATAGTGGGTGTGTTTGAACTCTGTATAGTGCCTTTCATCTAGAAAGGTCCCCAAGCAATTTCACAAATGGTAAGCACAAAGATCACTCACCCACTCTGCCCTTGCAGGGGCAAAAGGAAGCTGCCATCCTGTGTCGGCAGCACCACACAGCAGTGCTTTTAGGAAGTGAAGGATTAGAAGCTAGAATACTTACTGGAAACAATGAATACTTACCCCTTAAAGGAAGCCCTGTATCTAGAGCAGACTGTGCAGCACACAGGTGATACATGCAACTTCCCCCTGAGCAAAGCAGGTAAGGTGCCATGAGGACACCAGGGCAGGCGTGGTACATCCCTGCCTGCAGCGGCCAGTCAGTGCATGCGCCGTGCAGGACATGCATGCAGTGCATGCAGCCCTCTGCAGCCCCAGCTGCGCACACTGGCTGGCTGTCACACCGTGGGAGCAATCACAGGGCAGGCTGCAAACACAGGCTGCAGCCCCTCTGCGCCTTGGGTACGTTCTGATGCTCCCCACCACCTCAGTAATGCAAGTTCCTTTTCTCAGCACAAGCCAGTGTAATGATTGGAGTAGTCAAGTGAGCACATTTTATTTAAAGTAAAATACCTTCCAAAGATAAAATAACCCTTTTCCCAGATGTCTTTTCTTGATGACAAATCTAAAAAACTTTGGAATCCACTCCTGTATCCCTTCCCTTCTTGCTATCTATTCTGATAGCCACTTCACCAGCATCTCAGTGTCTAATCTTTTTATACTTTCCACTTTTTCAACCACTATTCTCTACCAATAATGGCTTAAACCTTTGTCTTTATTGGAGGTTGTGAATACTTTCCATATTCTCAAATGCTGTGATCTATTTATGCAAGCTGGTAGAGCTGGGAAAGTGAAATAGTGAGAAAAGTGGTAAATATATGACAGCTTTATGAGATTATCAAGGAACTAGTTAAAAAGATGACATTGGGCAGCAATTCTTTCTCCAGCCTTACACCTTCTTCACTGCATTCATGGTTACTATTTATAATACATCACAGTGACACAGCTGTGCAAAACATCACACAGTTCACCATAGAAAGATAAGATTCTATCAACACATTTCACATGTGTGACACCACACTCATGAATTAAGAATAGGACTGAGTTTGACTGGGAGTCTGATCCAACAGTACACAAACCAAGAAGATATAAAAAAGAGCATGAGTAGCAGTGGCCAAGGGATTAAGCTCAGGGTCAGGAAGATGGGGAAGCAGCAGCAGATAAAAACAGAAGTGACAACATGGAGCTGGGAGACAGCTGAGAACATCAAGGAAGGGACAGCCAGGCAATAAGGGTAGAAACTAAAACTTTCACAGCTATATAATGCAAGGGAACAGATACATATGGAACTGAAATTAAATATGCAACTGTGGATTTCTCTGAGCATTGAACTGGGATGCATTTACATCCTGAAACAAGAATTGTTCAATATAAAATTACCAAAAGATACCAGACAACTAAAGCAAAGGAAATGCTACCATGCTAATGACAGTTTGCATCACTGCAAGGAGGAGGAGGGCATTTTAGGCTCCAGACAAAAAGTATCTTGGGCACTGAGCATGATAAATACATTGAACACAAGATCTCCAGTCATTCTTGTTTCTGGGAAAGTTATCCTTGCACGAGAAACCCAGGTGGAGCACTGGCTCCACAGCCATTAAGGATGTCATGTGGGACTTTGCCTACAATGCTTCTGGGTGAAAATACAAAACCACTAGACTGGTGCTGCTAACATAAGGATAACAGCAGCTCCTGCTTCCCAGCTTCTCCTTCTGCCTATGCTGTGGTTAATGAAGCTGGGCCAGTCTGTCGATGCAGTTATTAACCTGTGCCTGGGAACTGAGACAATCTTCAATCTTCATTGATGTGCTGTACAAAATGTTCCATCCAAAATGTCCAGGATTCTTTGAAAAGGGTCATTTGAAAACCCTTATTCTTACATCCTTAAACTACAGGCTACTTCCCACACAGCTTGAACACAGACCATCTCATCCTTCACCTTATTTTCTTTCAGCATTGCATTGGATTTACACAAGAGATTCTTTGCCTCCTTCAGGTAAAGATCTTTTCCACCCTTACACATTATGTGCCCCCAGTCCAGGAACATAATGTGTAACAGTGTCCTACATCTGTCAGTTCAGCCAGAATTTGTAAAAATTCTGCCTAAAGTATAAATCATTGCTCTGGTCACTCTCTTGTCCTTTAAAGCACAAAGACTGAGAACTCTTATCCTCTAAAAGTGGTCCATGTGGGTGTGCCTTTTTCCTTAAAGAAATATCAGTTGGGAATAAAATCCAGAGGTCTTGGCACTGAGTCACCACCTGGACACTGAGTCAGAAATTTTAACACCTGTTTTCTTCCAGGGAAAATTCCTTCCCTGGAAGATAGCCATTTTAGGAAAGGCTGATTTCAAGTTTGTGTATGATGGCCCAGGCTTATCTAAGTTACCTGCTGAGGCTGGTATCCATAGGTTTAATCCCTGTTATTGCTGAAGTACCCATTGCTGCTTTCAGAGATAATGCTTAAGATGCAACAAAGGAGCCCCCTCCTATTTCCTCCTTTATTAAATGCAAATGGCTACCAGTGCAAGTTAGGCAGAGACTTGGTGGCTTCCTTTGTGAGACAAAAAGCAGCAGTAGTTCCCCTAAATGTACTCATTAAAATATATTTTCCTTCTACACTTGGCCCTGAAGGATCATCTCAGCTTATGAGAACTAAGCTTCTGTCTATCTGATTATTAAATAATTTCTAAAGCAGATGGGAAACTACAGTGGTTTAAACAGCTAGGCTGAGGCTGCAGGGCTAAAAATAGTATAGCAGGCTCCTTTTAATTAGTAAGATGATGAAATATGACAGAAGAGAGAGATCTAGATATATGGATTTGTGTGTATGTGTGTCTTTAAAATTAAGTTATTACCTCAATACTAGATATTATTTATAACATATATGATACATGGTGTCTGATTTTTATGATGCCATTTATCTTCACTTGGGAGAGAAGACAGGCTAACTCTGCTTTCATAATGTCAATCCTTGTTGTATTCAAAAGGAAAATTGTAATAAGATAAACCTGCCACCATGTGCAGTGCCATCCTTTTTGAAACGAGATGGATTAGTGAGAGCTCCTAAGCTCTGTCAGCTCTGCAGCTCCAGGATATCGACCATTCCCCAGGGCACCCTGGAGAGCATGAAGTGCCAGCCCAGCTTTATACCTGTGATTCCAAAGCATGGGAACCTGACATAGGCCCACAGGGCCCAGGTACTGTGATGTTTATCCTACCACTGTGCTGTCTATGTATTTGTGAGGACTCTTCAAGACCTGAAAGGAGGAGAAAAGACATCTGCCACCCCTCTGCTCCAGCAGTGCTGGGCAGCATGTGCCCTGTAGTGTTCTGCTGCTCCACCATGCAGATGTGGCCCTTTGATGCTCACCAGATGACTGATAACCATGTTTGGTCCTGGGACCACAAAGCTGCCATGAAACACATGGACATCACAGCTTCAGACTTCTGTCAGGTAAGTTGAGGAGGCTGATGGTGCCTGGCTTGTTGGGGGCTGGATCAGACAGATGCTGCCTTGCTCCAGGGAGAATCCAGACAGGCACTGCAAACTATGCCCTTTGGTACAGAAGGATCTGACCACAATGGGCACAACCCCCTTTTGGCTACTGCACCACGGTGTCAGCTGATACTTTGTAAGGACCTGGAAGTAAAAGGTGAACCATCACCACAGTGAAAATTGCCCTGTCAAAATCTTGCTCTTAGTGTCATGCTTAATGTGGACCAGATAGCATGAGGCTTTCAGAAAGATTTGGTGCAAAAACTCAGTGCATTCATTAGTCATGAGACGCCTTCTGTTGGTCAAAATTATCAAGCCAAGGAAGACATGACAGTGGGTCTTCAAGGAGTTGAAGACTGGTATAAAAAAAAATCATGTAAAGCCCTGTTCTTTCTTATTCCCCATTGATCCATGTGAAGGTGGAAAGCCTCTGGTTGCCTAGCAGAACTTCATGGTGTCTTGCTAAAGTATGTCAAATGGTCTGGAGCTAATCCCTGACTCTGTGCACCCAAAACCAGGTATCCAGCTTTCCACCCAGTGCGGGAGATCAGTTTGGGAGCCCTGTAAGATTTTTCACAGGTGGGGCTTAGCTCAAGTAAGAGACAAAAAGCCTGCAATACTCTTTGCAGTTTGTCAACACAAAACTTTACTGTTTCTCTTTAGCTTCTCTTTCTGAAGCATTTTTTCCTGTCTTTGTCAATCAAGAGATGGTGAGACCCAAGAAACCATAAAAGCAAATTTAGACAGTCTGATTTTTTTAATTCAGGTGAAGACTCCCTAAGATGCTGGACATGTTTGGTCTTCTGGCTACAATCAGCTTTCTCTGATATGGAAAGCAACAGTGTAAGTACAGTATTTTCAGCAAGGAAAGGATCATGAACCTCTATCTCCATGTTCCTGCTCTGGCCCTATGCCTGCAGTGTTCCCCAAAGTTCCCCAGATTTGAGTACAATGATGTAAAAGGAAGGGCTCCAGAAAAAAGGGGGTCCAAGAGTGCTGGTCAATATTCAAGCATCACATTTTCCAAGCTCGAGACCAGGGTATTGCCATGAGGAAGAAACCAAGCAAAGGGGGCAGGAGACTCCTTTGGATGAGCAGGGAGCTTCTAATAAATCTCAAGCAGATTCTGGGATGTGGAAAAAGGAACTGGCTGTGTGGGAGGACTGAAGGAACAGTCAGAGTATGTGGGGATGTGACAAAGAAGGCCAAAGCCTATGGAGAATTAAATCTGACAAGGGATATGAAGGACAAAAAGAAGGGTTTCTAAAGTACATTAGCAGCAAAAGGAAAATTTGGGAAAACGTGGGGCTGCTGCTGAATCAGATGCATGTCCTGGTGACAGAAGACAGAGAGAAGGCCCAGTTACTGAATGTCTCAGTTTTTAATGCTGAAGTTGGGAACCCCAGACTTTGGAAGTAAGAGAGGAAGGGTGGAGAAAGGGAGACTTCCCCTTGGACATAGAGGGCTGAGTTAGAGATTGGCTTGGCAGACTTATGCCTCATAAACTTCTTTACATTGAGGGTAGCAGAGCATTGGAATAGGCTCCCCAAGGAGGCCATGGGTCTCCCTCTGGAGACAGTCCAAATCCACCTGAACACATGCCTGTGTAGCTTGCTCTAGGTGACCCTGCCTTAGCAGGAGAACAGGACTAGGTGATCTCCAGAGGCCCTTCCAACTGTGATTCTGGGATTTCCCAAAATGCTGGGCCACATGCTATAGCCAAATCTGAAAATTTTCCCTGGGGTCTACTGGCCCTCCCAGTGCCAGGCAGAGAAGCACAGTCTGGAGGTGGCCCAGATCCACAGGCAATTAATAGTTCAATTAATAGTTCCGTCAATCTGGGAGACGATTTCACTTCAATTATGACTCCTTAAGGCAAAACTTTTGGCCCTTACTGGTTTTGAGATTTCTTCTATAGCCATCACTGGAAATGTGATCTCATATTAATCTGCTTGCAAAATAGGCTCAGTGCTCCTCCTTTGAAGAGAGACAAACTGGGGGTCTGTTCCAGCCAAACCTTAAGCATACACTTAACTTTGTCATGCCTGTGCAGGGCCAGCTTGAATATATGATCCTGTAATGAGCATTCACACAGCACAGTGGAGCTCTGGAAGTATGGACTGTTGAACTGCTCACTCCTACACAGTCAGGGAGCTGCACTGCATATTGGAGAACTAGAGCATACAGAATTAACTTCATCTTAATTCAGTCCCCTGAGTATGCCATAAAGTTCTCACTGGTAATACTGTCCTCTGAGGACATTATGACATGTCAACATAGTGACTATTTTCTCATCTGATGGCAATAACAAACTGCCATAATGCAAAGTATAAAAAATTCAGACTCTTCTTAGTTCTGGTAACTACCATGCCATCAGAAGATGAGATTTTATATCTTTATTAAGAGAAATGAAAAAAAACTATTTACAGCATGCTAGCCAGTAAGACAAAAATGAACTAAAGTACCAACCAATCTACTACAATTTTCTTTACCGCTACTTACATTCTAATCATAGCATCCCAAACTTAGCTTGTCAAGTTACCCTTCAAATCAAATGCAGGAGAAAAATACATGCTTGGCTGTGCAACTATAAACCCAGCCAGTCTAGTAAAGTGAGAGTTACTCTTCCACATACTTGGCAAATCTGGGAGCAGAATTTACCACTCTATGTAAATATTTCTGCATAGTTTGTTTAAAAAAAAAATTTAAAAAAATCTTTCCTACTCCTCTCCCTGGCAGACTCTTAGAAAGTAGTAAATATGCAGATGGGCATAGTGATATATTTTGTATCAACATATTTCAAATGTGTGCATATGCATTAGCTATATAAATACATTCCCCAGGAAGTCTGCCAGTGGATGTACTACAAAGCCTTGCATGTTACATTTGGGTTTGCTTGTGCAGTAGCACAGCAGTGTCAGGAAGAACTGCTCTCAGCTTATTTGCTCTACAGCAGTTCACACTTACCTGCACAGCTTCCTGTTTCTCTCAGGATGTTCAAAGGTGCTATATTTATATGCCATGAGTGTGTATGTAGTGTACATATAAATATACAAATATATACACACACATGCAAGAGTGTGACTCATAGAATGCTTTGGGTGGGAACCTTAAAGATCATGTAGTTCCAACTCCCCTGTCACAGGCAGGGATACCATTTATTGGACTAGGTTGCTCAGAGCTCCATTAACCCTGTTGTTGAAAACCTCCTGGGAGGGAGCATCTGCAGGTTCTCTGGGTAGCCTGTTGCAGTGCCTCATCATCCTCACAGTAAAGATTTTTTCCTAACATCCAATCTAAACATACTCTGTTTTAGTTTGAATTCATTCGCCCTTGTCCTGTCAAAACGTGCTCTTGCAAAAAGTCCTTCTCGTCTTTCTTGTAGGTTCCTTAAAAGTACTGACCACAATTAAATAAACCCAAAGTCTTCACTTTTCAGACTGAACAAAACTAATTTTCTCAACCTTTCCTTGCAGAAGAGGTACTCTATTCCTCTAATCAACTTTGTGGTCCTCCTCTGGATTCAGTTCATGTCTTTTCTGTCCTGGGGACTCCAGAGGTGGATGCAGGTGAGGGTCTCCAGGTGAGGATCTCACAAGAGCAGAGTAGATGGGCAGAATCCCCTTTCACAACCTGTTGGTCACGCTGTTTTTGATGCAGCTCAAAACACAACCTGTGCTGCCCAGTATCCCTGCTACTCCACTCCACTTGCAGTATCTGCCTCTGGTCCTGCCCCCTCTCCCTGCTTCTCCTGCTCTGTAGAAAAATTGCTGCACAGACAGATTGCTGAATGCAAGTGGGGCAAGCAGGCCTTGCCCAAACTCTGGACAGGCTGACTAGAGGTTGGAGACTAATGAAGGACAAAGAGGGAGGACATCTGCCTGCTGCCCTTGAAGTCCTGCTGTCCCCTTGTCTAAAAGATTGAACAGTGTCATGTTTCTTGCTGTGACTGGGCTCCTTTTCCGGTATCAGTATCAGGAATGAGGCAAAGGGTATCGCACTTTTATCGCCATTTACATGAGCACTGACAGATGGTGGCAACGGAGGAAGCGGCTGCAGTGCTGTGGGTGGATGTGTGTGTGGGGTGTCATTATCCATGCACTAGGGAACCAAACAGATACTGTGGCAATGGAGCTATGAGAACCATGCTCTTCTACTTCATTGTGCAAGGAGAAGCCACAACAAATACTGTAGTGGGAATGCAGCAAAAAAGGCAACTTTGTATTTAATTCTAGACAAAAAAAAAAAAAAAAAATCAATTTGTTTTGCAATGATGATAAGCTAGAATGAGCATTATGCCATTTCTCCCCCCACCCCCAGCCCCTTCTTTAGAGCTACTATTTAGATGAGCTACAGTATTAAGAGAGAAGCTGCAAAGATGCTAGCTGCAAAAATAAAGGATGAAATAAAAAGTCAAGCATCCACATTTCCCCCAGCTGAAAATGAAGTTCTGAGGAAAGGGAGGAGGGAAAAGAAAAGGAACTTACCACGCTGCGAGTGAACTTTTCTAGAGAAGTTCTACGACCTTGCTCATTCTCTGGCTTAACAGGGAACGAAGTAGGGAGATAAAAATACAGAAAAAAACCCTTCAGCTTAAATGCAGTCTTTTAAAACAGCAGCAAAATATAAGGAAGCAGCAAGAAGAAAAAGTTGTTAAAAATGTAAAAAGCAGAAATCAATGTTTGCAACAGCAAACATAAGAAATCAAAATGCCTTAAAGAATGAGAGACATCACTACTTGTACTCTCAGAGAATGTCACTTTTCCCCTGTGAGTTTTTTGAATGGTCCATATATGTCTGTGCACTGCTGTGTCTTAGAGCTGTTGGTATTGATTTCTTGTTCACTGAATTTTCCTTCTGTTACTGTTCAAGTGGGGACGCCTGATTCTGGTTAACATCTGCCAAACAGCTATCAGAGGCTCCCATCTTCGTGTGCAGAGAGATGAAAAAAACACAGTACCTTTCACAATATTAAAAAGCAATGTCTGAGTGGACACAGCATTGGAAGAAAACCACCACTGCCCTCACTGCCAGTAAACCTATACTATTCTATTTATCCAAAGAGTAGAGGCGTATTTCCAGTAAGTCAAAACACAAGACAACAGGTGCATGTCTTTGCAAGACAACAGAAAGATACAGGCAAGTCCGGGGCACTGATATTTTTGTACCTGGAGTACAGGACTATTCATATGCAAGAAGACATTCAATTGCACTGTGAGAAAACAAGTGTGTGCATCATGGCTTCATTAACATATCCCTGAGAAGGTTGCTCACTGCAGCGCTTCGTTCATTTGGCACAAGGGAGATCTAATCACCACTAACAAGGAAGAACTAAATAATTTATTGGCATGTTTGCTGGAATATCTAAGAGAGAAAAATGGTTATAGAGAAGAGAAGAAAATGCTACCAAAGAAAGCTCACTGCAGTCAGGAAGCTGTGGGCACTGCAGATTTCCAGGAGATACAGTTATTTTAATGTGGTGAACCAGCAAAATGGGGGTGGTAAGATGGAAATAAAACTGCCATGAAGGGAATAAGGACCTACATGTAAGAGAAAACCACAGTAATGATGGTGCATCACAATGCACTGGAAACAAGCACTGCACTGGAGAGGCACCTACCTGACATACCATCTGTCACACATTCAGCTGCAGTAACAATCCCCAGGACAAAGGACCAATGCAAAAATCGATAGAGAAAACATAAAGAAGCCAAAACCATACCAGATAAATTGGATGAGAAGTTGTGTAGCTGAGTCTAGGCAAAGCTTTTTGATTCTTCTGCATGTTTATCACAGCTTTCACTGTTCTCTGATGTCTACAAGGTTAGTCTTAAGCATCTCATGGAGAAATCGGACAGATCATCCCTGCTGCACCACCAAATATGAGACCAAAGCATAAGGCCCTTTTAAGACAAGCAATACTTTTTATCCAGAAGAAAAAAACAAGCAACATCCACACTTATAACCAATTGAGGAAGCCACAGAATCAGCTCTGATGTCCCAAAGTGCTATCAAAAGTGAAAGCTACAGGCACACCATTTTAGCCCAGACAGAGAATGGAGCCAAGGCCTCAAAGCAAGTACCAAGGAATAAAGGAGCCTTCCTGGCTGGCAGGAAGGCAGCAATGTACCCAGTCCTGTGGTTCCCAAAGGAGCATTTATCATGCACTAATCCAAGGGTTAATTGCCTCTCTTTGGATGTGAGAGGAGAGAAAAGGCAAAAGAAACATCAGCCTCACTCTGTGGCTGAGTATTAGGGTCATGCAAGTGCTCAGAGCATCACAGATTCCTTCTTGGAAGTAGCCTCAGTGGTGTCCCTACACCCCAAGACAGCAGAGGTGACAGAGAGGAGCTGCATTCCTGCCACTTTGGCTGGACACGTCCCAGAGAGCACGACTGAGGAGAGCCCAGCTGCGCACTGGGCCTCTATGCAGGTCTCCTGCAGGGGTGGTAAGACCCACCAGCAGCCAAGTTACAGACACAATTTCAGGAGAAGAAATACCTGAACAAAAGACTGAGTGTTCTGCAAGGCTCCTTAGGGAAGCAAGGCACTTGGGGTCTGCAGTATGATATTGCTGCAGGCTGGAAAGTCAGTGTCTGACCCAGCTGCATTTTGAAGTGGAGCTCTGGTGTTCACTGGGGTCAGAGGAGAGTGAGCTGCTATACAGGCCACATTGCACTCCTGCACTCCCTGTCAACATTTAGAATCTCTGTTTTCTCTCCCAACAAGGTGATGCATCTTCCCACCCAGCAGAAAGGCAGGAGGGTGGTCTTCAGAGATGATGAGCACCTTGTTGAGGTGCTGAGAGCTTGTCTGGTGCAGAGCTCCCCACACAAGGCTGTTTGCTGCCTACCACAGCTGAGGACGTGTGGGGAAGCAGCACACAGAGCACTGACAGTGGCTCCCAGAAGTGCCTTGCAAAGCACAGTCTGCAGTGCTTTGCACATTTGGCATGGCGGTGGCAGGCTGGGACCAGCTGGATGCGTGGAAAGCTCATCCCCATAGCATCCAGCTCTGAGTCAAAGCCTGACATTTTCTAGTGAAATCAAAAGCAGCTGAGGCAGGCTGGCTGCAGAGTGATGAGCTGGCTTGAGCAGTTTGAATGTCCGTGGGTGTGGGTGCTGGCTGCTCTGCTCGCTGGCTCTTCCTGCCTGCCTGCCTGCCCGTGTGGCTGGCTGCCTGCCGTGCAGGGAGTGCCTGCCCACAGCTCTGCAGCACGGGGCTGAGCTGGAGAGGCTGCCTTGCACACCAGATGAAGGAAATTTAAATGAAAAAGTGCAAAAAATAAATAAATAATTGAAAGACTGAAATCACACCTATCCCAGTCCTGGGAACAGACCTGGGGTGTGGACCCTGGAGCCATTGCCTGCTGCAGCAGCCACAGCAGCCTTTGCACAAACATACACTGTGTGTGCAAAGGGGCAAGGGCAGACAAACACGTGTGCGTGCCAGGTCGTGCAGTCCTCCCAGGTGCAAAAGATGCAATCTTTGCCAGTAAATACACCAACTAATGGCAAAGTACATATGCATTTGGATAAAACATGAAACAACCATCAGATGAAAACCTCTCAGCCCAGGCAGACAACAGAAAAATAGAGCTCACCACATAGATGCCATTCACTAATTATTGACTGGCTTCTCTGAATTTTCTTTTTTTTTTTTTAAATCATTTACCCAGCCATCCAAACTTTAAGTTCCTTTGTGTAGATTCTGCTTGCATGGAAATTAAGTAGAAGCAAACTTAAGAAAAACAGCTGACACTGACTATTAAAAGTAATTGTCAGAAAATTGCTCAGCATCTTTATAACATTCAAGACAAGTCCTGCCACTGAATCAAACTGGCCACGTGTGCCCTGATGGGACTGAGAAGGGGGCATAATCTGCAACAAAAACCTTCCTGAGCAATACAGAGCAGCTGGCAATAGGGGGTGTGGTTAAAAGCAATGCTTCAAAAGGTGTGTGAGGGAAATGGAGCCTGCTCCTCATGGCATGAAGCTCCTAAGTATTCCCTCGCTGACACTTTTTGCCAGGGATCTGAAAAGGGCTAGGGAAATACATATAGAAATGCAGTTTTCTGAACATAAAGTCTACAAAATTCTCTATCTCCCTCCCTCCATGGATTTATTTTGTTGGCTATTGAATCCTTTTTTTTTTTTGGTATGAGACTTTGGGGTTTGAAGTGGTGTTTATTTTGAATTTGGTGAAAAATAATGTGTTCTGGAGGGAATGGGATCAGCTAAAAATAAAGGGTAATAATATCCCTGACCCTGGGTTCAGAAAAGGCCAGGAGCAGATCCTGGGCTTCTCAGGCAGTCACATCTACCTGTCCAAAGTGAGAAAGCAAAGGGCATGTACAGTGCTACCAAGTGGCCAGAGTATTTTGCATATATTGTGTGTTTATTTGAATAAGATCACGGTGAATTCACACTTCCCTGAACCAGCTGGAGAGCAAAACAATGCTCTAAACCAAGAAAACACCAACCTGCTCTTCCCTCAGTGCTGCAGGGTTCACTCCCATGGCTTCACAGCCTGTCTGCACTACAGCTGTGGCTGTCTTTCCAGGATGCTTCCCTGCCTATGGGCAGGGCTGGGTGGCAGGAAGCCACCCCATCCCAGGCTGACATGAACACCAGCACTGTGACAGTTCAGCTGCCACTTCAGTAATGCAGAGATGCCAACCAATGTCATTGTTTCACCTTTACAGTGAGTAATGGAAAGTACCTCAAGGTCTTTTCTGTTCCTTTCGCTCCCTGCTCTGCACAAATAACTAGCAGAGCACGTGTCTGGCTGCTTCTTCACCATTAACAAAAGTTCCTGTGCTCTTGCATCCCTTTCCATGGTGCACTAACTAATCTACAATGCTCTTTTTCCCCAGGGAATAAACCCCTGCTCTGCAGCCAAGTCACCCTGCCAAAATGCCTCCTTGCCTTGACTGAGGAGGTTTGTCGCAGCACTTGTCCTGACAGGTGGATCACTGCTGTCTAAGGACATCCAGCCACCATTTTGGCTACTGTGGAGAAGGGCTGGAGGCCCATGCAGTGGTGATTACCTGCTGTAAGTACCCTGCAGCAAGGTGCATATCAGCAGAAACAGGAGCAGGTCAGTGCTTGACTCTGCTTAGCACCAGCAGGGTGTGTTGCACAGATGCACAAATAAAACACAGCAAGTTGCTCAGGGATCTCAGCACATCCAGCCCTTCACTTCTGAGCCAGACACCTTCAGCAGATCCATGATTTCTACCTGCTGCAGAGACGGGGTGGGAATGGAGGCCCAGAGCTCCAGTTGGGCTGGGCACATGGCCATTCCTCCTGAGGACAGGGCTGTGTTCTCATCTCTCCTCCAGCCTGGCAGGGAGGAGGCCCTCTGTTCAAGGCAGAACGCTACACCCAGTTTTTCCCCTCTGCAGCTCACTGCTTCTAATCCCACCCTTGCTGGAGGCCAACCTCATGTTCCCTGCTGAGCACCATGAATCTGCAGGATTCAGGCCAGTAATACTGTGGTTACTCGCAATAATGGCACTGGGAAGAATGGAGAAAAAACATCTAAAACAGATTAACAAAATATGTATGTCTGGTCTGTACACAGCCTATGTCTGCTGTCTTGCATCAGTTAGTGGTGTGAACAATATGTTCCCCTCATAAATCTGTCATTCAATCTCAATCCCAACCCAGAAGTTCTCTCTCCATTACTGTACTCCCAGAGCAGGCAGGGAAAGCTCTCACATCTTTGGTTATTGTATGGTGTGGAAGAAAGTAACTCTTCAAACTTACAGCATTTTACAAATACCAGAAATGTGAAGTATGTTTTGAAGCACTAATCAAGCTTTGGCATCTCTCTGCTGAGCAGGTCACTATTATTATTGCCCTTTGAAAAAGAGGAGGATATAGGGTGAACTTTTTTCCCCAAGCTCATACATGAAATTAAGTGGGGTAACCGCGGAAAGCATACAGATTTTATGGTTCCCAGTTCTGTGCTCTAGCCACACAGTCTACCTTTCCCTTTTGCCTGCTCCCTCAGTTTGCCATAACCCAGTGCTGGAAGGCAAAAGATCCCAAATGACACAAACTTATCCACAAAACATTAATGTGGGAATCTGAAGCCGTAGCTAATTTGCTTAGTGCAAGCAACTCTTTTTATCCCCCGTTCATCATGCTGTGCTTCTGACAGAACTTATTTTCAGTTATGAAAGTAAGCTATGTCACATCAGTGTGGTATACAAGCCATGTGAGGATAATGACATTGGGGAAAGACAGGCCTCAGAGAGATGTACTCATCACAACTTAAAGAACTGCAGTGAATTTCTATTTACATCAGTAAATCCACAACTTTGTTTGCAGGCTCTAAACCAAATTCTCCATCCATGCAGGCTCTGATGTGTCACTGGGTTCCTCTTTTCATTCCCTTGCTTTCTACCTATTTAGAGAAATTTTAAAAGGCTGCCTCTGAAAGCTGCACCAAACACCCTAAAGATAGGACCATGTAGTTCAGCGTACAGAAATGTCATGTTCTTTCTATCATCATCTCTGTACCTACCATTTCCAAAACATTCACTTGCCCAACGCAGTGTAATGTGGTTGCAAAGAACTTTACAGACTCTGGAGTAACACCAACTTCCCTCCTGCATAATGTGCAGCTGCTGAACAGCACATCTGCACTGATTTACTCCTGCCTTTTTTGTGCCTTCATATGTTTACTTGTGCACCCACAGCTCTTTCTAAAAGAAACTTGATTCTTACTTTCACGGTTGCATTAACATGACACCAAAACCTGCTCCTGCGGCAGTTTGCAGGGGGATGAGGATGTCATGCTGACACATCCAGGGCTTGATCTGACAGCAAACAAGGATTGCAAAAATATAAACCTTTGGTTTGAATGGGTTTGGCTGGGAGGAGAAAGCTCTCCTGGCTTTCAAGCACAAGTACCCTCATGTTTTCAATGGAGACTGGGGGGTAGGGGGGCCATAAGCTGCTGGGGGTAGGAAGATGGCAGAGGCTTTTATGGTTTATACCATCAGAAGACTTTGCCTTACACCCCCTTCCTTCCCCAGTCTCTGAACTAAGTCAGGTCTAACCATTCTAAATGTAAGCAGCACTGGTTTATGTTGTCTCAGACCAGACATTTTGAAACAGAAAGCTGACTGCTGCCCTCCACTACCTTTTGCTAATCCACCTGCCAGTAGTCTCAGGCACAGCAGACAGAGGGGCTTGTCTCCTTTTGTCACCATATGCATGCTTTTAGGGCACACAATGACAATCAGGACAAAAACACCACTGGGATTTCATTGTATTGTGCCCATTCAATGTAATTTGGCAGCACACAGAGAATGCAGCAGAAAAACAGCAGGGAAGATGGTGATGGGAAACCACACACTCAGGCTGCAGGAGTCAGGAATCAGTTTATGTGCAGTCCTAGGAGCCAAATGCAAGTGGGACACACACACATGTACATAGCATGCACATGCACACAGACACACACGTAGAGCTATGGGAATTAATCAGGAGATGCAGGAAGCATTTGAGCACAGCCACAAACACAGAAATCAGTAGCTTATCTCCTAGACCCCTTAGAACAAGGGGATTCAAGGACAGGAGTTGTAACCTTACATAACTATTGCTTTGCTGCTGTGATCTGGAGGCTCCTGACAGAATCATGGTGCTGGCAGAGCTCATGCAGATACCAAAAAGGCTAAGAAGAGCTCAAACCCAGATTTCCTCTGAGACAATGTGGCTGGAATTTTTGATTACTACATGCATTGCAATTATTTCCTGTCTCTGAGGAAAAGGAAGCATCTCTGGGGAGACAAAAGCACGGAAAAGGAGTATGGGAATAGCTGCAGGGGCATCTATAGGTAAGGCATCCAAAGGGAATATCACATGGTGAGACTAGGGAAGTAAAAACCTTTATAGGTGAATTTTGCACCAGTAATGAACAGACTGATGGGTTCTGCTTCTCAAATCACATACCATCTTTTCCATGAGAAGCAGGTAATACAATTTATATTGTCTACACTGAGTTTTGGAGACAACTGTGCAAGACAAACACCTTCCCATACTACTTCTACCTCGGGTCACCATATTTTCCCCAAAACTCATGCTGAGGCTGTGCACATGGATGCCATGCCCGCAGTGAAGAAGATAAAAGTGCTCATTCCCTTCTTAAAGGAAAAAAAAAGCAAACAATATTTTCACTTTCACACCAGCAGCAAGCAGCAGGCGAGAATCAAGACGTGCTAAGAGATGCAAGCATGTCCTTTCCAACAGATACCTTCTTCTTTGCCAGCAGTAAGTCCTGGTAAGCGTTCGAACGCAGAAAGCGCGCGTAGCTGTCACTCTTCATCAGCTTGTAAATGTGCTCCTGTGGGATAGGGGGAATGAGAGACAGAGAATTGTTATCAAACCTCATTTAAACATCACAGGAACTTAAAACACGGAGAATTGGAAGGAAGAGAGACTGATCAGAGTTCTAATTAAGTCTGCTGTTATTGATTATCTGTGTTGTGGTAGTGTACACAAGGTCCATCCTGGGGCAGGACCCTGCTGTACCTGGAGCTGTATGAACACAAAGCAGAGAGACAGCCCTCATCCCCAGGGCTAGCACACATTATTCACAATATTCTGCAAAGATTGCAACTCTCTGAAGTACCCAGATTATAAGAAAGTGCCTACCCTGGAAAGAAGAAATAAACACCAGAAATTGTCTCATAGATTAGGTTTCATTTTACCAGCTACAGATACTTGAACTAGAATCACTCAGCACTCCCTTTCTGTTCATGGAGGGGAACTGATACTTGCACACATTTCATCTCCACTTCAGACATGCACTTAAGTAAGCCAACATGTTAATGTCCAGAAGAAGCCCATGTCTGTGATGACTATGAAGGGAAGTTACATGACTAGCTCCAATGTGGATGGCTACATCTTATGTATAAAGTTACACTGGATGAGTCCCTCTCTTAGGGTCTTCTCTTAAGTCAAATTGCTGTTACCAGTTTGCTCTGAGAGCACTTACCATGTGTATCTTCAAATTTAAAAAGTGGTGTTTCATTGCAGCAGAACTTAATACATACCCTTTTCTAATTTCCTTGCTAAGCTTTACTTTTCTGCTGAGAATCCCTTAACACAGTCAGCTTTTCTCCTAGTTATCCCTGGATTTACAAAAGATATTATCCCAAACACCAGGAAAATAAAATCAGAATACTTTGACCAAATAATGACTGAGAACACACTAAAGGGATCAAGAGAAAAACAGGCACCTTGGACCTTTCTCTTAAGACTTTGCCCAAGGAAGCACTTTTATAGAGTCAATGAGCAGTTTTATCTATAGTGAACTATACAACATGAAATATTCTCTCCAGCCCTAAAGCCATTGTACATGAAACTTTAGAAGAACCAAACCAGACAGAAGTCACATAGCTTATTTCAGTGTGTTAACAAGCCAAGCAGAATTCCCTTATCTTCACCATCACAGGTAATTAGCAATGACCTGTCCATACACAGAAGAACTGCTTAATTCAGCTTTCTTACCCTATTTGGTGTAGTCCTATGAGGGCCACTGGTTTTCCTTTGACACAGCATAGATGTATTCTTTGAGCTAAATCCTGGCATGGAACAATTTGTACTGGTTAATTTCCATACTTGCTTTTAGTCTTGACAGATCCTCATTTGTGCAACACTATCTATCCAAAGGATAGCACAAGATTTAGCAATAGAATCGTTCATATAAAACTATTTAGCAACTGTTACCCTTCTTGCTCAGAAAAAACACATGGTAGGGCACAGTTTCATACTCCTCATGTACAGGATTTCCATGAGATTTGATGTCCAGCTGTGGGACATTTGTTCTATTTATGCAGGACAGAATGAGCCAAGTACGCCCTAAGACAAGAACAGGGAACATAATGCACATCATGGATATGACCATCAAAAGGTTTGTATTCTCTCTTAAATACTTCAACTAGCATAAACTCAAGACTGTTGATTTAAAGCCAACCACTCCTCAACCAGTTTGCCTGAACTGCTACATCTTAAGGTTTCCAAGGAGACTCCACGTCCTCCTAATAAGTTCTTTGTAACTACTTGGGAAACAAACCCACCTAACTGGTGCTTTTTCAGGACCATGAGGAGACTGATGAGTAAGTGGGCACCTTGTAGCCCATCAGCAAAGGGCCTGAGGGGTCTCCAGAGCCTTCATCCTCTTAGTGGTCCTCTTTACAGCAGCCAGTCCATGCAGGGTGCTGGTGGGACAGGTGCTGAGGTGGGCAGGAAGGTCCTGTGGCTGGGCCAACATGGTGGGTGACAGGGATATTTATATTAATATTTTGCTAGATGTGATTAATTTTTTTACTGTCTTTGGGCTCCAAATGGTTTCTTTACCAGTGGTAAGACAACTGTGTCTGGTCTGAAACATGATGATAACATTTTTGGAAAATAATTTCCAGTTTTCACTGCCACACAGACAGAAGCAAAGGACAACACATGAGGCTGTCCATACGACCTACCTGTATGCCAGCAACAACTATCATTCTTGCTCATGTCAAGAGAATTTAATGTATTTGACCTTAAAACAGTATAAACTCAGTAACTGCTGGTCAGAAGGAGAAAAAATTGCTTTGATCCTGAGATGAAATAAACCACAAACTGTCTTCTTGACTGAAGCCCTTCCCTGAAACAGGACTATTGCACAGCCACAGCTCGGCTGCCTCTGCAGTTAGCTAATTGGTATGAAGCATTTTCTCAGCTTTTCACATCTTGGAATCACTAAATAACAACAGTGCTACCTTTCAGCTGATCACCAAAGATATAATCAAACAGGGAATTCCTAGGCTTTGAATGCTAATGAAGAAAGAAGGTTGGGCATAGGAGACATGATAGCTTCAGAAGCAAACTTTACTTTTTAATTGTAAGAATTCTAAGGGCCTGCTTTCAACAATCCCTAGACTGAAGGCATGAATGATACACTAGTAATTTATTTTACAACACTGCATTTCTGAAGCACCTACTGGAAATCTGAGCAGTTGCTCAGATCAGCAAAGACTGCCTTCCAATTTGCAACAGCACAGGACAACTTGCATTGCTACAGTGAAAATCTCTACTGAGACTGCACCCTGAAGATTATGGCTAAAATTGTGGCTGTGGTGTGTGCCCAGCCCATTTACACACCAAATGCAGCTGCAGAATGGGAAAAGCCGGTGGCTGGAACATTTGTTTTGATCTGTAGCCTACTCTGTTCTTTGCCATGAAGCTATTTTGTCTTATGCATTCTAGAATCTGCAACTTCCTAGGGAGAACCTACAGCTAATGTTTAGCAGCTCCTCATTCCATAAATACCTTGAAGGCTACTGGAGATCTAACAACTGTTCATATTCTTTTGTGGAAGCCTGAGCAACAGGCAGAGGTGTGGGCTTGGATTTAGTTGCTCTGTGCAACATGTGCAAATGGTCTTGTCCTTCTCTGTCATGGATTTTTAGCTCACTTTGGATCATTGCAACCCACTGGTCTCTCACATTTTATTTTACTGAGCAGCTGGGTTTTTTTCCACCTTTTTATTACATGGTGGAAAGAAAGGACACCCACATTAAAGACTGAATTTTCCCAGTGAAATGCACTTTATAAACATGCACAATCTCCCTGACATTACACGACAGTGCTGGTAAAAAGTTTGAGATTTTCCATCCTTATACTGAGATAATTCTCAATTTTTTAAGTTGGGTTGTTTTTTTTTTTTTTTCAGGGTAATGAGCTCACTACTGCTGGTTCCCTAAATAGAAAAAGTAAATGCACTACCTGTGTAACTTTTAACAATGCAGCTGCAGACATTTTAGTCTCTTGCACTGTGAGCAGTCTGTCCAGAATTATCAGTGCAACACTCCTTTACAAAGTGCCATGGGAAGTTCCTGTGCCCCATCTGCACAAGAGCAGGAGGACCATTTCTTCTAGGTGGTGTAGGCTCTCCCAGCCATTGCCATGTACCACTTCCAAAGTATGGCTCAGTCTCAGCTCCCTGCTCCAGCAATCCTTTAGGGAGTTACACTGCAAACCCAAGGATTTAAAACCATCATCTAACAAAACTGCCCAAGTGATCTATTAAACCATTAAACAAGGTAGCTTATAAAACCAGATAAAATGCAGGGAAAAAAAGTCTTTAAAGATTTGGCCAGCAATTGACAGGCATCACGTGTCCCACTGGTCTACCCCGCAGCCTTGCCAGCTCTTTCTGAGCACTGAGATGCCATTTCAGGCCACTGCAGTGGCACCTGCAAGTGGAGACAGGGACTGACTTGACATGTGTGAGGGAGCCCTGGCAAGCTGGCTTTTTGAGCTGACCAGTCACTCAGTCCCTCACACAGATGCTGCTGATGAGTGCTGGCTGTACTGATACTCCCCTGTGACAATGGGTGCACATTGGGAAATGTCAGTCTAACATGGAAAGTGACACAAGAACCTGCTTTTCTAAGTGCAGTGGATTTAATCTCCAGGAAGCAAACAAATCCCTTACAAGACTCCTGCAAGCAGAGTGGGTTTGCTATCAAATGCCCCCATGACTGTTGTTTCCCAGCTCTTGAACCAAGGCAACAGAAGCAACGGGATCTGCTTGCATCTTGTCATGAGAAAAAAGCAGACCCTTATTTGTGTTTTATGCACCTGAATCACGTGTCCTCCATGGTGAGGAAAATATGCAGTGGTCCTGGGGGCTGTCCAGCTTCACTGAGCACACTGTCTGTACATGGTCTTCTGTCACGAGAGTTACACTTCACACAACATAACCATTCTACTTGCCACAACCATTATATGATATAAAGAAGAACAAACAGTACATTTAAAAGGAGGAAATGTTGTCCCTTCTAGAAAAATAAAAAGGAACCAATGAGATAAATCACAAAAAAATTCTCTTTTACAATTAAGTGAAACCAACAGGAAATCCCACCCCTGACAGCTGACAGCTTAAGTGCAGGGAAGTAAATCCTGATAAGGTTCAGCATCTCTTGGCTATTTTCCTTCCACAAGCTTTACCTTTGGAAAGAGATGAAGGACAGGCTTAGTAAATTATTCCTGACAAGAGGGGAAAGGGGGAGGAAAAAATAAAGTTTGCAATCCAGACGGGAATGTAGGAGGTGGCTGAGATAGCAGAAACCATCTCAAAGCTGCACCTGCTCCAAATCAATGTGCTGCAATGTGATCTCAGGTCTCTCTTCCCCCTCTCAGTCAAAGCACAGTGACCCTGAGGAGGGCATGGCTGACAGATAAGCAGAACATTGGGAACACTCAAGAAAAATGTGGGAAAAAACCTGAATGATAAAAAAACCAAACATCTGACTTGCATAAGGCACGTGGTAGATCCCAGGAATTACCTTCTCTGTTAAGAATGTTTCTTTTTAGCAGAAAACCTTGGTTCTTTCCTATGATTTGTGTATATGAATCAAGAAGAGAATCGGTGGTTAAACATCCATTCCTAGTTCCACTAGTATTTTACTCATCTTGATATTTTGTGACAGGCTTGAGATTATTTTGGAGTTGTGAAGGTCAAGCACAATGTTCTCTGAATGAACTCTGAACACCAGGTTGATTCCAGAAAGCCCTTAAATTTGAACTTGCTGATATAAATTTTTCCCTGTTTGTGCCTAAACACAACTGCAAACTTTAGGTGATGATGGGGAATAAGGAAATGACCAATTCTTTGCTCGCTTCAAGCACAGGTTTCCCATTTAGCACATTTATGGAACAGATCATCTTGGCTACCATTACACAGCATGTACAGAACAACCAAGTTATCAGGCCCAGCTAGCATGGGTATAGGAAAAGCACATCCTGCCTGACCAACCTGATCTCCTTTTATAGCCAGGTGACCTGCCTGGTGGATGAGGGAAAGGCTGTGGAGTAAGTCTACCTGGACTTCAGCAAAGATGTACTTGAGCTGCAAGGGTCCACTTTGCCTTTCATAAACTGGTCAGAAACCTCCTTGCTGTAGTTATTGCACTAACATGTGGATTCTTTTGGAGCACTCCTTCACCCTGTCACCAACACCTGGTATTAACTAGTGAGAGCTGATTTGGAGACCCCTTTTGTACTGCAAGCATGCAGCTGAACCTCTGGCCAACTCCAAAGGAGATTTGCAGCATGTCAGACAAATCCATTAAAAGAAAAGGCCACGAGCAATGTAAAGCAGTAGATTAAACAACTAAAAAAAAACCAGCATACTGCAATGAATGCTAATATTTGTGCCACCTGTATGCTTGGCACGGGGGAGGAATTTACTGCAGATTCACACACGAGAGAGTGCTGCCTGAGTGAAGGCCTTGTGGCCTTTGCTGGAAAGATGGGAAGAGATGCCAGCTGAGAACCTGCCTGGAGTTTGTTTTTGGAAAAGCTGTCTCTATAGTACAAAGAGGACGTGGGAAGGAGAAAGCAGACGCTTCTGCAAGCACATGGTGTGTGACTGCTGCACCTTCCAATTAGACTTGGCAGCAGCCTAGTGCCTGTCTGTCAGCACCCCTGCTCTGCACAGACATTTGTGGCAAAGGAGCTGAGGTTAACCCCTGTGCCAGCATACACACATACTGCAGTCACCAAAACCTGCTATCTAGGGGTTGTTAGAGATGTGTCCTGTCAATTCCGCTGTACTCTTCCCAGCTCATCCTCAAGAAACCTGTTTGACCAGCAGAACCCCCTACCACACCACCACCAGGATCTCCCAAAAAGCCAAAGAAAGGAAAGGACACCTACTCCTCTTTAGCAGTTGCTTGTGCCAAAACTGAACGCAATGCTTTTTAGGAGCAATTATGATCAATTGCATTCAAGCTAAATGGTAGTGCTAAAATGCACTTTGGAAAAAGCAGTAAAAATTGCTGCATCAGCTCTGGAAGCTGAAGTAGCTGGTAGCAGGCACAGTTGAGATGAGCCAAACAGTGAAGAAGCTGCAGAAGAGACCTTCACATTTGCCCTGATTGAACTTGATGGGAAAACACCAGTAGGGGTTAGAAAGCAGGGAAACACGTATTTTTTATTCTAATTCCCTTTAATGTTTCCAAATCTCCACTAAGAGCGCTTCTGGATCTGCTGATTCTGGTCTCTGCATTTAGGATTTCACTCTTCTCAAAAACGCTGTAGTGCCTGTTTGAGCTGCCTGCCTGCATGAACCAGGGTGAGCCCCTTCCCGGAGGCTCTCTGGTAGCCGGCAGTGCTGCCATCTAGCAGGGCAGGTGGCACTGGGTGCTCTGGCTGCTGCGGGACTGCGGGGCTGGCCTGGATTTACAGCTGGAAAAGAAATGCTTCAGGTCGCTAAATGGCACATAAAGGTCTTGGTCAAGAGTGAATTGCTCTGGAAATCTTTTTTGCCAGTCTCAAGTATTCAAGGCACATAATTTAAACCAAGTTTTAGCTGGTGCATTTTCTTCACACTCAACCAAGTTGCTTTTACTACTAAGGGAAAAAAAGATGAATAAATATCCTGAAATATAGACCAACCTCCCCGCTAAGCTAAAAAGCATAATTTTTTTTCAGCCCACAAATGAAATTACATGGGGCTGAAGGCACAGGAATGTAAGAAAGAGCCTTACCAAGAGGGATAACTGTAAGCAATGAGAGCTCATTTTGAGTAATACACAGAAATCCTTTGTTTAGCCCTGTAGATACATAGTTGGAAACACAATGTAAATCTTTCATGGAAAAGCACATTGATAAAAGAAACACATAAATTTAGCAATGGTTCCTCTATAAATTGATGAGACAACTGGTTTGCCTCATATCTTCAAACAGAAATGTGAGGGCAGAGCTGTTGAGGGTCAATGGCAGACACAGTGCAGAGGACTAGAGGCAAAGGGCTGTTGATTGCTGTGCAGTTAAGGGGTCAGCCTGGTACTGCAGGAGGATTTAGTCCTAAATATAGCAAGGGCTATCCTGGGAGACAAGAGTGGGCTGCCGGGAGTCTAACGCCATATGAGCAGCTTTAGGTTTTGAGAACAATGATCATGGCTAAGAGGCTGATTCTCTCAATATGGGCCAAATCCTGGCTACTGGCAAAAAGCCCAAGTGAAAAGGTTTTGCCTGGGAGGAGGGGACAACCTTATGTAGCATTCAGGAGACTGGCATTTCTTTTCCAAACAATACAATAGGTAGGAGTTGCAGCAATGAAGATGAGGTTTTTCCCTCCTGTAGATGCTGTGGTACAGCTATGAGGTGTAACTAGTTAACCTTTTGGTCAACACCTTGACACCTGCAGGATGTCAGCAACTTCCTCCTTGTTTGCTCCATGCAAAATCCTGCCAAAAAGCTGAATTGTACCAAGGAGAAGAACATGCAGAACCCCTCACACAGCAGAAGGAAATTATATTTCAGTGGGACATTCTGTTCCATAGGAGATGGTGATAGAGCAGGATACAGCCCCACAGAAACAAGCAGAACACAGCTTCTGAATAAAGGTGGCCATGGTGAGATAGGGGATGCCTACCTAGAGAACAAGTACTGGACAGATAAACAGTTTTCCATGCCTCATCAACATTTTGGCTGTACAGTATCTGCTGCTATGATATCTTTAATCAACCACCATTAAGTGGTTGAACTCAAGATCTCAGAGTCCAAATGTATCTTGAAATCTTTTAACTGTTTGCCAGCAAACCCCATATTGACAGCCCACATTCATACCTGCTGTGGGCTGAGCAGGGATATGAAATGCATTGCTGATAGATCTTCCCAGGGATTTTTTCTTAAATTTTTAATTAGGAGTGTGAACACTCAGGAAGGTAACAAGCCCTTAAAAAAATTAAAGACCATGGTGTTCCTGCAGTGCATGGGTTTAGCAGGAAGAGATCATAACCTCAAAGTCCATGAGAAGTGGACTCCTGAGGTTCAGGCTTCTCGATTAGATGAAAGGACACACTTGCAAGCACTTTCACTCCCTATTTGGGGGGAAAAGAAACAGTATCAGCAGCTTCCTGACCTTCACATGAAGAGGAAATTCTCTTGCTCTGGATCTGACATGCAGTTGTTGCTTTCAAGAAGCACAGTGCACACTATTGACACAAGAGTCCCAGAGTCTGAGTGCTGAATTCAATTTTTGAACAAGCTAGAGACTTTCCCATGTAATCCATCTAAAGGTATTTTTTGGAGGTATGAAATGTCTGGCACTGAGGCACTGTTAATACTCATGCATGTAGTTTTAGACAGCTTGGCAGGATCAGCACCCTGAATTACAGGCAGACTATTGTCCTGTGGGAATATGCTGACTGTTCTTGTTACCCCATTTCCCATGATCTTTCATTTGAAGAGATCTGTTGCCTTCTGTCACTGTGTCTGCAAGGAGAGGGGTCACTTGTGACTTTTTCCTGGCCCTTTTTCTGCTCGTGTGTGACAGAAGGACATTAGTGTAGACAGTAGTTTGATCCCTGATGCCTTCAGAGACAGAAAGGGAACAGCAAGACAAAGGCTGAATGGTAGATATTAACATGACTGCTAAACTACAAATTAAAATGGAAGGCAGAAGATAAAAAAAGTACTTTCTGATGTGTGGCGCATATGTACATTTAAAAAAAAACTCCCAACAAAGCAAAACAGGAAAATAACAACACAGAGTATCTGCTCCTATATAAACCTCTGCTTCAAGTTTTTTGTTTCCTGCTTTCCACAGCACCAGGCACAGCAGTGTAAGCCTCCACCATCCCTTTCTATTTTTCCTCCAGACATCTAACTACTCTTCTGGCTGTATTTGTGGGGCTCTTGATTTTAGATTGCTTTGTAGGTTGTTTTTTGAAATCCATAAGGGCAGGAGCTTGCACTTTTGCTTCTAATTGTAATAAACACACAACAGTGAGACTCTGTGTGTTTTCTGCAGTCACCATAACCCAAATACAAGGAAGAGAACCAGAGTGCAGTGAAAGGAACAATTTTTTCCTCCAGTCTCACAGAATCAGAGCCAAAGAAGGAGAAGGGAATAAAGGTCAAGTCCTTGTGCAGTCCCTAACCTCCACAGGAAGGTGCAGGCTATCAAAAGCCCCCAGGACTTCTGGAGCTGATGTCATGTACTGTGATGTCATGTAGCAGTGCTTTCAATTCCCCACAGCACAGGCTCAGTGTCTCTGAGCAGCAATGGTTCAGGTGGACTTGATCCCCTCTTAGAGGCAGAGCCCCTTGGTCTGCCCCGTGTCCCCTTGCTGGCTGCCTGCACTGCTAACCAACAATTAGCCATTGTCCTTTACACGCCTGCACATAACTTGGGTGACTGCACAAAACTTTAAGAAAATAGGAATAATGCTTCTCCAGGTTCTTACATGAAAGATGATACAGATACACAATGAATGATTATTTTCACATCTTCCTTCCATGCTATGATTTTGCTCCAGACCTACAAAAGTAATTCTCTATGCCCACTGAATAGACACCAGGACTTTCACATCCTGTGCATGCTTGAAAACACAAAGTTAGGAGAAGTCTTCCCTCCTTTTCCCTTCTTGGTAAAAAATAACATTTCACTTCCAAGAGATCCTTGCTTAAACTTGGGAGTTTGGTTTTGAATTCAACAGGATCCCGTCCAATTCTCTCAGCACCTTGAGCTTCCTGATACAACCAGAATGCCAACTGACGACTGACCACTGATGAATCCTGCAAGGACTTGTATCTCTGTCACTGTCCAGAACAAACTGAACTACACATGAGGCAGCTGAGAGCAAGAACTGGGCTCAAATCTCAAGATTTAAGGAAGGAAGTTTGTACAATGACGATAATGAAACTCTGGCCAAGATTGTCCAGAGAGGTGGTGGATTCCATATCTCTGGAAACATTCAAGGTCAAGTTGAAAAGGGCTCTGAGAAACCTGATCTAGTTAAAGATCTACCCTGCTCATTTCAGGGTAGCTGGACTAGATGAACTTTAAAGGTGCCTTCTGTCCCAAATTATTCTATGTTTCAAATCTGGGACAGGTACATTTCTGGTTTGAGCTGCCCGGAATTTAGAATTATGGTCTAAATCTGCTCTGGAATTAGCCAAAGATCTGAAAAGAATAGTTAAAATTCTTAACAGAGCCTGGATTAGAACTGAATTTCCCTGAATTATCTTCACAGAAACAACAGCTGGTTAGTTCAGGTAAATGAATGTCAATCTAATACTCTATTTTATTTATCAAAGAGTAAAAATAAACAAAGAAAAATAAACAAAGAAAACAGGAAAGGAATTCCAAAGCCAACTGTGTGGCTTACCTGGCTCTGGTACACCTAGCTCTGAATAGCTACTAGTAAATGTAGACTAAATGACCCTACAAACATTACTGTGAAGAAACACAATGCATCCTGGTGATACTAGCTCCCAACACCAAGGGACAGAGGAAGGGATTAAAGATTTTCTCAAGGCAGAAAGACATTTCAGAAGAGGCAAGGAGATGCTTGATGGGGGTAGGGGAAGAATGGTTAAAAAACTAATAACATGTACAGATAAGCCATAATTGTCACACTCACGGCTCTGTGCTCCCATGTAAAGATGAATTACTTTGGCTGTCTGCAACTTCATTAGCCAAAAGAGGCCATTCAGATGGACCCAAACCTATTTACTTTCCAGAGCTGGCGGTGCCTGCTTCATATTGCAGGGCCCCACATTGGTTGTTCAATGATGCTGATAAGTCCTGTGGGAGCTTACATCCTGCTAAGTACTTCACTGTTTAATTGAACTGACCTTTCCTGACAATGCCCCTTGTATTAAAAGCTGCTTTGCTCCCCAGTGAAAATGGTTTGATAATCATAATATTTTACTCAGAGGACAGTTGTTTAAGAGCAGAAAATAATCAGCTAAATTGGTAGGCTCCCCTCTGGAGGGGCCCAGGACTAAAATGACAGGAGGTGCTGCGGATCAAGATAGCTGGCAGAGCTGATGATGAGGACAGAGCTCAGAGCATCACTGGGCTGCTCAAGGACAGAGACACCAACACGCTGGACAGCTGGGGAGGGGAGTGCAGGCTGAGCCAGCACTGCACACTCTGCTCAGAGCTGAGATGTGCTGGCACAGCTTGAGCTGGGCGTGGGGTGGGCGATGGCACCTGCGGGAGCCACAGCTGGAGGGGCAACTCCATGCAAGCCCAGCAGGGCAGCACTGTGGAGTGCAGCAGCACTGAGGGACACAGCATCTCAAGCTGAGATGGGGAAATGGCACAACACTTCCTTCTGTGGAACAGGCATCCCTCTCAGAGAGAGGTCTGTCTGAAATAATAAATGCACACCAAATTCAGGTTTGGTTTATGAGCGCTTTGGGGACTGAGATTTGAAGTTGAGATTTTTTTGAACAGAGGACCCATTTGCTTTCAGACCAGACTGGCCTGGGGACAAAGAGGTTTGAAGTGACAGGAATGTTTGCCAAAAGCTTTTTTTCTCTCTCTTTTTATCTAGGCTAGTTGCCTTACCAGATGGTTGAGCAGCATCTGGGAGAGCTCTTTGGGGCTGGGAGCCAAGGGTGTGCAAAGAAGCACATCAATGTAGACTGTTAAGCACCCGATAACAAATGATGCTTTGCTTTCAACTTCCTGTTATAAAGCATTTGCTGGCCTGAATGTGCTCTGCTACACCTTGCCTTTCCCAAGTACAGCAATGTGTCCATTTCCAGTGCTTTTTATACAGAATTGGCATTTTGTGGATCTCTCAAGTCACAACTAGAGAGCCACATCACTTTCTCCTATTATTCCACTGCAGGAGTATCGAACTATTTTTCTCAGATCAGCCAACACTTTTCCTTCCTTGTAGTGCCTCAGACCTGCAGGCACTCAAAGAATGTGCTGTTGAGTAAACTAAATTTTTTCTTGTTCTTTACTTACAAGGACATTTCAGTTGTTTTCCTCTTTGTGCTGAAGCTACTCAGGACAGGACAACACTCGTATTTTCCCCTCCCACAGAGGGTGTTTTGATTAGCTGTATCTGGTTGAGTCCCTAGGAATGTGGGATGTGTGGGAGCTCCCATGGACTCCTGGTGCCAGGGTGCTGAGACAAGGCAGCTGCTGCAGATTCATGGATGAGAGCTTTTGCAGTGGCAGGGCTGACCTGTGAGAAACACCATGGCAGGTCCTGGGAGATTTACTGCACCCTGGGGCCATCTGCATTGGCTCCCATGAGGTGGATATGCAAACAAAAACTTCCCTTCTCCAGGATGACCCAGAAAAAATCTCTACCAGGGCACTGCACCCTTCAGCAATGTCCTGCTTTTTCCTGCCTGTGTTAGAACACCTTCTCAGCTATCCAGTCAAGCAGTCACAAACAGCCTGCTTGGCCTTTGGAGAGCTACCAGAAGCCCACTGCCCAAGAAGGTAACTGGGTTCACCTTCCACATTGTGCTATCCTCTCTTGAGGATTCAACAGATTCAATCTCCAAGATAACCATAGCAGGCCCTTGAAGGTCTACCTTTGCCTCATATTTCTGTGTCCATGAACCACAACAGATGAACTGAAGAGTTCTGTCAGTGTAAAAATCCACTGAAATAAAATTAACCCAAGGAGCTAAAATTGCAGTTTAACTGCCAGGGCTCCAGCTTGATTTTATCAACTCTCCTTTGAATGGCAATTACATTGTGAACTGATCAGTTCAAGGCTAAATCCTCTGTGTCTTCTTCTAATTAAATACTCATCATCTAAACATTCGTCTTATTCTTAGTACTTCTACTTATCAATTTAATCAATTCCCCCATTACTCACCTATCTACTTTAGCCTGCATTTTGCCATCATCATTTTTTTCAGGTGATGCATGCAGTTCTTTTTCACTACAACTGCCAAGCAAAGAATACATCTTATCCAGAATGTCTTCACACTCCTGTATCTCTCAGCTTTAGAAAGGGCATTTAAGTTGCCTGATATTCACAGGGGACTGCCCTGAAACATCGTGCACATTCCTTCTCTGCTGGCCCCAAGGAGCAAGACTGAATTCAGGAAAATAAGAGTATTTGATGCTGGTTTGAAAAATTCATTGCCTAACCTTGTATAAGAGGTCCAAAACATCTCCCCTGAGATGAAAGTATTTTGTTAGTGGAGCATTTTGAAGAATTGCTTTTGAATGCCAATTAAAAAAATCCCCAAACCCAGGAATTCTTTTCATTTGCTTTTGGTAAATAATAAAAATTATTATGAGGAGGATATATTTTCATTGTGTCCCTAGTAATATTTGCCAAATGATCCCTTCTTCATTTTTCTTTTTTAAAAATTAGAAAATTATATTTTCACTTTCCAGAAGGTCATGCAGCTTTACCCTAGCTTATAGCAGTTTTTCTCAAATTATCTGTTTTCCTCAAGGCATTTTCCATGTACAGTTTATCTGTAAAAATTTCCCTGATAAATCTGGAGCCTTAGGAGGGAAGGATTAAGCTCATTGCATTGCCTACTGTCCTATCATTACTCTAAGGTATTGTCTGGTGGACAAATTTCTGGCTGTGTTGGAGGGAGCTGCTGCATTTGGGGTTTGGCAGGGGAATATAATTAGGTATAAAAAAATAAAATAAAAAAAGTGTATTAGCCAGGGTTTTGATCTGACATTGGCCATTCTGTAAATATGGCAGACTGATGACAGGTAGCACAGACAGACAAGCTGAACTGTACAGCACTTTTTCATCTGTGCTTTCTCTGAGACATGGCTCCAGCTTGCAGCGCCTTGCAGACTTGTAGATTTTGGAACATTTGTTCCCAGAGGAGCCTTAGCCTGTTATAACAGATAGATTCAATGAAAATATGATTTACCCAGCTTGAACAGATATCCTCAAAGTCACTTCAAACTGTGCATCTCCTTTTTCTTACAAGTGAGCAGTGACAATGTGATAGTAGAATATCATATTAAAACTGAGAGTTTCATTAGCAGTAGTTGTTTAAAACCAAAAACTAACCTGAGCATCTTCATATGTATATCTCCCTGGGTCTTTGACATTTTGGCTTGTTTTTTCATAGCTGTGGGAATCCAGGTTAATAGCACTTTGGGCCCCAGGAGCTAGAAACTCTTGCCAGATTTCTTCCACTCTTGTGGTCACATCCTGTAAAGGTCGTTTCTTGAGATCTTGGACAGCCAACCAAAACCTGTACTAGGCAAAAATTAAAAGGGCAGAGAAGAGAAAAAGACAGAAATCTAGGTAAGATTTTGGGAATAAGCCTAGGCAGAGTCCTAAAACAGACATAGAACCTAATCCTGCATCTATCAGAATTCACAGAAGACTCTCCGTGTTAGCATGATTTCAAGGGGATGTACTTTACATCAACCCCTTATATTTTGGCTAGGACCAGAACACTGACCTTAAGAAGTGATACCTTCTTATTCAACTGCCCCTGCAGAAGTGTCAGATTAGGTAGGCAAACAGGAAACCTCCAGAGCTATGCAGCTGGAGGAGAGGAGTAGGCTCTGCCTCCCACAGCCCCACTGCAATGTGCTGGTCATTCCTGCCTGCAGGATTCGTCATCCACAGGGGATTAAAATGAAGAACAAACTTAACATTCATATCATTTCCAATGTGAAGTTGTAGCAATGCCACTTAGAGATTTTTTTTTTTTTACTTGTAAACTGACCAGCATTCAGATGGATGCCATGAGAAAAGATGACTCTTGTCATGCCATACTCCAATTTTACAGGGGTATTTCCTTGACCAGGCTATGCTTACAGACTAAAGTAAGTTCATAAATACTGAGAAGATAATCCCCTTGATGACTAAGGACATTATCCATATCTTGATCTATGAAAACAAAGACCACAGAATATTTTGCAAGAGTAACACGCATGTGTTTTGTCTTTTATCCTAGGAAAAAGAAAAGACATTTTGTTGGTGGTGCTAGTTTTATTTATTGCTGAAAGAGATATGCTCTTTCAGGTGAACAATTCAGAAGATGCATGGTGCCCAGTAGCCTTTTATTTTGGTCAACTCTGTCTTCCAGCAAGAAGGCATCCCTGAAGGCTATCTGCCCTGAGTACCTGGGCCCTGCAACCTGGTTGAGCAAGCACAATAGTGCTCCACAGAGAGTGCTGAGGGCTACGGGACAAACAGGTACTGAAGGTACCTTTGCAGCCACCTGCAATCGCCAGCTCTTTCCTACCCCCTGGCAAAGGTGCCCATTGTCCAGGTTGCACTGCTCTTATACACTCTCTGCTGAGCAGATTGTGCAGAGGGGACAGGGAATGTCTGGGTCACTGCTTGTTCAGGGCATCTGCAACAGCTGCACAACTTGGAAAATCCTGTGTCTCCCTTATAAAGCAGTTGAACTGTAATTGAAGTCCGGATTTCTTACCCCAAATGATTCAGTGGTTTCAGTGTGCTGCCACTAAGGCAAATATTCCTCCATGGTGAAGGAGGAAGATAGAATCTGTCCCAAACAAAAATCCTGATGGCAGTGAGGATGGGTGGAGGAGACAGCAGCCTGGTGACTCCTGTGCTGTTCCTCACTCTAGCTTCCTTAATGGCTGCAGGCAGTATCTAAACACCCTGGAATCAGTGGTGTTATTGCAAACAAATGAGGCTGCTACCCCATTTAGCCTGGTATCCTAACTGCAATAGAGCCAAACAGTCAGTTTGGGGGGAAAATGACATCCACACTACATGCAAGGCCAGGCTAAATCCTCCTTGCCTGTCTGCTGCTTCTTCCCGACCATCAGGGGGCCTCATGCCACAGCCCTGACTCATCCAAGACACTTGACCATATTCCTTCCTATGGTTTTTCCATTTCCTTGACAGGCTCAGTAAAACAGATTGGGGTACACACTCCAACACTACATCAGTACCTTTGGAGTCACATACTTGTGGTTCTAACAAGGTGACATTTGATTTTAGGAACTGAAATAGAGTATCTGGGGTTGGTGGAGGAGTGTGCATGGTTGGTCCTTTTCCATCTTTGAGAGTTTGGTGCACCTGATATCTTGCCTTGTCATTTGAGCAGTGACATCCCCACTTATCACACGCATGCAGAGAGTAAAGGGTGGCACTCACAGCGCAGTAATCTGATGCCATATGTGGTTTCCATTATTTAAAAATACTTTAGCATTCAATTTCAGATGTAATAGGAACATGTGAACGCAGAAAAGGCATAGGAAGAAAAGATGCTAATCATTCCAGAGTAGCTGGGACACTTCAGACAAACATTTGGCTAGAGAGAACCTTTTCTCCTGGCTTATCTTCTGCCCCTGGAGCCGGGGAGGCGGGCTGGGAAAGCACGCTTGTGAGAGAGCTGGGAACGCTGTGAAGTGACAGCTTGCCAGAACAGGAGCACCATCCATTTTAATAACCATTTGGCTCAATCTGAAAACCAACCAACCAGACCAACCTGACAGTAACAAGAACAAGCTCTTTTTACTGCAAGCAATTGTGAATTCATGCCCAAGGCTGGATGTCCTCTTCAAGGCAAAGGGGAGTTTTGTCTTGGTAAAAATTTCAAAGCTATTCACTATAGCTGGCATCTGAAAATCAAGCAACATTAAAGAGGGGTACCCAGCCCCACAGCTTCAACTCCAAGGCAAATTCTCTACCATGAGGAATCAACCTGAAGCCAACACATAAGCAGGGTTTCCTATGGGATTCATAGCATTTACAAAAGAGAAGCAGGTATTTCTACTAAGGAAAGGAGCCAACCTACAATGACTGTGCTGGAAATTCTGCTCAATTATAAAGTGCAAATGCACTCCCTGAATCCTGCAGTTTCTGAACCACAAGTTCACAAGGAGTCAGGTGAAAATCCTGCATTGCCTCCTCTCTTTCTGAAGGAGACAGATGTCCAGTGGACACCTTTGCACAGGGCAGGGGAGAAGGGAGATGTCCTTGTGTGTCCTCTCCACAGGTGCCCTTTAAGCAGAGCAGGACTGGCGCAGGGACTGTCTGCACAGAGGGAGCAGCAGCATTGATCACACGTTCTTTGTCCTTTATAAAACAGCATGTAAGGACTGGAGAAGGCTGATAATATGGTGTCCTAAAGTGTTGTCAGTGGCAAAAACCATTTCAGCCTCATCCAGCTTGTAATTAAACTGCTGTCCCTTGCAGAATATATCCTACAATGGCATTTATCCTCCACAGCTCCCCCAAGGCACAGAGAGCTCCTGGACCTCTGCATGTGCACTCTGCCTCCCTGCAGGGCACTGCAGAGGCGCTTGGTCACTGCTGTTCAAAGATGTCCCCCAGTGAAAAGGCTGCTAAGGAAGGACAGGGTGAGTGCAGGGGAGTGGCTGCTTCTGAGGTACACTGTAAAACAAAAATTGATTTTAAATCCTCATCAGGAGGCAAAATACGCATGACTCCAGAAACTGAGGAACAACAGTCAAGACAAGGGCAGTGTTGTATCCTCATCTTGGGGGTGCACACAACACCTTTAGCTTGACAGTGAATTCATCAAGTGATTATCTGAGGTCAGAATCCAAGCACACTTCTCTCCTTGCCTCAGTGGTTCCATGCCAGTATCCCATGCCCCTCCGGTCTCACATCTCTAACCATTCACAAACCGTCTTCCATTCACCAAGAACTAACTTTGAACATCTCAACCAGGAAATGAATGAAAGCAACTGATAAAAACCAAAATGCAGTTCAGACAGGGGCAGTATTCACATCTTTGTGTTATTTAGTGGTCAGATCCTCGGCGTGGTGAGCTTGGTATGGCCAATACAAACAAAAATCTGTCCTTGGCGAGCAAGCTGGGGTCTGGCAGACGCTGCAAAGCTGCACGCTGGGGCATTGGGGACCTGCCAAGGAGACCGCAGCGTCGGTGGGGATGGGGCGAGCGTCCCGCAGGCCTCCCCCTCCACTCCCCTCCCACGCGGTGCACGGTGCAAGTCCCTCCTTCTGCAGCAATTCCTTTCAGTGCTGCGGGGCAGGACAGCCCTTTTGTCGCTGCCGCGGGGCAGCGCCCGCCGACCGTGCGCTGAGGGGCAGCGTCCGCCGAGAGGCCCGGCCCGGGCCCGCTGAGGGGCCCGCGCAGCGCGGGGCGATGGCGCCGCCTGCCGGCACCGCCCGGCACTGCCCGCCCCATCCCGGCTCTGCCCCGCACTGCCCGTATCATCCTGGCACTGCCCGCCCCATCCCGGCTCTGCCCCGCACTGCCCGTATCATCCTGGCACTGCCCGCCCCATCCCGGCTCTGCCCCGCACTGCCCGTATCATCCTGGCACTGCCCGTACCATCCAGGCTCTGCCCCGCACTGCCCGTACCATCCCGGCACTGCCCCGCATCGCCCGGCACTGCCCGTACTATCCTGGCACTGCCCCGCACAGCCCGTACCATCCTGGCACTGCCCCGCATCGCCCGGCACTGCCCGTACCATCCCGGCACTGCCCCGCACCGCCTGGCATTGCTCGCACCATCCCAGCTCTGCCCCGCACATCCCGGCACTGCCCGTCCCATCCTGGCACTGCCCCGCACTGCCCGCTCCATCCCGGCACTGCCCCGCACTGCCCGCTCCATCCCGGCACTGCCCCGCACTGCCCGCTCCATCCCGGCTCTGCCCGCACCGCTCGCACTCCGCTCAGCCCTCCAGCTCTGGCACTGCCTCAGAACTGCTGGGGCAACATTCTTAATATTTAGAGAACACGGGGCTTTGGGGCGGCCCGGTGTGTTTACTGCATATATGAGCTCTCCTCCCTGCCTGAACTTCACCTTTCCTGATGAAAACTGGGCGGGGGGAACCTGGCAACAAGTTTCAACCATTAGGAGTCATGTAAGCTATAAACACTTTCTGCAGGTAGAACTCCTTTCCCGCGATCTCCATGTTCAACACATGCTCACAAGCAATAAGGCCCAGGGCGCCTGCATCCATGCATTGCCAGCTCCACAGTGCATTCCCACAAAGTGTCACACATGCTTCCCACTGAGGTCTATAAACAGGTGTGCAGCCTCCTTTCCCTTCAGGTGAAATTCCCATGTTCCATATTCCCACTTTGCCATTTCCAGCTGACACTCTTAAAAGTTAGGAGGGAAAAAATTCAATCCACTAGCTAAATTAACATCTCAGCAATCTCAAGATGTCTCAGAAGGTTCCCAGGTCATAAAAAATGTATAATAACTTTCTGATGCCCTTTCTTTTCTTATCCTTTCTTATTTATTTTGTTTTAAATTTGGCATTTTGTCAGCTATATTTTGGGTACTTCAAAAATCACCCAAGTCAAAACAAATTGTAGATGAAAGATAACAACAGAGAGGAGAAAGAAAACAGAGCAAGGAAAAGAGTTAAAATAAAAACAGAGAGAAATATAACCAACTGACTGGCTTTCCTGCTCCCACATAAATAATGGACAGCCAATAAATAAGTTACAGGGCTCAGCCGAGCCCAGGAGACTGGTGGACAAGATCCTGCAAGTTTATTAGAACACAGACACACAGCTGGAAGGTGATCTGGGAGGTCATTGAGTCTAGTCTGCTGCTATCTCTGGCAGTGCCTCACCCAAGGCCCCCACTGGGACCAATTTTTCTCAGCTAGGAAGAGATGGAAATGCCCCACCACCATCAGCCCTGTGATTTGGGACTTGCACCACAAGGTATGAGAGCTGAATTTGGTCCCCTTGCTGGATTGCTGAATTACATTCATTTAAAGACATTCTCAAGCACACACTTCACAAAATCTTTTCTAGTGCTACCATGAATTTCTAGGTTTTCCAGCAGTCAATTTCTCAGATCTGCCTTAAATTCAACAGTTTATAGGGCTCTGGCCAGTGTTAATCCTAAAGATACTCCCAAGATCTTACTGGCACTCCCAAGAGATAATACATCCCTACTGCAACAGTTCCAAGATCTCTGGGTAGTTACTGGGAAGAGAGTTCAGAGAAGATTAACTTTTGTTAATCTGTATGTTACTTTTCTAGCAAGGTGCTAAGTGCTGTGCTCTCAGAAAATTTCTTACACCTTCCCAGGGTTTGGGTGGGATGTGTGTCATTTTACTGTAGTTGTCTGCCATGCACTCATTTGAATCAGTCTCTCCAGGTTTATGATAACAAGAGATGGATGCTTTCTAGTGTAATTTAGGTGCTTTTAGTTTTGTTTCCACTTAAAGCTGAAACAAATTCTTCTCAGGTGACTCACTGACTCCTCTTCAGCTTCTCTTCTCTCTCTCTAAAAGGATATTTCATAAAAAGAAAGCATGTGCTTCTGAGCTGTTGGCTTACATGAGGCAGATCCCAACTTTGTTGTTGAGTGTAACTTAGATTTTGCTTGCATGCGTAAGCATCGAGCAGTTACTTTCTTTTTTTGGTACATATTCCTAGTGAGAATTAAGGAGCTTTCTCTGCCTCACCTGAACCCTTCTTCTCTCAAGCATCACTGCTAATAATTCACTCTATTCCAGTTTTTCATGAATATTTCTGCCTTTGCATCCTTTTATTTAAGGCTTTAAGCAGGCTTGCTAATGTATCCAATATGAGATAAGAATACCACGTAAGGCAATACCATCATAATGATACCATAAGAATGATAGCAAAGTTCCCATATTAAAAATCATGCCAATGTCTTCCACAAAGGAGGCAGGATTTAACCTGCCTATGCCAGCCCACTGATTTTGCCAGCTCCCTTCACTACATCTCAAAATCAAAGAGAATGCGCATCAGCAGGAGAAGCAGCTCTGACTGACCAAGAAAGGTACAAGTTTGCCTCCTCATAATCAAACTTTCTCCATTTGTTGGAGTAGGATGAACATGAGGGAGAGAGCTAAGTCATAAAACCTGCTGGATTTCATTAGCACAACTCCAGATTAATTTCAGAGCACTAATTTGAAGAGTATCTTAATTCAGTATATTAATTTTGCACTTCATCACTACAATTTAATTGCAAATGAGTGCTGCTGTACATAACTGCAGTAAGCATATGCAAGTTCAGTACCTGTTTAGCAATAAAATTTCAAGCTCATTTGTGTAATTAGCAACACTCCCTTGTTTTCTTACAGGTTATCTTTTGGATTTTTCAAAACAATAAAGTGCATTGAGTTTTTACTGTTTTGCTGCTGGCATGCTTTCTGCACTTCTCCTTGGACAGGGAAACTTGATAAATAGAATGGTAAGTTCCAATGTCATTAAAAATCACTTTCTGGGGAATTTCTCTTTCAGGTCTTGCAGGTTAGCCAACTGCAAGTGACAATTGTTCACATGCTTTAGTAATGTATTTTATTTTCTAAGTGAAATAGAATGAAAAAAACAAAACTAAAAAAGGCAGTGCAGTAAGGTTCTTATCTGCTGTAAAAATAGAGAACATCAAGCCTGCTCACTACAACCACAGGCCAAAGCTGGACTGACTTCCTCAGCCCAAGAGCAGGCACAGTTCTGTCAGTGAACCTGCAAGCTTCTCTGGCCTTCCCTGCAAATGCTCACTTAGCCTTCTGGAACATGACTGCCCCAAAAAAAAAAACCCACAAGAACCTGTCCCTTTACTCCTTCTTGTGCTGAGACACAACCACAGCACCACTACAGCACCTCTGTAGTGTTATTCAGTCAAAAAGTGGGGTTTACTGGCTCTCAGCCTGATGTAGGATCACGTGCATAAATACATAATGTTTCATAACAGAAGTTCTGACTTCCTCACAACTTGAGAAGTCAGGTACTCAGAATCCCCACACAGAGAGTCCTGCTAAGGTGAGATATGCTGTTGGATAGTTAGCACACGCCAAAATTAAAAGTAGTTGTTGCAAACCTGACTGCAACTAAGAACTGCAAAGTTCATAGCCACATGATATCCATACTGTTTCCCTACCACAAGCCCTGCCCATACAGACACATGTAAATACTATATATTGTTAGGGGGCTCAGGAGCAATGTGCTGCATCTCATCACATCATGCAAGTCTGCAAGCCCTTGCATGCAGAAGATACCTGACAACACTGGTTCTGCTAAACTGCTTCTGAGATTACTCACATAGGTCTAGTATAGGAGTCTGTAGCAGTGCTATGGGCCAGACCCTGCCATTCTCATCTTTATTCAAATGGGTGTTTTTAGCAGTTCCAGACACACCAAACATTGCATTTCACCTATACAAGAGAATAGGATCAGGACCATTCATTTAGTCAAGTCCAAAAAGGTTTCACCTGAGGTTTTCTGAGCTGAACTCTGATTCCAGGAAACGAAGGAACTGGTCTCGTCCTACTGGGTCCTTCAGCACCTCATCCATGGAGAAACCCCATCTTTTCACACGCTGCTGACTAGGTTCTTTGCTGTTTGGAGAGAGAAGGGGAAAAACAGATGGAATGTGCATCTCTGCCTGCTGTCCGAGCAGCTGCTGCTGTTTCTGCTAAGTGAAGGGAAGAAGATTATTAGATGAGATGTTGTTTTTTTATCAAGATTTTTCAGAAATACAGGTTAGCAAATAACAAAAAAAAAGCCTATAAAGACCAGGATCAACATTAAAGCAACCGGAGGACTTTGAATCATTACATCATTTGAATCATTAAAGGATGCTATTTGGGTGCTACATACATGGTGACATAAGAGAGAATGTGAATGATACAATTTTCAATGCAATTTCTGGTAGGTTTCATTTGGAAGAACAGCATACCATGCCTAAATGGATATACCATTTCTATTAATACCATACCATTATGCACTTCTTGCATATCTCCTCAAATGTACCTTAGGATTTCTTATACATCAAGATAAAAATTTCCCAGCAATGTTCCCTGGGTCACTGGTGGGCTCCAGAGCATTTCCTTGTGTCCCACACAGTTCTGCCTGGTCACTTGGAACTGGCTTCAGATTTTCAGATCCACATTTGCATTAGAAAAGCAGTTCCACTAAGAAGCAGTGCAGGCAAAGTATCTAAAATGATTACTGGTGTGTGGTCTTTCATTTTTTAGTGCCTCTGATTTTTGCATGCCTAAGTCTCAGAAGACTAAAAAACATCTTCCTCCTACTCCATGATAATCAGACTTTTATTTTCTATCTCAGCTGGGACACTGAGATGCAGAGGCACCCAAAATCACCAGCAACCTTTCTCCTTAATTATTTCTTAACACAGCCAACTTACATAAGCTGTTGTTTGAATTGCCAGACATGTTGCAGAGACGCCTATGGGCAGAGGTGGTGCCTGGCCTGGGAATCACAACGAGGATCCTATGAGACAGCCTGCATCAGAGCGTAATCTGGGCTCACAAAGTGTTTGAAAGCTTCTGGTGTGATGGCGTCATACTATGAGACAACCATTAGAACACAGCTCAGCTGCTCCCATGTGTGACAGCAGAGCCATTGTTAACAGTACATATCTATTAAACTGTGTGTCTCCTCATGTCCACAGCAATTCCCAATCATGGAGCCTTAGGGGACAGTGGCGATCTGTGCTGAAGACAAGTAAGCCAAAGGGGTAAATAAAATGCCTGCTTTCATTTTCTCTTGGTGTAAAGGCTAAGCAAAATTGATAGGCATGTCCTCACTCGAGGAGCAGCACACTTGGGATGGCTCCTCCTGCGCTCCCTCAGGAGCCAGCAGTGCTGCAGACAAAGGTGCAGATCCAGCCTACCTGTTACACAAACCAGCCTGGCCATCGGGACACAAAAGCCATGCTTGTGCAGAGCCATGCACAATCTAAGCTCAGGGAATTTCCTGCTGAATCCAGAGATCTGTACCAGCTCTTCTTGCAGCTACACAACATTCTGGCACACACAAAAAAAGGCCAAAGTGCTGTCTAAAACGGAATGCTTTCCGTGTCATTTCCTGAGTCCTGACTGCCATGGAGGACGAACTCCAGTGCCACAGGGCTGCCCATACTCAGCAGCCAGCCTTGCCACTGGCAGTCAGAGGCTCTTTGTTTTCCTGCACAAGGGCTCTGCCCTCCTAACTGAGGAAACAGCTTTGCAGGCAACACAAGGGGATCTTGGAGATCATTTAATTATTCATGCAAGTTGCAACTAGATGCAGATGCAGTTAGTTTTTTTACAATGGAGAATAAAATGGAAATACATAGCTGTTTGTTTTTCCATCTCCCCACACTACAGCTTTCTCTTTTTCACCTGCAGGAAAATCACCTTCCTTAACTCTGAAATCATAGCAGAAGCCAAGCATTTATTTTAAATTCCTACAAGGCTGTGACATCAGGCTAATTGTATTCTTCAGGGACACAGACAGCTTTTCTGGGATTTGCAGCTACATCAACAGATGCAGAAATAATGGATGCCTGGATTACCTTGTGGGTGAGGGCTTCTACAGAGCAGTATTTTGCAAGGGCTGTATGTGGTACTAGTCCTATTAGGGAGGATGGAGAGAATGAGAGAAACTAGCTAAGAAAAAAAACCAACAAATACTAAAATTATGTGAAGAGGGGTAGAGGTTAGGAAAATAATGGATTTCTGTGACTACCAGAGAAGCAGGTGAAAACAACTTTCACATCCCAAACTACTTGGCTTTTAAATGGGGGAAAATCTTGTTCTTTTCCTGGAACACTGATTCTCTATGAATCAGTTTTCTTAGGCAATAACATCTCTAAATTATTATTCAAGAACATACAGCATTAGATTTGGCATTCTCTTATCAAAAATTTGCTAAAGTGAACTCCAAATTCAGATTTGGTGCCAAATGGCAGCAACTAAACACTGGAGTAGCTGCTGAGCCCTTGCAGTTGTTGGCCACAGGATGTGATTGGGTAATGAAGGTAATATGGGACATGGGATTTCCATTCAAATTTGCTGTGAGAGTTGTCAGGCATAGTGGCAGGCAGGCAGGACAATTCGAGCCCCTTTACAAGGATTGTGGATAGCCTGTGAGGGCAAGAGACACAAACATAGGCCAGCATCACATGGGCAAAACATGATCTCTGCTGCAGTGTTCTGCTTGTTTGTTTTGGTTTTTTTTGGGGGTTTTTTTTGGGGGGGGGTGGGGCTGATAAACTCTCTGAGGTGCAAGACATTGAATATCCTCCAGACATTCCTCCCTCTTTCCATCTATTTGACACCATAACAGAGACAAGCCAGCTTGTTCACCAACAGGCGAGGCCCAAACCCAACCTATTACAATTCTGACCTGCCAAGTCTCACACATCACATGTCAGCTACATTCTTCTGTGCCAAACTCACTCTGCACAGCAGTAATGGCCACCACTTATAACTCATCCCATTTTACCAGCAGCATTTTTCATGGGATTCCATGACAAGAGCAGGGCTGGAGCATTGCAGCTGGGAAGAGTAGGCTCCCAAGGGTCAAATGTGATTTGCTGGAACAAACTGGAGATGTGCTGTAAGTTTGTCTTAGCAGTATCCTACATCTTTAGGCTCCTATACCTGAGTCTGTGCATGTGCTCAGGTATAAGAACATCCATTACTGAGTCCCATACATCAAGCCATATAAAAGTAGAAGGGATGAATAATTCAAAGATACCAGTGATAAACTTTAGCTATGTTCTTGAATCTTGTAGTACAGACATTAAACTTCCTTTCCAAACAGGGCAGTGTTAAGAGCATATAAAGAAAACGGCAAGACAACTCTCACATTAGTTAAAACTACCAATTAATTTTTACCTCATTTCAATGTCCCACAATGCTGCATCATCACTTATCCAGGGATTGGAAGGCTCAGCAGGAGTTATAAAGGGGTCATATTCCACATACTGCTCTGTGTAGGCTATTAAACTGGCAGGGAAAAAAAAAGGAAAAAAAAAAGAATAAAGAAAGGGTTTGAATGCACAGTCACATGTCAGAAAAGTGCAGCTTTTCTTTTTATCCTGTTTGTTTGGGGTTTTTTGGTGGTGGTTTTTTGTTTTGTTTTTTGTGTGTGGTTCTTTTTATTTATAGGGATTAGTCAGTTTCCCAGCAATCACAGGAGACCCTTTTCCCAGGGATGATGCATGCAAGGATTTCTCTGCAAACACCCACCAGCTCACTGCAGTATTTTCCTCAACAGCAGCATTTTCCTCCAGCTTGTCTCTGTTGAGATGCCCCCAAAAAACCTGATGAGGCAACAACTGGATTACTATGGCAGGACTTCCTCCAGAGAGCCATGAGAGGAATATGATGTATGTGCCATCCCATTCATTTGCTACATGTTACTATTGCCTCCCATCCTTTTCATTTTTGCAAACTTGTGCACCCACATAAATTTATGCACTATGAGAAACTCACCTAAACAGGGTCATGGGCTGCAGCTAAGAATATGCTTAAATCTTTGGAGGATCATAGTCCTAAACATCAAAGCTTTGCCTATAGATAATTTTTTAGTTATGTTGGTATAGTATTTAGTCTAACAGCACTATTGTAAAATACTTCAACATAATAATTAACTTAGAGAATAGTAAATAATATGCACGTTGGAAAAACTCCTGGCCTTTACACTGGCTTGCTTCATGGTGAGTCAGTTAAGGCACAGAGCCTCTAATCCTCACTAGGATGAGATTCAAAGAGCTTTCTGGTGAAAGAACTGTGTCTGCTTGCATAAATGATTCAGGAATTCCACTGGGGTTGGGGCTAGGGGTGCATTTTTACAAAAGAAAGACAGCAAACATGAAATAAATCAAAAGACATTTCTTCTAGTCTATACTGGAAATACTCTAAGGCACTTTATTTTTTGCCTACGTCTGCCAAGTAATTAACTAAGTCAATTATGTCTCATCATACTGAACAACCAATGTACTTGCACTGTGATTGTCCACATTAAACTTTACCTCTGGTCCTTCACATATCAAAAAGGCAGGCAAATGAAAAAACCCTGCAAACAAAGGGTCATAAAAGGCAGAAAGTTTCCCTGAACTGCTCTATAGTAATTATTTCTTTTTGTTTGTGCTAGCTCTTATCATGAGGCATTAAAATCATACACTTTTGTAACCACAGCAGGTTCCCATTGCCCCTTAGGGCACTCGGGGCTGTCTCATCTCATTTCATTAATTACATTTCATGACTGCTGTGGGTCAAGGGTTGGAGGAGGGAGCAGCGTCCAATTTCACAGAGCAGCAGCAGTCCCTTAGACATCAAGGAAAGAGAGGGTTGGTTAAAAAAGGAAAGAAAGCCAAAAAGGATCAATCAGGAGATATCTGCTGTGAAACCTGAATTGCTCCTAATAAAATAATAAGAAGACATCAGAGGTGCCAGTACAAGTACTAGCAAAAAAGAAAGAGGGGAAAAAACAAAAATGAAATAAGGGGGAATTTCTAAGTACATTTTGCTGATTCAGTATAATGGCAGCAGCAGAATCATTGCCTCATTGTCTACAGGAGGCTAGAGGCAAGGGACTCCCAAGAAAAAGCATTTTTGTCAAAATGCAAACCTGGCCTTTTGGGTGATAAACTGAATACCCGGTAGAAGAGGTGGTAGGAACAGTTGACTGAAGGGTGTGGAGCTTGCATTGAGAACCCAACTGCCTCTCAATCAAGGGGGCCTGCTGAGCCTTCAAGGAACTTTGGTGAGAAGCTGAAAGAATAGCACAAATTTTCATCTAGGGAACTGAGATTGCTTCTGGTAGGAAGATGCTCATTTTTCCCCAGGCATTTTGGTGATGCTGTTTCTAATGAAATTGTACTAACACTGTGCAATGCAGTCAGGGAAAACAATAGGTAGAATATATTGATAGTTTTGCTCAACAGTTCTCAAAGCTCAGTGGTTAAAACTGACAGTGCACAGGTCCCAAGTGGGGAGAAAGGATGTGGAAGAAAGACACTTTCCAAGGTATGTGGAACAGCTGAGGGATGCCTGTTCCCACAGTTGGTACAGATCTACTCCTGGAAGCAGAACAGGGAGGAAAGGGAAGAAAATCTTTAGCAGCAAGCATTTATCTCACAGAAGCTGGAGATATCCTTTGGAGAGCCTTCCTCTACTGACAGACAAAGGCTGTCCCAAGAATAGTGTGAATTAATGTAAAATAAATACAATTGATCTATTACTATTGAAACAATTTATATCTTGTTCCTATAACTTGTTTGACCTAGTGTTTCCTGATTTATTTGTTACTTCCCTCACCCTCTCTGAAAGTGCCTTTGTGCTATACTGAAAAATTGGCAGGTGGTGCCACTGTCAGGCTTGACTGTTGATGCCAAGAAGTCATTTCCTGTACTCTGATCTGCCACATTGTCACCTAAACTGTCCCAAGAGCAGGGTCTAGCCTGAAAATTGATTTGATAATAACAGCATCTCCTTACACAGGAAATTTGTTCCTAGTGCTTGTAATCAATGTCTTCATGGGGCTTTCAAGGCTGCACAGGTGTTTTTTCAGGCAATTGTGCAAGTCAGGTCATTAGCATTCATTCCTCCTCACCAGTCCCTAACCCTGCAAAGCCACTGGACCCATCAGCTTCTCTGCTTCCCTCCTACCTGCTCTGCAATGCTCCACATCCAGGCTGCACTTCCCACCACTCTCCACATCAAGTCACGGTACTCTCAAATCAATATTGCCAATATTCAAATCAATATTCAAAGTCATCACATAACCAAACACCTCCTCATAAATAAAGATCACAACCATGATTTTCATTCTTTATAATTATTAATAATAATTTAGAAATATAAGGTTCTTCACCCAGAGGGTGTCTGGGCTCTGGAACAGCCTCCACAGGGTAGCAGTCCTGGCACTAATCCTGCCAGAGTTCAAGTGTTTGGTCAATGCTCTCAGGCACATGGTGTGATTCTTGGGGCTCTCTCTCCTGTGCAGGGCCAGGGGTTGGATTTGATGATCCTGGTGGGTCCCCTCCAATTCAGCTTATTCTGTCATTCTGTAATTTGACTGTTCTCATTTTATTCACTTTTCTCCTGGTTATTATTTTGCAAAGGTTTTGATAGCAACATTTTCTCCTCCAACTTGAGAGCAATTAAAAAAGAAAAAAAAAAAACAGAACAAAACTTTTCGAACCAGAAAAATTATTAACGTCTCAGTATATTAAGGTCATTGTAACTAAATTCAGTACAATAACTTTTTTGGTTTTAAAGTACAAGTATATGTTCTTAATTGAAATGATCCAAAAGCCCAAAACATAAATATAAATGGGCTTATTTTAATCATACAATGTATTGCATGCAGGATTTCAGGGAACCTCTGAATATTTTCTCTTTAATTGGATACATTTTCATTTTAATTGCAAAACTTGATTAGCAAATAAGAACTTACATGGGGCCTCTCACCATTTAATTTACCTGGTTTAGTCCATGCATGCTAACTACAGATGCAGGCACTGCAAAGCACATTTCATGGGGTATTCCCATTTTGCTTTGCTGAAATAAAAACTCCTCTATTATTTCTCTAGAAGGAACCAGGCCTTATCCTATCCTTCATGTTTAACACGGTTTTGCTTTAAAAGTGATATCACTGGAGAGCATGGCTACCCCTACCTTCATCTCAGTGACTACCCCGCAAATGTGCATAACTTACAAATACCTAAGTAAATGAGTTGTCATACTCAATTAAATTTGAGCTTGTTCTTCACCTATTCATACTTTTCTACCAAAACAAAATATTCTGCAAGTCAAATTGTGCCTTGATTTGCCTCTTAGAAATCCACTCCTTGCAACACTGCCTCGAGTAGTCCAGATACAACGCCAGTACTTCTCTAAGGGTTTCATATACATGTAAGTGGGAGCAGGAACTGGTCCTACAACCCCAGTAGGAACAGAAATGTGAACAACATGTACAACAAATGCAAACACAGCTCCTTCCCCAGAGCTGTGCCAGACTAACAAGAGATAAGCACTGAGGATTCAGCCAAAAAGGGGAAAAAAGTCTATTTTCAAATTGAGACACAAATGACTTTTCTAAAAATAAACCACATGGTAGTGAAGCGGTGGGAAACAAGTTACACAAGGGTTTTTTCTTTTATGAATTCTTCTTTTCTTTTGCAGATTACAGGTCCTCCTTTCCCACCTATTTTTGCTCAGTGGCAGAAGAGTGAGTACAGGGGTGTCAGCAGCCAGGCAGCACAGCTGATCAAGGAGGGGAAAGGATTGATGCACAGAAAGGGGGTCAAGCCTTTGCACTTTGCTGCCTGCTCTGTTTCTAGAAATGCAAAACTGGAGATGAGGAAAGAATGGGAAATCATCAAAATGGGGACACTCACCTTTCTGCTACTTTGGACATCTTTAAACAATGTCTCTCTATCTGCATGTTCAGAAAAGTTATCTGAGGAGAGAGATGACAAAGACATTAACAATTTATGAGTTCTGCAGCATGCACTGACAATATCTCAACACACTATTGATTTCTCTTTCCAAAAGGCTGGAAAGTAATTCAGAAGGAAATGGGACCCTTCCCTAGGAATCAGAAGCTTATTAACTGCTTCCAATAGCAGGCTCCCTTGCCAAAGGCAAATCCCTAGGGGAAGCTTCAGAAGACATAACTGAAAGTAGAAAAGACACATATTTGGGGTCAAGGTTCCTAGACTACTCAGGGTACAATATGATCTTCTTTTTACAAACACACTCTCCTCTCCTGTTCCTCTTACTGACTGGCATCACAAGAACAGTAACATTTTACAGCACACTTTCATTCTGCTACGAACCAGTTCTTCAACCTGTGATAAAAAAGCTCAAGAAATGTAGCATCCAGGCTTAGCTCAGAAGACCACCCAAAAACTGATTGCTTAAGAAACTTGTTTAAAGATGCATTAGTAAAATGCTGATCCAGGGATTCCTGTTTGTCTTTCAGTGAGGGCTGCTTATTGCATCAAAGTAATTTTGAGAGACAGCTCTTCATGCCAGTGCAAGGATGTGTGAGTTGGCTGGTCATTCCTTGGCATGATTGTCCAAATAACTTTTTCCTAGTTTCCTAAAAGCTCTGACTGTGCAGTCTAACAGTCATGCACTGAATGATGCCTTTCCTCACCACTCATCCCAAGCTTGTGCCCAGCTACACTGCCTTTGTCACTATCCACTTTTCAGACATCCTCAGTGAACTGGAATTATTGCCTTATTGCCTGTGTCTGGCCACAGACAATAAAAGTAGTTTCAAAGGTCAGAGTCACTCATAATACGTATCACCATACAACCACACTGCTCAATGAATACTCATAACAATTAACATAAGTGAGAATTAAGGATAAGTACGTGAGGATCAAGGACACGTAAAGCATAGAACTGGTTTTGCTGGTATCTCAATACCTTTCTAGGCTTTTTTCTGGGAGCAGTTCTCAGAAGAGTTGCCATACAGCCACCTACTTACCTGCTTGCGGAAATCCTCTTTTGTGGTTTTGCGCACCGGCTGGGAGGGCAGGTGTACGGGGCTTTGGGGCTGAGACTCCTCTGTAACCCCATACACTGACTGTGAGGAACCAAGGAACAGACCAAAGGGTTACAGCATTTTTCTGTTACACAATGAGGAATGGTGCAGTGTGCAAAGCAGTAAGGTAACAAGCCAGCAATTTCCTACTGTTTATATCCACACAGGTAATTATTCAGCCCCAAGCAATATTTACAGATGAGACCATTCTTGCTGATGCCTGCACTTGGAAGGCCTGTAGGTGTGTTAAGAGAAGAGTTTGTTTTAAATGGTTAAATGCAGATGATAATTTTTAGGAGCTCTGAAGGCTGTGTGCACTAACACTTGCAGGATGAACACTGGGAGCTGTCACTGGGGTGAACCAAGTAGTAAAAGAAAATACTAGAACCTAATTCTATGCCACTGTCTTTCACTTGATTTAATTTCTTGATGTAAAACTACATATTGAATAAAGTGCTTAACCAGGTCAAGTCAATAGGTCACATGAACTTCTCTAAACAGAAACCTGGAGATAGACCTGTAGCCATTCATTTTCAGGATAGACACCTGCACTGAAAGTAATACCATTTGCCCTTTCATTTAGTGCTTTTGCTTTTCAGTAAAGTTTCTAATAGACATGTGAATAGCTCTGCTGCAGTTTAACTCCTTATGAAGTTCAGGAGTCCAGTGTTCTGTCCAAAAACATAACAAGTGATAAGAAGAAACAGCCTGAAGCTGTGTCAAGAGAGGCTTAGATATTAGGAAAGAATTCTTCTCTGAAATGGTTATCAAGCACTGGAACAAGGCTGCCCAAAGAAGTTGTTGTGTCACCATTCTTGAAACTATTTAGAAGATAGGAACATGGTTTAGTGAAGGACTTGGTTAGGTTAAGGTTTTGAGTCACTGATCTAAATGGTTTTCTTCAATCTAATTGATTCTATGAATTCATATACATAGAAGAGCTCAAACTTGCTGGAAGTCAAAGACACCCAAGTTACTAATGATCCAGTCTTTGAAATTATTAAGGCAGGTAAACATCTCATTTTCTGTGCCCAGATAATTTCTTAAAAAGGGACCTAGGTATTTTTGCCAATTCCATTTAATTTCATGGGAGGGCAGAGCCATCAGACATTTGGGACACAGAGATCCTTAATGCCCTTCTCAGCTCTACCCATCACCCATCAAGTCGGTACAACTATGCTGGTAAAACTGAAATGATAAATTCACCAAGGAGAACAAAATATAACTCGTATTATCAAAACACTTTTTTTTTTTTTGCTCCTCTTGGGTAAGTCTCATATACAGTAGGTGTCAAGTATGCATTACATGAAAAGAAAATAAAAACAGTGAACCAAACTAACTCCAAACAAGAAAAAACCAAAATGAGGAACTCAAACTGACCTTTTTCACTTTTTGTGGGTTTTTCATACGGCGACACTTTCTAATGTCCATTTCTGTGGTGTTCACACAGCCTGGCTGAAAAGATATGGTAACTGTGTTATTCCTCTGTTAAGAATCTTCATCCTACCTTACCTTTATAAAATATACAATTAGATCTTGTCCAAAACTCTTTCTTGAGGTCTGTGTTACTCTTGCTAAACAAGAGACTGCATATACCCAAGGATGCTATGTCAGCATTCAATCCACTTACTCCTAACTTTGGCACCAAAAGGAAATAGCTAACGGTGGGGAGCTTTTGCTAGGAAGTCTGAGACAAACTGAGTAAGCTGCTTTTCTTTCATAAGCCCAGTAAATAATTTTCAAAGTTCGTATTTTTCACGTATTTCCAAATCAACAGTTCCATAGGTACAGAAGTCCAGAATGTCTCACATAATCTAAAAGACACTTGGGGCATTGGGAACTGCAAGGAAAATCAATGTGGTGACTGTAAGGGCAATGTTTTTGTGCATAAAGCATTTACTACTAATAAAACTTTTCCTGTCAAAACCTGGAAAGTCTCTTCATTCAAAAATAGTTTTACCACAGGCCTGTGCACATCCCAGAATGCTCTTTCCTGGCTGTCCAAAATCTTTCTTTCTGTTTTATCCTTTTTTCTGTCGATTCTGAAAACAAAAGCATAAGTGTGTATGAGTCAATGTACAAGTCATGCTTTCTTCTTTGATATAGTTCCTAGCTGTAGTTCTTAACCCCAAGACAAAAAATTTCAGAAATCAACTTTTTTTGTACAGTGATGTTGCACTTGCACGAGCACATGCCATGAACAAAATAACACCGATGTTTACTCCAACATGGGTCAAAAATGATTTTCCTATTAATGTGGAAAAATTTAACAGCTGTTTTTCATCTGGTGAGGAAAACCTTTCCTGGTACCCTGGTCCTGTACTCTGATTTGACAGGCTGGGAAAGTTTGTAGTTTTGTCTGTGTCAGGAAACCCACCACGACCTGTTTGCTCCAGGTGAGGCGCCTGGCTGATGCTGAACTGAGGTCACCATCCAGAGAATCCATTGCACCCAAACGCCCCAGCAGCACCACTCAATGAATACAGATTGCAAAGGAGCATCTATCCCAGACATTTCCAGCAGCCACAGCATGGGCAGCACTTGTGGCCAATCCTCCTTAGAGCTTTCAACTCAAACACTGCCTCTGTAGGTGTGCCCCCATGCTGGCAGAGCAAGGGGTAACAGCACAGGTGACCAAAGGTGAGCTTGCTGCATGGCCCCTACAAACCAGCACCCACCCCAGGGAGACATGACTGGGCTGGCACAATAGGAACTCTGTAATTCCAGCCCTGATGCGGCCAGCGGACCAACTCACTGAAAGCACACAGCCCAAAGGCCACCAGAGGTTGTTCAAAGCAATTCTTGGCAGCAGTGAGCAAGTGACATCTGGAACCTCACTCAGCTTTACACATGAGCACAAAGTCAGCACCAGCTTGCAAGATCTACCTGCAGAGGGATGGGAAGAAGCACATGGAAGGAGGAACAACATCCATGCCTCCACTTCAGAGCATGGCTGAGTAAAGCTCTGTGTCCCCGTGCTGGGTTCCCACTGGCTGCCACCAGGAGAATCAAAGCAGTTAGGAAAGAAAACCCAGGCCAGCTGTGATTTCTGACTACCAGGTTCTCTCCCATCTGTTTTTGTTTTTGAGGGCCAGTGCCCCTTGGCTAAATCTGTGCTAGAAATGTACCAAGAGGATAGGAATCAGGGGAGAAAAACTGATGTTTTTCTCCCTGAGCAGCCCTCCCCAGAAAATGAGCAGCCCTCCCCAGAAAAAGGCAAAATTCTCCACAGTTTGGCATCACTAGCTGATTTTCCCCTTGCAAGTCAGAGATGAGAAACAAACTCTGGCACAAGCTCTGTCCCTGCTGTACTGTGCTGAGGACACCCAGCCCAAAACTACTTTTCTGAACGAGTCCTTCACACCAGGCCAAGGCGGAAGGCGAAGCCTATTCCAATCTTACAGCACACACAAATTGAAGGGACTCTCTGGAGGCTTCATGAATTCTCTTCATCGACACTTTGTGCTCAACCTAGATTGTCAGCTCCTATCTCCAGACTTACTGATAACTCAGTATTTCACATTTTAAACTATGAAGACCCAAAGCAGTTAGATGCTCTATGGCTGGAATTTTTGAAGCAATGTGGATATAGCAATGGGAATCCTGTGTGCAAACAAAAACATGGAAAACAAAGCAAACTTGGTAAGCAGGAGGAATGTTTTCAGGTATTTTTGATGTTTTTCCTCCCTTCTCTAGTTAAACTTTCAGTTAATGTGAATTACAATGTGAATTCCATCCCTGCCTTTCTGGAAATCCGAAGACTGAACCATCACATGAACTGTGGACCAAGAAGCTGAAACTCGCCAGCAAAACAGTTGATAGTGGCCAGTTCATGCTTATGCCTCAAAGAAAACAGAATGAAGAAAAGATGAATAACCAACAGTGACCACAATGAGTCTGATATTTACATTCATTTCTTACGTGATAATTATCTGTTTTAGATAGAATGCAGACTTTTGTTTTGACTTACACTTTTTTTTTAGTCTTGGCAATAGCCTTTAAGTAACTGAAAGCACAATTGCTATCCTAAGTTCTAATTTTCTCTTCCAAATGGAACACTGCTATTCTGGTTGGAAAAAAATCCCTTAATTACCCTGCAGATTAAAAGATAATTACCATATATTTAAATGGTACATAATTGCAATGTTATTAAGCAAAGAATTTATCAAAATTCCAAAGGGTTAATCAAAGAGACATATACCTCAAGACATACACCTTCAAGAAATTATATTCAGTAACTTTTTAGCATCTAATGCTGAAAGTGCAAATTCCTTCCAATGGAACCATTTCAGTACTGGCGTTCTCATGTGTCATCTTCACCAATCTTTCCATTTTATAAATGACAATGGCAGGCACAAAATGGACACACAGAGTTTTAGGTATTAGTTTGTAGACAATAATACACAAACCCTAGATCATATCCATTTAACAGCAGTAATGAAAACACACTCAAAATATAAAGAGGCTTCACACTGCTTTCACAAGGGAAGATGAGAAGAAATACCTGTTGTAAATACCACCCTTATAATCACATGGAAGTGACAGTATTTTTTAGACTCAGATATACTCTGCAAGCATAGAGTAACACAGACAGATGAAAATATTCTGTTCTTTCCATTCATACAAAACAAAAATACTCCACAACTGTAGAAGCACAATGGGCTTGCAAATTACCCAAGGTCCCGTGGTGAATACAGGCTTAGGAGCTCCAGACCAGTGTTTCCATGTGCAGATAATTAAACCCATCTTTCAGTTTCTGGCACAGATCTTCAGAATTGGCTCTCTACTGTTTCTAGTCTGCCAGTGATTAAAATTCACCAACACCTTCTGAGCTTAGTCCCAGTAAAGATTTTGACAAAGAAGTTTTATCTGTTTAGAATCCCCTTCCCTTCACAACTCTAAATACTGGTGCAATTCAGTGCTCCAGGATTACTCACTTCACTTGGGCCTCTGCTTGCATGAAGATGAATTCCCACTTTCTTGCAAACGCTCTCTGAAGTCTTGCTAAGTTTTCCTACAAAAGATGAAAATAGTAAGAACAACTAATTTCTGTAATTACAACAATTGCTTGAGAGTACATTTAGCATGGTGGATATTTATTTTATTCCTTTTTTTTTAACTGAGAAACTAAAGACATGGAAGTCAGTGTTGGTTTCAGGTGAACTATAGTGCAGGCAAAGCAAGGCTATAACACATCTTTTTGGGCTGCAACCCAAAGGGACCTGCCAGGGATAAGTAATGGAGTGTGATGAAGACAGCTTGAGCTCTAGTATGAAAAAAATTATGGACTTGTTCCCAAAAGATAACACTGAGAAGCTTTGTGAAGCTGATGACTTTCATTTCTGATAGCAGATGGCTGCCAGCTGCACGTTTCCCTCTCATCCTCACTTTCCCTCCCCTCTGCACTGTTCTCTTCTCTTCAGGCTTTTGCGAAGGTGCAAAGCCTGAGGTCCCCTGCTTTGCTCAGTCCTGATCACTGCTGAGAGCATTATGCAGCTGCACAGTATTGAAGGCTGGGGATTGCCAGGATGATTCACAAAAGGAAATAGCTTGTTTGTCTGAACAATGAACACAGTTACTGCAAAGAATGGCAGTTTTGCTCTACACCTGAAGTAACAGCTCTGGTCCAGACCCATTCCAGGGAGCGTAGGGATCTGAACATTTGGATGTGGATATGGCTTCATCACAGCTTGAGGTTAAACTCAGAATATGGCTGGATTTTCAGGCTTAAATTGCAACCTGAAGTTGCATTTCCATACCCCTCCCAAGAAAGGAGGACTTCGAGACAATTAACAGGACACTTTTCTCCATTACAGCTGGTTTAACTGTTTCAAATTTACATTGAAAACAAACTTTTGTAGTTCTATTCTTGTTCTCTTTATACTTATCACCTTTACTTCAACAAACTTTTTCAGGCACATGCATTTCAATACAAGAAATCTTCCTTCTAGTTACTTTAAACTCTTGTATAACAAAGAGTTTAAAGGCATAAAGCTTGGCCCTTTTACCACCAACTCCATGTAACAGCTTCAGTCTGTACATATGGAGGAAAGCAGTTAAACAAATGATTTACAGCTGTACTGAATGTGATGATTTCCTTAACTGTGGTTACAAAGAACAACAACTTGTAATTATCTGCAACACAAATTTTTGTGGGTATTTTTTTCATTATTTTTATTTTATTTTAAATTATATTCACATGTGCCCTCTGGAGTAAATATGCTGAAGCCAATGAAACATCACCAACAGAAGCTATATTTGAATTGTGCTTATGTTTGACCAATTATAAAAAACCTGAATGCAACTATACAAGCTCAATCATTTATCAAGAGTCCTGCTCTAATCAGCATAAATGTGGGCTGGGGGACTGTCTGTAAATGCTGCAAGCAGAACCTAAAAATGAAATTCCATTCTTTTGAAGCTCCAGGTCACTGCTGATATCTATTGAGAAGCATTCTCATGCTGCATCTCCAAAGGTATGAGAAGCACTGCTTCTCACTCCTGTAAACCTATTTCTCTCACTTGTGCTGAGCTTACATCCCTTGCTGGATCTGCTTCAGCTCCCATAATGCTTAGAAAGAGCTGGTGCCATTCTTATCTGAATGTCTCTAATTAAGAGAACAAAGTTTGAATGCAGAAGTAACCTCTAATTGTGCAACGCAATATTCACATGAAAAATGAGATACTGCCAAGATCTAATTATTTACCATCACTGGAGCATTGCTACTCTCAGTAGGCAACAATGTGCAAAGGTACTTAGCCAAAGCCTGACTGCATGTGTGTGGGAGTGCGTGCACCGCTGAACAGCCTTTTGTGGCTTTATGGTGGATCTTTGGAGTACTTACACTTAATTGGTTGGATGTGAGCAATTTTAATGTTTTAATCATGAAATCAACAATATGCAGAAGAAAAAACTCAGCAAAAGGACATGTAAGTGCATGCAGATTGTTATATTCCTTCCTTTGTGCTTGTTTGAGATTAGAACTCTTGGGAAGTCGGAATGCATTTCCAGGGTGAACTAGGTAAGTGGCAATTGTTGCATGCTCTGCACTCGACCAAATGGCATATCTCTCCACGTGCACAAATGTTCCAAAATGTAGAAGGTAAGGAAGAAGGAAAAACTTCAGTCTTGGAAAAAAAAAAAAAGCCCAAAAATCCCACTCTAAAATATATGCAACATAGATGTTTTCATTGTAATAACCATGACCATGTATGTCCAACTTCGCAAACAAACTCTCTAACAAAAAACTCCATGTATAAAATTCTGCTATTACACTGTTGAGTCAGTAAACAGAAGAAAGTCAACATGACAGAAAGAAAAGTTTAGCTGCTCAGAGCACTACACTGCTGGTATTCAAAGAAATACTCAGCCTTGCCCCTCCTGCCTCCATCTTCCCACTCCTCTCCACCCTGCAGTCCAACACCAAAGTTTGAGATGTTTTCCTTGATAGTAATTCCAGATCAGAAAACGTGCTCTAAATAAAGTTCAGTGATATTTTCATATGACATATAGAAAATGTTCCCAGTCTAATAACTGAGAACTTTTGTAACAAAATGTGTCTTTAACAATTTAATTGCCCAGTGGTACACCTGAAAGTGTATCATTTTCCTGTGCTAAAATCTCCTATATAAACCAAGATTTCCTAACTGAAAACAGGACACCAAGCGAAACTTCTGTGAAATTTGCTCCAGTCTTGAAGGGTTCATTATACAGCAGATGCTTTAATGTGGCACACAGAAAAGTCAGGGACATTCATCAATCTTGTTCCTGATGTTGTCTTTGTATCAGCCTTCACACAGTACTGACAACTAAGAAAAAGATACAGTAAAGGCTGACCCTAAAAAATGGCAGCATTCAGTTGGCAAGCAAAGCTATCCCTGCATCCCCCAGCTTTAAACTCTAGCAGCAGTGTACCTACGGCTTCATAATCCGCCAGCTCCAGCCTAGCTTTGTTCTGCATGGTCCGTTTGCAAAGATAGATGGCTAAAGGGAGAAACAGAATGGAAAACAATTACAGAGAGATTATTAGTACTAGAGCTAAAAAAAAAGAAGGAAAAAAGTATTCTATAGACAGTTTGTTTTCATCAGAAAGCAACATGAGTCAAGGAATGAGAGGGCTGGACACCCAGCTGACATTGCTTATGACTAATCTCAGAGGCCCTAAACATCTGAGATATCTCATTTAAAAGTGCTGGGAGCAGATGCCAGGACCTAACAAGATATCCACAAAAGGCACAATTGCTTCTGGGTCTGGTAAAAGATATAGTATAAGCAACCTGTTCCCTAAGCAATTTGGGAATATGCATGCCACAAAGTGACCATCCCTGCATTTCTTTTCTGCAAAGAAAAAATAAAAATAAATCAGGATATTGAAGTGAAAACAGAAATATGGGCCAGATCTTAAAAGCATTATCTGAGCCTTTTTTAATACGCTCCATCCTCTTATTCTTACACATTTCAAATGGTAAAGAGAAGCCTTGTCACATATTGCTATAGGCAGAGGCTGCTGAAACTGATATGGTTTGGAATTCTGAGGGTCAAGATGAGCCCAGCACACACCACCAAACCAGTCCCAGGCTGCCTTCTGGGAAAGCCCCACCTGGATCTGCTAAGCACACCCCATTTCCATTAAAGGCTGAAACACAAGGTCCACAGCACACTCTGGGTATACAGTCAGGTCTGAACTTAATAGAGGACCAGTGCTACTCCTGTAATTCTATTCCATGCCGTTTCTGTAATTTTAACATTCATATAATAAGCCAGTATTATGCACTGTAACCAGAGCTGACCAGTTCATTTATATTTACACATCTCAAGGGCAGTTTTTTCTGTAAAGCACTTATGATACCAAATGAAGTAAGTCAGTTGCTTCACAGTGGTTTTTCATGCAAGGCAGTGAACTGCCATTAGCAAGTTAGTTCCTCTCCTGTAAGTGGACACATGCAAATAAAAAAAGTATGAAGTGCTCCTGGGATTTCAGTCTTATTTGGGTCTACTGCTAGTTTGGGATTAATTCCTGGGAAGACTCCATCTGTACAGGCCTCTGATATGCAAAGTCTGATCATAAGCATATGTTAGAGGTTTCTGGGACAGATTAAAATCTGTCACTACAAGGCTCAGCTAATGCAGCTGAAGCTTGTCCAGCTGTGGGTCAGCTCACAGAGGGTTTTATTTTGGTGTGTACTGCCCCACTCAATGCCATTGCAGTGCTGACTAACTGACTAATAATCTGACTGCCAAAACCAATTATTTATCTGATACTGCAGGAAAAAAACAGAACCTCCTTCTTCACATTATTTTTCTGGTATTTAAAGAATACATATGAGACACAGCTCACACAGTAATATAGGGTGACTGTAATATCTGAAAATCTTTTTTGCAAATACAAAACAGCATCGTGTTTTCTCCTCAACCATTAGCTCACTAGCATAAACATGTAAGTCTAGTCCATCTGCAGATGAGGACTGCAAATGAACTATCCCATGACACACACCATTGCAGGCTACTTCTTCACCCCAGCAAATGATTTCCAGAATCCATAATGATGAATAATTATTGCACGGGAAAGAAAAAAACTCAAACTGATTATTCAGGGAGGAGTTCTAAACCAATCTTAGATTATGAGATAAAGGACTTCCAGAAGCTCCTGTTTTATGACTGCACACATGTATACACTTCCTCTTCCAAAGCCACACCAGGATGCAACAATTAATTTTATCATTTAACTGTGAAAGCAGCACAGTTCTGGCAGAGACAGCAATATTGCATGCAGACAGCTAAAGATAACAACACTGACATATTTTCTTTATGTATTATCCCTGTCTGCAGGCACTCACATGTTTAAAACACCATGTTGCACTTTATTAACTCATAAACCATGCTCAGTCTTCTCTTATACCATATCATCTAATAATCTTTAAAAAATGAGAAAATAAGTCTGATGTCATGTATCAGAGAACTTTTAGCTATGGGCTGCTGTTAGTTATGTACTGGTTTATTGATCGGACAGATAAGTTCCCAGATGAAGTAAATTTTATTGATCCACATAATGGATTCAGCAACAGATCAGAGGGTAGTCTCCCACAAAAGCAATATTAGTATTATTTAAGATTCCCAAGAACCAGTATTCTGCTTGCCACAAATCCTGCTGAAATGAACAGGGCTATGGGAGAATGAAGGCAACGGATGGCAAAATCCTGGCCCCACCAAGCTCAATGGCTACAGCTCCAGGGGCTTGAGACACTGCAGGGTTTCAATTTGTGCATTTGAGATGGGCACAGATCTGCCTCTGATGCTGCCATCTGACAAGAAACTTGAAGGGTGTATGTGGCCAACAGTAATTATTTGATGGACAACTATTTACATCACAAACTAACTTTCTATAATGCAACAATCATGCTCTCACCATAATCTGTGTTTTCTGGTTCCCAGCAGTTTGAAGGCCAAAAGTATGGTGCCTACAAAGAAACATATACATTTTTGTAATTTAAGAGACAAAAACTGATTCAGATGCAGAAAAACAACACAAGTTCAAAAAGAAGAAACACAAAATCTACCACCCAGATTCTGCCCTCAGGGGAAACATTGCTACAGATTACAGTAAAAGTGAGGATGCTGCAAAAACCTTTAATGGTCCTCACTGCAGGTAAACAGAGATGCTGTCATGCAAGCACATCTTGTGGAGGATGTCCAGTGTCCTGATGAAATTTCAGACACTGTTGCCAGCTCATCTGAATGTGGACATCTTATCCACTATCCCCAGAACCTCCTCTTTCCCAAAGAATTCACAGGCAATCTGAATATATATATATATTTTTTTTAAGCACATGAGAAACCTTGTAGTCTTATCTATATGCTACATACCCCTTGCTTTTCTGCTACCAATGTGGCTGGCAGACAATTTCCTTTTTAGTTGTAGCAGATGGCAGAGGTCAGAACTCAGCTGTTTAGAGTCATTCTGAAAGCAGAAGTCCTGCTAAACTTAGTGCTTTGGTCTTCTATCCAGGTCTGCATATTGCAGTTGCTACAATTAACTACAAGCTATATATGACTGTATTTCAGTTTTAACATGAATGAAAAATGACACAGCGGTCATCACATAAATTACAGAACACTGATGATTTACTGATTACACATTGCTTTACTGCTACAGATGGGCATAGGACATTAACACACAGAGTTAATATCCTTCCACCAAAGTACAGTGAGAAAACATTGAGGATTTAAACAATACAGGGTTCAATGCTCCTAATGACCTGTATCTTATTAATTTCAGAAGATACAGAGTTACTCTTAAAGGAAGGACTGAGGTTGAGGTAGAAAGAAACAAGAAGTGAGTAATGGAAAAGAAGCATGATTCTATCAGGTTATTTTTGTAGAAAACAGCTAAGGAGGTGTGTTGAAGGAAATGAAAACAGGCAAAAATACACAAAAATTGTAAGAAAAGTCAATAAGCAGTCAGTTTGATGATGTGGTTTACACAGGCTTAAAACAATAAAAAGAAATTAAGTTATATTGAAATGTAGCTCCTGAAAACTGCATAGGACAAGTTCTTAGAGTGCCATTCTTTTAAAACAGGGAAAAATACAGGTAAATGGACAACCAGTATTACCCCTGCTTCTCTTATGTCTTACATGACAGGAGGATCAGGACTTTCAGAAAAGAAAGGGAATTGTAATGAAAAAACTGAGCCTGAATGATGCCTTGCAACCAGAAGGTGGAGTGAGATAAGAGGACATCTGTGATCTCCTGGGCTTATTTTTTCACCATGACATTGGTCACATATGATAACACAATACCACATTAGCAGTAGGCATGAGCAGCTGCAATATCAGATGCAAAGAGCAGAACTGGCTTTTCAAATAAAAGCCAAAAAAAGAGTAAAATAATGTAAAGGAGGAACAAGAGGGTGAACAGAAGAGAGGTGACAGGAAAGATAAGGGAGCTGGCTGAGACAATGTAACAGAAAAACACAAATTCAGCCAGCAGGATGAGGCAGTAGGACTCCAAGTTTAGACTTACTGCTTCTTCTAAAGTTATACAATCAGTTCAGAAGGAGCTGTTGCAGCACAAGCACTCAGTTATCTAGTGAGCTGACAGTGGCTGATTTTGGACAAGGTATGGAACTCAGGCACAGGGTGCTTAAAAAATTCAGGACATCTGGAGGCACAGGAACATTGAGGGATAGAGATGTCCCAGTTTAGGTGATTGCCAAGGTTACACATCCTTTGTAGAAGAGCCAAAGCCTTAAGCTTGCCCTCTTCCACAACAATCTGTAAGCAAGAGATGACAAAAATTTGAATTTTTTGCTGTGCCAAAGCTTGAATGTCCAGCTCCTAAGTGTGCCCTGGTTCATTTTGCACAGGAGAATGGCTACTTAATTCTGCATTAGAGTTAGAACCTGAAAGCCATCTTCTTTATCCTGGTTTAGTTCAAATCTGAGTAAAACAGCTGTGAATTCAGGTATCAAAAAGAGTCACAAGACATAGCCACTCATTTATGTAAAAAAACTAAGTCAGAAGGTAGATGAGAATGATTTGGGATTCTAAAGCAAATTTTTTTGAAGGGACTTAACCTCTCCTAGGGCCTCTACAAAGACAGCTTCAACCCCTGGCTTCAAAAATCTAATAGCTGCTAAGGTGTAAAGAGTGGGTGATTTCAGCAGTATCACTGCAGGGACAGAAGAAGGGGCCACAAGGGGGTCAGGGTGCTCACCAACCTGAAAACGATAGAACGTCCCATCATCCTTAAGGGTGAGGACATGGTCTGAGATGGGAAAGACGTAGCCCTGTGCAGCAATAAGACTTCCCAAGTGTATTGCTTCCCCTGTGAAAGAGAAAAAACAGCAGGGATGTGTCAACAAGACATGCACTGCACATTTCTCTGCTTTCAATTGCAGCTCTGGTGATGACTCATGTGAAATCTGGTGCCCACATGCCTCTGTATCCACACCACATCCCTACTACTTTCAGCCAAACCCTGTAAAGCAGGGGTGCAAAAATCAGCCTTACAATACAGATGAAGCACTGCTCAAATGTTTAACCCATTAGTTTTTCTGTTAACAAAATGCACATACCAGTCCAGCCCTAGAGTATGAAATTAATTTCAAAGCACATTATGCACTACAGGTGACAGCTGACAAGAAGCCTATTCTGTCACTGAACGTCACTTGCTTCAAATTCAAAAAGCACCTGCAACACCTGTTCATTAGCAGGGTATTTATTCATAAAGACACATCCTCACACTGTAGCATTGCCCTTTGTTAGAGAAAATGTTGCAAAGGGGAGTTACATATCCTAGCGCTGCCCAGGCAACCTTCCCCAATGCAGAGGCCCATCTGTGCAGATTTTCAAGCAATGCCAGCTACCAAAAGCTGCATCATCTTTCACAGTGTTGAAAAATCATCTGCTTGTGCATGTCCAGATAGCTAATAAAGCTGTTGTCCGCAGCTGAAATTCCAATTTGGGACTTGACAGGACTCATGAGAAGGGATGTGTATACAGAGATGCCCTGCTGGGTGATTCAACACTGCCTGTATCTCTGTTTTTACACAGTGACAGTAAGGCAGCTTAAGAACTGGTAGGTGAGAGCCTGGATTTTTTCCCTTTCCTGAAAAGGAAATGAAACTTCTGGACCTGCAGATCTTTTCTTCCCCTTTTCTCAATAGGTCTTCACTTGACTAAATTATTTTAGTTTCTCTGAAGAGTGAACTATGTGGATTATGCCCATGCACTGATCATTCTTTATGGCTGATTATCCATTTATCCATTTGCTTTTTTTTGATAAATTCAAAGCCATTATCAGATTCTATGACCCTGGCCAAGAATGACACAGGCACTATGTCCTGTCAGCTGACGCTACCTTTCTTCACACCATGAAAACTTGACGCTGCATTTGCCTGCTGAACCACACCACATGCACCAACTTCTTTTTGAAGTCTAGGAACAAAACCTGAAATCAATCAGTCTTCTGTAGGTAGCAACAGTTTCACAGACAGGATAAAATTACTGCAATAGTATTTCAGTGTGTTGCAGTATAGTACAAGGCATTAGACTTAATTAAGATGTTGACTCTTAACTCCTTTCCTCCTTCTTCCCTCCAATGTTTAAATCAACCATGTTCTTTTACTGCCATTTTAGACTGCAGCAATATAGTATTTACTGTCTAATGGCACACACAATACAGATGGAGCACCTATTTCTCCCCACCTGTGGTCACCTTACCTGCATCCTCAATGCTGAGGTTCTTCATAAGCCACTGCACAATATCAGAACCTTAACAAACAAATGAACAAAAATTTAAGAAAGCATTAGACACCGAGACCACAGGGTTTGAGTGCCCTAGAGAGAGATAATATTAAGATAGATACAATAGAACTGGCATGAACTTTATTCCATTTTGCTTTTTATTTCCACTGAGGTTTCAGAATGTTTTTCCTTCTTGTGCCACACTGCAGCTACATGGTTACTGACAGGTACTAAGTCCCATGGGGCTTTCTGTGCAATAGCAGACTTGATATACCTGAAGTCAGATAATAGTCTAATGGTTCCCTGTAACTGTTCTCTCTCATTTTCTTCTCACCTCAGCACACAAAGATAAGTTTCTGCAGGCACAGGTTAGCAAGGAAACGAAGGAGCATCTACTGGCACCTCACACCTGTAACATGTAAATGTATAAAACTGAAACATCATTCAAAAACAGATAGGAGGGCCTTACTTATGTCAAAGACAAGCAATGTCTTTGAGAAAGAGGTGGTATTCAGAGAGCCTGTAACCACAGCCCCTGTGAGTGGTCACCTGGTGGTGATCACACAAACTGAATGGTGACTGGAAGGAGCAAGCCTTTAATATCCATCAGGAAGTTCATTACATTTTCAGGGCCCATCCAGTACAATGAAAGTTGTTGCAATCTTATAAAGAACATCAAATACTCTAGGATTGATCCTCTGCATGTGTACAACCTCTGTTGCTTGCGTGGAGATCACAGAAGCGGAAAACTTGTCACTGTTCAGTAGAAAGGCCTGTTACCAAAATACATCATGGCAGGGCAGCAAAATTTAGTTAAATCACATACTCAGAAGGTTAAGCTTAAAATTAGACATAATGGTGTGTACAAATCAGCTAATGGAGTTCTCCAAAATCAAAAGCAATCAGCAAAGACACTTGGATGCAATATGGAAAGCCCATACTAAGTTGCAACAGCATTCATCACAACCTAACAATGCCATGTCTGGATGCAGACATAACATCAAGCCCTTCTCAACATACAGTCAATTTCCACAGAAATATTTGCATTCACATACAGTAGGCTAATAGCCCCAGTAACACTTCATAGAATCATAGACTGGCTTGGGCTAGAAGACACCTAAATATATCCAGTTCCAACTCCCCTCCATGAGCAAGGATGCCATCCACTAGACCAGGCTGCTCAAAGCCATATCCAAGCTGGTTCAGGCTTACAAAACAAATCCCAGAGGATCTGATTTGTGTGGAGCACTTCTGAACTCATGGGACTTCAGGAGCAGCATAATTACCATGTTTGTTCCAGAAGAACATTTTGCTTCCCACAGGCCCAAACCATCCCCATGCCCTCAGCAAACCTTAGATATAATAAAGGCCAGGAGTCCCAATGTGCCACAGAGAGACACAACAGGTATTGCAAGTGCCTCAGGTCCCTGCAATCGTCTGCAGGTCTGACTCTCCCACACAGGTGAAATTCCCATTAGAAACATGAGCTCTACCCCACACAGAAGGGGACAGCAGCTCCCACTCCCCTGGCAATAGAAGTTGATCCAGAACACTACAAAGAGCACCAGCAAACCCGTTCAGACAGGCTTCAGCAGTATGAACCTGACCTACCTCATCCTCCGCCCAAGGCAGATGAAACAACAGACCTGTCCCCTGCAGGGAATCAGCGGGGCTCCTGAAGATCAGGAAAGTATCTGATTTCACTTATATACTGGGCAAGCAGATGTGGTCAACAAGCAGCAGCTGGGCATTGTCTCAACCTGCCCCGAAGACAAACCAGATACTAAAGGATCAATTTCATGATCTTGTATTCTCAGCAGTATGGTCATTCTCCACACCTCCCAACTTCACCTAGGAGCATTTTCAGTTGCCACTACTCTATCTGGAAAGTTATTCCAACATTTTTTTTTTTTTAATAAACTCTTCCTCTAACTTCACAACCTAAGTTTGTTAATGTGCAATTTATATGTATTTTATAACGGTATTGTGATTGAAGGAAAATAATGATTATTCTTCCTTGACAGTTTCTCCTGAGTGTTTCTATGCAGGGCTGACACATTGTCTGTCCGTCTCCACCTCATTAAACCAACCCAACTTCTCCTATGTCCTCTTAAGATGGTCTCTCCCTATACCATTCAGCAACTTCTCAAATTTAAACCAGCTTCTTTGAACTGAGCTCACCAAAACTGCAATCAGTACCTTGTAGAACAGCAAATCAGTGCCTCTGGAAATGGTGCCAGCACTTTTCTTTTCTCTACTAAAACCATCATGCCAGATGCATCCCAAGGTCATGTCATTTTCTTGAACAATAAATTTATTCAGAAAAATATGTACAAGGGGTGCAAAACTATCCGCAAAAAGGCATCTAGTGAACACTGTTAGCAGAATAACATATGGGGAATATGTTCAGAGCCATGTTGTTTTGACAAGTTTGTTAATAAAATATTGTATTTTATAAACACGGGTGTGCCCTTTTACCTTTTACAAAAAAAGATTTTGAAGACAGAGTACAACATTTATGGTTAGAAAACTAATTCAAGAAGATTCAAACTGTAGTGCTTCTGTACTGTCAGAAACAAAACCTCGCAAAATGCTCTTGGTTCAAGTGAAACCAGAATCTTTCTTGATTTTTCAGTTCATCCCCTAAACAAAAAAAATCCACTGTTTCTCCTGATTTTGGTCTCTCCTTACAGGCTTGCAGTGATCTCTTAGGCATTGTCTTCCCAAGTGATGTGAGAGTTGATACCTGACAATTATCTACAGTATCGCATTGGCCATGGGAGGCGAACTGGTTTCTGCATGATCTTCCTTCCAGATCATTTCCCTTTGCAGTACAGGAACACATAGTTCCTGATTTAGGACTAAGTCCCACTCCATTTTAACATAGAATGATCATGTCCCAGCTCTAGGACACTTCTGAGGAATCTATTCAATTTCCATCAAACAACAATGAAAATCTGAAGTAATGCTGAATGCTGGCTCCCCAGTCTCTGACCCTGCAAAAGAAAGGTTTATATGGGCAGGAAAGGTTTAAAGGGGTAAGTAAACTGAAGGCACTGACTCAACCAGAACTCCTGTGATCAGCCACTCCAGAATATAAGCAGCAGTTGAGATCAGGAATTTTAATTTCTCTCTGTTAAAAACATGAAGTAATTCCTGAATGCTGCCAAGAGCCTGGAAGATGTTATAGCTGTTCTCCAGTTGTCCTGAGGCAGACAGATTATCTTTCTGCTGAGCTTGCTGAACCATTATTTATCACCTGCCAAGACTGATTACTCACCCTTTGGACAATGACAAGTCTTTCCTTCCTCTGTTAATTACTGTCATCATTAATAGCCATGTCACTAATTAATATTCAGTCATAATGAAAACTCTTTTCTGTCATCTACCGTAACACCTTCAGTTTTTGGGGTTACCCTTACACAATGGCTTTGCATTTGTTTGTGGCTGTTTCTATCACTGCAACCTGCTTTTGCCCACCTAGAAATACTACTTATGCCCTTCTTAAAATAAGAAAATTTAGATTTATCCTTCTAAGACATAGTGAAGATTAGAATGATTTCTTTACAACACTGTTGTCTGCCAGACCAAGACACCTCTTGGATACCTCTATCTGTAAGTCTTCAAGAAAACATCATCTTCACCTCTCCTATAGATTAAGCCAGGTAAATGGTCCTCATGTAACTCATCTTCCCAGAAGGGTATTTTCTCACATTTCACAGGCTCTTTCAGAGGGCACCCAAGGAAAACCCTTGACTCTGATATATTTCCACTGTACACTAACAGGGCATTTGAAATCCTCTAAAAACAAACAGTTGGTCATGTCTTCATAACAGGAAGCGTTACCGAATCCAGGTAGAGAAATAGCTTCCATCTTCTCTGTGCTCCTCTCTATACATCTACATTTCCTCTGAGTCAAAATGCTCAGTTCAAGAATAGCCAACATCCTCTGAACACCTATTTCCTCCTCATCTATAATGAAACATATCTTTTTGCCTTAGGCTCTTCTTTGAAGCTGAAGTTGCTTAACACCAACAGAATAGCTGTATTTCTACCTACAAACATATTCACAATGGCCATTTATCCAGCTATGTGTTTAGAGACAGAGCAGCAGTTTTATATTTATTGCTATTTTCTGCATTTTCTCTTCAGCCTCAGTGACCCCATATTAGTAGCTAGCGTTCTCTGCTTGCCATTGCCTGTCAACATGACAAATGAGTGGTAAGACACTGAAAGATTAATTTAAAAAATTCACAAGGTGTGGGGCCATTGGCAAGATGCAGTTGGTGAGGTGAGTCACTACCCCTGTATTTGATACTGTATCTACTCAACCTGTGCTGTTCTACCTCTTCCAGAAAATGCAGAAAGAAAGATTTGCCCATCTTTTACATGCTGAAATGACAAAGGCAGACAGGACAACTCACCATCCTGAAATACTTCTAAAGATTTGCTGCCTGGAGTGGAGTCTGTACCTCTGGTTCTGAGGTACAAGGACCGCTGAGGTCTGCTTGTCACCCAACAGACCAAACATGTCCCTGACAAGGCCTGCACCTGTACACATGTGTATGTATACAAATAAAAATTATAGGAGTATTTCTGAAACCTCAGCAAACGTGTGTATCTCTATTTGTCTTTTTAGGCCTGGAAAGACAACTGCCTTTTTGCTGTGTCCTGAGATGGCAGAGCTGACAAGCACTGATGAGTGGAGCTCTACAGGGATTTGCCATGAGACACCTCGTGTGGTCAGGTGTGGCACCAGTGACCAAAGACCACGGTTTGTCCTGTCTCATGGGACTTACTAAGCTGAGCCCTGACGACTGGCTGCCATCAGCTGATGGGGTGGGTTATCCTGGATCTCAGATCATTCACAGCCTCACACTGCACTGACAGATAGTATCAATGAAGCAAGTGAGGTCTTAAAAACATTTTAAAATACCACCTGACCAAACCATGAGAAAATGTGTTATACATATCTGTATACAGAAGGATACAGGAGATTGCTTGGCTATTTCCTGTCTTTTTTCAGTATTAGTGTAACTCTAATATTCTCTGAACATATTTTGACGGTTTAAAAATATATTAAGTACTTCTGCATGGCAGGGGGAGGTTTTCAGTCTGGTTGGGATAGGGGGTTTTTGTTTGTTTGTTTTGTTGGTTTTTTCCCCATGAAAAATGTGAATGTTCATCTTCTTCCTAGATCTTATCTACACACTTCATGGGCAAACAAGCCACATGCCTGGCCTCTGATGTCAATCACCTCCAAACTCACAGTCTAGATAGTCTTTTGTTGGAAGGGTAAAAATATGTCCCCCTTCCTGTCACTTCATTCTTGAAAACAGATGAACCCATTTTAGCACCAAATTTTCTAAACAATTTGCTCCTGAACTCAGAGCAATCTTTAAATATTTCTATAAGAAAAGCAAGAGAAAAAAAAAAATCAAAAGCAGTTGAAATGACATAAAAATACATGCACAGGTGTACGAGCAGACACTCAAGCTGCTTTTCATGCTGTTAATCATAGCAATCCCACTGTTAAATGAAAATAATGTCTTGGGTCCTTCCCCAATCAGTTCTGAGTCCTTGGTAAATCTAGGACAAAAGGTTAATTATCCCCACTTTTACCACTGGGCTTACAAAAATAAACAAATTAACATCCCCCGTGATAAAGAGCAAAACGATTTCATATAAAATTTCTCAAGGCCTTTAGCACTCTGTGTTACAATTTTTCTTAAACAAAGCCCCTCACTGACACCCACAATGATTTCAGCTAAGTTGGAAGTACAGACTACCACTCACAGTAGGGATGTAACACAAAGCAACCATTTTTATGGTGGGGGGGGGAAAGGAACACCTAGGTCTCTCTCTAGTATTCTGCACAAATATTGAGGAAATGTTTTATAAAATTTACCTGCAATGAGTATATAAATAAATACCAATGCCAACTAAAAAAATAGCTCAATCTGAGTCGCAGTTGACTCAGAAAATGTGGTAATTGCAGCTCTACTTCATCAGCATGTGGTAATTGCACCACTCAGTGTCAGCAAGGAGCATCATCAAAGCTACAACAGCTTAAGGAGCATCATCAAAGCTACAACAGCTCAGAGCTTCTAGCAATAGCAGTTTTCCTTTATGTTATACTCACTTTAAATCTTGTTTGTGAATTATTAACAACCATTTGCAGCAGGAGTGTCACCCCTTTTTGATAAAGCAGCCAAAGTTTCTAAGGAGTCTTTTTGTTCATTGTAAACTTGAGATCTTGAATTTACAGTTTACTTTTCTTGTAATAAAACAATTTGAAACATAGTACTCTATGTGAAGTAAGAATGAGGCTTGGTGGGAAGGTGGAACACAATATTTGAAAGATGGAGGTTTAGAATTGCAAAATCAAAATTTCTGTGTACTTTCAACCCTGTTAATATCTCCTTCCTCTGACCTGTTATTCAGAGGGACTTTTGCCTTGTCATACTGGTCAGGCTACCAAAGAGCACACTCCCTCCACAATGCAGACCTGTAGAGGAAGAAGCAGGAATCAATAAATGGCATGATGGTGCAGAGCTCTGTGAGGGCTGATTTACTCAGGTAACAAAGATGAAATAGATCTTAAGAGCTCAGAGATACCACAGCCAGACTTCTTTCCTTACAAGGCTGCCCATCTAAAAATAGCTCAGGTAGCTTCACAAGGCACGAGAGAAAATAGCAGGGACATGGCCAAAGACGTGGCAATACCCTCCCATCACCAAAACCTAGAAGCAAGCAGCCATGCTGAGGAGCAGAAGGATGCTACTCACCAAAGCCCTGCATTTAAAATGATTGCTCTACAGCTGTGACAGTAAGGCTGAGTTAGCAAACCTCCTAATGGATGCACAGTTGATCCCAGTGAAAGAGGTCTGCCAGGGCAGCTTAAACCAGGTCCTCAACTGGAAAAAAGTGATACCAGAAAGGGCCTTTTTCCAGTTGACCTGCCCAGCTCATAATGGGTTTGGTGTTACGCCAGCCTCAGTGTTGTTCTCACTGCACTTTGACAGAGCTGTGTCACGTCAGCCCAGCCCTCACACCTGACACTCAGCACCTTCACCCTCGCTGGCCTTTGCTCACACTGAGAGATGCCAAGCCCTGGCCTTAGCACAGGGCAGCCACACTGATTTATTTGTGCTAAACACCCCACACCTGACTAAGAAAACCTGAGCTGCCATCGTGTGCTACCTGAAGACAGGACTGGCATCAACAAACATGCAGGTAAACCTGAATGCACAGAATGCACACACCCTCCAGAAGCCAGGATATACCATAACCCCAGTGCAATCCCCACTGCTGATGCTACACTTGGCTAGAATTTGGCCTAAATTAGAGATAGACCATGTGACCTGTACCCAAATCTTATTCTCTCCTCAAATACAACCCCATAGCAAATTGCTGTTACTACAAGTATGGGAGGAAATTGCAAGACAAAAGGAATTAGCATGCTTAGTGTCATTCAAACCCATAGCTCCTATAACACCCACAAAAGATGAGCACATTGCCTCAAGAACCCTTATAGAGGTATACAAGAGGCAGGAAAGGGGCACCTTGCACTCCCAGCAGCACTAGTAACAGCATCTGAAATTACCACCTTTTACAAATCACTAAGAACTGTGGATGTGTTGAGATGCACCTGTACACCTACAATTGATCATAAATTCCCAGCTGCTTTTCCAGGTGCTCTGCCTTTGCATTAGTCAGACTACTGAAGTGGCTCACACAGCTTAGCAATTTGGCTCTCTGCCATATAGTCATGTTTAGGCGCTGTTCCTCACGTTGTCAAAATGATTTGGCAACAAAACAGCAAAGGAAGCAACCCTGAGCACTGCTGGAATCGAGGCTTTTGAAGACTCCTGCGTTTGACCTTGTTAGGAGGAAAGATTTTTACTTCAATTCATGTGAACAGCCTTTAAATTAAATGCAATGTTTCTGTCATTTCAATAATATATTAGTATTTTTAATAGCTAATTTGCTTCTCCAGAAAACAAGAAAATTGATAAAATGTAGAAGGCGAATGATGTCGCATTTCAGCACGTGACTATCAGGTCACTTCACACCACATCCTCATTCACAAACTGAATTTTAAAGGCTGTTACATCAAGGTCCTCCTTTCCCTCACCAGTGTTGTAACAGTTTCCCTGCAAAGGTGTAAAGGTCACCAAGTGGTGCAAGACGGCAAAGTACTCTGAAAGCTGCAGCATTTAAATGATTTTGGCACAATATTTATTTACTAAGAGATCTGGAATTGCAGTAGTCACCTATGCCAGATTCCTATTAATTTCTGCAGTAATTCTGCTGGCAAAAGGCAATTTTTAAATCTCCTACAGAGCCCTGGTGACAACAGATCTCTCCCAGGATCACACATTTCTGTGTTAACTGCAGCAACATGATCATCTGTGATCTCTATTACTGAGAAGCGTAGTTACCTTCATCAAAATTTCTAAGAAAGCAAATTCCTCCTGACACATTACTACTTTTTTTCCCCCTCGTGTTCTTTAGGAAAGGTTGAGAACCACACAGAGTGTTTGCAGTGACGCAGTACACATTATCTGGAGCATTAAATGACCCAACGTCTGTAACTCTCTTCCCTCCAAGAGCTCATCATTCATAAAATAATCAGTATTGTACAGCTTTCCCACCCCTTTTCCTGCTAGGTCATTCAATCACATGTGATCATCATATGTGGGGTTAGGGCTCTGAAAAGCACAAAGCCCAGAGCTCCAGGAGCTGCAAAAGGCATGCATGACAAGGGGAACACAGAACTGCCAAACACTTGGCTCCCTCCACAGCTTTCTCCTTTGAACCTGCCTTAGCCCAGGGCTGCTTCTGCTGCTCTGCCTAGGGTTAGGTTATGCTGCCCTGGAGTGCAGCTGGCCTCACTGGAGCTCTGTACTGGTGCAGCAGTCAAACAAGGACAATTCTCCAGCAGGATTAAGGTAGCACACGTAATTTCTTTTAGTCAAGGGTAAAGCCAAGTGAACTACAACTCTGTAGCAATTGCTGACAATTTACTTAGTGCCATGTAAAACAAAGAGACAATATTGGCACTAACGCTTAGAGGCCTTATTTTAAACCGGGCTCCTTAAGCCATGTGTTAAAAGAAACTTCTACTGGCAAGGCGTAGTTGATTTTGCTGGCAACAGCTTGTTCCAGCATTGCAGATTTGGGCAGAGATATGTAACAGTGGGAATTTCAAATGTGCAGAACAATTTAATGATGACAGTGAAAACAAAAATCAGTTGGCCATAATTAACAAATTCAAAATAAGTAAATTATTTGTTCTTTCTTACCTTTGATAGATTTCCTAAGGATGTGCATAACACAAGCAGTAAACACCACCATTTTTAAAAAATCTATATTTAGAAATTACATTTCCTGCCTGATATACCCTTCAAGTTTATTTTACCAAATAACCTCTGAAAGTAAGAAACATTTTGAAAAGCTGAAAGCTGCACTGAAATACTGCCATTCAGTTTGAATAATTGAATCTAATGTCAAAACACCATGTATCTTATCTGTCTACAAATCTTAGAAAGCATTTTTGTTTTCATTCTAAGATAGAGACAATGCAGCAAAATATTGTCCTTCTTTTTTCTTTCTCACCAAGAATTTGAAGACCAACATTTTATTTAACCCCTTTCGACGTAAGCATGGCTGTGGAGTTGGAACAGTTGATGGGCTGCTCCAAAGCAGCAATGACTTCTGATAGCAGCAGGTACTGGAAGCAGGATGGGCCCAGCTGTGTGTCTGGTGCTACCCAAGCGCAAAGTGCAGCCTTGATAAAGCCTGGATCAGCCTTGATCAGAGCAGCTCTGCTGTGTTAGAGAGCTTTGTGGTGCAACACCTGCCAGCAGTGGGACACACCTGACAGCGCTGCTGCTTTCCTACTGCCATCCAACAGCGCCCTGGTCCGAGACCCAGCAGCTGCACTCACTTCTTTCTGGAAACCTCGTGAGCATCAGGGTGTTTTATCACCGCCACAGACTCTTGACAAACCCAGTCTGGCTTGGCTCTCTAGAGGTATATCCCCGGGCACGTCAGCTGCTCTGTGCACTCCGGATTCAGCCACGTCCTGGTGAGTGTGGCAGGAACATCCTCGGACCTCACAGTGCTTCTCAGCAGTTTGCCTGGGCAGATCTGCACATAACAGCCTTTAACAGCAGTGCAACAAAAACACATGCATGCTGCTTTTAGTTTCCAAATAGTAAAGCTCAAAATCCTTTCTATATAAAGCTCAAGCTTTTTCTTAGTCCACCAACACTGTGTTCCGTAAGGTCTTGTATTTTCATTAATCAGACCTTCTGGGAGACTCTCAAAATACTTTCAGAGAGTAGTTTCACGAGTGACTGTAGAAACTACAACAATGTAAAATACTCTAGAAAAAAAAAATTTAAAAAGTCTTCCTGTAAACACTGAAATGAAAAACAAAGTAGAAGCAAATACACCTCCCTGGCGTCCACACGAGGCCCGCGCGCTCGCGGCCGCCTCAGGCTGAGCCGCACTGCCGCGGGGCCGCGCCAGGGGGCGCTGCGCGAGCACGGACGGCGCCGGCCGCGCGCCCGAGTGCCATGGCGGGCGCGGGGAGCGCGCGGGGCCGAGGGGCGGCCAAGGGCGGGCTACGGGCGGGAGCGCGGCCGCTGGAAACCCGCTGCCCAAAGTACCGGGCACCGGCCGCTGGAAACCCGCTGCCCAAAGTACCGGGCACCGGCCGCTGGAAACCCGCTGCCCAAAGTACCGGGCACCGGCCGCTGGAAACCCGCTGCCCAAAGTGCCGGGCACCGGCCGCTGGAAACCCGCTGCCCCAAGTGCCGGGCACCGGCCGCTGGAAACCCGCTGCCCAAAGTGCCGGGCACCGGCCGCTGGAAACCTGCTGCCCAAAGTGCCGGGCACCGGCCGCTGGAAACCTGCTGCTCAAAGTGCCGGGCACCGGCCGCGGAGCCCGGACCGCAGCACCTGGATGTCATGGCGAATCAACGCTCATTGCGAGGAAAACAAACCTTTATCGGTATTACAAACATTCTTCCGAGGCGTTCAGATCGCTCTCACTTCAGACCACTTTCTCATTTAAAATGCATGTCGCTCCTTCCCTCGCTCCTCCTTGCCTCCTCCTGCCCGAGGCAGGCGGGAGGCTCAGCCCAGGCCGCAGGCCGCCCCAGGGCAGCCGCGGGGCCGGGGCCGGGGCCGGCCGGGAGGTGGTGGTGTTGCCCACGGAATGGGAGGCGAGGCCGCAGGAAAACCAGACGGAGAGCGTGCCGCTCTTGTAAGCGCGGTCATCGTGTTCAGGTGTGACCGATTTCGGAGGTAGGGAGAGCAAACGCAGACTCCGGGCGGAAAGGACCGGGGACTGTCCTGTCCTCTCCACAGCCCGGGAGACACGGCAGAGAGAGAGAGGAACGCTGTGACCACTGAAGTCACTCAAACGGAAGAGAAGTGAGAGGAAAAGGTTCCAGGCAATCAAGACACAGAATTACAATAAAACAATAAAATCCAACAGGTCGCACCATCAGGTTGTATCTGAAAGCAGGGCATGCAAAGGCAGAGTAGGGGAATACCTTGCTGATTTTTCACTTTCACCCTAGGACCACGTGCTCACGAGGAACACATTCAGATGTGCAATGTCCTCTTTTTACTCAACAAGCCATCAGCATCTTGCATCAAATCTCCGAGAAAGATGACAACAAAGACACAGCACTCAGGCCACTGTCCCGTCGGCCTGGCAGAGCTGGCAAGCATCGCCTGTCCCAGCACAGCCAGCTCACTGGCCTGCTCCCAGAACAAAGTCAGGTACGCATGGAAATGTTTGCAGGACGTAGTGGGAATGCTGAGCATTTTACTGCACTATATAGACCTTGTCTTTTATAAACATATTCAATTATGTTGCACTGGAGAGGCAAAGGCAAAGCCTGCACACAAGAAGAAAACCGATATGGCTGAATATCTCTTCTTTTGTTCTCCCAGATGAAAATAAAACATCTAAAACAGGTTAGCCACCCAAAAGGGTTAAAGCTATGACCTTATGAATGAAATTGAATCAAGAGAGGGGAAATGTAAGAAGCAAAAGTTACAGAATGTATTGAGGAACAAAAGTTTTGAAGAAGAAAAATAAATATTGGAAGTATTACAGCAATGTTTTCTGCAAAGTAATGCAATAAAAACAAATAAAGGAAGTCAGATCCGAAAAGAGATCATGTTAAACTGAGGGGAAAAAAATTATAAAGAAGTAAATTCTCTCTAATAAAATGTTTTGTCACATAGAAGCAGGCACTAAAACTTAGATAAAAAGGCAGGAATCCATGTCTTTGTCTCTGTATACTCATATAATCCCTCCCCAGGAACACAATAATTGCTGGATTGTAAATTGTATGGTCCCCTCTGCAAGAACAAGCATGAAAATTATGCTTGGAGGATTTGGGACCAGAAATCCCACTGTACAAAAAGCAAGGTAACTTAGTGACACCAGATTAAGTGGAAGAATAGTGAATATGCACATACACTACTACAAATACCCTTCCAAAGTCCAAGTAAAAAATTACAGGTCAAATTAACTCTGACATAGCAAAGGCATCCCAAGTGGCATTCTGTTTTTCTATGAAAACATAAAATTACAAGGTCTGCAACCCAGAGTTATACTGGAAAAGAACTGTCTTTCCTCCTCCTCCACACAGTAATGTGTGTAGAACAAGTCTGACCACACCTCATATTCCTTGGTAAAAAACTACCAAGTTTCTTCAGACAGCTGCAATCACGCTGCCCCACCAGGGCTGGCTGTGCCTGCTCCTGCCCTTGCTGTATCTAGCATTTTGGGTATGGTACCAACTGTGTTGGTATTGTACCAATTACACTGACACAACATGATGGCACTGACACAACTCTGATGAAGCCAGTTGAAAGCATGTCAGGTCACTTTGTACTAACGTGCTATCTCACAAGCTCAGGAGATTCTGTCCAACATAGTGATTTATTCTGAAATGAACTTTTCAGCCTGTTCACACTCCATTAGCTTATGCTGCATGTACAGAGACAAGTTAGAAGAGAGAAAGAGTAATAGAAGTCAATGGAGAAAATATACAAGAAGCAAGAGGATAAGCCTGTAGAAAATAGACCCCAGGAATAAGAACACAGATGTTGAAAACAATGACAGGTATCCAAAAATAAATTTTGCTTACGAAATCTAAATGGTCAAATTTTAATCTAAGATATGTGCACATGCTTTTCACTGAATTCTGTAACAGTCCATACATATATCTGAATGTGAAACATAAAAAATGGCAAAGTTCTTTTCTGTTACTGGATGTACTTGAGCTTCATCAGGGATAGCCAAACTTTCATTCTGGTATATTCGTGTATGGCTTGGGACAGACCACATATAATATTCCTGAAAGACAAATACATGGCTGAACAAAGTGTAAAGTCTTTCAGGAGAGCTGTGAAGATTAATGAATTGATGTTTACCTAACACTGTGAAAACATAAAATGCCTTGCCACTTCATAGTGTTGAACATTAATACCAATTCCTGCCAATAAAGTTCCCCCGTCCTATTCTCCTGTGCAGAATCCCTCCCCTGTAAGGCTCATTTCTGGTTTTACTTTCACAGACTGAAACCTGTCAGAGCTGTGCAAATTTTGCTAACACTATTCTCAGAGCAAACTACAGTAGGTCCCAAGGCAGGTAACTCAGAATATTGTTTCCAACTGGAGAGAACAAATTGAAAGAGCAATATTTACATTCTGTCACCAGCTTACTCACAGACTGTCTTGTGCAAACATTATCAGACTACAACAAGGTCATGCAAATTTAAAACCAAGGACCCAATCAAGCAACAGCTTCCCTTCATTGCTCTGATCACAGTTGCAGCAAAACCCAAGCAAAGGCTGCCAGACTATGGCTGAACCAACAATTTGCTGCCAGGAGCTGGTCTGGTGAGAGAAGAGGTTAAAGCAAGAAATGATATTTGCTTCCTATAGTCATGAGCGTGTCTTTCATGCATTTAAACTTGAAAACACATAGAGAGTCATGTCACAGATGTGGAGATGACAGCCTTATTATAAAATGCAGTACAGCATGACAAATTATTGACCTACTTCTTAAAGAAACTCCTCTCATGGCAATGACTTGTCCTCATCCTTCAACACACCCTCCCAGTATCCAACATGATAAGATACAATCACAGGATGTCAGGAATGGAGATAAGTATGTTGCCAGCTAGCTTAGATACAAGTGATGTTTTTTTTCCATTAAGATCTCATCAATTTTATCATCTGGTTATTAAATGCACATTTTTGTCTTAAACCTATTTTGAAGCAATTATATGTTTATGCTGGTGTAGAATGCTCCCTTTATGAAACTAAATTGTTGGGTATTTGTATGCTGTCTGTAATTGGGTATTCTAAAGTAGCAATTCTGAAAGTAAAACAAATGCACTTCCTTCCCTGTTTCTCCTTTTCTTCTCTCTAGTTGTTTGCACCCTTTGCCTCCCTGAATCCAAAAACACATGGACAGTGCCTCAGATTAGAACTGGGCCAAGGCAGGCTAATATTTATTTGTGGTTTTGAGAACTACCCCAGACAGATTTGTTACATCCCCTGACTACAAAGGACATCAACCCCAAACAAACAACCAGCACAACAAAAAGTTGTCGTACAGACAACCTTTCTGAGTTTTTAAAAAATATACCGGACACAAGTTTCAGAAATTATTTTAGAGCCTTTTGTTCTATTTTCAAAACTGAAAAGCTCTCAGGAGTCTACATCTAACCAGCTTTTGACAAGATGTATTGGCATAATGTTAGATCCATTTTTTAATGCCAGGCTTATTTCAAGGGCACTTCAAGTGTTTCACCTAGCCACATAGATATTAGAGGAGCCTGAGCTTGGTTTCAAGCATTCATATCTTTCTTGAGCTGGCCTATACGCCCAGAATAAATTCTATAATTCATCAGATTGTTATTTTTTGCCTTACAATTCAGCAGTCAAAACTTTGTAAAACAATTTAGGATTTATAGGAAAATCTGGGCACATTTTTTTCTTTAGTTATGCTTTCTCATGTAAAATTTTACACTTTAAAAAACCCATCCACAATGTGGGAACATTTTAGTTCATACACAGTAAAATAAAGACCTATATAATTCATATCAGTCTTCCAGTACTGCAGAGATTTCTTTTAAAATTACAAATGACACACGTCAAAACTATCCCTTAAGGGTAAATGGGTAATTTCTTTCATGGAAGTATACAGTAATGCATCGTTAAAGGGACAAAACATTCTGCAGGGCATGTGTTTGATTAACTGTAAACCACACACTTGGTGGATTTTTTTTTTTATATTCCAATATATATGTATATAGAAATAGCTATATCTAGCAATATCTAGCTGTATCTACAAATCCAAAATTAAAAAAAAAACAAAAACAAAAGCCAAACATATCAAGTTTTGTCTCAAAATGCCACCATTCATCATGATCCTAAACAAGCATAAAAGGCTAAAGCCACCCATGTGACTTAAGCACAACTCAGAGATAAGAAAACAGGAGTAATGTCAAGTGGGAAACAAGGGTAATAACAGGTTGAGCATGTTCAGGTGGGATGTGATGGGATAAGGAAGGTTGACTAATTTCCCTGAACTGCAGAGAAAGATGAAACCTTCAAGCATGCTGAGATAGTAAGGGTGAGATGTCCTGGGTGCTGAAGGCAATCAGTGCAGGATCTTTCTGCACAGAGCAGTTGGTTCTCCACAGCCCTAGCACTACAAAAGTATGTACTCAGCCAGTCTCTTCAGCTAAGTAACTGGGATGGTTACTTGACTGGAATACAACAGAATATTTCATTTCAAAGGGATCTACAATGTTAGTCTAGCCCAACTCTTAGTCTGTATTAGTCAGGAAAGGAGAGAAGAACTTTTTTACATATCTGCCTGTTAACCTGAAATTTTTTCCAGTCAAACACCAAAATCCATGTCTATGACAGTGCAGCTTTGTGTCTGTCACACACAAGCTAAAAAGTACATTATGTGTGCATTTGCAGAATTTTATATATGTCAATGTAAAACACTGAAAATATTTAATCATATTCCAAACTACTTCCTAAAAGGCTTTTTTTTTTTTCTCTAGTGTGAGGTAAAACCATTTGTTCCATATATCTGAAAAATGTAAACACAATCAATTGAGTGCAGAATGGCAAAACATCTGACTGTGACCCCCACCATGTCCCCCTCACTCCAGACAGCTGGAGACCGAGCAACACACCTCCACAATATTGCTAAACATTGCCTTTTTCTTTATATACTACCCCAGATATCCACTACAGGATCCATGGCCAGAGGGTTGCTGGTGGCCATTTGTTTGACACAAAGTGGGCATTCTTACTTTACCAATTAGAGCCTGCCTTTTGCAGCTCCCATCTGCCAACTTGCCCCATGTTAGCCAGGAGCATCACTTCAGAGAAATCCTCTGTACACTCACATCTCAGCAGGTGAGACTGCTCCCTTCAGCAGCTGCAGGGTATGAGGAAAAAAGGCAGAAGCAGGAGAAAAGGGACACACCTGAAAAGGACATGCCCTGTCTTCTGTCCCTCCCAGCACCTACAGGAAGCTTGCAAAGACACCGTCTTCACCACAAGGGTTCCAAGTGCAGCTGCACGTGTGGATACCCATTGTGCCTGGCTTTGTTAGAAGCTACCCTTTGAAAACCTGTATCCCAACACCACCAGGGGTCCTTCAGAGTCTTGCTCACAACTCTTCTGTAGAAACCCACGTCAGAACAGAGCACTTGCAGCAAATTCCCTAAACAGATACAGTGCTACCCCTCTGGATACCAAAGGTCCTTCAGCAAGTTCTCACTCAAAATATGGTATTGCACATTAGCATCACTACCACAGCTCTACCTGGCATCTCTGATTATTTACTGAGAGTAGGTTGTAAATTATCCTGTGCTCCCAAAACATACCATGAAATTACCATTTTCATCGCCAAAAGCTTAACGTACAAAGTTCAAGAATTAAAAAAAAGGGGAAGTTTATATAACAAAACAAAATTCAGCTGCCATTCATATTTCTGTTTGAGTCTGTATAGCTTTTCATTAGGACAGCAGAATTCCACAATACTTCTCCAGAAATAAAGTTTGCTACGCACCAGGACAAGACAGGATGAACTGTGAGTGACACAGGCAGGAACAGGCTCACAGACTCAGTCAAGCTGATCAGGTACTGCCAAGTGACACAGCTGAAGAGCAGATGCTACCTTCCTTTAATTTAGCAAAGCCAGCAAGGTGGCTCCATGGACCCATGCAGACATGACACAAAGCATCTGCGGGTTTTACCTCTCACTGTGGCAGCATATTAATCTACATCTCTGAGTGCCATCTGCAAAGGACACCCTCCTGTTCTGCAGGACAAACCTACAGGTCTCCATAAACAATCACTCTTACCCAAAAATGAAAATATGCAATCACAGATGACCATCACAATCAAGGTGTGACAGCTTTCCAATCTCTCCCCACAAACCCCCCAAGTTCCCATTCTTGTGTGCTGTCTTGCCACACATTAGAGCATGTTGGCTTTAATCCCTGAGAAATGTGGACTGTTATCATCTAAAATGGCTTGGGTTGGGAAGGGACCTTAAAAATCATCATTCCAACCCCCCTACCATAGGCATGGATACTCTTCACCAGACCAGGCTGCTCAGAGCCTCATCCAACCTATACTTGAACGCCTCCAGGGACGGGGCATCCACAGCTTCTCTGAGAAAACTGTTCCAGTGCCTTGCCACCCTTACAGTAAAGAATTTTTTTCCTAACATCTAATTTAAACCTACTCTGTTTTAGTTTGAGCCATGCAAGTCCCTCTCCATCGTTCTTGTACACTCCATTCGGAGATGGGCTTGAAGAAACCATAGTGAGCAAGGCCAATGTTGGAAGGTACCACACACAAAAAGAACAGACAGCAACTAAAGAGTGAATCAGGAGGAGCAGCATCAGGATTTCTTCATTTTAAAAGAGAATTATTTTTAAAAATGGGATAGTAAGGCATCTACTGCAATATGCAGATGCAATTCTCAAATAAACTGTCCCTAAAATGGGCATTGCCTTTTCTAGGAATAGAATAGCCCATGAATCCCAGAAAAGAGAAGAGAGATTGACAAAATGAAACATCTTTTTTTTTTTTCAAGTTTCTTTCAACAGCATGGGCTCTAATGGAATGAACCCTGCTTTAACAGTCACCTCAGACTGACAAATCTCTAGCATGTCACTGCACAGGCAAAGTTTTTTCCTGGTCTGGTACTCTACACCCCAGCATGACTTTTCCAGCACCCTCACAATCTGCACCTAAAGTGCTGTGACTAGTTTAGCTCACATTGCGTGAATCCCTGTTTCAGAAAATGCTTCATGGTCTGAGACTATTTGAATAAAATTCATGTAACTACTCCCTGAATCTATCCAGACTGGTATCAAATCCTTTGACTGCTGAAGAGAAGTCATGAAAAGGAATTTGATCTGGATTGACATTTCTGGATTGACAGGCAAGGCCTAGAGGACTCAGTGCAACAGAGGACAGCTGTTTCCAGAGCTGCACCTAAACTGACAAAGTCTAGATGTTATGAATGAGAGCTCAGCAGAGCTAACAAAGCTTGTCACAGCAGAGATGGGAATCCAAATTTTAATGATTCCATTAAGGAATGCCAAGGCTGGTGTAAAATGCTGAGCTATTTCTACCTTTGTGTCCCTATGACTGGCCTCACACTACTGTGGGTGTAATTACATAAGATACACAATCCTTTAGTGGAAAGTGGAATTATTTAAGGAAAACAGCTGGCAAATTTAGAGCTAAGTAGGAGCACAGAAACATCAATGCCAAACCAAGAGCGTGTCAAACATGACCCAAATACCTAATTAGAAGTTATGCTCAAATCTAACTTGCACAGGGCTCCAGAAGCAGGCTGACTACAGTAGAGAGGCTGCAAGAGGTACGCTCTTGATCTTTATTCCCCTGATTGCATTAGATACTGCTCTGATCTCTCCCCCCTCTTCCCTAACTATAATGTCACAACCCTTACAATTCTGCCAGGAACGAGGAGGGTAGAGCAGTACTACAGAATAATGATGCTAAGAGCCTCAGGAAGGCATCAAGGCTTCCCCCAGCACAGAGAGGAGGGAGCTCAAGGCTTCAGGTCTATTCCCAGCCAACCTGCTTTCAGCCAGCACCCAGCCGTGGGGATTCCTGAGCTGTGAGGGGGATGCTCTCCCTCTATGATGCCTGGCTACAGGAACACCTCTGCCTCAGGCACCTCAGCCTAATGGGCTGAGCAGGGAGCAAATGAGCAGGAAGTCACTGACAGAGATGGTGCCCAAACACGCTAAGGTACTACAGGAATACCCCACAGATGGCACAAACAGATCCAAAAGATCCCCAGAACACCTGGATGGTAACTTCATGATACACGTACTAAGGGTGACGACTAGGAAAGATGCCTTTCTTGATCTGTTGCTTGTCAACAGCAATAATTTCCTTTCATAACAAGGCAATCCACCTAGTTGATTAAAGGAAGCCAGTTGATGTAATTTTTATGGATTTCAGTAAAGTTTTTGATGCTGCCTCTCATAGGATCCTTCTGGACAGAAGGTCCACACCCTGCAGGATAAACACATCAAGTGGTGGGTGAGCAACAGGATCACGGGTCAGCCGTGAAGGGTGATAGTGCATGGGGAGATATCAGACTGGTGACTGGTCATTAGTGGGGTTCCCCAGCGCTCCATTTTATGGCCAATTCTTGTCATCTTCAAAAATTACTTGGATGCAGGACTTGAAGGCATACTGAGTAAGTTTGCTGATGATATTACACTGGGAGGAGCCTGTTGACTCCCTTGAAGACAGAGAGGTCCTGCAGAGAGACCAGGACAAATCACAGGGCTGGGCAGTCACCAAATGGATGAAGTTTTAACAAAGACAAGTGCTGGATTCTGCATCTAGGATGGGGCAACCCTGGATGTAAGGACAGATTGGGGAACAAGAGGCTGGAGTGTCAAAGACCTGATGCTCTTGGGAGCTCTAAATTCAACTCTTCCTACTTAAAAAACCAAACAAACACAAAACCAAATTCTAATGTACTGCACATGTAGCAATGGCGTAAACAATGAACATGAGATGCTGCAGTGCAAAATTATAAATCACATTTTAAAAGATTTTGTCTTCAGATTCTGGGAGTTTTATACTTGATAAAAGAAATAAGCTTTGATGAATATGCCACAGTCCAATTCATTAGCTTCAGTAATGATAGCCTTGTAATAAAAATTTTATCAGAACATAGTAACTTTTATTTTCTATGGCTACTACTGCTTCCTTAGAAAGCACACCTGTTACTGTCTCTCTCATAGGAGAAAAAACATAGACAGCATTCAACAAAAGACTGGACATTTGGCAGATCTCATTCATTAAAAAGTGTGGTTTCCCACGAGTCTAACCTATTCAGGAAATAGGAATGAAACTTACTGAATAGTTAGGGCAAAAGTAAAATATCATGAAAGGAAAACTCATCAGAAATTATTCACTCAGTGATTTTGACAACCATTTTGGTATCAGCCAGCAAGCAATTGAGTTTACAAACAAACTAACTAACAATAAGACCATTGAGAGAGACGATCCTATCCACAATAAATAGTTGCAAAAGTAACAGAATTTCTATGCAATACCACACAACACCCTACAATAATTGGATGTAAAACCTTCCACTGCTAGAAACACCAGTTACTGTTCTCATCAGTCTATGTTATTTTTTTGCCTATGAGTATATTTAGCATGTTACATTACCAACTTCTCAATTCCTAGGTAAGAGTTAGTCTGCAGTCCTAGTCATATTGTAGTTATCTACATGGAGAAATTTCTTACAGTGCAAGTGACCTTGCAAGAGCTGAATCCTGAGACTCTCTTGTGGGAAAGCACCCAGCAACCATACAGGAATTAACCGAACGAAGACCTAATTGCTTAGTTTTATTGCTCTGCAGGACCAAAATACAATTTTCTTCTCTGCATGTGGTAGTGAATCATACATCAAAAATATCCAAGCTCATCAGTTCACACCATATTCAAAACAAATCCATGGGAAGCCAGCATGCAGTTTTGAGAGATTTATCCATGCAGGGAAAAAAAGCCAAAGAAAACATGCAAATGTATATATTTATAGCAATGGATATGCATGGAAAGCCTGAAAGCTTTTTGTTTTCCTCTTTGCTCTTATAGAAGGTTCTAAAGCCAAATCTATGGCGCTTTCAGGTGCAAATACATAAAAGACCAAAGAGCTGTGTATTTCTGCTGCAACAGGTAGAATAAAACAAGGTATTCATCAACCATTCAGGGTATTCACACGAGCAGGCCCTAGTTTGTCCAATCTAGAACCATGCCAACCTCCTTTGCCTACAGCCTCTTGTGGAGATGTATTCTCACTGCCCAGCGCAGCTTTCGGCAGCAGTGATTTCTGGCTATTTATGGTAGTAAAAATAAACTGGTGATCTATGTAATTGGTTGTACTATTTAAAGCAAAAAAGCAAAGCCAACCCTTCCTTTTCACCTCACCCCCAAGAGTTACATTAATAGTAACTTCAGTGTTGTAACTGAGATATATCAAACATACAACACTCACCTATCAAACCTAACATGTAGAAGTTATTTATGAGCCTGGATTTACAGTTATTGAAGCTAACTTCTGCATTTCTTTAAAACAACACACTGATGAAAGTCAGGGAATTTAAATCCTAGAAGAAACTCTTGGGGTTTTTGCAGAATAAATTTAATTAAAATGCAAGTTAGAATCTGCCCAATAAATAATACCCTAAAAATTACATTGACTTAAAAAAGTCAAAGAATTCTAGATAACAATGAAGAGAATCTGTGCATGGAATAAAGAGGCAGATGTATTTACCCAATAATATGAGTTGGTTCTTTTTCTAATGGTTGGAATGACATTGAATTAAAGCAACAGATTCAAAGTAATGGCTTTCAATCTACTCAAATATTTGTGCCTTCTCATTGCTATTGATTATCATTGTGCTGTCACATATTGCTGCTTTTACACTACCTCAAAGTAAAACTGGCTTGTCAAAGGGTCAGAGCCCCACATCCTCCTCAGGGGTGATGTGGCTTCTCAGGCACAGCAGGAGCAAAGCTGCTCTGCTGTGAATCTGATGCTTTGCAGCCCACAGGAATTCTGGAGGAAGGGCAGAACCAAAGCAAGAGGTGTGAAAAAACAAAACCGTGTTGGTAGATCCTTCACCACACAACTCCCAGATTGCTGTGAAGACAGGAGAAGCAAAGTACTGCAGCTTGAGTGCAGCCTGTTAAGCACTCCCATCCAAAAAACAAAGCCATACAGTTCTTATAATTAATCTCTGCTCTTTTGCTGTGTCATTCAGATCTAGAAACAACCTTCTGTAATAAAGCTGTGCTTTTGAAGATGAGATGAATGCAAAAAAACATTAATCATTCATCCCTATGTATTACTACAGGCATTGAAATATTGTTGACTTTTCTTTTTAATGCTTTATTCATTAGCCACAATATTCCATCAGCTAAATGCTGTGTTTCAGAATAAAACTACAGTCAGCAACAAGACCCTTCTTAATATCTAATATTTTTTATTATTGTAGCTGAATTACCAATTCATCTAAACACTGGAATTCAACAGGTAGTTTGTCATGCAATCTGTCTCTACTCCAGCTTTTAGTCTCAACTGAAAGACTGAAAAGTCCTTCAGCAAAAAGCAAATTTTGGTAGAGAAAAAATACTAGGCAATTTTTAATAGATTTGCTTTGTTCCAGGCTCATAGCTCTCATTTGTTGCTTTCCAGTCCAGCGATTTTTATAATCATGTTCGTAAATAAGAAAAATTGTAATTTTGTGGTCTAATTTTTGCCTACATGACTGGAAGGTTGTCTTGGGTTTACTTTTCTTTCTGACATAATCTCTGATATCCAGAAAAAGCAGAAAGATAAAGCTGGATCATTTGGTGACTTGGGTAATTTTTCATTGTCGTTTCCTTGGCCACAGGAATATCCATGCAGCATAATTATTCAGGTCTCTGATTTATCATAGCTTCACCTGACAGGTGCAGAGGTTCCAATACAGCAGGACCAGGAAGGACGTTCACAATTCTAATATATGGAAGTTAAATTTCTCATCATATACTGGGCTTTAGCACTTAAGAAACCTTTTTATTGACTGAAATAATACTAAAGCCTCAGGATGGGTTTTCTAAGTGTTTCAGTGGCCTAAGCCAAATTTTAATGCACGTCCTGCTGTGATGTGCACTTCCTCCAATATTTTTCATCTCAGGTGCAACTACTTTCAAGTGTTGTCATATGAAACAACACAGTTATGAAGGGTGTCCAATTTTGGTAATTTTAAGTGATGGTTGTTGGAGAATTTTGCTCAGAAATGGTTTATAGAGTTTTGTTCAGACATGCCATAATCATATACAGCTGATGGAAAAGTAAAAGGCAGCTGTGAGGAGCAAATTCTCACAGCCTGTTTCTGTAAACAACAAAAGTTCTCAGGCATGTTTATGTAAACAGCAGAAGTTCTCAGGTTGTTTTTAATAACAAGTAAATATCTTGTCCTTGGATAAGTTTTGGGAAAGCAAAAGTTGACAAACATGGAGGCCTTGAGAACTTTCATATCAGGGTGAGAACACAAATCTTGGTTTCAATAACAAACCACAGGTATTGAAAACAAAAGGAGGGGTTGGTGTGTAATCTGTGACCTATGATGAGCTCGGATTTTGCAATATGTATAAGCTTAATTAACACCACTATAAAAGTGTGTGAGTGAGATCAATAAATTGGAGTTCGATGCTGATCAACAAAGATGGGTCGTCTCCCTTCACTTCAATAGATGGTTAATTTTATTTATTCATTTCTGATTTATTCTACAGTGCATGCACACTTTTTATGGGCTATATAAGCTTCATGTGATGTACAAGCATGCTTTTTTGGAGATGAGCAGTCCTGAAGAGGATGAAGAATTATGAATGACACACACAAAACAGCCAGCTATGAAAACCATCCTTCTCCTCCAAGCCCAGAGTAGCTATCAAGTCACACATCCCCCAATATTTGGGCTGGGTTTATGCCACACAGCACAGAAGGACTGCTGCTATGGAACGAGCAGGACACAAAATGCACCACATGCACTCCCCCTGAGCTGGGAAAGCACAACACACACACAGCACTTGGGAGGAAGGTGAGCAGCTGCAGGATGTGAACTGAACAGCAGCTTGGCTGCAGCAGAGGGCACTGATACACAAACACCAGCAGTCCTCACTCTGCACAGCACCTACAAATGCAGAAACCTGTCCTTGGTTATTTCTAGCATGCAACACTTAACCACTCTTGGGCTTATTCTTAACAAAACTTGCACACTATTTACATGCATTTAGGTGCACACATGTGCAGATGCACAGAGAGATATATTGCATATCCATTGTTTCAAATGTTAATTCTGATTGCTTTCTCTTATTTCTTTGATGACCACATCCTATTTGATTAATGTGCTATCCCCCTTGTCCTCGGAAATCAAATGCTTTAAGCTTTTGCTACACAAGGTATTGCTTTGCATCTTTACAACAGGCACAAAATTGCTACACTTCAGGAAGCTGATTTTCATCTTCTCTTCCTTCATCCTTCTCACCATTTGAAAGGTAGGAAGCTGGATGCAGTTAAGGAGAAAAAGGAAGGGAGGAGGGAGCTGAGGATGAACACAGCATAGGAGTCTGACTCCTTAACTGGGTTAATTTGTCTCCTGGCATCCAAGTAGAGAGCTTAAGAGAAAGCTACAGGAAAAAAAAGTAATTGCAAGACAGGTACTACTCATGTAATTGCTGACATGTCTAATGCTGTGTGATTCGGGTCAGCTTTGAAATACTAGACTTCTTATTGAGGGATGGAGGGATTACATTTCTACTGGGAGCAATTTCAAGAGATGCATAAAAGAAGGAAATGTAAGTTGTTATGAAGAAGCCTAGTCTTCACTTGAATTAGTTTAAATGCAACTTGCTCAGAACAATTGATTTTTTTATGAGAAATAAATGGATTTGTATGCCAAACCAACTTGTATTTGGCAAGTCAGTTTCCACCAAGCAATTGCTAAACTGTTGAATTTACTGTGCAGCATCTGCTCTTTAGAAATGTGGAAAACCATCAAAAACTATAAAGTATGTACATATAAACATATGTCAATTTTTAACCCATGAGCATGTTCTTTATATCCTTCACAAATCTGTAAGCACCCAGTATTAGTTTGGACATTGATTTAAATTTTGGAAATTTTTTTTTTGTTTTTCTGTTAGTGGCCTTTTTTTGTTTGTTTTAACTAAATAGACTAATTCCTGCTGAGCAGAAGATTGAACTTGGTTTAGATTTGGGACTATCTACATCTATTAACTGTCTGAAACAGAGTCAGTACCACTTTTCAAGTGTCCTATTTTTCAAAGCAGAACTACAGAGGAAAGACAGAAAATATCTAGAATAAAATTACCCAAATGCTGAGGGAAATCTGTATCAGACTCAGTCCTGTAGTGAAAGCCCTGTGTTACGGTGATGCAAGCAGCTGGACAGACAGCCTAGGGAAGCCAAATCTATTGGTAGGCAGCTCATGGACACGAGGAACTTATTTCTCCCTTGGGCCTGTGACTGCTATACTGGATGAGAGATGTGCTTGACCTCCTCTGAAGGGAAAAGGCAACAAACACCCTCAGAATGGCCCCAAGGGAGCCAATTTCTCAATGGGTGTATAAAGTTCTCCAGCAGAACTTGACTGTTTTGAACTACATCATCAGGGAACATATTCAATAATAAAGTCTCTCTTTCACAACACCGTGGGATTTCCACACTCCAGCCAAATGCATTTTCTTTGAGTAAGTGACATTCTGATGTGTTCTGGGACAACTCCATGGGCACTTGCCAAGACACATGCTGGCTTCTTCAGACAGAGACACACAGCAGTTTAAACTTGGTTTAGCTCCTGAGTCTCTAGTAGCGACAGGCCATCTGGCACATTTCAGTGAAACTGGCACCTTCTGCTGAGAGAGGCCCAGGGCTTATGTAAGACAGACATGGCAGGACAGGAGTGAAGTGCACTGGCAGGGCTGTGTGCACTAAGCTTGCGTGGCAGCACTCAATCCACGCCAGGAGAGCCTGGACATAACTCATCAATCCACCCACAGCGCTGGGAGCGGAGCAGGAGGACAAGCGAGCGCTGGTGAGGCTCAGGAGCAGTGCAGGAGCAAGGGACCGGCCATGGGACTGCTGCTGGGACGAGCTATCATCCCAAATGGAGCTGTGGGGACAGCCAAGCTTCAAGTGAAGGGGTATGGATCAGAATGAAGCTGTATCAAAACCTCTTGGGAGGAAGGCAGACTAGTGCAAAGGTTTTAGACTGCATGTCTCCCTTGTCTTATGGTAGCAAAGACGCTGATACGCGGGATTGGGAATGTGCAGCAAACTGGGAAGCGTGAAGGAGGCTTTTTGTACTGGAAAGCTCTGCTGTTGCAGCACTTCCTTCCTTCCTTGTTTTGGCAATGTTGTATAAGACCAAGTCTGAACCAGTGGGAGAAAAAAGTATATGTGTTTCGTCCTCCTGCCAAAAATGAGGTAACTTTTAAGATGCAATTATATGAAAATCGAAAAGAAGATCAGAAAGCCAGTTTTGTTGCTGGTTAGAATAATGAGATGTTCCTACAACAGTCTGATAACTGCGAAAACAGAGTTAACAATTCATCTACAGAAACAAAAGCTTTACTGAGAAAATCTTTTCTCACTAGAAGAGAAACATGCAACTCCATTTATTGCAGCAGCTGCCATTATGTGCATTGGCTGACAACCCATTCTGGGCACGGATCACAGCACTACTCAAAATCTGCCCTCAGGCATTTTTTTCTATATTCCATACTCTGAACTGAACATTGGACAATGTCTGACACATGCACACAGGTGCCACACAGACTGGTCCCATCCTACTTTCATTCTCTGTGGCTTGCCTATAAAAGTGAAGACCTAACCAAGAAGATAATGATGTGAAATGTTCTCCTTTGACCAACCTACTGCAAGCCAAAGACTGGGAAGGGGAGAGGAAAATCTACTTCCAGAGCAGATTGAAATGTGTCTTTGGCACAGCATACCTCCACAAACTCATCATACATTCAAAAAAAGTTTTTTCATCCTTTTCTCCAGATTTCTGTTGTCAAGAGAGGACCATTATTGATAACTCCCTGAGGCTTTTTCTCCTTGTGTTACCCAATACCTCATTCACACCGAAGGCATCAGGACAGATGAAAGCAAAACAGAGGAGCAGTTCTCTCCCTGGTATTCAAACCTTAAATCAAACACCCACTTCGCTGTACTATAAACAGAGCTGCCTGTTTGGAGCACCGAGGCACTCCTGTAATATTTCTTTTCCTTTAAGATTTTATATTTCTCCTGTGAGAAGCAATTACAATAGAAGTGTCAAGCCAAAATAAATCCCTGTTAATCACAGTCACTGTGAGCCTGCCAAGTAAATCCCGTCTCAGCGTTGCTGTTCCATTTTTCAGGTAGAAATAAAGTGTGTGAGAATGCCATGGTCTAGAATCGAGCTCTTCCCAAGGGGAAGTATGAAGTTTTTGAAAATTCAAGTTCTTCTCCTGTGTTCATTACATTGTGTGGAATAAGACAAGCACTAAAACTGAGTATCCACTGACCGTAAGAGTAATTCAGGTTGGAAGAATTCTCTGAAAGTTGTCCCGTCCAACCCTCACACAAAGCAAGGCCAAATGAACAGTCAGGTCAGACTGCTCAGTTCAGCTGGGCCCAGGGGTTTCTGAACAGCTGCAAAACACTGGTTCCACAGCTCCTCTGGGACACTGGGCCCATGCGCACCTGCTCTGACCGTAAACAACTTTCTTCCTATATGTAAATCTAGCTGGGATTTCTTTCCCTGCAACTTGTGCAGATTGTCTTTGGTACTTTCAACATGCACTCCTGAGAAAGGATCTGATCCTGTCTTTGTAGCCTCTCATTCCCTTCTGCTTTTCCTTCCCCAGACTGAACAAACCCAGTGCCCTCAGCTTCCATTCAAATGTAGGTGCTCCTGCCTCTTCACCTATCTATTACAGTCAATCACTGATAGCATACATACTTTGCTTTTGGTTTTGGTCTACAAATAGGCAGGTCTATGCATCTGAAAGGAAAAATAACAAATGGAGAAAACTTTGGGCTCTCCACTGGCCTGTTATTTTCCCATACTTTCAAATTCAGAGGCTTCATAAACTGTCCATGGGAGCTGCCTTCAAATCACCTGAAGGGAATGGTACCGAGCTTGCTCCCCTTGAAATATAAGAATTTCTATGAGCTTTGGAGAGAGGTTTTTGTTTTGTTTTTGTTATTTTATCTTCATCTTTTCACAATTCTCTGTGTTGTGAAAACCAGCCATTTCAAGACGATGCAATTGCAGTTGCTGTTCCAGAACTGGGAGCAGTTTCCATCATGCCAGAGAACTGCTGACCATGGTTTAAAAATCCTGTGAGGTCTCCTATTTCCTTTTGAGTAACAAGCAGTGGCTTGGTGACTAGATTGATTACCTTTTTAAAGCTATGAATTTTAACCAGAATATCAGAAACCTCTTTTAGCTGAGTCAATCTTAAGACATCCAGTCTGTGTATTGCAGACTTGAGCTTATGGGAGTGAGTTTTCAAATCAGATAAATGGTTATTTTCTCCAGGAACCTTCAGGAGCACTACTACTGAGTCAGTGGAAACAGGTACCAGAAACCCAAGTACAAATCCGCCATACAATTTACATCACCCTGAATAAACTCATCATCTATCAATGGCAGAGGTCTTCACTGCATTGGAAGATAGTCTGTCTGGAAATACATGGAGGGATGGTTTTGTACTCTGACTCCCCGTTTTGCACCATTCACACTTTTGTACACAGAGCTTTAACAAAGCAGCACACATGCATAAAAGGTATTTCACATTCCTCTACCTGCGATCAAAGCCCAGTAAGAGTATTTGGCTATGAGCAAGGAAACAACTTCAATTTTCTTTCCTGACCTCTTAGCTAAGATTGTCCTACCCCTGTCACAGGGAATAATTCTGACTGGTGATACTTTGATACATAACATTTTTTAATAACTCACCCCAAAGAAATAGAATTGCTTATTTACTAAAACAGAACTAAGGAATCTTTGTTCAGGTGTAAGGAATCTTACTTCAGCCTGTAACAGAACAACATATAGAAAAATCAAGCAGAGGGGTGCTTTTTTTGCTCACATCTCTTCTTTTTTGTGGCTTCAGTATGTTTGTTTAGAGCCAGCAAGTACCAGCTCACATTCTCTTCCCCACCAGTTGCGGCTCTTACCAGTGACCACGCTGGGGATTTTGGACAGAAAGCTCTTGACAGTGCGGATGGGAACTCCACCTGTTTTGTCATCTTGCATTCTTGTAACAATGTCTTCAATCTGCCAAAAGAAAGTAAATACTTTGTGGTTTATGTAAAATGGTGACTTTAACACTTACATACCATGAGTGCTTTGGAGCCCTGTTGGTAGAATGGGTGTCAAATATACCACGTGTATTACTGCACAAACACAGAGGTAGAGACACTGCTACTTGCCCAAATTTAAACCCTGAGATTAGAAAGCATGAGATAACATAGACTAGCTTCAAAGACTATGGTTGGATACTGACAATCCAACTGCAACTGTGATTTTTTGCTGACCAGGAGTGATAGAAAGGTGGTATTTGCTCCACGGAAGAACTGGACTGCACTTCAACCAGTTTAAGGAGGTTCTCATCCAGTCCACGTTCCCCTCTGCTCCCACATTGATTTGAATCTTCAATATTGTAACCTTGGGAGAGCTTTCTTTTTCCAAAGGGTCCCAGACAGTCACCAACCTTCTTTGTCTTCAGAAGGGTCTAAGATGGAACAGCTGCAGGAGAACTTCCCCTGCCTCGTTTGTTTTTGGTTTTTTTTTTGGCTAAAATGCTAAATGTCCCATGGTCAGCACACAAAATAAGTAACTAAAAGTAAAACTATTATAGGGAAAAACTCAGTGGATTTTTAAAGCCAAGCTACCTTTCAGTTCACAGGCACACATATAATTTATCACATACAGAAAGATACACAATCATCTTCAAAAGCCATGGCAATCAGAGGATCCAATTACTGGGGGAAGGAGCTTAATCCTCCTCCTGCTAACCCTGAAATGGGAAGGGATTTTTGTTCCTTTTAAGGCTACTTGCCATGCATTTACTTGCAGGCAGCGCTAGGGAGAACAAAAACCTGAACATAAGCACAGTGCAGAAATTCAGTATCTCCAAAAACTCCTTTCAAGTTAATAAGGTCTCAGAAGCCCAACAAAAATAACCCCAGAGCTGTTGTCTCTGTTAGCTCGAGCAGTCAACAGCACATCCCCACCCTCTGTTGTTGACAGCTGGCTGAGCACAGCCAGACAGGGAGCACAGCCCTGATTTTACCAGAAGATTTCCTCCTTACAGATGCTACAAAACAGAACCACAGCAGAGGGGTTACATGGTGGGAGCATGGTCCCTCTCTCTCCTAAAGACAGCCCAGAGCTCAACATGCTCTCTTCATCTCTGGGAAGCCACTTCATTTACTTATGCAAGTGAGTTTTTTTTTTCACAGATTTAACACCTACATTTCAAAACAAGTTTAATTTCAAGCCTTCCCGAGGTGGTAAGACAATTTCCCTGCCAACTTCAGGCACTGAATTTGATCACTGTGTTTTTAACCTCAGGTTACCACTTAACTGAACTGTTCACACCTTGTTTATATATTACTTTTAATTTAACACGTCCTGAACAAATTCTCAGCGGGAATGAAATCACAAAGATGAAAATATCCTGACGTTTTCAATATATTACATGAGCTTTGGGTACCTACACAGTTAATTTGTGATAGAATAATGATACTTTCTCCACAAATGAATCACCATGAAAATTAATACCACTTCTCCCTTTTGCCAGAGCCGTATGCAAAGCTGTTTGCTGATCAAAGCATTGGGCTTTTTTTTCAGTCTAAGGATACCTGGAGAGGTTAACTGCTCTGCTAAAGAGTGGACAAAAAGCATTTCATTTTGTTGAGAGGAGCCTGACAGCATCACTTGTTATTAACCCAGACTTACAAGGCTGCAGCACTCCAGGATCAGACCTGTGGGTGACAGGGCAGCTCAGTAAACCACAAAGCATGGACACAACATCTCAGAAAGGGCCAGGCCAAGAGGGACCACAGTGGCTCATCTGGCCCAACCTCCCTGCTCAAGCAGGGTCACCCTACAGCACATGGCACAGGATTGCATCCAGAATCTTGAATATCTCCAGTGGGGGAGACTCCGCAACCTCTCTGGACAGCCTGTTCCAGTACTCAGTCACCCACACACTAAAAGCACTTTTCTTCATGTTCAGGTGGAACTTTCTGTGCATCAGTTTCTTCCTTCTGCCTCTTATCCTATTGCTTGGCACCACTGAAAAGAACCTGACTCCATTCTGAGCCTTAGAGTTCATCCAGGAAGGTCAGCCAGACTGAACTGTTTCTGCAAGACAATGAAAATCCCTCTGTGTTACCAACCACATACTTCGTCTGTATGTACTTGTAGCTGACATCAGAGAAAGATTTTACTATGCATATTAGGAGGAAACTGCTCTGAAATGTGCTACGAGTAGCCCGCATCTCCAGGAACACTTCAGGGCTTCAAGAATCATAAGAATAACATTTGGTAAAACTGTTTTTTTCTCTTTTTCTATCTGAATTAAAAGTTCAGAATGAAAAATGAGCTAAAATAATTACCTCCATGCAGGAAAATAAACTTTTTACTCTTTTGCTCACTGTAAGCTAAAGGAACCCCAGCATGATTTATGTCATTAACACTACAAGAAACGTTCAATTTCAAACAAAATAAAACTTTAATTATCTTAAAAGAAAGATATATTGTTTTTACCTTAACTATTTCCCATTTCAATCAATCAAGCAGGCACTGGTGTCTCAAATGGGGCTATTAATTTCAGTTTCAGTTACAAATACCTTCTGCATTTTTAAATAAAAAAATAAACAAAGCTACCCTAGAGATAACTCCTTCCCAAAAGGCTCCTTCTTACTCTTGTCCTCTAGCCTGACTACACTAGTGGCACTTACTGCTCTCTTTATTTTAAATTGTTGGATGTTTCTTTTCTCCCTCCCTTTCTACTCAAATGCCGCCCCTCTGTTCTCTCCCATCCTCTCATTTGATCCAGACATGAATACACACATCATCCTCCTACAGCCTGCCCAGAATTTCCAGTCTGCTACCCAAGAGCCCACAGGATTACAAGCCCCTGGCTGTAAATACTCTTCCCATTCCAAACACACTTTTCTTGTGCTCTACAGCAAATTTCTGCCCTGCTCAAAGAGGACAGCATGGTATACTCAAAGAAACATTTGATGATATTTTTATCCTTTCTTAAAGGGTAATATATACTTATAATCAAGTATTAATTAAAATATTAAAAACCTGTATCTAGCAACGTTTCCAGGTTTTGTTCAGTTCTCTACAAAGAGAAGATCTGACCCTTTACACCAACTTTTGTTTTGCACCCACCTAATGCTTGCAGATATAATATCTGCAAGCCAGATCCACCCGGATCCAAATTCCTGCCGAGCTACGGAAATATTTCACAAAATAAGCGCTACAGTGACAAAGCAGAAAAAAAAGTGATCATTAGAGCTTCAAGCATGGGGGAAAGCAGAGGGCACATGAAGTGTGAAGGTCACTTTCATCAAAGCTTTTAACAGAGTTACCTAGACACTGGAGTGCTAATGACTCTCCCTTCAGCTTCTGCATGTCATTAAATGCCCCTTAGGCTTCCCCGGCTGAAGACAGGGAATGAGAGTCCTTGGACAGCTCATTTCATCAGGCTAGGAGGCAGAAAAAAGTATAATAGAGCATTCCTCATTCACGTCTCCTAAATGAGCAAGCTTCAGTGAACTAATTTCTGCGCAACAAAAGTCATGGTAAGAACGAGCAATGCTTCTTGGTTTTTTCCCTATGCTGGGGGTCACTGCTATTTCAATCTAGTCTGATTTTGTAAAGGGAATTGTTATTCTTCCGTCCAAGCGGATTCTGGGTCAGTATCTCCACAAGAAAGGCAGAGAAATTCACGTATCTGCTGTCACTGTTAGCTACCCACTGTAATGTATGCCTAACAAACTAGATCTGCTTTTCCTCCTGACTGGTTGCTGACAAGTCTTCACCCTACTTTTATGCAGAATGTTTTTATTTCTCATTATCCCACTCTCAATGTATTGAAAAGGGCTTCTGGCTTCAGGACCACATTAGTGGAGACATAAACTACTGCAGGTAGTTTATAAGAGGTTATCAGCATATCCTGTTACACAGAATGTGATGAGAATTTAATGCATATATTGCTGGTACTCATTAGACCTTCTTTTCCACCATCAGCACTTTTGCTGGCCTAAGGGGGCTGAGGGCATAAAGTAGAAGACCTTGAATTTCTGTCAGAGCCAAGATGTCTATCACTGGAAGATAAGTCCTTTTTCTGAGGCAGGACAGAAAAAAAGACTACATTTGTTGATGCATTAGAATAACTAAGTCATAATACAACAACTGTAACAGCTACAGCCTGGCAACCTTGGGTCAGTGTCACCCAACGTCTCATTACCATTTTAAGAGGGAAAGGAACTCTCAACTTTGCAGTAGCTTTTCTTTCTCCCAGCACCAAGGTAAAGCAGGCATCCCTTCTGCTGGAAGTCAGCACACACAGCCTTGCTGAGCCCTGGTCAAGGTTGGCCTTGAAGGTGACACACTGAGGGAAGGTCAGCTTACACACGGAGAAGAAAAGCTGCCAGTTCCCACCTCCTGCAGCCCTACACCCAGACACCACCAGTTCCACTAATGGAACCCCCTGGATCAACTCAGTTGTGGCTGAGTGACACATAACGATGTCAGAGGCCCTCATGGTCCCATTTTTCATTTTATTTTGTGAGTTAGTGAGGAAAACAGTGCCCTTTTCATATTCCAGCATCTGAGTTAGATGTACATATTCCCTCAGACCCTGCAGGAAAGCTCCTGCTGCCTATTTCTGAATATTTCAGTATGTACCAGGTGCCTGTCTGATTACTCACAGCAGCTACCCTACCCCTGGGGCCTCCTGTCACCAGCTAACCTGTGGCTGGAAAGTCTCCAGGCATCGCTCATCAGTGCCAACATTAAGTGCAGAGGGTCAGAGAGAGCACTGTGCAGTTGCAAAGATCCTCTCTGGCCTGGCCAGTGACAGCTCTCATGAGTACTGGGGGAGCTGGATGCTACACGGGCAGAGGATCAGTCTGCTAGCAGCTAGCATGATGGCAATGATTACAAGCACATTTGATCTTTTCACTGGAATACAAGTTTAAAAGAGCCCGTTTCTCACAGTGCCAGCTCTTACTCCCAAAAGCACCTCTGACACTACTGATGTGCCTGTGCATTCTGCACCTGCTGACTCCTGCCACACGGCCCACGCGTGCACAGACAAGGAAAGCTAATTTGACAAGGTGCCTGAAGCCAACTTGCTTCACTGGTCCAGACAATTTCACTCTGCTCAAAAAACGAGAAGAAAAATCTGAAAAATAAGGGCTATACAGCTCCCTTTGGCACCCTCAAGGGAGAAAGAACAACCTTGCCTCTGAGACAACGCTGGAAAGCGGCAGAGCAGCACTGATGGAGAATTGTGGTGTGGCCTTCAGCAATCAGCATCATCTGCTTCTGTCCAAGTCTCCTCTCCTGCGTAACAGAGATAATACTGAACTACACAGGGGTGCTGAGACTTAATTCAAAGCTGTCCAAGGGCTTGGGATGCCTCGAATAGCAGATGCCACACAACTACGAAAGGCATGCTCCCCATCTCTGACAACCTTCCACAGTCCCAGGAAAACCAAATGACAGCAGAGCACAGATGTGTCAGCTGACAAGGACATTTGGCTGCTTCCCACCTGAGCAATGTCCAGTGGCAGCTGAAGTCAGGCCACTTGTGGAACTTGTGCTGTTCCTGATGGAGTTCTCCCTGCTTTTTAAATTTCAGATAAAGGCAGAGTATACTACATATCTGTCGCAGACATTTTTTCACAGAAATCCTTTCTTTCAGATTTCTGTGTCTTCTGGAAGGCTGGGGCCTCAGAAGAGAACATAAACAATTATTATCAGCTGCTGGGGAATGCAACAGGGGCACCTATTTTGATTGGTGATTGGTTCATGTTCCCATGTTTGTAATTAAGGGCCAATCACAAGGAACAAGCTAGGGACAGAGTCCTTGGGCACAACTTTGTTGTGGATTCTTTTCTATCTATTCTTAGCTAGCCTAGCAGCTCTGCAAACCTCTCTCTATATTCTAATTAGTATAGTCTTAATGTATTATATATAATATCTTAATAAATCAGCCTTCTGATTCAAGAAATAAGATTCACCGTCTCTCTCTCACCAGCTGCGACCCACTCAGGCGCGGTAACACATATCTCCCTTAATTTTGAGTGTGTTTCAGGAAGCGTTAACTGTGATCTTCAGATGTTTATTGGATGGCGAAACAGAGCTAATAATGTCACCTTGAAAACAGCAACATGCCTTAGCATTTATATATCTCTGCTGTCGATGGGAAGGTACCAGTGAAGAACAACCACCAAGGCATTTGTCATGATTAATTGTAGGCTGCTGCTAATCCAGCTAGAGCTTCACAAAAGTGAGCACCTACTCACAAGCCATCACATGGAGGGACAGGTTTCACCATGTCAATTGGATTATACAAAACAATCCCTAGGGAAAAACTGTGACACTTACTCAGCTGCACAGGTGCAGCATCAGAGTCTGGAAGGTGCCAGGCAGCAGTTTTTTGATCAGACTGTGCCTCCCCTAACACAGCCTGCAGTGTCAGCTCTGCACAGCACCCCCAGCTCAGGCCTAGGCTGTGTTACAAGAAAACACAGTCATGGAAAATGAGAGCTGGAGCTATTCCCCTCAGGCACTAAATGCACAGTTGGAAAACAGGGTTTAATATTCAGCAGGAAAAAAAAGCATAGCAAATTAATTCAGCAAACAGAGATTCTCCAAATGAGCTGAACTAATGCAATTTTCTCCCTCCCCAAAAATCAAGCTTTTAGCCCATCAGTGTCAACAGTGAGAAGCAAAAGACATCAATGTGTCAGTGTTATGCAAACTCAATTTTTCATTAAAAACATTTTGACAGACAACTCCCGATGAGCTCAATTTCTACATGAGCTATAATTGCTTAAAAGAGGAAGCTATTTTGGCATGTTAGAAAGCTGTGTAAAAATAAAAAACTCTTGCTTATTGATTGTGCTACTGTAATTACACTTGCACATGCTTGGGCCTCTCTTCCACTATGCATCATAACAGAAATGTCTTGTGAACAGCGCTGCATTTTTTCCCCATGCTTTCTACATTTATGGCAAAGATGCCCCATATATGCACATAATCAGCTTTAGAGATCTTACACCATTGAAAGAACAACTGCTCTAATTAGAAACCTTCTAAGGGTAGCTCCAAAATAGACCAAATATTTATATTGGTAAATATTTGCTTTGTTCCATAAGCAGAAATGTTAAGCTTTTTAAAATAGTAAGAAAGTTTCATAAATATCCAATGAAAAGACAATATGAATTTTAAATAAAACCCCAGTGGAAATCAAGTGGCCATACAATTGTGACAGAGGTGTAAAGAAAGTCACATTTAAAAAAAAATACCATCTCTGCCACATATTATTTATTTAATAGATGTGGCTTTTGTGTAACTTAATGAACTATGCAAATCTATGCACAGAAAAACACATAAATGCAAAGATTATTTCAGCCAGGAAATTTGTAGGATGGAATGATCTACACACTGTTTTTCAGTGTGCCATCTCAATTGAAGGAATCACCACTTTGGGTGGAAAAAGGAAGAAGTTAGTTGCTGTGTCCTTTAAACCGTGCTGCTAAGGGAAGGCACTGGTGCTGGCACCATTTGGGCGGTTTCTATCTGCCAGCTACAGAACAGAACCTCCCAGACCATTTCTCACAGGTCACCAGTCACCTAGTACTAACTGCATCTGACCACACCACCCTCAGCAAGATCTGAATGCATAAACCTGAAGTGCTCTGCAATGACTATCTGCAGAAAGAAGACTTAATCAAAAGAAAGCAGCGGCACGGGCTGAAATATGAAGAAGTTAAGTTATAACAAGAAACCTAGAGCTTCACTTCTGGAAACATATGCACCATAGCCCCCATATAACAAGAGGTGTTTGGGGGAGCATAGGAGGAGATGCTTTCCTTTGATGTGGTTTATTGAAGTCACTGACTGGGGACTGACAGCATCGCTGCCTCGCTCCAGCCAGCGTCCCACGCACGAGCTTCCATGGAAACAGCAGAGATTTTCTCTTCTGTTGCATCACTGCCCTGAATGTAAAACTATGCAGGTCTCCAGACTGCTCATACAGTGACGAAGGAGGAGCAGAGCAGACGTGCCAGCACAGCCCTCGTGGGGCCCCTGCAGCAGGGCAGGATGCTGTCGGTGACCTGGCAGAGCCCTCCCAGCTGCTCCCACGCACACGGACGGGCCCCTTGTCCAACCCACTGCAGGCAGGGCACGGGGGGAAGCACATTAACCAAATCTCAGCAATGCCCAGAAGCAAATCTGTGACTCTGCTGCCATCCTAAATAACCCTGCACAAACCAACTTGAATTGACGAATTCCAGAAGCAAGTTTAGTTTCAACATCTTTGATTTTGCCAAGTCTTCTTTTGGGGATCAGCTCCCACACCCTGAATTTCACTTTGAGTTCTGGCCATCAGTTAATCAATCATTCTCATGCAGGACAAAACTATGTTGAACCTTGGGGGTTTTTCATTGTAAAACAATTGAGAAAGCTTCTGAAATATTACATCTTCCAGCACCATTGGGTTGAGTATTCAATTTGTAACATGATTCAAGGACACTTATCAAGCCACTTTAGAAGCAGCACATAAGAAGCTTTCTTAGTATTACACTGTGATCTGTGCCTGACGTGGCATGAGAAAACAGCACCTCTCTCCCCATGTGATGCTGAACCGAAGATTCATAAACACAGTCCTCAAAGAGGAAGATCACTTTCCTCTGGAGCATGAAATACAGGGCACTTCCAGACAGAGGAGTGCCAGTCAATGGTGGGTCACTGATCTGTTACCACTCAGGAACTTGCAGCCCCCCAAATTCTGATAAAGTGAAGAGCTGGTGAGGACTGCACCCAGATCACTTCAAACCAGATCCACAACCCCAGGTGAACTCACATCCACACTTTCCAAAGCTGGGAATTGGACAACATTCTCAAGTCCCATCATCCTACTCAGGAGCTGGAATCACAGAGTTGCCCACCTCCCATCCTGACTGCTTCAATGCAAGGCAGGGGAGGAAAGAACTATGCAGCCACCTTCTTCCAGCATCCCTGGCATGTGACAGTGAGCCTTTCAATGCAACAGGGTGCAAAAGGCCATCCCTGCGTCTGGCAAAAATTACTTCAAACAACCTCGAGTAAAGGTGAAAAGACAAGTTGCTCCTCATGAGTGTTTTCTCCCTTTGCTACAAAATGCAGCAACTGTTACCTAACTGCTCTGAAGTATTTAATTAAATATATTATTTATTGAAATGAAATACAGATGCATAAATATTAAGCAGACAAGAAGTTAAGATGCAGTTGGTAGATGCTGAATCAGGGTTTTGGCATTGTTACTGTTTTCTTTAAATATCTGAATAATGATGGGCATTGCATCACCTCAAACACTCAGGGAAGGCTGTGTTGTTCTCTGGGTCACACTTTTTAAAAGCAAAATAGATTTTCTATGCCACTAACAAATCTTTAACAGGGAGCAAACTCTGCAGTTGAAGGGGGGAAAGATTATCTGCTGCATTCCTGACCTTATTCTGCATACAGGGGAAGAAAACAAAAAACCCAGTCCAATTTAAAGTGACTATTTTCTACTTTAAATGGTATGGTCTAAATTTGCACTTTGATTTAGACCCCACAGCTGAAGGAAAAGACAGAAAGGTATTTGCAGTGAAAAGGAGGACATACGAATCATAAGACAAGACTCTTACACTGTGGACTTCTTGATTCAATCTGAGCTTCATCAAACCACTATCAACTGCAGGCAAAACAAGATGAAACTAAGTAGGACAAACTTGAGAATATTACTATTTAATAAAAAATGCAATGTACTACCATTTTATGTTCTTTTTGCAAAGCATCATAAGGATGTTCCTAACTTCTCCCACAGTGGTGAAGATACTTGGAGCCATGCAGGAAGTAGTTTGTCAATTATTTCTGGTATGAGACATAAAAGTTGGGGTTTGTTGCTCCTTGCAGGGAAGCTGTAGCACTGGTACCAAATCTCTACCATTAACTTTCCTAATGAATCGATGAGGGAAACTATCCAGCATATCTCTTCTTTCTACTTTGACAGGTTTCTGTGGCTTACCTAAAATAAATTAGGCAGAAATATATACACTTGCTCACAAAACCAAACATTTTCCTTCAAAACAGCAACAAAGTGGGGCTTCAGGAATATTTTTCTACCTTTTTTCTCAAACATTCCTCTGTGCATGTAATACTGTGACACATAATTCAGTGTGACAGGTCATTTCATGCATCATTTAATTCTTTGCACTGCAAAGTGCCCTACCACAATAAAGATAAGCTTCATCCCTCCTGCCCCCAAATGCTGTGGACAATATAAAGCAGAGAAGTTCATAAACTACAGGAAAGACAAGAAATCCAATTCACAACAATCAAAAGGTTGTATTTGGTTTCTCTTCCTCTCCTTGTGATAATGTCACCTTGTGATTTCTAATATTGTTTTTACACATAAAAATAAATAAAAGAAAATACTCAGGAAAAAAAGGCAAAGACCAAGTAAAACCCAAGTAAAACCCAAGTTTCTACTCAGGATGAAAAGATACCACTACAAAAGATGATATATATTTTTTTTTAATTTCAGAACAGAGGGAAAGTAGAAGCTTTGAGAAGATTTGTCAGCGAGTGAAAGAATGTAGACTTAATTATTTGTGATACATCTAAATCCATCTATTTTCTTCACATTGCTTTTTAATACCTTTTAAATACATCTATTAAAAAAAATTGGTTTATGACCACAAAGTGCTGGAAACACCAAGGAAACACCTTGGTTTAGCCCACAAAGAGACAATGTTGAAGATTTTAGCACTATGTGACTTTCTGTACTAGCCCTGGGAAGGAGTTCCAAACAAAAAGCAGTCCCACTGCTGTCCACCCACACCATGGCTAAACACTGCAAAGTATGGATGCAATTCTCCTAGCGAGGTGATAACATTTGGGCAGTTAGCAATCATCAAATAAATGTTTTTCAAGTACTCTACTCTCTGATGTGTTAGTGAGCACTACTAAAATGAAAAATATTAGATAAAATTTAAAATCGGAGCAGTAATCAAAACAGATTGCATATTGTCTGACAAAGGTTATCTTCATTTGGTAATTCATTTATTCAAATATGCTAAATTATGCTGATGGCAAAGTTTGCATAACATAGGTTCTTTAACTGAGCCACTCAAGTGCTTTGGTCCTTGACTTTGATAGCAGCTATTGCTGGAATGAAAAACCCAGACCTCACAGATTGCTCAGTAGAATGCATACATTAAAAGTGCACATGATTCTCATAACATGATCACCAGTACAGGACTTGTTGACATTTTCATGCACTGAAACTATCATTTATTATGCCAAGACTGACTGGTCCTTTCCCTTTGGCAAAGAAAATGTTGCAAATCAAACAGTAGTTATGAGCTCTGCCACAACAATTACAGTCTTCACCATGGATGAAGTTATTTACTTCAACACCAATTTTATGATTTATTCAGTGGTTCCCTTGCTGTTAGCTCTGAACTTTTTAGTAATGATATTGCTAAGGACAAAAAAATTTGTAACACCTTAGAAAAAGAATAATTTTCCTTCTTAATATAAAAAGAGATACGAATTTCTCCTCCCCACTCCTAAAGTTTTCCTTCCAAATTCCTGCTAATAATAAATCAAAGAACACATTGCAGTAAACATGTGGCAGTTAATAAAAATGATGCCACATCTGTTTTTTTCTAATCTAAGCCTCAAACTGCTGTTTGATTCAACTCTGGCATTTAATGCAGCTAATGCACAAATGAGGTTCTGCTGTTTTAACCCCAATTTTACAATACTTGTCAAACATTTTCTGAAGGGAATCATAGGTGTTCCAGCCCTACAGAACACTCGTGCACTTTTCTTGAGCAGAAATGGCTAAGAAATGAACCCTGCCAGAGACACTGACTTTAAAGACTTTTACCTCTTTACACCTAACCAGTATTTTTCCTAATTTGAGGGGAGGATGGGGAAGACCTACATGTGGACTGGAAGTCAGAAACTCTACAAAGAAAGGTATTGCTTACTTTTTGGTACTTTATGACACAATCTTCTCTCCAGGGCACTGTGTAAGAGACAACTGAAGACACAGCTCACGACACAGAATTGCCCAGCAAGAGCACAAGGCTCTCTGGCCCTCCTCTCCTGCCAGCAGACAACACAAAAGGCCATCTCTGGCCCTGTAATGCCAACTTGCTGTTTTATTCACTGGGAAAGGACAGGACAGAATAAAAAGGGCAGACACTGCATCCTGTGGCTACAGCTTGGTGGCTGTGCCAACACATGAACACAGCAAATGAGGGAGAGTGAGCTGCCCCCAGAATGTGAAACAGCTGCTCTTGCCCTTTTTTATATCACTGTCATATGATGTCTGTATCTACCCATGGGAGGATTTCCTTCCTTTCAAACAAAGAAAGCTTTCACTCCAGAACATAAAGAGTAAATCTTTTGCACGACACACGTAAGTTTTCTCATGGATTTTGTGTTCAATTAGATCTCTTTTCATGGTGTGGAGGGAAAACATCTAGCACAGGTAATAACACCATAAACATGCTAAATTTTATTTTGCAGGAAGAACTGGTTCTACAACACAGTTTGGACTTTACCTTACTTCCCCAACCAATGGCTTCTGTTCTAGTATACTTTGCTTGCAGAATATTGCTTGATAAAGAAAAAAATATTAAACACCTATACATCTCAGCTGCACAAGAGTGTTAGCCAGAATATCTTTTTCACTACATTTTTAGTGTTAATGCTTGATGTCAAAAGATGGAATTGTTAAATACATAACTTATTACAAGACTTGATTTTTTTTTAAATTGTGGAATGGCAGCTGAGAGACAGTTGTGGTATTTGGTTGTAGTTCTCATGGATTCAAACACTGAAACAGAGTAACATACTAAGAACAACACATAAACATGAATTTTGAGCACCTAGAATTACAATATAAATCACAGATCACATTAAAATTATTTACCTTCCCCATTCCAGGATGGAATGAAAGTAATTTTACACACAGATGGGAAATACATTTAATGGTTTTCTAAATAAACAGGGATCATTGTTTTATGATGCTTAAATTGTTTTCCCATTCCAGCTTTTACAAAAACACTTAGGATCCTGAGAAATATCACTTTGACTTTTAGATACAGAGGAGTTACATGTCAGCATGCCTGATTTGTACCCCTATGCTGTTAAATCTTATTAGTGCCAACTCTGACACTAGTGTTTCATGGTAAATCATTAGCAAAAGCATATAAGGGGGTTTCACTTTGCTATAAAAATATTCTTCCTACCTGTTAAGGTCACTGAAGTGTTGATTTATTCACTATTGAGGCAGATTCAAAGTCTACCTATTCTATAATTTCCTTTTTCTAAGGTACTATCTCCCAAGTTTTTACTCTGTTCAACTACAAAACAACAAAAGTAGCTCAGAAACAGGATTAAAAGATATCTAGCATGCTTTCCAGCAATTCATGTTTCAGTGCACTAACTTTTTGTAGCAATACAGCTACAGGTTGATCCAAAAAAGAACAGAAAATTACTATAATTATTCTTATTGATAAGAACGAAACTTGCACAAAGAAATTTATTTAGTGCTTCCTCGCTACAAAAAAAATTACACATTTTTAACCATAAATTCTACCCTCAACTAAAACTATGTAGTTCTGCAGCAGTGGGTTGGGTTTCTGTATCTTTTTTTTCCCAACTCGCATAACAAGGAAAAAGACCAACAACAAAAGAACTCAGGAAACTTACTCCAGAATATTTTTTCCTTTATGTTCCTCCCTCCTTAGCAACCTGTTGTACCCCTTATCCAACCTGATTTGATCTTCCACCCAACTGCCAGATCCTGCCCCTAAGGACCCACTACCTCCCCCCTTCATTTGTGCAGCTGTCCAAGGACTTGAGGACATACAGCACTTAAGGGCTAAATGCTGCTTGCATTGAAATATCTTGATTATAGACTTCTGGGGCACTTTGTTCCTAACCTGCTAACAGAGAGCAGATGAAGATGTTTAAGCTACAACCTTTGCTTGATGAACATTTTTCATTTTGACCAGCTCCTGAAGCCAAAAAGTTACTATATTTTTCAGGTAGATTGAGTAATGAGCTTTTCAGTAAGTTTCAGTAACACTTCAGAGCAATTCAGTTACTTTCCTCTCTTGCCACTTTATTTCCACTACAAGCAGTTTCTTGCTCTGACATAATGTCACGTTTTTATTAAGATGGAAAGATGAAATGTGGATCCTTCTATTAATACATGAACCCTGCAACTTGCAAAAAGCCAAGAAGACTTATTTGAAGTAAAATACTCTAAGGACAGATGCACATAATTCTCATGGTTGGCTGATGGGAAATATATGCATGTATGCACACATAGACTGTAAAAGAACCAAATTCCAAATATGAATGAGCATGAGTCAATTGAAATTTCTTTATTCAACCACAGCAGAATGCTGGGTCTATTCATGTTTTCACAAGAAAAACTAAATGCAAAGGGTATACCATGGACTACTTCTCTTCACAATTTTTAATATAGAGGATTCTTTCAGAAGTGATGTTTTATGTTCCACATAAAGGAGACTAACTAGGAAAGTAAAGAAATCCTCTGAAATAAATAGTGTTGACAGATTTTTTTCACTACTTACTTTACCGTAAGTCAAAGTGAGTGAGCAGGATTTGGTACTTAATGCCAACAACTTCATTTAAAAAAACAAAACAAAAGCAACACTAATAAAAAATCAACAGGAATTAGACACTTATCCTCCACCTAAGATGTCTCACAGCACTAGCTGTCTGAAGCACAAAGGCAGGAAACACAAGACTTCATAAATCTGTTATTTAACCAGGGTGGCGAGGCAACAGAGTCCTTATACCTGGAGCCAGCTCAGCAAGACACAGCCCTGTGTTTCTCACCCACCAGTATGACATTCATAAGAAAACTAGTAACGGCTGAATAACCGGATGAAGAAGTTTTAAAAAAAAAAAAAAAAAAGAAAGATTCTCTGCAAGCCCTCTTCAGTTTTGTACCGACATCAAGCGGCCCCTATGAGTGCTAGGAAGTGTGCATGAAAAGGAACAAGCCCCGAGAGCCCGGGGATCAGCAGCTCTGGCTCCAGGCGGCTCCGGCTCAGCGGTGCACAGGGGCTCTGCGGGAGCCCGTCCATAATTCATGGCTGAAGGCGAAGGGCTGCACGCTGCATGGTGATTTCCAAGCTGGCGCTCTTGAGTGTCCAAGGCTGTTAATGTGAGCACGGCCAGCAGGTATTTACTGGTGTCTTCCGGCACATAAACGAGCTGCTGGAAGGGGCTTGTGCTAGACTGCATCCCAGACCTGAGCAGCTCTCCAAAATGCTTGCTGAGATGGGTTGGTTTCTACCAGAAATTCAACACCAATTGCCTCCATTCACATTCAGGAATCAAGTTCATAATCAGAGAGGTCTGACTGCTTTCTCACATTTAACACTCTTATCAGAATTAGGCATCTGACATATAGGCTACTGACAGGTTGTCAGGTAACTAATACTGCAAAATAAACAAAATAATCATAGATCTTTATTCTCTGCTCATAGTCCTTATTCAGACAAAATATTTGCCACCAAATTCCACATATCATTTGTCTGGTCACTTCTGCAGCTATCTTGAATCCATGTAGTCAGTAACAGCCTTTTCAATATGATATCAACTTCAATATACCTGGATGCAAAGATTTGTGTCACTCAATCACTGCTTCTGAATTTCAGGTCACCCTGAGGGCTTAATGCTCATCTTCCAGGTATTAGCTGTTTCCCATTTTGTTTAGATTTCTGACCTTCCCACTACCCTGTTATTAGCAACAAGTGACTGTCACAAGCATTTTGCCTTTGCTTTCCAGATGTAGTAAGAGAGGAATTTGGATTCTCTTTCTTCAGAACATGCAGCTCCTCTTTGCTGGTTCTCGGGACTTCAGAGGAGGTTACTTCCCACCTTGGTGCATATCTACCTTCAAGTGCCTCAGTGTCCGCATCTCCTTTGTCATCCTGCTCCCCACCACACACCCGTTCCTCTGGAAGTACAACAATTTGTCACTCACTAATCCCAAGCTTGGAGAGCTCTCTGGGAAGTACCAAACATGCTCAGGAGGGAGAGGGCTCCAAAAAATGCTGCTTATTCAGTCTTGCTCTCTATATTCAGAGGTGCTTCCTCTGAAACTCACTGTTTGTCCAGCTTTTGAACCCACTGTCACACCCACATTTGGTGGGGACGGGAGATATCAGATACAATTACAATTCTACAAAATTCTACAGTTACGGTTCTACAAAAACCAGTGGTTACATATTAGAGAGAGTTCATCCCTCATGTCAGTACCAGGGCTACAGGAATTCCTGGAGTGAGCACTGAACACGTATTTGCCCTCAGACAACACACACACACACACACAAGAGAGAGACCTTATATACAACCCAGTTATATGGGAACAACTCCTGGTAAAACTTGCAGCCCTCTTGGAGAAGCAAACCTGAGAGAAGCTGTGTTTCTGTTACTCTGTTTTTCACCAGGCTACCTAAGACACCTTTTCCTTTCTCAGCAGTCTACAGTGCACCCAGTTTAAGACCAGCACCAGTTACATGCCGCCACCCCAGCTCAGGGATGTTTGTTCTTTCCTCTGCTTCAGAGCTTGCTGCCCTTGTCAAGGTTCCAACACATCTGGCTGTGAATCAGGACACAGGAAAAGCTCTGCTTGGTTGTAGTGCACAGAGTTGGAAGACAGCTGCTTATTAAACTTCAGGGTGCAGAGGAGGGCAAATTCTTGAACAGAAAGACAAACAGCCCAGAATTCATTATTTAAAATGCATTTGGTTACCTGTTGAGAAATTCACAGGAAGCTTTCCCTCAACTTCAGAAAATAGCAAAAGTTACAATATGAACAATACATGCTTCATACTTAATCACAAATGAAAAAGGAACTATTACCTTAATAGGTAAGTGCCACTGAGTACCTCTAAGTTAATGTTGGCTTAGCATTAAGGGAACTGTACCAGAGCCTTCAAACACTGCAGGAATCCATATTTGCAGTTTTACTCAGTATCTGCTGAAATACCCATTCACACAGCACAAACACAGGTATGTGCCCCACATTCACCGTCACTTTTCACACCACCTTTTCATGTGGCAGATTTAAGAACAAGAGACACTAAATTTGTGACATCTCCAACAGCTCCTCCCTGTTATTAGAAATTAAACTGCTCAGTTACCATATAGTATCTTTCAGTGGTTCTAATTCTGAGGGGATTTTCATGTTTATGGGAGTTTCAACAGGCATTGGGCCATGAAGTTTTTCTCCATAAAATACCATCACATATTTTGTTATTCCTTTATTATTAAATAATTCCTCTTGATGATAACAATCTCAGTTTTTCCACATATTTTTACATTCACAGCTCCAAGTATTTTCTGATCATTTTCATTGATAAGTTTGCATTTCATTAGGGTTTATGAGCACATTTCTATGAAAGTGTAATAACTCATACCACTGAAGTTGTGTGCACAGTTTGTTCACTCCTCACAGCACTGTTCCTACATATGTCAGTCTTAGGTATATAGAAAATTTCAGGTCACTTCTGCATCAATTTATTGAGAAAATACTGACAAAGTATTGAGTAGATATTTACAGTATGCTGAGTATTACCTAGCTGAAAAGATCAGTTTAAGGGCTCTGTGATGAGTAGGAGGGAGGAATACATTCATGCCAATCCACTGAAATAGACTGGTTGCCACTGCCAACAGCTATGCTTTGGCTGATAAAAGTCTTTGAGCAACAACAATTGCTGTATGCTCTGCACAAGGAAGTACAGAAATGAATTATCCACAAGTAGTATTATTCTCAATTGCTGTTGGGTTTTTCTTTACTACAGCCTTCCTCAGATCTCTTGTATTATTTAAAACTAATGATGTTTCAGTCATTCAAAAATGCTACGTGTAAAAATGCTGGTGCATTTGCTTCATCTGAATGATGCCAAAGGCAACTTCTGGCATGCCCCAGTTGCTGAGCTCAAAACAATTTTTTTAGTGATGTATGCATGAACAGGGGTTTGCTGCTATATGTCCTAAATGGAAATATCAAAAAAGTCTGTCTTTTTAGATTGAGACCTCTGGGAACTGAAAACTAAACTAGCGTAAAATATCCCTCTCTCACCTTCTTTGAGGTGAGACACCTCATCAGTGGGTGTAGATATAGGCAGAGGTGAGCAGTGGGATGCTGGAAGAGACCTTGCATCACAAATTTGGGATAATGTATTTCAAAGCCTGCACCCGGCCTCCTATACTTGTATATATTCCTGTTCTTGTTGCTGTTGCTTTATCTGCTAATTCTTTATCATGATTTCCTCCTGTGGAAAGCAAAATGAGAAATGGGGATAGAGCCACAGCTCCTCTGCCAGCTCCCCCCCATGCCCTGCTTTGCCCTCCACAGCCGATCCATGGGGCTGTGCAAGCAGCAGCTGGACTTGAGACGCTGTCTCTCAAAGCATGCTGCTGAGGGATCAACCTCATGCTCCATTTTCTTACACTGTCTTGGGTCAATCAAGTCTCTTAAAACCAGTAGCAGCCCTTCTACAAGCTCTAATTTTTCTCAATAAGGTTCTCGAGGAATTGTAGAAACACATGGCTTAGATGTTTTTCTCTTTTAAAACAGAAATTTAGGAAAAGTATGTTCTGTCTTGCCAGCTTTATCTGTCCGCACAATTTTTAAAATAACTTGTGACTGTGCATGTTAGAGGATGCTGTTTCTTACAAACTTTTAATGCCTGTATTAGACAAAATTTCATTTATGAATTAGGTCTTATCATCACCAAGGCATAAGCAAGCTATTAATATAACACTAACTGCTATTACTATTAGCTCTGGGAGGCCAAAACTTAGTCCTGGGACATTTCTAATTGCAACTGACATGAACCTTTGATTTTTGCTCTAATTAACGGAATGAGCAGGGAACATCAGACTATATTTTGGAAGAGAAAAGCTGCCTTACAAACCTATTCCTTACCTGTCTGGCAACAGTTCAGTGTCCTTCACAGCTGGGTGAAGAGTTACAGAAGATGGAAGATGGAGAGCCCCCCTGACTCAGACATAAGCCAGGGAATTAAACCTATTGTTTGCTTCAAGTCACAGGCAGCAATCAGACATGAACAGGAGAATCACTCGCTCATCTTCTCTTGGATTTTAAAGGTGCTTCCCCAAAACAATTAAAATTGAATGCCCAAATATCACTCAAACAGGTAAAAGCTGGAGCAAGCCCTGAAGCCTTTCACTACCCCTGCCCTTGCCTTGCCTCAGCCAGCCTCAAGGAGGGGGAAAGGCCACCACCATTCCAGCAGCTCCCCGAGGCTGGCAGCTTTTTGCCAGTGAGCATTTCCAGCCTCTTCAAAAGAAAAGCATTCGTTTCTGGGTAAGGACAAGGTGGACCCCAGTTCTTACCACAAGCACACTGGGTCCCTGGGGACAGGCTGTGCCTCCTCAGTCCTGTTTGAACCTGCTGCATGCATTAATGCAGATGAATCAAGTTTGACTCACCATTCATGCATGTGGGACAGCTAATGAAAATGGATGCAGCTTCTTGCACAGACAAGGCACATAAAATGACTCTTGCACAGCCAGGCTAAGTATCTTTAATTAGCAACACACCTCCATTACTGGCTTTAAAAGGAAAATTCAATTTGCACGTAATTTGAAAGCTTTTAACAATCTTTAATTAGCAGCAACTATCCTAGCTAATAAAACTAAATACCTTTTGCACATGCTGTTACTTAAGAGGGCATGAGGTGCAGCTGCTCAGGCAATCAGCCTTTCACAGGAGCACTCTGGAGACAGCAACCGTGAGGAAACCTGGAGCCCTCCGAGGGGCCATGCTACCACTGCAGCAGCTTCTTGCAGGGTGCCTGGCCAAGCCTCTGTGCAGCTCTGCCCTCCACAGCTCCTTTGACAGGCTCTTCCAAGAAATGAAGAAATGGCATTTCTCCTGCAAAGACTGTCCCAGCTGAAAGAGGCAGGCTGCCCTGGCCATAGCACTGGGTGGCAAAGGCAAAGCTGTTGCATTGCCTTGCCCTGTCTCCATCCCACCATGCTGAGCAGCTGCTCAGTGCTTCCAGGCTCATGATCCTTTTCCCTGAGCAAAGAGGAACACTTGCAGATAGCATGGGGTTGCTGCAGCAGTTTAGAATATCACTGCCCTCAGCTGTGTGTACAGGATTTGCAAATTCCCCCCAGAAAAGTCTGCAGAAGCAGATCAGACTGCAGATTGTACTCTTATGTCTTTGTGCAAACACCACTTCAGAATAGCTTTAATCTATTACACTGGGCTCTGAAGAGGTGCAGCTAAGGCTGAGACCACAAGCTCTTTCCAGTCTCTCGTGCAGAGAGTAACACCCAGAGTAATGTCACCCAAAGCCACTCTAGCAAGGTTCCCTTCAAGCTCAGGCTACGGCACAGGGAGGGTGTGAGATGTGCAGTGGACACTTGCAGACAGAATTTTTGTTTGCTCACCTTTTCCGCCTTCTCTAGATCTGACCTTGTTGTCGTCTTACTGCAAAAGTTCCATACCTCCTCAGTGATTTCTCACAGGCATCTCCTCACAGCACTGACTCCTTCTTCTTCCCAGTACAGCCAACAAACTCCAACTCTTTTCACAGCACAACCCACAAAGTCCAGCTCTCTCCTCACCCAGCTAAACCACTCTTTTGTAGCGCTTGTCCTCTTATTGGACACAGCTGTGGCCTATTAAGGGCAGGCCTGTTCCTAATCTTTGGTGATTAGTACAGCTTCAACTCCTCAGGTGTGAGGCTACCTTCTGCACCATCTTTATTTTCTTACATTCTATCCCTCCACATGACCTCTAGCATGGCAGTGGTGTTTTAGAGATAGATAGCTGTTCACCTGCTAAAACCCCTGCCTCTCCTCTTTTCCAGCTGTGATCCCTCTGCAGTCAGAGTGTGGCAGATGTGGCTGTCAGCATCCCTCATGGTGTGCAAGTGACTCTGGAAACACCAGCATCTAAGCACTGAGGCACAGTGGTCAGGTAACTTTGGTTCCCAAGTGGCACAACCCACAAATTTAGTAACTTGAAAGCCTCAGAAGACTAGGTAGATTGAAGTAGAGCAAGTGTGTCTGCACTGTGGGACCCTTCACTTATCTTCTCCCTCCAGAGAAAGCTGAGAGCAGACTCACAAAAACCAAACCATGGGCACATCTCTGGGATCTTCTTGTGTCACAGAGGGCACATCTATTCTGCGCAGTGATTGGAAAAACCCAAATGCCTTGTTGTTCTCAGTGTCTCAGCCTCCTTTAGAGCCTCCAGCCACCTGAACTTTGAGCAATTTTCTCAAGTACAAGTCTTTAACTGAGTAATACGTTCAGTTCATCAAAAAAAAGCCTGTTTTAGCAAAAATCAAGTCTTTGCCATGGAACACCCATTTCAGAGGATTGCTCATTTTCTTTAGCTGTGCATTTTGTGGGGAATGTATGAACTGCCTTTGGCAAAGATCTGGCAGCAGAGTCTATGACAGTGTTCTGAGAAGCAGCTTCTTATCTGACTAGAGCAAGACTGCTGGTCACATCTCTTCCCTGACAGCTCAGATGATGAAAAAAGTGCTGTATTCTGTTCTGTATTTTGTTTTTGTTGTTATTTTCATTGTCACTACTCATACCTGTCAGCTTCTTCCCACTCTAAACAGTTTAGAGTTTTCTTTTTTTTTACTTGAGGTGTTCGTTTTAACACTGAGAGCAAAGGAAGTAGTTACATAGGCATTATACTATCCTCAATACTTTTTTTATTCAACACCTAGATAACAGTCTCTTCCTCATTCAAAGCAGCATCTGAAAACAGCATGCTTATTTTAAAAGATACCTCAAATTATTGAAGAGTACACTAAAACAGAGGTGGCTGTCAAACTGTGGTTCATTTGACAATAGCATATATTTTAACTATTTAAAAACTTAATGGAAAATTGTAGAGTGAAAGAAGTACCTTTGAAGTTCTATACACACTTGCATGAAAATACAGACAATTTAAAAACCACTCAACCTCCTGTGGCCACAGTGACCTAAGAAAGCATATTTGCTGAATCTATTGCTACTGGCAATATTCAGTACACCAGAGCAAACCAAATGAAAATCAAGTTCTTGTTCTCTGCTAGAATTTTACCCAGTGTCTCTCAAACAAGACCTGGAAAGCCCAAAGCCAGCTCGTGCTTCCTTTCACAATGCAGGTGAAAGCCAGCTGGTTCTACCAGGATTTCTTCTGTCCTTCAGTTACAAGAACTGAACCATGCATACGTACATAGCAGTGATTTCTCAAGGTTTCAGAGCAAAAAACAAAAATCACACCAAATTTACTTATTATTCAGCAGCACTTTCTCTGTCCTTGGCACTTTTTTGATCACTGATTGTTGATCACTCTAAATGATCAACGTTACTCTTCTCAATTTTCTGTGCTACAGTCACTGATCATAAAGAACAGATCAAACATGTGAGCACACAGTTTAAGGAGGGCCACCCTGCTTCATTTTGTTATCAGCATAAATTTCAGCATTGCATTTTTTCTGGCCACCTCTTACCCCAAGAGTAGTGTCATGTCATTCCTGATTAAAATTTTATTATGACTTTAAGAAATAAGTGTACATTTAAGCTAATTTATGCTAATAAAACCCTTTTCCTCTCCACATTAATCTACACTGTGCCCTCTGCCACAGTACTGCAGACTTGAACATCAGCAGTGGTTTATGAGCAGCAAAAAGCTGTGCTGCAGATCAGATCCAAATTATGCTGGCAGATCAATTTGGAAGCCTGGGCTGGAATAAAAGTGTGGCACAAGGAAGGTACAATGCCATGTACATGTATGCCTGTTTACATGCCTGGTAATGGCCAGGATAGGGAGCAAGTCCAAGGCTGAAATTGCACAGGAAATTTTTAAAAATCAGGATTAAGATGCACTGCCAGGGCTATGAAGGAAACCTTCCACACAGGCTGCCTACACTGTGTCTGACTTGGAGCCCTTAGCCACATTTCCATGAATAAAATCAAATGCAACTTCCACAGAACAGGATCTGTGTCACTGGCCTTATTCAAACAGTGTAAATAACCCTTGCCTCTCCAAGTCATTCACGATGACTGCAGCATTTGCAAAACCTGCAGTTTCAGATGCTGCAGGAGGCATCAGAAGGGTATGAGGATATACATTATTATCGTCCTTTAACTGATGAACCTAAATAAAAATTAACCATGGGGGGAAGTGCAGGGAGAAGTGCAGCAGAGGCCCAAGCTGTTCTGCACAGCATGCTCCTCCCTGATCTATATTATTATCCAAGATCACTTACAGACCGTTTCTACTGATATGGGAAATTCACATTTTTTAATGAGCCCCAAACACACATCAGCAGTAAACAGAAGAAAAAGATCTCACTGGGAAGGAATCAAATGAAAAGAGTATGGTTGGAGTGTGGCAGGAACAGGCAAAGAAGGTAAAGGCTGCCCTGGGATCCCACCACCCCATGGCTTCAGGCAAGGCTGCAGACAGCCTGGGAATGAAGGTGAGAGGCCAGGCTCTCAACAAGGTAAAGGTCAGTAAGTGCTGGAGGTGTGCTGTGGGCCCAGGTACTAAACCATCAGTCCAGAGAAACACTCAAACACATTAACAGAGCTGCTGAGACTTCCTTTGCTCCACGTGTCACATGGGAGGCAAGCTGCCTGTAAATGCACTCAAATTTTTTGATCTCTGACAAGCAAACAGTGCTCAGTCCCAGTGACTTATCTGGTGGCACCCTATCTGCCTTGGCTCCTCCAAATTTCTACTTCTCACAAAAATCTTATCTTCTTTCTCTGAAAGGGAGCCCCAAGGCAGGTGACTCTTCACCTTTAAAATAGGTTACTTGTCAATCTATTTTAACTCCAGTCAAAAACTTCAACATATTTCAGTAACTCGGTCCCACAGTTACTGTGCAATATGAATCTGAAGCAACAGCCTTGCTCCGCCCCACACAAGAATGTGAATACCTGGCACAGGATTTTTGTTTACTTTTTAACCATAGATCAAGATTCAGCTTGGCTCTCTAAGATCCTAGCAGGGATGATTGGAGGACAAGGAAATGTCTGAAAAGCTTGTACCAGCAGTCTTTTAAGTGACAACAGCACTCAGCTGCAGAGCTTTTTCAAGTTATAATAACTAAGACATTTTATAATATGTACTGTACAAGATGATACCAGGGAATACAGCTACTACAAACTAATCAATCCCATAGGATTAGAAGCAGTCTTCTGAGCCTAATGCCTGTTAAGGCATCTGAGAATTATTCATCATCTCATGATAACCCTATTTTCTCTAATGTATTATTACTTACATGTTAATGGCACCCTTACAACATTTAGAAGCCTATTGCACCCAGCACCATGCTGCCATTTATTTCCTGTATATGTACCATTTGGCTGTCATCAAGGTCTCTTCTCAAGCCTTTTTAGCTGTTGACCCAATTTAATACCTTCCTGGAGACTGTCATCCTAGCTGTAATTACAGTAAAGAAGGACTTCACAATAAATGCATTTCTCTAGAACCCACAGCATCTGTTAACTCTTCTCTTAGTGTTTGTGCCTGTCTACCAGGCATATTACAAAACGACACAGGAAGCATTAGGAAGCACAAACTCTGTCTTGCCAGTACAATTCACCTAAGAATAAATATTTAGCTATTACTAATGAAAACATAAAGCTAATGCTTTAGTCAGGATTTTGCAGTGCTGTACAGGCTTAGAGAAGAATTTGGATGTTGTAGCAATTTGTGGTATGTTACTCATGACACTGCAACCTGGCTTTACCTCAGTGGTGATTACAGCTTGGCCATCACTCAATTTAACCTAATTTGAGTGTTCTTTCTCTGACATTAAGATTGCAATGAGCCCTTATCAACAACATCATAATTGTAACACACATTAGAATAAGACAGACCACACACTACACTCAGTAGCAACCTCTAAGATTATTTGAGCTGTATGACTTCAGGTATAGCCATACTCTATAATGTAATATATGCTTGGTATTTGCTCACATTTTCCTGTCATTTTCCAGTAGTCTTCCCTTTCTGCAACTCAGATCTGCACTGGAAGTAGTTAGTGTGCTGACAACTTGCCAGATGATCCTGGTAATTAATTTATCATTCATAGTATCAGACCAGGAATCCCCAAATGTTAAAAACAAACCAACAAATGAACAGGCCACTACTACTTATCACCCACCACTCCCTACAGAAGAAACCAGGAAAGAAAACTGCTTTGAAGTAACCCTCATGGTTTTTCTCTTCCTGGGCTCTGTTTCCATGTAGGAAGGGCATCTTTCTCTCTTCATGGAAAAGTATTTCTATGCCCATATGAACCTACTGGAGCTTAGAAAACAATTTGCACAATTTCCCAGTCAACAGTAGGAGCTCCAAAGCTGGGGCATAGGGCTCATGGGGCTGTGCTGTCCTGTGCAGGTGAGATACCAGCTTCGAATGCAGGGTGAGCTCACCCAGCCAGGCTCACACCTCTCACATTCCATCCATCAGCCAGCAACTGACAGAGGTGTCAATCCCAACAACAGGTGGAAGCATCCTTTGAAATCAGGACACCCAGAACAGAAAGATGCAGAGCTTCCTAAGCATCCATAACAGTTCATCAGATTTGGGGGGCACAGCACTCAGACAGAACTTGAGAGAGATGAGGAAAAGAAACAGGGCTCTACACCAGCAGGGGTGATGAGAACAAGTCAGCCATGTCAATCCCCATAGCCTCGACTTTAGTGTTATTCTCTATTACTATTCATTAACTAATAGCTAGGAAGCACTGACTAGTAAGGAACAAGCATGACAAATGAAAACTCACCAAAACACAAAGCTTGTATCAGTCTTGCACAAGGTTTTACATTTACCCCAAACTCCAGTAGAAGACCCAAGAGCTGCTATGCACATTCAAAACATCACAGGTGTGTCTCTCCAGCATCCCAACACCAGGATTTAGCCATTCTTTGAGTCACTAAGTAAGAGATATTAAGCTGCACTCCGGCACTAAAGAAAGCAATTACCACTATTCAATAAAATTTGCAGCTATGCAGTCTTATACAATGTGACAGGTTAATCATGCTTCAAGGCACAGTAGGATTGCCTAGGGGACATGGAAAGCACTTCTTGCCCACAGTGTTTTATGAACAATTATTCTTATGTTTCTCCAAAACAGGAAGAGAAATAGATGTTACAAATATGGCCAATTCAAATTATGTCAAATCATGTGTAGGGCACTAATTTGCACAAAAGAGCTATCAGAACCTTTTTATCACTTCTATTTGCTTCTTTTTTAATAAAAAAAAAACCAAAAAAACAATTGATGGAAAGAGCTGAAGTTCTATGAAATATTAAGAAAACATGATAAAAAAATGTTCTAGTTTGTGCCTTCTCTATTTTTAATACTCACGTAACTGAAGTTCGTTCACAGTCTGTTGATTAAAACTATTTACATGCAGGTTTTGTTTCACCTCCCATTAAAAGACTGATTGCAGCTATGGCACAACTAACAAAATATCCTCTACTAAATGAAAAGCATGAGAAAACAATGAAAATTTAAAATATTTTCATAATAGTTAACAGATAAAATTCATGTGGGAAGCATCCCCTGAAGAATGAATTTTACTTCTCATACATAATATGAATTATATATGACAAAAGTGGAGCAGGAAAACATACCTGTTTCTTTATGGCAATATCAATGCATGGATGTCAAGGAGCTCTTATTTTAACCACAATCACACAATATTCCATCATTTTCACAGTAATCTAAAACTTTGAGAGCAAGACTTCAATGTCAATATTATTTAATTATCCAGTTATTTCCTAAATTGCCAGCCAACTTGTCACTTGATAATTTTAGTTCTAAAGAAAAAAAAATCCCACCAAAACCAGACACAGTGCAAAATACACACTGTCATTAGATAGAGTAATTCCAGACTGTTTATTAGCACTCTCATACAAACTGTTATAAAGGTTTGCATGGATAAATCAAAGTTAAGACCAGGGATGAAATTCCTAGAAAACACAGGATTAATTTATCAAATTAGCTTAGAGTATTTTCATGGTTGATTATAAGTTTATGCTATTCTCCAGTCCCTTTCCATTCACTCATAGGAGAGAGTATGGGGAATATAGATCTTATGAATACCTGACTTTTGCTCATATCCTGATTAAAACCAGGTGGTTTCCCATGGGGGGTACAAAGAGATAATACAACAGCATAAGATTTTTTTTCTTTTGGCTGTGCAGATAATCCAGGCACTTGTTCTGAAAAGAAAAAAGTGCAGAACTGTCAGCTAAGCAGAGTCCAGGAGAGCAGAGAACATTTTTTAAAGTCTGCCAACACTGAAACCTGTAACAGAAACATCCAGGGTTTTTTACTTTCTGGAGAGAGTGTGCTTGTAGGAATGCCTGTCAAAGCTCCAAGATCACATCTCCTGGGGACAGCTGACATTAAGGCTTTTTCTTCTGAGTTGCTGAAAGTAGGTCATTCTTTTTACTACTGTCACCCCTTAGCAGAGGGAAGTTTCTTTTATCAAAGCCATATCTTCTCACAAATGCACTTCAAAGAAAACTTTCCATCCATGTTTTTCTGTTTGGATTTTGTAGGGAAACTTGCACAGCTGTGGAAATTTTTTCCAAACACAGCCGCCATATTTAAAAAAACATTTCTATCTGAGTTACTGTGCTTTGAATTGATGTATTTTGCTTCTAGAGCTCAAAATTTTAAAAAAAAGTACCTAGCAGAGCAAGCTCCTCACACAATATGCACCATTCTCATTAGAAATTTTACAAGCATATGATTCCTCTTTCTTTTTGATCAAATCCTGTTGGTTTTATTAGGATTAGTTCAGGTTCATACAAGCCTGAAGCAGCAATAAATCCAAGCACTTCTGAACTTATAGAAGACCAAACTCTTACCATTCCTTTTTTATTCCTAAGATGGGAGGGAAGCAGGGTTTAGAAGTTTTTGAGTTCTTTACAACTGAATGGCGTATTTATTTTGCTAGGTAGATGCTGGTTTGCCTCCTGCATAATCCCCTCAAATAACTCTAAAACATTTTCTAGTTCTTTAAAACAAGTGAGCAATTTCAAAAGATCACATAAAATTTGGCATAGGAATAGAATTCAGGAACTGCCTTTTATTCTCATCACATCATTTTATTGAGGAGGCAGATTACAAATATGTTTCTCATATCAAAAAAGAGGAATCCAAAAGTAACTGGCCATTTCTTCCTTCTGTGCAACTGCAGCATTGCAGCAAATAATTTTCCATCTGGCAGCTGGTCTGCCTGTACCATTTTCTTCCCATTAGTCCTGCTTGAGGTTTAGAGGTATCAGCACCAAGCAGAATGTTGCTGTTACACAGATGAGATCTTCCAGTTCCCAGCTGATGGATGATGCCCTCAGGGCACTGCCACCAAGGTGAGGCCAGGCATCCTCATAGGAGAGCCTGAGGGAGGAAGGCACAGCTTTCTGCACTGTGCAGCTCTTCAGGGAGAACAGCCTCTGGTCTACATACGAACCAACAGAAAAAGAAGTTTCTCCATCTCCAAATTGTACGCTGTTCACATTTTACAGTTCTTAGTATTCTCTGCAAAATCCTGCTCTGACTTATTGGGATGTGGAGTTAAGGCTGTTGGGGCTAAGGAACAAATGCACACTAGGAAGCAAATGTCTGGAAAGATTCTATGTAGGGAATACATTATTTTAGAGACTTTCCAATGGAATTATGCACTGTACCTTGCACACAGTAGGCTGAACAGTGAGAAAACATTTACAGCTATACCAGGAGCCATAAGGAATTAGTAGCTGTTTTTGAATTGCCAACACTTAACTGAGGACTAGGAACCTTTTGGCAGAAATGGTGCTTGTTTCAGGTGAACACAGCAAAGCACAGCTTGGAAGCAATGTCAGTCTTCTCCAGATCAGCTCTAAAAAGGCGCTGGGAGTTTTCAGAACTGGAGATTCGGCCATAAATACACCCATATGTTATTCAATATAATTCTTCTAAAGTAAGAACAACCATGAGAGTGACAATAGGGCCCAGAGCACCTTTTCCACCCAACCATTTCCTGCAGGGGAAGAAAGAGAAGCACAGAGGCCAGAGGCTATAAAGGGATCACATTAAATGCTGCTGTGCTCCTTTACCCAGGGATCATGGGAGACTGCCACACTGCCATAGCCCACGGGGTCCTCTCCACTTGAGACCTAGATGATAAGGAGGAGCTCATGGATGCCTTCTCTTCCCTTTCATGCAGTGAAACACAAAATGCAAGAACACAAAGCAGTGGCGCAGGGTCTGACCAGAAATCTACCCACTCCTGTACTCTCTAAAACACTGATCAATACATGTCTAGACAAAAGTGCAAGAACTAGGTGACTGCGAACATAGTAATTCCAAGTCTATTCGATGCCCAGGCTTGAGGAATTTTATTATTTTATTTTAAAGGACTCCTTTCAGTGACTACAGAAGAGCGTGTTTAAAGGCATGGACATGACAGAGCAAGCATTATCCTTGCTCCAACTGCCCCTTGTAACACAAGAATGTTACAGCTGATAGTTTCATGCTGCTTCATATTTGAGGTATGCCTTCCAGCACTCAAACCACTTCATAAAGCTGGAAGGAGAGGGAATCACCTGCCCACAGGTATGAGAAAAGCTAACAAGAAAGTTCATTTTGGAGTTTTAATTCTGCTTTTAAACCAGTGTCTTTCCTTACTTCTACAGTTCACTCATGCAGCCTTCCAAAGACACTAGAGAAACTAAAGACTGTTACTGCTTTTGCATTATGACTGACAGTGCCACTTTCACGGCTGTGCAGACAATGACATTACAGATGGTGACAAAGTCAAGGTAATGGTTTGTGAAGTGTTGAGTACTGCCTGTTTAACTGCCCAGTGACATAGCCATCATTTGACAAAGCCATCAAAGATCGTCATTCAGAAAAGCATGAGAGCACATGCCTTCACCACTCCTATTAAGCAGAGCATTTCAGTATGCATTTAACTTTCAAGCACCTGCTTATGCTCTGAAGGCTTTATTTGGGGAGTAGGTGTACATTAGCAGACCTTTCAAAGAGAGGTGGTTTGCAGGTGTGCTAACTACGTAAGATCCTAAAATGCAATCACAAAGGAAAGTAATTCAGGGTATTTCGTGAACACCATCTCACCACACAAGCTAATGGACAGGGCTTTAAGTTCAACCAGTAGAGGGAACCCAAATGCCACGCACTTGGGCTGCCTCCCTGCAGGAGCTACATCACTCACAGAACACCCAGGGTTGAGAGCCCCCAGGTTTCAGGCTGCACCACACTTGCTTTTGCTACAACCACCTAGAAAGACACAGCGTTCTTCATTACCTCATGGTTTATCATGGATATATGGACCTTTCGGATATTGCATTTCTTAAAGTAATTTTTAAAGGACAAATATATTCAATGTATTGTGTTTGTACAGCCTAATCTAGCCAATTTATATTTTCCAACTTTACTGCTTCATTCACATTATGCCTGTCTTCTATTATACCATATAACCTAATGTTCACAGTATGCACAATAATAAAGAACACCTGAAAGGTAGGAAGACATGTAAGGACTCAATCCACAACTTCACTGTCTTCATTTTTTTATATATATATAACTGTTTGGTAGCACATTTGTACCATTTTCTCACTGTATATATTGGTTTGGGGATGGGCGTAGTTGCCCTTGATACAGACTTTTCTGGCACAAAAATCTTGCAAGTGGGAGTTTTCCCCCACTGCCTGAGAATTTCTTCTGCTTAAGTGTTTTGGAAAAGCTACAGTGTGTTTCCCATGCATTTTCTGGCAGCCTACATGAATCCCTTTTCAGCATCTTGAACTGAATTTGCAAGTGAAAACAGATTACCCTAAGACAATTACAATGTCAACTGATTAAGAAACTCCCGCACTGCTAGGATTGTGGAATTTATTTAAAAAGGACAATGAGGACTTTGTTGAAAAATGAACACACTTGAAAGACTTCAGGAAACATGAAAACACTTTTTTTTTCTTTTAGTATCACATTCTGTGGGAGAGAGCTATTGGCTAAGTTAAATTCACTTAACACACCATTTCTTTCCTGTTTAAGTGTCCAGAGGGAAGTTTCATGTAGGGAAGATTTTTGTACACTTCTTAAAAACAAGCACAACTGTATCTGTTCCTCCTGAGGATGCAAGCACTAATAGATGATCCAGAGTAATAAAGGCAGCAGAGCCACACGAAAAAAACACAGCGTTGGATCCTAATAGTAACTCTGCACTTATTTTATCCACTGCCTTTATGGCTTCATCAAACATGACCAACCCTCTTTTAACCTCCTCTCCAAACTGAGGACTCTCAGACAACTCAGCATCAATTTGTAAGACAGTTGGATTTATGTGCTTGACTATTTATTTGAGTTGCTCTTCTCCCTATTTTCTTCAGCGCCACTAACCTTGAGATGTGGATGCCAGAAGCATTAGCTTTCATAAATTTCACATTAAAAGCAAAAGTATTTGCTGATTTCCCTATTTTTCATCTCTGTCAAAAATCTGTAATTCCCTCCAGCTCAGTTTCCTCCAAAAGGATAATCTGCTGCTGACACCTGTTGTCAGCAGTGAGGGTAGTTTAGCAGGGAGTGAACATCACCTAGGGAAAATACTCTCAGGACCACACTGCATGCAGCTGGTTTCAGAAATTGCAACTGGGTTATTCCCTGCCCCTATCCAAGAAGAAAAGGGAAAAACAAAGCTTTTAGCATATATGCTAAAAACCAGCAAATTTGTCACAGCTGATATTTGCACAACTCCCTGATTTGCTGGAGACAAAGAATGAACTGAGAGGGCTGGGAACCATGAAGTATGAATTTCATTCTCCTCACGTTTACACAGAGAAAGAAAAGTACAACCCTCTTGTATTTTAGACCACAAACTTGGGACCAAATCCGTTACGTCAAGCACTGATGTAGGTTTGGGGAGGGGGAAATAAAAGTAGGTTCTGGCTTAATTTGAAAGCACACTGGATGAATTTAAAAGCAGGTCTGCTTATGTGATTTATTATAGAATACTGTAATTCCTGGACCGAAGTAGATTTATGTGGCCTGTGTGCAATTTAGATCCAAAAGGAGAAGCAGTGTCACTTACAGTGAAACTTAACTGTGAGGTACGGCCCCCATTCTCTTGCTTGTCAGGCATTTCAATAATCTCTCTGGTACTTTGTTATAAATAAAGCTGCAAGGAGATCTTCTAATCCAGGCTGTCTGGAAAAACCAAGGGCTCAGAGGACCCAAGAGTCACTTGTATAATAACTGGGTTTTAACTCAGATCTACCCAAACCTGTGATTGCATTCATACACAGAAAAATCCCAAAGTGTTATACTGCCACAAAAGCACAGTATTTATCCACCCAGTCACACTCAACAGTCAGCATCAATCTTCACTTGAAAGGCAAAAACTCTAAAGACATGTAGAATCTGTACTACTTAAGTCTCCAGTTTCCAACGCTGGCTTTCTGGCCAAGGAAAGCTCATCCTTACTCTGAAAAGCACATGACTTCAAACACTGTCAATTGTGCTGCTGTCTGAATTGCAAGACAGTTGTGTTAACTTCAACCAGCTTAGTTCTTTAACCTTTCTCCTTCCACCTCCTCTCCACAGTTTGTACTGCACTTTGCTACATGCAATACTTCTCTTATTTCAAAAGACTAAGTAAAAAAATAATAAAAATGTATAGATTTCATAGCATAGAATATATCTCTTTTATGCCCCATATAATACAACTGATAGCACCACTTACACATTACCAACTTAAATAGACTCTATTTTGCTGCTTTAAATATATATATTCCAGCAAGTCAAGTGATTTTTACAGAGGCGATTACTGTCTTGAATGTTAAATTCAACCCCCTATCTGGAACATTCTCCAATCCTTTCTCACTTATTTGCAGGCAGCCTTTGCTAATATTTATCTTTTATTCATTAAAAATCTTTTTCAGAATATTAATTACAACCTACAGAGTCTGGAAGGCAGTTCTTGAACTGACAAGACTACTATTTTCTCACCTGCACATCAGGTTGCTACTCAGCTACCCAGAACTTGTAGTAACAATGCTGTCTTGCTGTGCTGAAGAAAGCAACCCTTTTTGAGGTTTTCTTTTTCTAAATCGTCATGTCATTAATTCCTGATGAAAAGATAGCTTTTTACTTCCTTCACACAAAACAACAACAAAAGAAATTTTCAACAGTCTCTGGTGTCTAAACCTCCTGCTGTCACAGGGCTGTCCCCCAACCTGTATCAATCCCCCTCTTCCAGTCCATCCACCACAGAAACTAGAAAAAGGCACAAACACTCCCCTGCCATCTTGAAAATAACAATTCCTATCTACACTGACCACAGAGTTGCAACACAGTAATGAACACAACATTCTCTAGCAAAAAGCAAACCTTCTGGCCAACAACAGCCATATAGCAATAGTTTCTAGGCCTGGCAACTCAGAAAAAACACACATCTACCCATTTGCCCTTCAAAGCTGGGGGAAATACACATTAATCACAAGCATGTACAAGAAAATGTTAAGAAAATAACATAATAAACTGCTGTGATTTTCTCATGTTACAGCTGTTTTGTGGTCAGCTGTGGTTTCTGGGTTAGTAAGACTCAACTAGAAAGGGAAATTTATGTTATATATTATCCATGGGCAGGAACATAAATCACAGAAATGCTCATTTCCCTTTCATAAATATTACCTGTTACTTATTACAGTAATCAAATCATAAACCAAAATAGCAGTCTCTAAAGGTCATTTTTTGGGTGTAGTTACAATCTCAATCAAAAGACCAGAACTCTGCTTGAAAGATAACTAGAGGCAAGGGAAATAACAAAGCCACATTACTTCTGTGAATTAACAAAAAGTGAGGCACAACAGATTTTGGTTCTCTTCATGCTTCTTAAATAAGACTCTTGGTTTCTCTAGCTCTAGAATTGATGACTATAAAGAAATTACAATTCAGATGAGATTTTTCTAAGCTCATCCTTACACGACAATTTTCACAAAAATGTATTAAAATGTGTTTTAAATGTGTCATCTGCTTTCCAAAAACCTTTGCAGATAACAAGCTAGGTGACTTTTTTTTCTCACATTCAGTTTCCCAGTTGATATATTAAAATATAAAATCTGAACTGCAGTATAAAGATAAAGAAGCAACTTGATAAAACATGGAAGGAATTTAAATAAACTCATTACACAAATCATTGTATTAGGTTTACAGGGGCCAATCTTTTGTTTAAAGGAAAGGAGATTACATTTAGCAAATGGCCAAGACATGGAAGCAGAAAAGATTTGCTGTTACAGCAGCGTACACAGCTACTAGAGAAATCGTAATTGTGCAAAAAGCTGTAATGAAAGCCCTCAGCCTTCATCTCCAGAGGTACAGCAATCCCACACTGTAGCTAAAAGCTTCTGCAGCCCAAAGCAGCACACATTTCCTCATCCTCTCTTCTGACCCTCTCTGGCTGGGAAGCACTCACAGAAGCTGATCCTTGCTGTTTCTCCAGGATCCCTCCAGCACCCAAAGAGACTCTGAGACCACTGCTAGAAGCATTTCTGTGCTTTACACCCTCTAATTTATCTGTGTGCATACAAAACCCTGTGCCCATGCAGCCAGGCACACACACTGCAGCAATTCCTGCTCTGACTGCAGGAGCCAGTTTGGTGCTCCTGGCATGAACAGGCTGAGCTGCTGAAACAGGTGCAGGAGGCTGCTGTGAATTGGGGGTATATGACAATGGTATTTTTATTCATGCTCATCTAAAAGCCATCATTAACGTGGGACTCTGAGTACTGTAGGTGTCAGACTTCCCCACCCCCAGTGGACCTTTCACTCATTCTTGCTCATGTCATGAGAACAAGGGACAAAAATCACTCGCCCACCAAGCCCGCCAAATTTGACGCAGCTCAGAGCTGCCTTCAAGCTTGTAATTTCCTGCACTCTCCTGCAACCCAACAATTCTTATTTATAACAGATGCTAATTATTGTTTCCTTATCATCAGGGTTACATGCAATCTGATTTGTGCATCTGTAAGGCTCATGGTGGTATCTCTTTCTTTGTTTGTTAGTGACTAATTTAAAGTGTTTCATTAAGCCTGAAGCAAAAGAACTGAGGCAGGAGGTTAAAACATCACTGCAGGATTCCTTGGCTCTTTGACTACTTTTGGTATTTGAAAAGGACTGAAAGTCCTTTGTATGTTAGAGATGTAATCAGACAGCCCAGCCTCTTCCCCACACTGAATTTACAACTTCATGTTGTATCCTTTACAGTCTGACATCCCTTCAATCCCTCTGCATAACAGAACTGTCATGTACAGTTCACACTCTTCAAAAGCAAGTCATGTATTCCCACTTAATGTAACAGAATTATACTGTGTTATCTTCTGGCTGAGCAGGGCCACACGTTGCCAATACCAGCACTCAGGCTAGACAGGATCTGCTTCAAAGGAACACAACTGTTTTGGCACCTTACAGCCTTCAAAAGTCTAGATTGTTTCATAGATGTGTCATGATCTTCCAGGTGTCCTTGAGCTCTAGTGTTATCTATCCCAGATGCTTCAACTTCATGTTCTACTAATAAAACCTTTTCTATGGCTTTAATTATGTATTTCTAGAAACCTCCATATTCTGTGCAAGTGCATTTGTATGAGTACAGGTACACAGAGAGACAGCAGGAGATCCTCTCTGTTTCTGAGTGTCTTACTGTATATTAAGCAACCTTTTCTTTTGGGGAAGGGGTGGGCAAGGAGGCATGCAAAAGGGAAAAGAAATCTCTCTTTTCCCGTTATGATTTTTTCTTTCCAATTGCCCTCTTTCACAAAATGCAATAAAACAACAATGAAAGAATATAAACATTTATGCAATAGGAAACCTTTGGTGTTTCTTTAAGGGAAGCAAGATGTGAAAACTCTCGTCTGCTGATTTGCCAACAATATTGAACTTGAACTCCAATACAGGTGTTTTCAGTAGCAGCAATGGAAATGCTGTTGATTTCCACTAGTGGGCCAGAGGAACCAGTCCTGCTGAAGGGACTAGCCTCAAAGATGACCTTGACCCACCACCAGTCCTAAATCCTGAGCTGGGAGAGGAATGCATGAATGCTGAAGCCATCAATGGGCACTGCAGCTGAGGAAATCAAAGTGCTTTATTCATTTCCTGCCTTTGTTCATTTTAAATCAACAGAGGAAGGGAATTTATGCTCCCACTACAGGCCAAGAGATGCAGATCTAACAGCATCAAGTGGTTTTTTGTATTAGTATGATTAAATGCATTTTCTATATAAAAAGAAACTGAATATTCAGAGTTTAATGACTAGAAGAATGCATGCTCTGAAAGCCTTCAGGAAGGCCTTAACAACTTACTGAGCCAAGTATCCTTTAAAAGTACTTCCTTGATCTAACTAGAATTGCTACATCACGATATGGAATCCATGAAGGTGGACTTCTCCTGCCTACACCTTTGTCCCACGCCTCTTTCTCAGACAGATGTCAGATTTATGTGGAGGCATGAGTCCCTGCATGATGTTGCTTGCAAGTGATAAAAAATCAACTCTGGCAGTCCTTTTACAATACAAAATCTATTTAAATATTAAACATTATCAAGGCTTTCCCACTTTAAGGACAACATCTAAAAGTAATTTTTCTGTGAATAAACTGTGTCTGAAGTCACAGTTAAACACACAAACACACAAATTCATACAAGCACAATACTGAGGATTTTTTTTCCCCTGAAGGCAGGAAAAAAGCAAGGAGGGAAGCTGGCAGGTACTGTTATGACTGGCAGTGGCCATGTTGCAGCATTAATTTAAGCAGTCACTGCTCCACCCTCTTCTTGGTCTCCAAAAAAAGGAACATAATGACTAATAGTTGCTTTTTAAAAACTTCTGGGGCAATTCAGGCATAACCATGGCAAATGCTGTACACAGTGATGCAGCTCTTAGCATCCCTGCAGTAGCTGCCACTTGCTATTGCAGTGGGGCCCAGAGAAATGAAGTGCTTTATCCATCTTCACAGAGGGCATCACGGGTAAGAATAAAGAACCACGAATGCTAGCCTATACCTGTAGTCACTGAGAATTCCTTTCTTTCCTTCCTGCATCTCCGCTGTGCTTTCATATTCAAAAGTCCTTCAATTTCACCACTAACATCTACCTGCGAACAGTGACACCACTTAAATATCAAATGATTAAAAAAACATTCTCGGTGACTCATTTTCCTTAATGAGACAATCAGTCTTATTGAGGGCGGCAGGCCCAAGCTAATAAACACACACTTACTGACTGCAACCAAATAATGGCAAACATCACGAACCGATGCATTTCCTTCCAGACTGTTCCTACAGACACAAAGCAGTTGTCAGGTCTCCGAGAGGGCTGAGTGCCTCCGTCACCGTGCTGGGCTGCGTGACGCACACCCAGATTCGGTTCTCGTTGCCCTCATTAAGATGCTCACAGGTAAGCCTGGTTGGCAACTCTGCCAGCCCTTATAGCAACTGCAGGGAATAAATGTTCTGAGTGTTTTTTCGGCTTTCCGAAAATGTTTCTTAATCTACATGACCTACCACACAGTGGAAACTGCATTTATACAGAAGGAAAATTTAACTCCATCTCAGTGAGTAATTTTATGACAGCAAAGAGGCATCCCTCAGAGAGCAACAAATTCATTAAGCGGTTCAGATTTTAACACAAAATTACAATTCATCGTGCTGTTTTCTTGGAGGTGGGATTTAAGTACCAATATAGTTGTTAGATAATGATGAGAGAATATTCACCTTTCTATGGCATTTGAAATACACAAGACTGTGTGTGGCAGCTGGGAACTACATCTTAAACTCTTGAGAGAAAACAATGAAGTCCTGAGACCAATTAATCTGGGTTCAAAGGACTGAATTCAAACCATCAGCTACTCTGAGGAGGACTCTTTCATAACCCTTGATAATAATAGTTTGTCCAGCAAAATAGGCTAGCTGCATGAGACACAGACATTTAGGTTTCATCCTGATGGTAATTCTGAGAGCCAGGACAGATGATATTCTGAGTATTTGTGTGGTTGCAGATTACATGTCCCCAGGGCCTGGCAGGGGTAGAGAGCATGGACTGAGAGAATGGGTATCACTGTACTCTGACCTCTGCTGCCATGAGCAGCTGGACAGAAATAATTCACAGAATTACAGAATTTAGCATGCCCACAAGCTAAAAATTATTTCTTACAGTAGGAAGCATTTGTTTAACGTAAGGCAGATGGGCTTCTGTAATTTGCCACACAGAAGAGGAAATCCCTAATTCATCCATTTCCAGTTTTCCACTATCCTCACACCATGGGCTTCCTCATTAAGACGAAAGTGCTGAATCTCTGCTACAGGTGGAGAAAGCTGCATGAGCTATTCTGATTTTCAGTGAATCAAGGCTATTGAATTGCCTAAATAAAGCAGCATTAGCAATACAGTAGCAGAGCATTTTACTGCTGCAGAAACCAAAATGCTTCATGAAGATGTAGGTTACAAAATTCCTGCCTCCACATGAGGCTGGGAATAAATTAACATATTTCTGATGAAATGCTTTTGTGGGTTTTGGCTGACTTTCAGCCTAAAATTTAAAAAATTGAAGCTTACAGCTACAACTTCTGTGAAGTGACCTTAATTTTGCTTTTTTTTTTTGACCTCTGAGTAAAAAGAGTCTTTTTTCTTCACTTAGTAAAGTAAAGGGAATTAAATGTATTGCTGGAGTGTGAATTACCTAGCAATCTCCTGGTCAAGGGAAGTAATAAGCTCAGGCATCTCTGATACCCCAAGTGTATTGCTTATCAGCAACATTTAGAGCTAGTCACAAACTAGCAGCATAAAGACAACCCACTGGCTCATGAGGAGGAGGATAGGAGGGGCAAGAACAACCCTGTAAACTGGAATCTCTGAACCACTGAACAACCCAAGTTGGAAGGGATCTGGAAATATCATCCATTCTATTCTGGAGGTTTTAAAGAACTATTTAGACAAGCTTCTGCTGAAATTTCCCAAGCTGATTTCATTTTGGAGTTTGGTATATCTTAGGGACCTTTCTTCAGTTTCCTACATCCCAGGAAAAGGAAGCAAAGGGAAGCAAGGGAGCGGTAACAAGAAAGTAGAAACAGAGAGAGGCTCCTAAAGAGACTAACAGGAGGAGAACAGCATCAATGGCCAGGTTTCCTTGCACTGCCCCTTGAGCCAAGGACTAGCTTTTACTCTGTTTGTGCTGTGCTTAGCACAACCAGCTCCAACGTCCACTACTGCTCTTGGCAGCAGAAACTGGAGCTCAGATTTCAAGCAGATAACACACGATCCTGATTTCCCCTTTTTCTACTACCACAGTCTTCACTTCCATCTCCTACCCCATTATGGAGTTGTACTTCTTCCTTACCACATTCTTTGCTAACATGTTTTACACACATCTCCCTACCCTTCAAACCCTTGCTCCTTTGAATCAATCAATCACGTGTCTCAATCAAATTCATGGATTTGTGTGAAGTTCTCAGTACAGCAAAGTCACTAGTGTTAATTAGGACCTTTAAAGGCTAACATAACTTTTATCCCTCTTATTACTACTAATAGGAACTAAATGTAATGGATTCTTCACTTACATACACACTACTTCTGTCAATTACAAAATAAGGAAAATAGGTCTGCCTTATCATTGCAAAACACTTCTTTTCTACCAAAATCTCTAAAGGGAGAAACAGCTCAGTGTTAATAATTTCTGCAAAAGAATAAAGGAGGATGAAGAGAGAAGAAAACTGCTCTCCCTTGGTTTACATGCCTTTGTCATTACAAGAAGCTTTCCAATACCTGGTTTTAACCACTTGCCTGCAGTCATACCTGCACAAAGAGCTACTTTGGCAGAGGTTCTTCAGAGTCTCCCACTCTTTACACATACTGAAGAAAAAGATGGAATTGTGGTTGGTTTGAGTGATAATGGCAAATGCAACTGAACAGTAATCTTATAATGAAATTTTAAATATTACATTTACAATATATTGAAAAAACACCTCAAAAAAACAAAGCACACAATGTATAGCATCCACATTTTGAACCAATTCCTCCCAAGCATATTTTCAAAAAAGGAAGCCTAATCTGGAGATTGGCAAGTTCTGCAGTTACACCTGGAAATGAGCAGGCAGTGCTCACCCCAGGGAAGCAGCACAGTAGCTAAGGAGCACAGCTCTCAGAAGGTGCCACCCAAGGTGCTCTGACAGAAAGATGCCCTGGCCTCTGGTGGCCTCCCAAGGGGGGCAGCAAAATTCCAGACGTGATGCATTCTGGATGAGACTGCAGAAAACAGAGGCAAACAAGACTGAAAGGAGCCAAATGGACGGACTCAAGGGGACTTGGTAAAATGGCTTAGTGCATTTGTCTAATTTTTAGCCACTACAGTTCTGAACCATTGCGTGACTATACAGAAGCTTTGCTTTTCATGTCCTGCAGCACTTTGTACTGTACAAAAAGTCATAGCATGTCTGATTAGAGTGGCTCAGGGCATACATTAATAAATGCTCCCAGAGCAGACCAGTACTTTTTACATCAACTTACTGCCATAAAAGTGATCTGGGAAAGACATGGCATGCTCTGACATACTGCTGAGTAGTTTTTATTCTAGCAAAATGGAGAATGTGAGAACAAAAGCAATATAATAAAAAAAAAAAAAATGAAAGAGCTCAGAATGTACTGATAAACAGCCACTCTGTTGGCAGGTGATGGTAATGAACAGTGAAGCACTAGAGTTTGTAATTTCCTTTTCAATTAGCAAAGGGAACAATTGCCATCCAAGTGGCTCTCAAATCCCAGCCCCGTTTCCTGTGGCCTGAACTGTAAGTGGTTTCACTAAAAAAACAGAACTTGTATGCAAATAAGGTATCTGAATGCTTGTTCAGGGGATAACTTCATAGTACTCAAATCAAAACATATGATGAAACACATGGTAGCTGAAATAAGTGAAAACCCCTAAACCTGCATACAAGCAATGCTGATGGCCAGTGGCCATAAAAGTGGGATTACCATATCTTTTTAACTATGGCACAAAATATTATGGAGGTAATAAGGACAACAATGAACACACATATAAGGGAAAAAACCAGCCTGAATGAAACAATCTGACAGATAAAAACATTATCGTATGGATGGGCACACTTACAGAAAAATATTGGGGGGGGGGGAAGGGGGAATTATAAAATCATCTTGTGTAATTTTAATTGTTATTTTAACATATGGAAGGAGTAGATCTGAAGGCACTTATGCAAGATGTTGACTAAGATCCACCCTAGTCCCAGACTGAGAACTATTATAAACTAGGGCTTGTTCCCCCGTTCTTTCATTTTTCTTTGCTGTTACTGAGTTGTGCTGGCTCTTAGATAAAATGGGTTGCAAGCCAATATTTCCATTTCCTCTTTAACAAACTTATTCATGAAACCTTGTCATCTTTGACTGTGCATTGCTCTTCTGCAACACTAACTACTGACAGCTGGGTTGCTCCCTGCATCTTAGCAGCAGTGACTGCTTGAGGTAGTGAGTATTTTTCTGACTCAGGCTGTAGGAAATAAGCTACAGAGTCCACTGGGGCACAGTGACGGAATATACCCGAGATGATGGAGAGCAGTGAACAAATAGTGGAAGGCTGCAAGAAACACCTCTTGGCTTTTCCATGGCAAGCCCCCATAAGAGGGACGGAGAGACCCACAAACTTCTAAGAGTGGTAATAGGGGCCCACGTTGCTGGATGACATCATCTCACCAGTATTTCTGCATTAGAACATGGCAAATAAAAGCACAAAAATGTACCAAATCATACACGTAAGTATACAAATATAAAGTAATCAGGAGGAATCCATGATCGTACTTTTGAAGCCTCACTAAACCTTGTCTGCTCCCCATCTGTGTTTTGTCTAAACACTGAAATATGGATGGGATTTATGCATTATGAACAAAACTTTCATCTCAGCCACCCCATCTTCCAACTACTTGCAAAACAACAAGTACCTGCATGGACCACTAACAACTGCTCAGCTCCAAGCCCACATCACTGGGAGGGAGCTCACTTCTCGCTCTTCATTCAGGAGAAGAACCCCTCAGACAAATATGAAAATGCACTGCCTCCATTCTTATTTTCAACTCAAAATTATGAACTAGCGTATGGAAAAAACATCAGACATGTCTTGTTGCTAATGGTCCAGATTGCAGAACGTCAAATATAAGGGGAAATACTTCATTCTTTGTAAAGGGGTGACTGGTTCTTCCAGCAGCTGTTGGTACCATTAAGAGGAGAATGTTTCTGCTTCCTAATTGCCAGAGAGCTAGATATGAGAAACAAACACTATGATAGACTTCACTGAGTAACGCTAGCAAATATGTGAATTTCCATCTGTATTTAAACCTGAAGGTGAACTGAAACATTGCTATTACTAGGAAAATAAAAAGCTCAGATATGATGAGAATACACTAGACTTAGCAAAAGGAAACAGGGGCAGAAGGATTTTTCTATTTACTACTACTATTTACTTGGAAAGTGGACATTATACTTTTTAACACTGGCTGTGAACCATGTGAAGAAAATAATAACTGGATAAGTAGTGATTTTAAGTAAGACTGCTGCATTAAAGGCCACATGCTGAGCAAGTGATGGATTTTATTGCTAAAAAGATTGGAGGCTCTTAGCGAATTGTTAAAATGCTATTACGAAAATTGTTGAGAGGTCCACACTCTAGAGATGTGAAGTCATTATCTCCACATACCAGTGAGTCTCAAGGGTGCACACAGACACGCACAGAGTGCTTGAACATCATGGGGGATTGCTGTGGTGAGCACAGAGTGTAGGGCCACTTAAAAGCAACAAAAGCCTGTTCAGTACCTTGTGTGAAACACATCTTTCCAGGGATACCTACATGGATGTGACTTGAAATAAATAAGTTCAATTTCAGTCTTGGAATGGGATTGCACACCACAAAACTGTGCAAACCTGATATCCTGCATGGCACCAGGAAGCTTTCTAGCGTTAACAACCAACTTTCTTTTCCACCTCCCTTCTCTATAGCAAAATCCTGACAGGCCTTGCTGATGGAGCCTTCCTGATGATCCTTAAGAGCAGAAAAAAATACATGGATGTATAAAATTCAAAGATAGAAACCTCTGGGGGGAAAAAAAAAAGGTGCATTTACAACCTGCATGATTGAGAGAAGTTCTCACCCAGTGCCAGGCATCTGTTTTCAGCTGCTAGCCCGTGTTCCCAAAGGGGTTGGTCACAAATACCAGATGCAAGACATCAAACTACTTCTTGTGGATGCAAGCTATTTTTAGTATCAGTTTAAAGTTCAGGAACAGTGATATGATTCTGAATCTATCTCCATGTTTGGTACTCTTGACTGTCAGCTTCTGCAAGGTGGTGAAATATGGAGTGGTCTAAACATGCTGACATCTCTGCCACCCCTTGAAGTGGTCACAGTCAAGTAAAAAAGAAAGGATAGCCTGGGGAAAGCTGGTATCCATCTGATGGTATTGTCAGTAAAACCATGAATTTATTTCCCTGTTTAAGTCCTCCATTTTGCATGACCCAAAATTGGTTTTTTTCCCCTAACACGAAGTTTTATTTCAGCTTCATTTTTTTTGTCAGCCTCACCATCAGAAGTCTCCCATTCCACAAGGAGATTTCCTGACTGGCTGCTCTACTAGTGAATCAGGACAGGATATTGTCTTTCTTCAGATCTTACCAAATGTGTTACAAATATCACAGAGGTATGTCATCTGAATAATTAGGCAAATAAATCTCTCCTCAAGGGGGATATTTTCAGACTAAATTGTTCCTGAGGAAGCAATGCTCATGTGGTAATATGGTCTATTGATAGGCCTGTGTGTGTATTCCAGACCTCTTCAATCAGCTGGGCTCTTTCCATCCAGTTAAATAGACTGGTAAGAGCTCAAAAATGCCAAGCTTATGGATGTGTTTGGAAAATACAAGTGACCAGGTGCAAGGGAAACTCTATTAGTTGCACACTGAGGGGAAAGGCAAGGAGGGAATGGAAAACTAAGTATCATCAGATAATTACTATCAACACAGGCTTTGGGGGTTTTGCCTCACATTTCTTAGTTATCCTCTTTAAGAAGGACCAAAATTTCAAGTACTGTATCAAAATTGAACCATGACCATACATTGCAGGCATTCAATCCAGTGATGAGCAATGTTCCTTCTCCTTTTCCCTACCATAGTAAGGTGGTGATTTCCTACTATTTACATCGCATTCACCTTATTCTGAGCCTTAGCAGCTCCATCTCACCAAAGATACAGTAATTATATAAATCTACTCAAGAATAAAATTAATTTGGACCTGCGCAACCTCTGAACGCCAACACCTTGAAAAAAAAACAGGAAAATTTTCTAGCAAAAAACCCACATAATGTCAATGATAATACAAGCAATCTTTGCTGCTTATTTTTCTTCTTTCCTCAATGTGGAAGACTAAAAAAAAACCAAAACAGTGCCATCTGCCAAAGCTAATCCTAACCCCCCAAGACAACCTTGTGGTCAACAGCTTGCCAGTGAAGAGGGAGTAATTTGCAATAGCAATCAGTACCAGGATGCTCTCCACTGGGCAAAATACATCATTCAGGCAAAGATCCACAGTGGTAGCTGTCTGCAGGTGGAGATGACAGGAAGCAGAGACTGCTCTGCCTGCCACCTTCGTGTAGCACCTTCTGACAGCAGACTTACTCCTGCCCAGCTCTTCGGAAACAGGGTACCAGAGGTTTGGAGAGCAAAGTCACAAAGGGGACAGATCCTCAGCACAGGAAGGACACTGAGCCATTGGAATGAGCCCAGAGGAGAGCCATGAAGATGATCAGAGGACTGGAGCACCTCTCCCACGAGGGAAGGCTGACAGAGCTGGGGCTGTTCAGCCTGGAGAAGAGAAGGCTACAGGGACATGTTACTGTGACTTTCTAGTAGTTAAAATGGACTTACAAGAAAGAAGAGAACAATTTTTTTTAGGAAAGCCTGTAGCAATAAGACAAAGGCTAATGGTTTTAAAACTAAAAGAAAGAGGACTTAAACTAGATATAAGGAAGAAGTTTTGTACAATAAGGGTAGTGAGACACTGGTCCAGGTTGCCCAGAGAAGTGTTGGATGCCCCATCCCTGAAAACATTAAAGGTCAGGTTGGATGGGGCTCTGAGCAATCTTCTAGTTGAGGATGTCCCTACTTATTGCAGGGTGATTGGACTAAAGGAACTTTGAAGTTCCTTCCAACTGAAACTATTCTATCATTCTGTGAAAATATTTGTCAATACCTGCAGGGTACTTTTGAGTTAGAGATAAACAGCCATAAAATTTGTTTCACTGAAGATCAAGGATGCCATAGAAGTATAAAATATTCACTCTTAGTCACTTGTTTCCGCATGTTTTTCTGAAATAAAGATATTGCAGTACTTCTCAAAAAAACAAGAATAGTCTCAATCTCTGCTCCCCTATGCTTTCAGGACTGCCTTGCTTCTTTCTTCCATTAAAAACAGCATAATGAAACTAAGTTTAGGTTTAACTTGTGGCCTCTAGCCCACTCACTCAAACACTCTAGGATGCTGCAGAAAGTGACTGATTCTGAGATGCCCACCTGATTCCCCCAAGACCCTACACAGACTGACACTAGGAAGCACCAGGGTTGGCTGAGTCTGGTCGTCCTCATCTCCACAATTGTTTTAAGGGTGCAGAAACAGAGCCAGAGAAGAAAACAAACTAGGAGCACTTACATAATTGCCTGGTGAGCTTGAAAAAGAGAAATTCTTCATGCAAGGGCAGACTTTATAACTTTACACAGTGAAGATACTAACTGCAAATCTTGAATTTTTACTGGGATGGATATACAATCCTCCCACAAGGAGGAGGAGGAGGGCCAAAAAAGCACAAGACTGAAAGATGGAGTGGCCCAAGAGATCACATGTTGGCATTTACAATTTCAGCAGGTCATGCTGGAGAAAACACAAGGCCTTTCAATGGGAAAGCAGATGGCATTAATGTGTGGTTGGAATTGCTTGTTACCCCAGTAGCACCAAGCATTTGTCCCACTAATAGCTAAAGAAGGGGCAGGAGGGCAAGAATTGACCTCTTACAGCACAGCTTATAGAAAACAAAGGGACGGAGTAATGCTTTATTAATAAAGATAGTACTTAAAATGCATTCATTATCTTGTTTCTCACTACAGACACTGCAGTAATGTGTTCAGCAAACTCATAATAAAGCCTACAGTTTCCGAGATAACTTTTGGCCACTAACAGGTTCCCAGCCACAATTTTTGTAGACAGGCCATTAAGTTGGTAACAAGTTAAAACATTTCCTTTTCAGATTTGACTGCATATTGGCAAAATGCAGGATATCATGTTCTGGTTTTGTTCTGCTTATCGTAGAAGGACGTATAAAAGCCTTTTTTTTTCTTTTTACACTTATAATTGGTTCTTGTCAGCTGTTACTCTGTAATGTGGTGAGCGCTCCTGGGAAGGCAGGGAATGTGAAATCAATCAGGGTTCTTCACAGTGCCAGTAGTGAAAATTCCTGCCTTCTCTATGAAATCCTCAGGCTTTTTACTTTCCTTGTAGTGTGCTTTAGAAATCCCTACAAACTCTGGAAGGCACAGAACTTACACCTAGGCAGAGCAGGGGTGAAAATGAAGAAGCAAGCTCACCACATCACTGCAAAGGCCATACATTTCAGACTGTTTATTGATGTAATGATCTGGTTTTACTTTTGAAATCTTTCATTATGTTAGTCATATCCTTTAAACTACCTTTTTTCCCTACAGTACTATAAGCTGGTGTACTATTTATACATCAATGGTGAACTGCATATTGTGCCTTTAGCACGAACCATATTTCATAATTTTTCCTCAAGAAATGAGTGATAAAACACTGCTGTTACTGAATAACATTAAAATGCAGTTTATTACCAGCCTTACTACCTATAATTATTTCTACTAGTTGTTTAGTAGTAATTTACAGACCAGTGCTGGCAGTTATAGGCAGCTCTCTGGCCCACTAACAAGCCAAATATACAAGAAATTCACAGATAATAATGATTTCATGTTTTGATCTAGGCTAGGCATGAATGCACAATTCAGACATATAAGATGCAACAGTTCCGAGAACAGCAGCAATTCATATAGATCCAGACACCAAAATAAATGAACAGAAGGAAAAATCAGAGTGTGCAAATAGCATAACATTTTCAGCTGCACATTTTCTATTTGATGGTATTAAAATGGTAACTCTACCTTTCAGCCCTTTCTCGTATACAACTTTGTTTCTGTGCTTCTGATGTGCATACACAAATGCAGGAAGATGGACAGGGGAATTCACTCATCTTCCAGTATAAGAACTGTAAAAATGTAGCCTTTGCCTTGTCTCCTAAATTCCTCCACAAACATTTTCAGGGACCCACAGATGCTAGAAGACAACTTTCAATGGCATTTGGTTATTTCACACATATTTGTGCGTGGGATCCTCTGATTCAACTCTCATGCTGCAACACCTGAACTTAATTTCTCTTTCTTTCAAACCCCCAAATCTTCTGCCTGTGATGAGCAAGCAGCCATGTCAACCAGGAGAGAAAGGGCTGAGAGCACCGCTCCATTCAGGGGTTTCACTGGCCACCAGAGTTTAAAAACATCATAAACTTCCAAACAATGTGTGTGATCACCTTTGGCCTCTCATGACTTTTCAAGACAAAGATCTATAGATCAATTGAAAGGTAAGCTGAAAAACTCCTTGAAGTCTTGACAACACGAAAGGCCACTATTTTTTCCTTCACTTTTATGCTTGTAACTCTATATCTTTAGGTCTTGGACTTTACCGTCACCTTCCTTTTCTCTCTTTATCCCACCTCCCCTTTCAGATTTCAGCTTGCTGGATTCATAAACAGTGATACCTTCCATTCTTCCTTTTTGCACAAAAGCGTGATCATAGCGCACTACTCTCAAGCTGATCAGAACTGAACATCAAGTCACAATGATTTCAAGCTGGAGCTCATGACCGGACATTCAGCGTCTACAATCTCTCTGCTCTCCATTTTGATTTAACATTTGGTTCTTGTTGGCCCATATAGTTCATCTTGTTGCTGTTAAATACAGTTGCATCTCTCTCTGCAAACCCTGCCATCTGGAACAGTTCTTTACTTACGTTTCAGCAAATCACTTGCTTTAAAAAATCTGGAAGCATTTCTTGTCTCCCCTTGCTTGAAACAAAATTTCTTTCTTTATCACTGAGAAAGTGATACCATTGTATGTAGTGCTGGTTTGTCCTTCATAGCCAAATGTACTCCTAAACTGCTGTCATGACCCACCCTCTTCAAAATTACAGACACATAAACCAGGTCTTTCAGACTGGGTTCACCTCTTTGTGGTGTTCTGTTGTTTTGTTATTTTTTTTAAACAGACCATATGACAAAACCATAAGGCATCTGGGGATACAATCTGCATGAAATCTTCTACACAAAATAAAGCTGTCTTAACCATCCAGTATTGGGTGTTCCCTAAATTACTTGAGATTAAAGAAGCAGACTCCAAATAAACAGCAAAAGTCACTTATTTGTGTCATCTACTTTGAAAAAAAATGGCTTAAAATAGAGCAATTAGTAATCTGTCAAACAAATTGTGAAAGCTGATAACTGCTGCTAATATACTGCCTGGCATTACTCTCCTGTTTAATAAAAAAAACCAGACAGTACATATATAACATATAGTTCTATTATTTGTGCATTAGTAGCTGTCTCTTTCAGGACTCAATATGTGATCAGAATTTTAATTGAAGAGCTCTCCCTCTAACATCATTATTCTGTAAACATGACATTATAGTAAGAGTGCAGCATTAGCCCTGGCTTGGGATAGCTAACAATAGAACCTTAGAATGGCAATGAAGGATCCAGACAAAGTTTATAGTCAAGATTCTCAAGAGGTGAAGCCTCTCTGCATTAGGCCAATGATTTTTACTCAGTCATAAGCTGAAGAGCTAATTTCAAAGAGAGTATCCACTATCCTGAAGAATAGGAAGGAACTGGGAGCCATGAAACACATTTGATACAGGTATGACCAGCTGTCACAGGGAAACTAGAGAACCTTTAAGCAAGTGATGGAAAAGTAGGGGATTCCAAGCCCTTTTCCTACCTTCCACAGAAAATCTTTTTATCATATGTCATTGCTCTCCAGTTAACCTGGCCTTTAAATGGGGAGTGACTTCAAATCACCACCATGGAGATGAGTCCACGTGTGAGTCATCCCACTGCACAAATCCAGTGAGACAAAGAGTAAGAACCATTGTAAGAGAGAGGAGATCTTTTTCTTTAAGGCAGCATCTCCTGCCCCAGGTGCTGAGGTGAGCAGCACAGTCAGCAGTCAGACCTTTTCTGGAGAACTGCTCCATCTTGGCTGGTTCTGCTTGGTGACCTCATCAAGGGCAAGCACCCTGTGCCAGTGTGTGCCACCCTGTGCCATCTGATGTAGGACTGCAGGAGCTTCCAGCTCTTTCCATGTGCTTTTACAAGATGCATTCACTTTTAGACGTTAAAACGTTAACTTAATTTCTCTTGCAGCTATGGTACCATAACAGTGGTTAAGATGCAGTATTAGGAGATATACTTTCTAATTTAGTTTATCTTATTTTCTTACATTTTATCTTATCTCTGTAAATCACAGAATATGTTATTATTTAGCAGAATATGACTATCCCCAGTCTTAAATACAAGAACTAGAAGTAAGAAAATAAAATTCAGAAGTTTCTTTTCTGCTATGGTTGCAAAACTTAATTTAGAAGAATGCCAGCCAATGGAATAAAGCTGCTATTTTTAACCTTTGGGCACACAAAATTTATCATTAAACCTTACAATTAGATAAAGGATCTGAAAGCAATATAGATTTTAAGATGGAAAATTCTTCTCAGGGAAAAAACCACAGCATCAATTTAAAGCTAATCACAGCCAGAGATCTGATAGAAGAGAACAGTACAGAGGAGGGCAGCAGAATAATTGAAGAGTCCTGGTCCAGGACTCTTGTACATGGGCAGGACAGTAAGTTTTATTAACACCTGACCTAGACCACTGCCTATAGGATATGTGAGGGTCTGCACTGCAACAGAAACTTCCTGCATAGGCACACAAGTTAGGGCAGTGGCCTTTGGAAATCTTGGCCTGGAACACACTACCAAGTGCAAACAATAACCCTTCTCCAGAAATTCTCATACGTGCAAGTAGTATTGCATATATTTCGCCTTGATTCCAAGTTTCTTTGACATCCCAAGAAAATTTCTTCTAGGAATTATAGCTCGGTTTGGCATGCTTGTATGTGCTTTAGAAATTAAATTGAAAATACTATTTTACAAATAAAGCAACTTTTAATTGCTGGTTATAGAAAAAATATAGCCACTCTGTGAGAGTCAGAAACTATCCTTTCCCTTGCTTTTAACTACTCTCCTGATCCATTACACAGCTATTCTTCCCAAGAAACAAAATCCCAGCTCCTCAATTCCATCTCTATATTGGAAAGAGTAGTTCTTAATCAGATGTGAAATGGGAAAAAACATGAATTGATGCCACTTGAACTGCATAGACAAGAGAAATGAATTAATATGATAAGTATTTGCTGCTCTCAAAGCAGTAAATTGCAGGCTGGCTGAACACAAACAAAGATAACACATTCCAAAAAATGGCTGATTTTTTATTCTCGACTGCCAAAATGCTGCTCAGGATTCACCAAGAGAGAATTTCTGCAGCCAGAAAAATGATTTCTGATGATGACAAGAGGAAAAGAAAGGAATCTCTCCACCCCCATCCTGGCCATCCCAAGCTGAAAAATACCTAAATGTTCTGGTGTTAAAAACAAAAACAAAATCACATTGAAATACATTAAAGACAGATAAAATTAATAGATTGCATGTACTTATAGATGTACTATTTGATTACTTGGGAATTACTATAAAATGCATATTTTAAAATACTTTATTTGGTACTTCTGATATTATACTTATGCTGCTTCTCAAGTATCAGAACAATAGAGTTTAAGTTAGGGTTTTGTTCATGTGCTGCATGTAAAAGTTTATTTCAATAACCTCACTGAAAAAACACTGCAGCCCTTTTGTTAGGAACACATTTGAGGAGAGAATTTTCTTTCTTTGCAGCCAAAGATAATGTTCTAAGTAATCCATTTTAAAAATCTATTTAAAAGAAACACCACTAATTTTATTGGAGTCTACTGCCCACAGTGCAGTACTAGAAGCTGCCTGACAGTGGCTCCATGTTCAGTTCTGAAAGCCTTGTATGAAGGGAAGGAGACCAGAAAAAATGGGAAGAAGACTGCACCCCCGAGAACCCCTGAGAAATTCTGGATCTAAGCCTTGCATCCACTCCTACCAAAGCCTGAAACAAACCCCACAAATTTCTCCTTTAAGCTTTGTTATCCTAGACTTCTCTTTACAAATATGCAGAAATATTTAGACACTCAAATAACTTTAGGAGACCAATGTACCTTATATGCAGGGCACTTCCAGTGCATGTTCTTGGCAAGCTCAGCAGAGGCTGTACACTGGTGATTAAACGGAGCTGGCCAGCAGCACCCCAGGCAGCGCCAGCCCACTTGAGCTAAGTGCAACCTGACAGTGCCCAGACCCACCATGGCTCTGGGCAGAACAGTGAGCTCAGCCCTGCAGCAATCCAGTCTTCAAAGCACATAAATAAACTTTGCTAGTAATTACACGTGTATTTATAGCGCATCTCTTCTCCAGGAATCACAAAGTGGTTTACAAACATCAGTCCATTCTCTGTAAGGGACTTCTTGCTTAGCAGTGCCAGGATTGCCAGTATAATTGGCAAATGGCATTTCACTGGAATGATAGGTACTTCAGTGGCATCATCACTGGCTGGTTTAACAGAACTACTCTGTCTTTCTTCAAACTAGCATTTAGACATAATCCCTGTGCTTTTTGAATGAATAAAACAACTGAAGTCTCATCTCTGGATTAAAGGCTGTTGGCTAGGTTGAATGAAAAGGCTATTTTACTAGAACTGGTAACAGCTGGGAATAAGAGTTATCTCACAACAACACATGAATACCCTGGATTTCAGCCTGTTCTTCCAGTGGTAAAATTCAGCTGAAGCTGCATGGCTATATATCCGATTAGAATGATGGGACTGTGTTGCCAAACATGTTTATTCTTATAAGGACACCTAAGCTTTAAAGCTGAAGGGGCATTTGCATCATGATTTAGTGAAACCATAGCTGATTTCAGCAGAGTGATTAAGACTTCAGAACTATTTGTACAGTAGGCTGGTTACTATTGCCTTTTCTATTACCCAGAAGATACAATTTGTTCTCAATTATTTTTCCCCATGCTCAAAAAGTGTCTTAGATCTAAACCAAGTGATTTTTTTTTCCATTATCTCAATGACTGATATATTTTCTAGCCAGCCAATCACAGGCACAAAGGCAAGCATTTTCTTTATGACCCACACTTGATGACCTTGAAAAAACCTGCAACAGCAGCCTGTGGGAAGTCTACAGAGATCAAAGGAACAATTCATGTTTGTATTCATTTGAGTGCCATTCTATGTCTAGCTCTGTCTGGAGTGATGCCACAAGAGCTGCATATTGCTAGAGTGCTCTGCAAGCACAGTGACATAGCTGCAGAGGCCAGGAAACAAAAAGCACTGCGCTGCCCTGAGTGCTCCATCTCTGTCACCAAATGGCCGGAAATCCCTGGAGAACAAAAATTATATTGTGTACATCTAGGTAAGTTATATCCACTACCTCAGATGTTCTAAAAATATTGTAACTGTGCATACTTGAGATACACTGGGGGCAGCAGGGGACCTCTGTAGGTACTACATCACTTATCATTCAAAATAAATTATTTCCAGGATGTGCTACACAGAGTGCTGTTATGCGCTCTAACATCAGATTTGTAGAACTCCCTAACTTATTTAAAGTGTCACAAAGTTTTATGAAATTAATATGAAACTGAAGCCAGAACCACTACAGTTTTAAAACTTTCTTATTTAGAGGCTCTCTTTAATGAGACCTGATATCCAAGACCTCAGCTTTATGTTTCTGGCAGGTGATTTTGCCTTTTGCAACAAAAGGTCTCTAGTCCAGCCAGGCTGTCCTGTCTGGAGAGATGAGAAAAGAGAAGCCAGGTACATTGATAAATCTCAAAACAGGCTGCTTTAGAAAGTCAGCAATAAATAACTGAAACTGTGTAGCACATATAATACTCAGGGGGTGTTTAACTATCAGTCTATTCCCATCTACCCACACAGGACAGCAGACAAGTGCCATGGTGAACAGCAGGAACTTGGGGAGGACAGCTGGGATGCAACTCAGAATTATATGATTGTCCAGTGGAAAATAGCTAAAATCCATGATTGGGAATAAGGAAGTCCAGCCAGAAGTGTAATTCTCTAGTGCAAGGACAGAGAGTTTGCACTTTGCCTAGCACCAACACTTCTGCAACAAACAGTGCTTCAAGAGAGTATCTGGAAAAATTCCCAGATTCCACATTCGATCCTTCAATTTAAGCCTCCAAGAACGAGGGTGGCCACAGCAGCAATGAGAAGCATTAAAGGACTGGCTTCCTCTGCCTCTCCAGCTCTGTTAGCAGAGGGTGAGTCACGTACATCTTTTCTTAATCACTGAGCTACAAACCACCTCCCCCCCTTTTCTTCTCCTGCTTCTCCAAGCCTCCACTCCCAAACCTGTCTGCTATCAGCAGGCAAATACCAGAGCAGCCCTTCCCCACAGATGTGTACAGCCCTTTGCCTGTCACTGATCCTGTTACTCTTCCTGTGTGAGGCAGTTACACAATTCAGTACCCTCATGGAAAGGAAGTTAAATTCACACAATTAAAACAGGAGGTGAATCAATGATAACATTATCACAAGTGAAACAAGGCCAGGATACCAAAATGAGCATCCTTACTGCCATGCTGAAGGAATGCCCACGCCATTTCTTATGTTCAGGACATAAAGGGATACATTTTCAGTAACTTTAGCTAATTTGCCAGCTTCTTCTTTAGCCACTGGAGAGACAGGCTGCTCCAAGGAGAAAATTCAGGACAATAGAAGTTAATCTCTTTCTCTGAATTGGCTTTTCTAGGAATCTCATGTATTGTGGCTGACAGGCAGTCATATCCATCATCCAGGTCTTCAGCCATCCCTTGCAAATATTCCTTTGAGAAAGACGGTAGCATTTGTGATTTTCTATGTAAAACCCAGGGGAGCATGTTTTCCCATGTTTCAGGCCTCTCAAAATACCAAACCCTTATTTTAACCTTGCATGCTTTGAAAATTGCTCATGCTGAAATTTCCAAAGTAGCTTCCAGACTCACTGGACACTTTTTGGACTAAAAACAAACAAAAAAAAAACATTTAAAACCACCACTCTAGCAAAAATTCTGAGGGTTATAAATATTCATGGCTTGAAAAACAGGTTGCACAAGACAGAGAAAGAAGCTCACAGTCAAACACCCATGGCAAAAGTGCACATAATCTTGTGGCTACTATAGGTTAAACAAACACATTCTCTGGCTCCCAAAGCTTTTTGCTAGCAAAATACAACTGGTAATTCCATTATCACCAGAGCTACACAATGTGGTGCACCACATCCAGCATAGGGCGCCTTATATGCTTTGTAATAGCTCAGAACAGTACTTGTAGATGTTCTGATATCTCCAGAAACAGCTGCCCCAATACAAAAAGTATCCCATTTTAGTGCACTAAACATGCACCACTGGTGTACAGAACCTTAAAGCAAGATTATCCTGATACATTTAAAACATGCCCACATATGGATATTTCATCAAACCCAGGCTCCCTAGCCTCCTCATTTTCAGCACCATGTCAATTTTAAATGATTCTGGCTGAGAGATGGCAGGATGCTGAAAACCCTGTCAGCAACTGGCAGGCAGACTCCATTAAAGTACTCAATGTTGCTAACATTGGTTCAACGGGACTAAAAAATCACTCCCGTGTGAAATCAAATTCATCAGGTTCTCTCTCACACTGCCCACAACACAGATTTCAATCCACAAAAGCACAGGGTCCAAACAGCCCCCGATCATGGGTCATTTTGCATTCTGGGTTCAAACAAAAATAAAATTTCAAGTGGAAAAACTACTTTTTCCACTTGAGGAATCACAGAGGATAGAATTTTAACTGTTAGCAAAAATCTGTGCAAGTCCATACAGAGCACAAGCTGATTCAGATGCCAGCTTTGCAATGATATCCACAGTGAAGCTAAGGGTGGGGAGTGTGGAAAAGAGGTACCTGGTTTTAATGAAAAGTCTTTTTTTGAGCTCTAGCAATGTCAACCTTCCTTAAATAAGAAGCAGTTTTAAGGCTCAGAATTACACTCTCAACTCCACAGAGGGTTGCAGGAAATTAGGCCACCCGGAGACTTGGGTCTATGTTCATATGTATTTAACCACTGAATGGCATATGGCTCCAAAGTACAAAAATGTCCTTCGGATTCTGGTAAAAACCCATTTAAAACCCCATGCATTTTCTAAAAAATAGCAATTTTGAAATTACCAATTCTGAGTAAGAACATCTTATCCTATCTCTAACATTGGAAAGGCTCCACCAAAGGGAGGCCTTGAAGGAGCACACAAATGTGCAGAGGTGTAGTGCAGAATCAACCTGACCACGGCCTCAATCTGCAATTCCTAATAATCTATGAACTCAAGTGAAAGCACCAGCTCTCTGCTCGGTTCCTCAATGAAGCTTTATGTCCTGTCACATGTACAAGCTGGAACTGACAGTGTTAATGGCCCAGCTTTTAAACCTACTTATTTGAGCTTGAAAACTGTACAAGGCAAACATTTTCTTTTACATTGTCTCACTGAGTATGTAGCTCTGGAAGCCCTAAACCCCTTGGCGGTTCTGTCCTTACTGCTCATGTCAGCTGCAGGAACATGATGCCTAATTTATCTCTGCATTGTTAGATCAATAACTTCAGCACTCCACCTCAAGCAAGCCTGTCTGTAGCTTTGTAAGAGTTCAAGCTTACACAATCTCTCTTCATCTGAAACATTTTGCATTCTGCTGGTGTTTAGGCTAGACTCAAATATTCAGTTCTTCAGTGGGACTGCTCTATTTCTGTATGATAAGAGCTCCTTGAAGAAGAAAAACAACCTCTGTGAAATCTTGGGAACATATAAATCCAAGCCTTCTTTTTTACTTTATATACAAGTTGTAAAGGCAAAATCACAATGAGAACCTTACGAGAAAAAAAACAATCTGAGCTTCTCAACCCAGTGCCCCTGTTGATCAAAGCCCTTTAGTTCCCAAAATACTTCCTAACCCAGACATCAGAGCTCTTGTCCCAGACACCCTCATGCCTCCAGCAGCCTCTAAAGTCTCTCCATCCCTGGCCTCCTCCAGCTGGTCAATGTGGCCAGACAAGCTCACCTTGATCTTCTCTGGAGTGCTTTTAGGGGTAGTCCAAATATTCAGAGCCAGTCTGTTGCTATGAAGAATGCGCCAAGGCACAACTTAAAGAGCAGAAAAACAGAAGAGACAGCCCCACCTGAGAACTCAATATTGACCGATGCCATTGCAGCCTGGACAGCCAGGCCAAGAAGAAAAAAGATGGGGCACAGCTGCAGATATAATTGGAGGCATTACACTTGCAAGACCAGAGGCTGGAATGTGAGCAATGCATCTAAGAAAGTTGATGGGTGTCCTGGAGGAGCTTATATTTTATTCTATCCCTAAGCAAAAAGTAGTCAGCAGAGGGAAGGAATGATCACAGCCACCTGTTCTCCTTTATGATGGCAGCCCCTTTTATTTCCTGGGAGTACCTTTTGCCAGCATGAGTCCCCCCCTATTCTATAGCCTGCGGATTAGTGAGCAGCCAAGCAACTTATACAAATGCCTTATTTTGACAGCAAGTCTCCATAGCTTCAGCATCTTGTATTATTTTCATCTTTTTTCCCCTTTCTCTTCAGTTCTGATTAATTATTTTTTAATGGCAGTCAGCAAAGATTTAAAAGTCATTATTAGAGGACAGAGATAATATCTAGAAAATTGTATATATCATACTAAACAAGCTTTGCAACAGATTCCTGCACTACTCATCTTGATTTATTTGTTTATATTTGATCAGACAAGTGTATTTTATTCTGTATTCAGGCCAAAGTTTTAACATGATGTAGAATGATAGGTAGCTAGCTGGGTGCTCATCAGTCCTCAAAAATAAAATTGGTGAAACCATGCTGAATGAAATTGAGTCAGAGAAAGCTGGAACCAGAAACTGCACAGTGGCAGAGCAGTGTTCATGATCCTCTGAGTCACACAACAAAGAAGGCATTTAAAATATAATATGAGTTCATCATTTTCAAGATGTAAGGCAGTCCAGCTTTTTTGAATTGTGCAAGCTTTGTAATACATAGGCAAGGAAAATTGTCCGTTTCCTGACCAGTGAAGTTTCTGTCTGAGTAAGTAAAATCTCTTTTATTTCTCTAAAATAAGTGTGGTCTAGTTTCAAGATTGCTAAAAAGCAGCTGGTTGTGTTTTCAGGACAAAGCACAGAAATCCCCCTCCGTGAGCAATATGCCCAGAAACCTGGAGCCTCTATGGGTATGTGCACATGGAGACTTCAGTGGCAATAGTATCTAAAGATAGATGGCTGCATCTACAGAGGGCAGGGCAATAAATGCAAACATACTCCTTTTTCTCTCTGAGAGTGAAGGAAGATTCAGCATTTCCCAGAGGCAGTTCCCTCCTTTCTGTTGCTGAAGCCCTGTCAGTGGACACTTTGAAAGATACGTGCCAAATGGAGAAGTCCAAGTGCCCTGCGCTTCCCAAGCTCGCTGTCTCCTGCAACCCTGTGGCTGCCTCTTCTCCAAAAGACTCCCCTCAAGCACTTCCACTCAACCACACCAATGTCCTTATCACCTCTATACCCACAGGCACTCTGCACAAACAAACCAATACCCCAGGACACTCATCTGGAGGCAGTGTCAGAAATAGAAACACATTTTTAACTAGAATCATAGGTCTACCCAGCCTCCAGATCTGCAAGAGAAACATAATCTGATACAACACATTGCATCAAAGGCAGGAAAACAGTGGAGTTATCGCTTCAACAGCTGAAAACTTTGAGGAAAGAAGCGCTACTGTGCCCAGCCAGTCTGTATACTCGTTTGCACTAAAATGTCAACAAGTTTCCTTCTCCAGGAGAAATTGGAAAATTGATTTTATCCTAAAACAAATACCCCTGGTACCTGACAGGCACTGTTAAGAAGCCATGCCAGCAGAGAATTTAAAAAACAGCAATGTTAAATATTTCTCATCCACCATTCTCTGAAAAAATTGCCACAATCAGAACAGCTTGAAATAAAGCTCATGAAGGAGCTGCACCATTTTAACCATCCTAATTGTCTACTGCCCTACACTTCTCCATGTTTTGAGATGTGACTTGATACCTCTGCATTTGGACAGTGAAATGTTACTTAGTTTCCCATATATGCATAATTTTTCTTGGGTAAAACAGCAGTAGAGGTTTGGATTAATGATGTTCATGAAATAAGGAAATTTATTTCTATCAAACCCCTTCCACTACTGTTGGCAGTACTCCTTATTAGCTGTAACCAGGTCTGGTAGCTGTAGGGAAAACACTTCTGACTGAGACTTGAGTGCAAAAGAAAGTTTCAGATAAACTTCCTTTTTGCTGTTGATCATGATTATCTTCCCAGAGTAACCCAGCACCTGCAGCCTAGCAGTGTTCTCATCTGAAGTGGGCCTGACCCTTGAGGTCTCAGGGAAAAGAAATCTTGCTGACAGTGAATCAGTCTCTTCCTTTTTCAAGAGACCTGTGTGAATTCTGAAGAACAGTACAAAAAATCCCCAACAAACAAGCACTATTCACTAACAGCAACTTCTTTTGGTGTAATTCCATCCCTGGTAAGCCTGCATAGCACAGATGCAGCCTCAGGACCGAATCTGCAGAAGCACACTTGCAAGTGCAGGTAAATCAGAGAGGTAAGGAAGGGTCCAACCACACAGCACAACCAGATCTCCACAGCCTTCTTTTGCATCAGTGACAATGCTACAGACAGCAGTGTCCATTGCACAGCAGCAGCTGTGCCCATCTCACACAGCAGAGAACTTCTGGTCTCATCTGGGTGAGAACATCAAGGAACAGCCATGCAATTCCCTTTGCTTTCACCAGAGCCACCACAGTGGGTCTGCTCCACAAGCCAGCCACAGGCAAGTCACACCGTGTGTTCCATGTTCACTTGAATTTCTACATGAATAAGCAGACACTACACAACAAGTGGCACATTTTCAGCTAGAATGTTCTTATTTTCTAATAAGATTTTAACACGTTCATTTTTAAGACAGATTTTTCACCTATGGGTCTGGTCAAGTCAGTAGATAGGCCCTAATTTTAAAATATGCCCAGGCTTTTCTCTTCTACAGAAACTTCACAAAGTTTTCCTGCAAGCACATCAATACTTTGTACTTTATTTGACCCAACTGCTTTTACTCACCCAAACAATTACCCGGAATCAGTGAATTTTCCTGTTTCAGATTTCAATGCAACTTTACCAAAAAGTAACCTGTAACTTTTACAGCAATTAATTCAGTCATTTATTGGGTTTTGTACTCCACTTTGTATCTTACCTCACTCGTGCTCTGCCTGATGAATGTGTGCAAGAACAGAGGCTAGTGACAAGAGGCATAGAGAACATGTTTCTTGTATAGGAAAAGAAAAGCCAGAAACTGAAATAGTTCAAGACTCTGCATGCACAGTTAATGAAGCAATTAGATACATTTTCTGTTCAGAAATTCCTACCTTGTACCAGTCCTCAGGTCCCAAGGAGTGACTTTACCTTAATGGCTGAGTCTGATTGGAGACTACGGCTGGCCCCAAGAATTCCTCCAAACTGTTCCCTCCCAGCCAGCACGCTGTAACTAGCTGCACACTAAAAATGCTTTTCCAAGACTGGACTTTCCTCCAAGAGAAGGGAAGGGACTTGGCACACCACATCAGCACAAGCTGATTCTTGGCACACCACGCTGGCTGGGCCATACAGGTGAACACCTGTCCTGAACGAGTTCCCACAAATGGTGCGAGAGTCCAGAGAACAGAAGAAAATGGATTAAGCAACAAGAAAAGGGAAAAAGGAAAAGGGAAAAGGGAAAAGGGAAAAGGGAAAAGGGAAAAGGGAAAAGGGAAAAGGGAAAAGGGAAAAGGGAAAAGGGAAAAAGGAAAAGGGAAAAAGGAAAAGGGAAAAAGGAAAAGGGAAAAAGGAAAGGGAAAAAGGAAAGGGAAAAAGGAAAAGGGAAAAAGGAAAAGGGAAAAAGGCAAGGGAAAAAGGCAAGGGAAAAAGGCAAGGGAAAAAGGAAAGGAAAAAGGAAAGGAAAAAGGAAAGGAAAAAGGAAAGGAAAAAGGAAAGGAAAAAGAAAGAAAAAAGAAAAAAGAAAGAAAAAAGAAAGAAAAAAGAAAGAAAAAAGAAAGAAAAAAGTAAATAAGGAAGAAAGAAAATCAAGACTCTGGGTGGTGCCTGGTTAATGTTACACTCTCTTTTGACCGGCTCCTATTTTTGAAGTTTATTTAAGGGCTGTAGATTTTTATTTATGTTGCCAGTCTAATGCATTCAAGAAACTAAAACTGATTAACAATATGAATTGCTCTCCATCACCATCTTTTATGTGAACAAAACCTTTTAAAATCAGGATGAGCCAAGTAATATAGCTCCAAATTTATAAGTGGGAAGCAGAAGCAGAGCAGTGATTTACTCAGAGGAGTCAAGGCAAGAAGACAGGCTTGAACTGTGTGGGACTGTCTCGATCCCTAAGCAGAAGATAATTAAGCAGAATGTGAAACAAAGGTTGCTCCTCTCTTTCTAGACAACAAACTTCTGAGGACATTCCAAGCACAAACTAAAATTTGCCCCCTCTTCAGAGTACTTTAAAAAATTTATAGAGACAGACAATGAAATGGATCTGTGAAAGAAGCTAGCTTGCTTGCTAACTGTTCTAAAATGAAAAAAGGAGCGTGTCTCCTGTTCTAGCAAGCCCAATATTTTAGAAACCTCCAAGTGTTTGATAGAGCATCCAGACAAGCATTGTTGGCAGGGGAAGCATAAACAAACGCTGCTTGTAAATCACATTCAGCAAAATTACATGTTTTTTTCTAGAATATGGAACTTGATTCCCTGTAGCCTTGTATCTTCTGCAGTCATTTACATCAGCATGAAGTAATATACTGATGGCCTGTAGAACCACCTCTGCATTTTACCCACATGACACAGACATCTGCTGTCAATGTTTCAAAGAAGTAACAGCATACTCAATCTGCTGGACAACACACAAGCACAGAAATACAAAAAACAAACAAAAAAACCAACAACAAAAAACCCCCAAGTATTGACATTGAAAAACTGCCTATATATTAAAAAGAAAGTTAAAATGGGAACAAGACACAGAGGACAGAGTAAATCTTTACTGTTTTATGAAGTTCACAAATCACATCTTACACATGGAACAACTTAAAAGAATGTTACATTATAAGACTGCAAGTTTCAAACTTGCAACTTAAATCCTGCATTTGGAGGCTTTAAATAGATGCCTGAATTACAGTTGCTTCAGCAGCCTAAATCCAGCTCTCAAGCATATTTTGGAATACAAACTTTAAAAGCTCATTAAGTTTTTTCCACAGAGTCCTTTCCTCAATCAGTGCATAGAAGTTATAGCTTCTATCGTTTCTAGACAACTACTGAGCGTGACTGCTTTCTCATCATACTTCTACATCTACACACAGGTCTTGCATACCATGCACTATTCACATTCTGCTCAGAAGCCTGAAGAATTAATTTCCTGCTGACCGTGTCTGTGTTATGATCATAACTGAGCCCAACTGCTTCACAAATATTAGGGGGTTTCTTTGCACTGTATCATCCATGTTTTATAGATTTGTAACTGATTTACAGAGAGACCAAGGTAAAAACTATATCCACTGACTTTCAGGAACCCCAGTGAGAAGCATAGGACACAAACCCTCTGGTGTAGGTTTGACTTAACCTGTGGCTGTGGTGCTCAACCTTTCTGGAAACCAGGAACCAAATCTCATTCAGCAAAAGAGGTTCTTATCTTACAAGTGACAAAGTTTGGTTTAAGGCACCTCAGGAAAATGATGTAACAGGCAGAAATGTGATGCAGCTCTCCAGGGCAGCAAGAGCTCTCAGCTGCCTTGAACGGTACCATTGCTTCCCGCAGTCTCTTGCTTGAGTTGTCACACATTTCTCAGCCTCTCTTCTGTACTATAAACAAGACCCAAATATTGAGGAAAATTGAGAGTGCAATCATCGAGTTTGAAAGACTACCACAATTTAGAAACAACAGTAGGAAACGCAGAGTCATGGAGATAACTGTTCTTCTAGCATTTTACAGTTTTTTGAGCACCAGCCTTTACAGCCTTAATAATATTCTTTTAACTACCTAGTTACCTGCATAGCAATCCAGGAAGTTCTGTGGGTTTTTTAATTGAGTAATATCTTTTAAAGCCCAAAGATTCAGTCATGAGGTATAAAATCAATACCCAAATCTGCTTTAAATCTTGTGATATTTGCAATTGAGTTAGACAACCTTTTCCTAGACACTGCAGGGAAACCTAGTGAGCTTAGGAATAAATCAGGCTTCATCTCAGTGTTGTTTTAGACTCAGTGTTGAAGCCCACGGTAGCAGAAGAAGGGACACCAATGATCAGTTTTGTGAAATCTTAGTTATTTAAATTAAATGAATTTAAAGTATGGACTTCCATCTAGCTGACACAAAGACCAAGACCTCAGCTGAAAGTCATATTCTTGCTCCAAAGCACAGGACTGCTAGTTGTTAAAATGAAACTTCACGAAAATATTTACTTGGCAGAGAGAAAATATTCTTCATTTGTGTAAATTTTGATTAAAATTTTAAACACCTGAAAACAGGGTCTAAATAGTTAGGAAACACAGGTACTATATCAATATTTTCCAGTTCTTAACATGTTCATACACTAATGTTTCTTTAGTCTCTTCTGATAAATTTGATCTAACTCAGACATCAGTTCTGCTCTGAACAGGGAGCTGCACTGGATAACTGTGGAGGTCCTTTCCAACTTTACAATGGGAGTTTTTGATACACAGCTCTTTTCAGAGACAAATCCAGCATTTCTTAGAGGACCAAGTGACATCAACATCAAGTCAAGTATTACAAGTAATGACTCCAAAATCTAAGCATGGGTTTTCACCAAATGAAACACTGACATGCTTGACCTCACTGATGGCATTAATTTTCCAAAATAAGGCTTTTTACTATAGGCAGTTCTGGACAGGAATTAATCTAATTAATTAATTTCCTAAGTACCATCTTGCGAACTACTGTCTGAGAAAAACAGATCTGCCTAGTATCTCAATTTATTCCAAGGACAAAACAATCCAGGAGGCACCAGAATACTATTTTAGTGCTGATTCTCTAAATGCACTGAAGCTGCAGTAATGTTTGCCAATTTGTTATTTGGTGCCCTGTGTGCCCTTAGAGGCAAAGTGCACTTATTCTGTATGTAACTGCATCCTTAAGCTTGACTGAAATGTGCTTATCATCAGACATGCTGAAAAGAATTTCAGCTTAGCTGCTTTCATTAACAGAAGCACCTATGCAGCTAGAATTTTAGATCAAGCCCCTGCAACATTGGAAATCACCATTCTCTCCTTGAGTTTGCTACAAAAAAGCAATGAAATGGGTGGAAAGCAGAGGGATGAAAAAGAAATGGAGGATTAGTTAATAATATACCTTCCTGACACAAAAAGGCCTTTCTGTGCTCCCAAGTGTGTTGCCAGATCTAGAGTTTATCTGCAATATGAGCTAGACTCCTAAAGTTATTTTCAGAATATTAAAAATTTCTGATTTTTAGTTTAAGGATAAAGTACATTTTCTGTAAATCAGCAAAATAATAGAACAATGGAAGCAATGCTTTTCCAACAAACAGTAATATTCATCAGTTATGAGAAATGTATTTCATGATATTACATATATTGATGAGGGGAACTTACATACAGAGGTAGAACAGTGAAGGTGTACCCTGAATTTTGAATCTGGACTGTTTACCTCACTCACTTTAAAACCAGAATCTTAAAACTATGCCTCCTTCCTGCAGTTCTCTTCTCCTAATGTTTCCATACACTGGCAAGAGCGAAATGGACTAAACTCCAATCTTGGAATACCATGGACTGTATTCTTCCCCAGTGCTATTAACTCTTTCCAGACAGAAGAATATTTAGTTACAGCACTTGAAGGGAGAGAGTGGGAGAGAGAAGAGAATACTCCTTCAGGAAAAAATCTGAGATAATGAATGAGAAGAGAAATGTCACAGTGAGGAAGCTCATCTCAAAAAAATGGCTGCACAATGCCAAAGACAGTATCCTCCTAGGAGGAAAAGTTCAAATGAAGAAAGTAGATCTGAAATGAGTGACTGACAAGCATGATGGGATATGCAAGTATCAAGATTTGGCACTATTAATGCAAAAATGCTGAGCTCTGACTGCTATTATGCATTACATATAACTCCCAAAGAAGGAAAGGACAATCTCTGATAGTTAAAGGAGAATATGCATGGAAAGGGTGAAGGATGCTTTGAAAAAAGGGGGGAGAGACATACAGTAAGAACAATATAGGATGATGACATGCTAAGCAGGTCTCAATCTACCAAGGTTTTTGAGGGAAGGAGACGAAAAAATGAATATCTTAAAATCACCTGTATTTAAAAACAAAACAGCACAGAAGGCATGCATGAATAAGATAAGGAAAAATCCATCTCTAATCTCTCCACTGGCAACCAGAAATATTCTGGCCTGAGGAGCAATGATCTGAGCTTCGTCATGATGAATTTCTGTCTAGAATGAGAAGGAAAATTCTTTACCACTGTTAAATGATGAATATATTCAAGTACTGCTAAATCAAGCTATAGGACAGGCATCCTTTCTGCTGCTTCTCCATATTAATCATCTAATGTGTACTCTTCCCACTGTGAGTTGGGTTTCAGAAGGTGTTTGAACTTCACCATAAGCATCCAGAGCGCAATATGTGCAGCACACAGAAAATGCTTTACACAAAGCATTTTCGCTCTAATGTTTCTTTATTTATGCAACTGAAATGCAAACTACTGCACTCCATCATTCCTCTTACTTAAAACCCCACATCTCTGAGCCTCATCCCAGTGACACTGAAAGCATTACAGAAATAATAATCCCCAACAAGAAGAGATCCCTTTCTGCATTACCCCATTACCGCTACCTGAAAACTTCAAGAGCATCCAAAGTATTCGTAAGGCAGCAAATGGCAAGTCTCTGATGTGTTTAAGGAGGGGCATTGGGCAAATACAATACAAAGAGTTGTGTAATTTGCACCACAGACCCACTGCTAGGAAAAGTAACCCACCACACATAGCTTCCCCCTCCAGGCACTCCAAGCAAAATGCATTTCGGCTATCACTTGCTATTGACAAGAATGCACAAGACTTCTGGTTCTCTTCTTTACCCTTCTCCCCCATGCCCCTAGATATTGCTTCTTAGTAGAAGTTTTGCTTCCTGAATTTTGTAGACTTACTTCTCTGCAAGCAACAGGCAGCAAGTGCAGTGCCTCTGGTGATTGCAGTCAGCCACTGGCTACTCAGTGACAGATGAGAGCAGAAGGCTGTGGCCTGCAGGTCCAATTGCACTGTCTTTGCTGTCAGCAGAGAGCTTGTTTAGGAAGATTGATCAAAGGGGGAATTCAGCCAAATGCCCCTCGCTCTGGAGTAACTGCAATTAATCACAGATCAGCAGCACAGCAAAATGTAAATCATCAAGAATTAAACAGCGTCAGGTAGCAAACTCTAGAAGTGCAGCTATGAGAGAGAAAATAAGATAGGTTAGGGCCTTCCTATAGAGCTACTTGGAGCTACTGGGAGGCTCCTACTCTGCTTTCCAGCTAACAAAAGGTGACTGGGGGAGGGAGGATAGGTGGGAGGCATGCAGCTTCTGGGCAATGGGTGCAGTCAGGCAATGCCATGCGGAAAGCAGAGCTGCATGCCAGCACACTGCAGCAGTAGAAAGGCACTCTTGCTGCCTCATGTCTCACCCCAGTGATCTGGGTTCTCCGAGTTTGCTGCTGTATCCTAATGAGAAATGAAGAAGCAGAGGTGGGGAAGAAAGAGATGCAGAAGGCATTGGAGAAAACTCATAGTTTTCCCCTCTACAGGCAGCTGTCTTCCAATTTGGAAAGCTGAAAGGTTATGCAAGAAACCAATGTCAAAGGAGACCACAGTTCCCAATTTCTTTGGGAAGTCTGGGAAATGTTTATGGGTCTCACTTTAACATGTGAGTGTCACTCTGAGGTAAGTGACAACTGTACTTCAGCTATCTTCAAGAAACAGACTGAATAAATAAAACTGAGAATCTGTAAACTATCACATGTTTCAATTCTCAGCTTTTTCACATGCTAAGGAAAAAGAATCAAACATTTAAAGTCGCCATGGGCTAGCTGTGCCATAAGATGGTGGGGTTTGTACCCACAAGAACCCATATGAAAAGTGAATGATGCCACAACATTTTAAATGAGCCAATATTATAACCCTAGAAGGAAAGAAAAACCATGGTTCTCAAGAGCTGGTGCTGCCACACAGTCATAGCATATGCCACATAAACCACACAGCCTTACTGTGTTTTAAGAACTGTTTTAATTACTACCTCTGTATTAACAGAGACACGAAAACCACTGCCTACTGTGTCCCAGTGTCTGTGAAAGTCTCTGTTCCACAGCAAGGTCTCAAAGAGAATATCTCTGCCTGGTACGTGCTGATCTGTCAAATCCCATACATCTGGTACAAGACATCAGCGCCCCTGACCTCTGTCTGCAGCACAGCCTCATGCAATTAAAACCTGGCTCCTGCTCCAAGGCCCCGAGGCACAGCCAATCACACAACCAGGCCAGGAGGCCAAGCACTACCACAGAAGAAAGACATCAGGTCTGCATTTACACAGCACCTTATTCAGGGGTTAGCACCTGGGAAGGCTCCTATGGATAAAGAAACAAGCAGGGGATGCAAGACTGGAAAAGGGGTGTTGCTGCTGCTGCTGCTCACCAGAATCCTCTCTGCCTCTTCTTCCAGCAAATGCCTGCCTGAAACAGCAGTGATGGTGAACTCCTCAGAAAAGCCTTACTTTAGAAGTGCTCCTCAAGTGTTTGTAACATTAACTTAGCAGGTTGCCAACTTTTATTGTTTCTTCCATCTTAGCAGGATTCACACAGCTGATCTCTTGAAAGCAATTAATCAGTGTCCTAAATTCCACCCACCAATGAGCCCCTGCACACAGGTTTCTTAAGAGGAAAAAAATGAAACTTTTTAATTAAGTTTTTCCATCAAAAATCCAGTCCTGCTGATAATGGTCAGGAAGGTATGCAAAAGTAATTAATCACACAATCTGTTTGTCACACTCTTGCCACTCTCTTCTGGGGCATCTAGCATTCTTCTTCCAATTCACTAGCACCCCTGCCCTGCCCACAGTGCCTCAGGAACAGCATGCCCCCGTTTTCCTTCTCTGGATTAAACACTCCTGCACATTCACAGGTCAAGAATTTGGATGCCTTTTCCCTTGCCACAATTGAATAAGCACATCTACATGTGCCTGTTTGCAGGAGCCTGAGAGTAAAGGAGGAATCCAAGCCACTCACTTCCCTGGTGTGCTTAATTAGCATGTCAGACAAAAACCAGGGGAAGAAATTTTATTAAGAAGCTATTTTAAAAATTGCAGCCACCTGCTAGACAGTGAAACCCTTTAGCCTTTCCTCAAACAAGGAAGGACTGCTGGGCTCGAAGCAACCTTTGTTTCTCATCTTCCAAAGGTACAGCACCAGTCAGTTACTTCTAACTTAAACTAAGAAATTTTTTTACTTAATAGAAAAAACCCAAAGGCAACACGATTACCTTCACTACAGTGACTCATCTCCTTGACCCTTCAAGGGAGACAGAAATGATCAATAACAGCTCTCCCACTTTATGATGACCATTTAACTTTCAATATTTGCAGCAGCAGATGATAGGCATCTCAGTTTATTATTTTTGTCAGAAAACCCTGTACTGCATGGTTTACTGTACAACCTGTGCTGTTCACTGCTGTTGAAATGAAAGCAAGTTAAATCATCAAGGCAATCTATTTGCAACTCTGCTGGTTTGACTTCGCTGCTTACAATAAAACCACTTTGCCATTAGGGAAATGATAATCAGGGTACTCAGGCAACCCCCACTGCTCAGAATTTTGAAAAATTTTACAGTAAGAACTGACACCATTTCAGCCCATTTGTGAAATAAGACCCATGTCTCCTCCTCCTCCTCTGAACTCTTCACAGTGCTCAGTGCCATGCAACTGCTGAGTTTATTATCCAAGTGAGGGAACTAACACCACATCTACACAACTGAAGTTGCTATTCACATTATGCTGTAGTTTATCAATCTACTCCCAGCAAATCTGACCACAGAAAAGTCTTTTGTACCTAAGTATAGAGGAAGGCTGGGGAGAAAGGTCCTTTCTGGATGGTTCATCTCCCATTTTTATTTGAAGACTTATCACAGTTTTTTTGAGTATACAGAAAAGGCACAGAACATTGTAACAAGTATGCCTGTGAAGAAAGCTCCTCCTTCATTTGTATTTTCTTTACAATAATAAAAAACCAAAACAAAACACATACACTCTCACCACCTCTAACAACAACAAAAATGAAACATTTACTTGAGTTGTTACCTCTTTTAGCCTCGACTGATGGAGGACCTCACAAAGACAAAGTGGCAGGGCCAGACAGACTGGCAGAGTGAATTGGAAAATTAATTTTGGCACTGCAGCTCCCTACCTGCATGCAGAAGCCCTGCATGTCCAGGAATGCCTTCCAGATCTCAGTTCTCCTTCTGAGTTGCTATTCTTCAGTGGCAGTCCTTTCCACTTCCAACACTACTAGGCCAGAAAGAAATCAAAACACACTTCTCCCATTTCTTTATGGAAGCCTGACACAAGCAATAGAAGAAACAACTCTGAATTGAGATACTGATGAAACACTGATGTAAGCCACTTAGAAACAACCTAAGTATTTTTTACTTAATCCTTTAGTGTTTTCCTAGTTAGCTTTAAAAATTAAAGGAAAAAATAAGTTAAATTTAAAAGTTAAAAAGACATTTCATTTTAATTGCTCCTTCCTCTTTTTTTTTTTGCTCCTACTCCCCCTTTCATTTGTACAACAAATCTCAGGAGTTCCTCAGGTACAAAGACTCGAGTCTGATTTTTAATATTTTGAAATTTAGTTATTCATCAAAATCAATGAGATTTGGGTGGTTTTCTTTCTAATAAAAGAAAACCACATGTTTTCTTGCTACTTGATTTGGAATTCCTTCATTTTTTTATAGACATGAATTGAAAACCAAACAATTGTCAGTTTAACCTGCTAAATGGTTGATTGCAGTTTAGAACAGCTTTACAGTAAGAAAAACTTACAGGGCTCATCAAGAAAGAAACCATACAGTGATCTACCTGAAATCTGCTCAGCACAATGACATTTCTGTCATCTGAGAAGTTAAATCACACTCTCATCCCTTATCCATTTTCCAGTCAGTCATAGCAATTTGTGTAAAATTCGGAAATGTCAAATATAAAGAACTAAAACTAGATCTCAGGCAATCTCTCAGAGATGCAGCATTTTTCCAGAGGGTGAGAGGAAAGGTTGCATCAAAGCACTGAAGCATAGGAGGGATCACCCACAAAAGCAGAAATCTGTCCAGTCCCTCTGACAGCAGAAAGGAGCAAACAACTGAGGAAGAGCGAAAAAGTCATAGCATCACAGCATATCATTACACTTTCATTATTAAATTTGCTTTATGTTTGATGAGGGTAGAAATGTAATGTGACTGAAAGTCATAGAAAATTTTCCTTTCAGTAGCAGAATAATTTTTTTAAAATATTTTCAAAAAGTATTTCCTGCATCATAACAACTAAAAGGAAGAACATTTCACAAACATCTAGCATAAAACCCTCAAATGAGAGAAAGGCACATGTGTTTCCTGGTTTTATGCAGTATCTATATATAGAAGGGAGTGGGAGTATTAAGATATAGTAACACTTAAGAGATACTACATGAAAAAAAATCTTCCTTTCACCCCAAGTAACACAGATGACTCAGTGTCAGTTAAAATTGTGTCTGAACATTAACTGAGTTTTCACTAACATAATGTTATTATAACATATTACTAGGTGGTAGAAAGAGGAGAGGGAATTAAAATCACCAGCTACTTGGATTAAAGAGCCTGGGTCAAGCAATAAAAGCTATACAGCTGATACTGGATTGTTGAAAAGACTCACTAGTTTATACAATGTACAGCATGAAAATCTACTTGGTAAGTATAATTTCTCTACCTTTTCCCAAGCAGCCATAAATGCTGATAGGTGTTATGTGAGAGTTTTTCTCTGAAAGCACTACCCTGGGATAAGCCATAAAGCATTCCTGAAGCAATGTGATCCATACCAAGTACCTCAAAGGGACCATGTTTTAGTCTACAGCTAAAAGCTCCATCTACTGTGGGTAAAAACAAAGCATTGCACAGTGTCACGTCCTCTGCTGCTGAGGGGGGAATGGGAGGAAAGCACTGTGACAGAGAGAAAAAGAAAGCAAAACAGGGATTGGACTCAATGACCCTAAAGGTCCCTTCCAACCCAAACTATTTGAAGGCCTCATTACACAGGCCTAGAACTGCATCTCTGTAGCAGATTACTGTCATGCTCACCAGCTAGACCCCAGCACACTCTGCTTGGGTAGAAAAGAAGTTCCTTTGATTTCCTAAGAGATTTTCTAAAGCTGGAGGTTAAATGTTTTATTAACACATGCATGAAAATAGTACTGCTCACGTTTAATTACTTAAATACTTCCATTTATAATACACTATTTTTTCACCAAACAGGAGATACAAAAATAGCTACCAAAACACACACTAAGTGCTATTCTTTGCAAACGTGTATTTTTAAAAAATTAAATATGAAGAAACTAGCACTCAGTTGACAGCTTCTGGTCCCAGAAGGACATAACTAATCCAAAAAGACTTGTACTTTGCAGTAATACCAACAGCATCAACACTTGAGAGGCACAAGACACATCCTGCGGGTGCTGCAGCACGTGCAGCAGAACCACCCACCCAGCTCCTCAGCCTCAGAGGGGCAGGAGCTCCCATGCTGATGGATGCTGCAGGTACTTGCAAGAGGGAAAGAGCTGTGTCCCTGTTGTGAATTTGGGGTCTCACTGTGTGGCATCACTGTGTTCACTTCTGTTTGCGGTGTCTGCTTGGGGACACAGCAAAGAAGAGAAAAAAGAATGGGAAGAGTGGTAGAACAAAATACTCCTTTTGTCAACTTTCTTAAATTGACCTAGATTCAATAATGCTTTGGGATTGCGCACATCTTTTCTGCCTGTTCCTAAACACTTACAACACCTTTCTAACAGAGACATATATTTTGCATTTAAAATGTACTGCTAAGACTGTAGAACGAGCAGGAGTCAACTGGCTCAGCAACATTATGGTGTTGTTTTCACAGACCCCCAAAACTGATCACAAAAGGCATTTATTTCAATATGCATTATGAGAGTGGATTGTTCTGGCCTGCTCGGGATACTTTGGAGAGCTCTCCCACAGCGGACATAGTGACCTAAACTGGAACTAACCAGGCAGAGAGATGCTCACCTTCCAACACATGAACCACTCCCAGAAGGCACCTGCTTCAGAGCATTTATGCACCTGCATCTGGATCAAGACAGAAGCAGAGGGACTGAAACAGCTGGGTTCAACATAAAATTACAAATGCCTGAGGAATGTCATAAAGTAGACAGGATAAACAAGAGAGAACTCAGAAAAAAATACAGTTCAGAAGCAGAAACTGTTGCAAAAATATTGCTTTCAAAACAGACCAAAAAAAGCCTGGCAATGCTGAAGTCCTGGGAGAGAAATATTTGCAAGTTGTATAATATTAAGTATCCCTTAAGAAATATCCCTAAAAAACATAAATTTGGCAACAATATCACTTTTAAGCTTGCAAATGTGATCAGTATTTTATAGATTTTAAATGTTTTTCTGTAAACATTCTGCGAATTCCAAAATATAGATAAATTACAAAATAAAAAAATTCATAGAAAGGAATAATAAAAGCTGTTACCCACTTGTCTGGCACTAGTATTCTTCTGCAGAAACCTCTCAAAAGAATGAAAATACTGCCCAGGATTATTTTTTATAAGTCATGAACAGTGATCATGGCCGGATTTCTTAACATTAGGAGATATGAAGTGACAGAAACATGCACAGTGAGACACCTCATCTCTAGGTGCTGATCTTGCCAAATACCACGTCAAGTATTACTGAGATACTGCAATAAATGACAATTCAAGAGAGGGTAAAATGCAATTTCTTTCATCATAGCCTTCTTTCTTACACCTGGGGGTTCTATTAGTACCTTGTATGCAGGAAAATGCATTTTTGATCATAAACATCCTCCTGTTTTCATCATTTAACTCTCATCTACAGTAATAAAGAACATAACCATGCACATTTCCTGAGGTAAATGCTCAGTACTGAGCATTTACCTGAGATGACCCTGGATTTAAAGAAACAACACGCTTTCTATGATTCTAAACATCATGATATCCTGACTCTTCTGCTGCACTTGCCTGTTTGCACACATGGAAAGTATTTTTCTGTTACATAAACTGTACCAGAGAGAGAAGAAATCTGTTTTGTTATTTTTATTCAATTTGCCAAAAATGAACATTAATTATTCAGTTTGTATAATTAACTCCCAACACAGACAATATTCTGCATGCAGGAAGACGACTCTCCTTTGGGCAACCAAACTGAGTTAAGCAGTTCCACTTGAGCGAATTACCAAATAATTCAAAAGCATCATTCCAATTCAGAAGTGTGTTTAGGAAGCATGCAGGATGGCAAAGCCTTCCCTCGCTGTGCTGATGCTGTGCATCACTGGGGATGCTCCATCACTGAATGTCCTTCCTTTCCATGTGCCCTCCTCTCATTCCTGCACGAACAATTCTCCTTTGCTGCTCACTACAGCCCAGAGCACTCTGTTCTCTCCTGCCATGCCCTTCCCCACCACCTTGAGACTGGGCAGAATGAACAAGCTCTGAGCAGGTCACCAGACACAAGGGAGACATTAGAAAACTCTCTCTAATGTAAAGAGCATCACAAGGCTGGTGCGTGTTGCTCAGGACATGTGCACCTGTGGAGACAGGGAGGGCAAAGGAAAGTCCATCAGGAGTGATGTAGCCATAGGTAATATTGATGTAGGCAGGCAAATTCGATTGGAATAGAGTGTATATATAGTATATATGCAAGTGTGGGCATGTGGAAAAACGCAGATTGTCACCTTTGGGGATTTTTTTTCCCTCTAAATTTTAGACTAATTCAAGTATTAAAGAGCATTACACACATAAATACAATTAATTGGGGGAAAAAGCAGAGCTAGCATATTTGCCCTTCAAAAGCTTCCTTAGTCTAGCACGCTCCAGGAAAACATGAATGAAGCTTAGACTTACTCAGAAAATACACTGTTTGTGCATATACATTCCAGGATGTCTGAGAAACAATGGAATTAACTAGTGAGACTGTCTGGCTCTGCTCTTCCCTCTACCCATCTTATTTAGAACCTCTCCAATGCAGCATATCCATAAACGCTTCTGACTCCAGGCATGCTTCATCCTTTCTGACTTTAACAGGCAATCTTTCTTCCCATGCCCTGAATTTAGAGCAGTAGAAGCTCACTTTAAAACAGTGAGACATGACACTCGAGCATTTGAAGTTTTCAAACCACCTCTAGTTGAGCTTCTACAAAGATTCTGCAAAAAGCAGGTATTTGAGAAATATTATCCCTTAATCTGAAGATAAGCAAGCTGAAGTACAGATCAGAAATGTAACTTTTTCGAAGTTATTATTATGAAACCTCAGGTTTCCCCAGCTGCATTACCAAAATCTGACCCAATTGCAGCATGTAGTAATATTACCATCAAGAGATGAAGGCAGATTTGATTTTATAAATAATTTTTTCAGAACTCCCCCATTCTCAATTTAAATCAGTGGCTGAAAATGCCTTTTTCTAACATGAAATTTGCTCTTTTCACTCATTCTGTGAACTTATTTTAAGCCTCTATTGCTAATGATGTAAAGCAGAAACAGTAACTCTTCCAAAAAGCCGTAACAGTATAAAGGATTTTGAATACAGATGGCTGGAGAGAAGGGAAAGCACAGAGGATTGACGCAATTCACCGCATGGATCAGATTCAAAATCAGCTCTAGGTCACAAGTGAAGGGAAACGGGAACAATGGTATGGTGAGCTCAGTCTAAATGTCACCAAGATGACAGAATCAATGTGGCACTGTGGGTCATCTCTTAGTGGACTGAAACAACAGCTTACATTACAGCTCACCAAGAAGACAAATGCAGAGGATGGGAGCATAGATTGTGTTTGCAGATAGGCTGCATTCACCATGCAACAAAAAAATTCTCACTTCAGGAGTGCTAGGTTTGCACACAAGTCCTCAAAATACACAAGTCAGGAAAACAGAAAAAACTCGACAAATAAAATCTTTAAAATACATTTAAAAAGGCAAAAAGGTAAAGAAACAGTAAAGTTCTTCATCTCAACAGCTCTTACAGACAGTGTTTATAAACTATGGAGAAAACAAAAGAGTGACATAAGGGATTTTTTCCTATATCCTCACAGTTTACATTTCTTCCAGAAAATACATACATCACTAACCCCAATGCTTGAGTGAAGCCCTAGCTGAAATCAGAAACCTGCTGTTCTCCTTTATTTATTTCTCACCACCATCATCTTCTCCTTCTAATTGTCCAGTGCCTTTCAAGTATTACCTATTAGGAAACTACCCAAACCTAACTAGAACACTTCCTCGGCATCTAATTTTAAATGAAATAATCATAAAACTGTTGCTAATTCAACTTTCACTGAACACATTTCTTGATTTTGTTCAAAGGTTACAAGTGAAAATACTAACTACATTTGCTCTCAAAACTGTTCCTTGACAAGTCTTGTTGGGAAACCTTCTAGCAAGTAGTCTTCAATTTCTTCTCACCTAATTATCATATTAATCCCCATCCTTTCCATTTCAAATGCTTTAATGAAGTCACTACTGCACTTTTCTTCATAGAAACGTACTTAAAGAAATCTGTAAGTAGTTTGGAAGAATATTCCAAATACCACTTTTCGTTTGGCTTTGTGTCTTTAATCAATCTTCCCTTCAAAAGTGAATCATGAGCCTCACATACACTGAATGAATACATGCAGCCATGTGGTGAATTCAGCCACCCTGGATCTGGAGAAATAGCCAAGGAGGTTATTTCTGTGCCTGACAGGCACTGCAACACACAGTGTATGCATAAAGACCGACTGACGCAGAAGGCTGTGGAGCTTTCGAGGCGTAAAAATGGAGAAACAAGAAACATGCAATAACAGCAAGTTATGGAACAAATCCCACGAAGAATGTTATCTTCGCTCTTTAGGGAAATCAGGGAATACCTCCTAATTTCCTGCTGTCTTATCTAATTACTCTTCTGCAGTTTTTCTTCTGTTAAAATCACAGAGCAGTTGTCAAACTGCTGGTGTAGTTCCCTTGCATGTGTCAGCAATGCATTCAATAAGCTTCATTTGAATGTAATGATTTCAATATCAATAGCAAGCAAGCACAACACTCCTCCATACCCTCAGCCAGAGTAGCAGCAGCATGGAAAAGCTCTTCCTTTAGCACCTGGATAAACAGCAAACTCATCTTTGATGTTTCTCTTTGAAGTCAAGGCAGAATTAGCTTTTTTGTAGCATTAGGAATGACTCATTCACTTTGGATGCCAACTAGGATACTCTGACATTTTCAATTTTTTAAATCTTTGCGCTGTCAGGGAAAACAGCTCTCCTGCTAATTCCTCCAGGAATAATGATTATTATCTTAAGGACTCTGCATCCATCTCTAAGTTAATGACCCTTAAAAAGGTTTAGAGAATTCTCCCATATCCATGCATTAGAATTCACTCTAAGCTTACACCAAATAGATCAAATAGTCAATAGCCAGACCTCAACAGTGTGAGACGAGGTCCCCAAGCACAGAGCTGATGGCATATTCAAAATCTCTGGACTGGGGCAGCCCACCTCTCAAACCAAACTGTAAAAGAGGCAAGTGTACAGTAATTCTCAGCAGCAAAAGCCCTCTATTTCTGAGACCAGTACATCTACCCTGGTGTTCTGATAGTGTCAAGGAGGGATTTATGACCCTACAAATTGGATTTACATCTGTGGCCCCTTCTGCTCTCCCAGTGTTCAGAAAAATGAATCTTTGGTGTGGGAGTTCAAAGATGTGCTGACATTTCTTCAGGGATTACCATCACCATGCGGATGTCCAGACAACATTTGCACGTATCCAGTTAAAACACCACCAGTCATCAGCATTTCTGCAAGAAAACCAATCACTGCAGAGGTGATCAGAACAATTTCCTCGGATCCAAACAGGCATTTGTGCCCACACACGCAAACAGGGCCAGTAATGATGTTGGTGCACGCTTAATTAGCGGGTCATGGGAAATGTCTGTTCTTTGCAGCAGATGGAAAGGGCACCCATCCATCATTGAACCAGGACCAGATCGTTACCATAATTGTGTGTTCTACTTTGCCTGAAGGATTCCTTTAAAGACTGGCATTTCTTCAGCTGCACAAAGACCAAAAACCCTGCTGCTCTTTTTCCTCCCACAGTACCCAACAACGAACTGGATTACAGAAGGACAGGGATTACTGACAGGAAACAATCTTGTGCCTGAAGGACAAGGTGGTGACTTCTTTCATAAAGTACTTAGGAGTCACTGTAATATAGTCTTCTTAGAAAGAGAACAAAGTCATTTTCTCTCTACAGTGAAGAAATACTATTACCCTTCATGCCTGAGATATTCTTCCTTCTCTATGGGATTAATTTCAGAGTATTTTAAATTAAAACTTCTGTCTTTAAACACAGCTGGCACCTAGAGAAAATGAAAAAATGAAACATGAGGGGAAAAGAATCTATGCATTTTACTAATTAAAAAAAAAAAAGGAAAAAAAAAGAAAAAAAAAAGAAAAAAAAAAAAGAAAAAAAGAGAACGTCCCAAACCACAGCTTTGCTCTTGATATTTTTACTTCTAACATTTAGGCTTGTTTGAGGAGGAGACATGAGTGCTAATGACATTTTCTTTGGTTTTTTACTTCAAAAAGGTAAGAACTTCAGCTTGAAGCACTCACCCAGCCACTTTGCATCATTTACCAGCAGCTCTGGCTAACGAGGGTGGTCCCAGTTGACTGGAAGGTACCCAATGTAATACCCATGTACAAAAAGAGCCAAAAAGAGGATCTGGGGAACTACAGGCCTGTCAGACAGACCTCAGTGCCAGAGAAGGTCATGGAGCAGATTATTTTGCACGCCCCCCACCCTGATCCTTGTACATTCCTTCAAACTCCAAATATTCCATGATTCAATGTGCAGGAAAACACACTGGGGATCAGGGTCAGCTAGCATAGATTTATGAAAAGCAAGTCCTGCTCCATAAAACCTGAGGATCTCTCTAATTAGAAATGTCACTCAAACAAGAAACAGCTTCAGGTACTACAGAAAAGTACAAACAGAACTCTACAACCTTTACATCTAAAATGACTGCAAAGAGTCATGGAGTTGCTAAGAATCCCCACAGGGTAGAAGCATGAGGAAATAAACCATATTGGGCAGACTCCTGCACAATGCCTAAAAATAACCCAGAGAGAACACTGGAACCAGCATCCCCCCTGTGCAGAATAGGGATATTTATACCATTAAAGAATTTCTGCTTTCATCCCCAAAGATGAAAAATTAGTATCTTCATAAAATTACCATTTTCAGTAAACACTATATTTATTCTTGGCAGATCTGATAATCAAATTGCCCCTGGCATAGGACTGATTTCTGCAGACCCAAGCTTCAGTGCTATCCACATATGCCTAAGGAGCTGCTGCTGCTGTTACATGCCTCAGACTGTGAGAACAACTGATTCTAACGTGAGAGGGGAGCCCAGTTTTTAGTTTTTGAGCTGAAAAATCTTAAAAGCAGGGGCTAAGTTGGCACATACTGCCAATGTATTACCACACTACTCCTTTCGGTACACCTGGGTAAGGACTGTCACAGATGGTACAAGAGCAGCAGTGGACAGAGCACCAACTGCAGACACTTTCCAGGAGGGCAAAAATATTTACTGTCATCTTCCCAACAGCTCTGAGCCAGCTTCAAAGCATACCTTTTAATAGTCAACACCTGAAAAGTTCCCAAATGTCAACAGGAATGGTCAGACACCTGGGGCCCAATATCTAGGCAGCTCTAGAGGTCTTCCTTCCAGGATGAAGGAGCACACACATCTTTGACAACTTGAACATACCCTAAAGCGCAGGGTTAAAACGACTTTCAATAAGGGAGAAGCCTCACATAATCATCTATGGTAATGACAAATTTCACTGCATTCATCCTCGTCCCTTTCACCATAGGAAATACAGATGCAAATCTGGTTTAGGACAAACCAGGGGAGAACTTGGTGTACAGAAGGGAAAGATCAAAGGCTGTGGCCTGCATCAGCAGAAGATGCTGTTGGACAGGAACCTGCTACATCCCAGCAACTCCTAATTAGCAGGTTACCCTGCAGTTACAGTATTTTTACAAGATCACACGTTCATATCAATTCAGTGACCAGGAAGATATTTTATTTCAGATCTTAAAATTTTATGCAAAAACCAATCATGAAAAATCTCATTTTCAATGAATTAGAATTTTGACCCAAACTCTTTCCCCTATCTCTAAGCTAAATCCTTGTAGAAACATTCCTGTTTTCTAAGGTATCTCAGACCTTTTGCCATGTAAGAAAGATTCAAAATTGTCACCAAATCTTAGTCTGGTCCAACATTTTCTAACTACCCTGGAATGGGATTTTTGAAAACAAATAAAGTCACTAGTAGAGTGGGAGAACCAGAAACTCATCAGATTTGCATTCCTAGCCAACATCAAATTATAAAAATAAATAAAGATTTCCCTTGTAAGTAACTTTCAGAAGTTCAGTTTTTTCATCTCAATGGCATGCTACAGAGCTGCTCCCTCTCTACCATGTATATGGCTGAAAAATGTGGGCATACACAGGCAGTTAAGTGACCACTAGCATAATTAGCTATAACCTTTCATGCATGACTATGTTTTTCTTGTCCACTAATTTCTAAATGCAATTTTGCTTTAATTACTGATTGCACATTACATAGAATTGTTGAAGTCAAGATTGGCTGTTCCCCTGATAACATACTGTGTCTGACAAAAGCCTTCATGGTTAATTTTTGTCATCTTGTTCACATGTATATAGCTGATTTCAGCACATTTCTCTGTCTATTTTGGGTGCAAAAATTCTAAAGTTTTAAATTCCTCAGCCAGATGTTGTAGCTTTACAGCCCTGGGCTAATCAATCTGGTTTTCTCTGAGTTTCTTCATACAACAACAGGTCAGGAATTACATTATTTCAATATTGTCATTAAAGAAAGACAATCTAGTAAAACACAAACTGCTGTGGGAAAAGTAAAAAACCAGAGAGGATGTAATTAACTGAATACAAAATGAGTTGCACACATTTTCCCAACACTTCCAACATCCCTTAACTAAAACTAAACACAGGTTTTCAATCAAAGACAAAGTTTGCCCAACAATTGCTATGTATTTTTAGGGACAGAAAACCAGAAGAAACCCCGTGAGTCCATTAATTAAGTCCTTTGCTTTTACAGATTATCTTTTTTCAGGGCAGCTACAAATTCCATGTTCCTTCTACTCAAAAACTCCTGAGGAGCTCCCTCCTTAGAAATGTCTTCTAGAGTCTAGCCCAAAGTTTCTCACAGCTATCAGTTTCCAGGTAGCCACACTTGGTACTAAATTATAAGGTTCTTCTCTCTGTGTATTTCCCAGTTCTCAGCACACGGGCATTCCAGTTCTCTGTCCCTTGCCTTTCCTGCAAGCCCTCTTCTGCATCAATTCCAACTTTAGTTATTTCTCTTGAAAGCACGAGCTATTAAACATGAGGCTGAGGGTGCAGCAACTTTGTTTAACATTTTGAGTCCTCAACTAGAATGTTGTGTGGTCCTATTCTCATCCGGTTTTTTACGTCACATTGGCCCTTCGCGACTCCTTTTAATGTTTACTACCCTCTGATCTTCAAGAAATGCATTTATTACAGACGAAAGAAGAAATTGATGGTTATGATCCAACATGCACGGGCTTGCACTTTGGACCAGTCAGTTCTATAGATTTATTGGGGTATTTTACTGCTTTAATCATCAAGCATTGTCAGAGCATCCTTCAGTGCTTTCCTATACTGACTACAGCTGTTAGAATTGCATTGTCTGAGCATTTTGTACTCCCACCATCAAGAAAAGCACACACATACACAAATAGTTCTTTATAAGCTATCCATAATCCTTTAGTTAGTAATTTTTCCCCCCTGTGTTTATCTACTTGCAATTTTGTTGTGTTTGGGCAGTAATGTACCCAAAGGAAAAAGAGTGGAGTTCTGCAGCCACAGCAGAGCAGAAACACTGGAACTGAAATGTCTGGGGAAGTTTTTCTTGGAACAGACATGCAAAAAAGCAGAACTTTGGATAAGAAGGGTAAAAAGGCTTGCTGGAACAGATTTACTCCTTCAGGTTTAAAAAAAACTTATCTAAAAACGGAGATTAATTTCCAGTGATCAATATTACTGTTGTATCTGCCTTCAAACCAAAATCCCAATTATTTAGATCAATATCTAGTTAGGTTACCAGCTTCTCTCCAATTTCTGGAAGGACACTTGGTGAAGTGTCCAGGAAATACTATTTTAAAACTTTTTATTGTAATCTCCACATCTCCTTCTGTGTGTCACAATTTGGTTTGGTCTGTTCTGAGAGGTCTTTCAATTAAATGCAAAACGTGTGCAATTTAAGTCCAAAACATATTTCTTTCATATTTGCTACATGCAAATGCAAGATGTTTGCAACATGATAACTAAACTGAGGTACCAAACCAGACCTAAATAACTACATAATCCTATTTTTATTATTTATTATTATTAATTATTTTAAATTGTTTTTAAAATTAATTTAAGGTCTTATTTAATCACACAACAGAAAATACCAAAGCCTGGAATGGAAATGAGGCATTGCAAATGTACAGTAACAACAGTTAATATGCAAATAAGTGAGCTTCTACTACAATAGGGCAGCTTTGGCAAAAAAAAAAAATTATAAATTTGTCAGACCTTAAATAAATCTCCCTACAACAGATGTTTCAAGACACAGTCTGGTCAAGCTGTATATACAATAAACTACCCACATGTTATTTATCACTGCTGGAAACATTCTTTTCAGCCAGGACTAAATTATTTACTTTCATAAAGACATTATAAGGTGGTTCTTTTGCCTTTTTCTGGCTGTGGAGTTTTTTTGTTGTTTGGGTTTTTTTTTTTGTTTTGTTTTTTTGTTTGTTTTGTGGGGTTTTTTTGTTTGGGTTTTTTGTTTGAGTGGGGTTATTAAGGTTTCTGTTGCAGCTGGGCAGTGATGCAGTCTGGGAGAAGAGGAAAAAGTTTACAGCTCTTATAGGATTCCCTGGATAGTCTTCTGGGGAACTGGCTACATTCAGTTTACTCTTACTCCCTTATAAATGCAAGATCCAAAGTAGAGTAAGTTACCTACTACTTACCATGCAAAAAGCACACAGAGAGAAGCAAGAATTGTGGTGCCACCAATGAGCTGTGAATCTATGGCAGAGCTTTCTTTTTACTTGCCCGTTTAGCAGTATCATAGACAGTATCTCCTGCCTAAAATTGCATTTTAAGAATTAGTACTACTCTAACTGACTGCATACATAGTGTTTGAGTGAGGCACATTCCATCTTATCAAGTCTAGTGCTGCACACAGCACCATATGAATGTTAAGTAATAAAAAGACAAAACAAAATTTTCAGAGGCCAAACCAGCACTAAAGGATTACGCATGGCAAGCAGTTGTTTCTTTCCCTGATTTAAAAGTACAAAACAGAAAAACTGCAATAAAACACATTTCTCCCCTTTTCTTAAGCAGCTTGTTTCTACAGAGTAATCACAAACCGAGCTAAATGTACTCTTCAGTATTCAAGTCATGAGAGGTTTGCACTTACACCCCAAGGATTCAGCCTGCAAGGTCTGCAGATGAAAGCTTCCTTGGAAGCTCAGTTTCATAATCCTGTTGCCACATGACCCTATTGCCTCCCACAGCCAAACCTTAACATAGCCAGACTTCCAAGGTAGAAATGCTTGAAACTTCTCTAGCATAAATTTCCCACAGCCAGGCAGAACTTAAGAGTTTAAAATTAGAAAATCCTGAGTTTACAGCCATTAAAAACTCAGAATTTAATTTTAAAATCAATTCAAGACAACTAGACAAGATGGAAAATAGATGAAAAAGTTTGTGCAGTGTTTCCCCAAATCTCATAGACCTTGAAGGCAATTCCTTGCTTCTATGCTCACAGCCGCAATGAACTCAGTAAGCAGCTCACGAATTCCGTGTAGTCAAACTGTTTGTGTTTCCAAACCAAACAAAACATTTGCCCTTTTTTTATTCACTCTTACTTATTCTTAGCAATACGTCCTTCTCTTACACATCCTTCAGACAGTACAAGCAGGACATGATTTGTACATAGACGGGAGCAGGAAAGGAGGGATGTGGGGATTCATTCATTCCTAGTCTAGTTTCTCACTGGAGCTCTACCAAAGAAAGGGATCCTTTCCCTGCACCTCTACCTTGTGGCTTTGCACTGCTCTTGCCTCTGAAACAGTGCTAGGGAAGCATAGCCTGTGACTACAGTGTTTGTATACTCCTAGAAACTGTTCCACGGCTTCAAAAAACCAGTTTTGATTATAGCAGCAGAATAAAAAGCAAGTGTTACTAAACAATACAAGAACATATTTCTCCGAAGAGAAGTCACAACAAAATCTATGATTCAGAGTACACAGTAGAGCTAAATCTGCCACCATATCAGCCCAAAAATAAGAAAACACTTCAGAATTAGAAAGCAGTAAAATATCAGATCACCCCTAGAAAGCAACAGACCCTTGCCATTATTGGTAAAAGCAGAAAGAAGTTACAAACTAACAGACCTGCAGGTAATAGAACTCACAGAGATGATGATGAATAGTTTGCACACCAGCTACAAACCCACACCTGACACCTTCCACTGCATGCAAACAGCAGGAGTTGCCAGCAGCTCGTTACCTCCCCATAATAGTTAGCTCATGCCCACAGTGGAAGAAAATTAATTCTGACTGAAAAAGTGAAGTGTTCCCAAACAGATGCGTCATTCCACAGGAGATGATATCCTGCCCAGAGGCACAAGCCTACATTAATTTCCTGGTACAGCCAAGAAAGGTGCTCGGGCTGACTGCAGGCAGGCAGGCAGAGACCTTCAGGAGTCTGCCATACAGACCTTATCATCCTCATCACCATGGCAAAAACAACAAAACATACTCTTACTCGTGTGATAACAACCTTGTTAAATTTGAATGGCCCTATCTATAAAAATTTAAGTGCCTAAAAAGGATAGGGAGATATCTCACATGGAGATTTAAAAAGGGTTAGAGATGACAAACATTAAAAAAAGAGACGCTCAGCAGTCTCATATGATTTAAAAGCATGTCCCTCAAGAGTTTCTAAGTAATCCAAAACTTAAACCCAATATGCAATCTTTCACATATTTTAAGCTCTGCTATGACTGGTTTTGCAAGGTCAGAACTACTTAAGATTTATCAATGCTCATATTGCTTTATGAAGCATCAACACAGAATTGCACTGGTCTCAAATAAGCCTGCACCATTCCAGACTCAAAACTTGTATTCATGTGTCTGCTGTTGCCACTCCTGTGTCCAAGGATTTTTTTACTTTTTTTTGCTGAGCATTGAAGATTCCGAACAGAAGGCAATGTAATTCCTCCACCATACATCAGAAATGGTTCTTCCCTGTTGATCTAGTGAGTCACACAGCTATTGCAAAAAACACTGTTGTTTTGAAGAAATCCCAGAGATGAAGGTGACACTGCTGGTTGCTGTGACATGGACTGTCACTGGCAGAAACATGTTCCAGTACTGGCAGTTGTTCAACTGACCAAGGTGAGGCAGAAGAATTCACCTGTGACAACTTTCGCAGGAACTTTCCTTTGAGCACGGACAATGAGCTGCCATTTCCAGTTGCAGCCAAGTGGCATGGATGGGAAGTGCAGCAAATCTGGCAGTTAAGCTACATCCCCAGACGTGTTTAGAGCACAGAAGGTGCTGGTGAGACCGCTCTGATTCTGTCCGTCAACAGCAGCATCCACATGCCAAGCTATTCCAAAACACTTCCTTTCGGGGGGGCTTTGCTTTTGTTCCATGAAAGGATTAAATAGACCACAGAGAGATAAATAAATTCACAGTGACAATTTGAACTTAATTAAGAAGTCTTTTAAGATTTCATAAATAGCCTAATGAACTGGCGGAAAGAAATTATTACCTGAGAGATGTTATCCTCCAAAACAGTATTTGAAAAGGCTCATTTATCAACAAGTTCTATGCAACATCACTTCTCCTCTTTGTCCTCTTTTTGTGTTTAATCTCCTGAGGATGGAATGATTTATTCTAATTTAGGGATTAATATAAGAAATTAATTGTGTAAAATACATTTGCCTGTCATACCCAAGTGGTCAAATCAGCTCACCTCACTGCCCTTACTAGTCTTAAAATGTAAGAAGTTACCCATCTACTAAAATTGCTACAAAAATACAGCAAATTTCAGAATGAGTCAGTAAATAGCTTAGATCGCCTCTATATTTAAAATTACTGCAGGTGGTAAAAACAGATAAAGTCTCAAGGCAAAGTTATTCTCTGCCTAATAAAATCAATTCTTTCAAGGACTTCTTTGCTCAGCTTTGCAGTATCAGAAGCATTATGTATTGTAGTATAACAATTTCAATATTTCATTGTAACTGGTTCACATAGCACCACTGCATTTTTAGGAATAAGCTTAATTTGAAACGCACAGCCATTCTCCACCTGGTTAGGGCAGATCTACCTCGGAAATTATCTTCTCACTTTTCAGTCAGCTCTATGCTCCAAATTATTTGCTTACGTCTTCATAGACTATCATTCTAATTGGGTTGGAGGTGTAGAAATGGATGACAAATTTTTACTTTAAGGAGAAAATGGTGCAAATGCAAAGAAGTATCTGACATTATTGACACATAACTACAAGCTACAGCGTGGCTGTGTGGTGCCCAGGAAGGAGCTTGGAAGAATGTTCAACTAAAAGCTCCCAAAATAGGCACTAGTGTTTGCAACTGCAGATATTCTGGTAAAGGATCTGGGAAGGAGAATGAAATGCACAGGGAAGGAAATGGCTGGAAGCAATGTGCAAAATAGATGAAAATAAAAATTCAAAATTTGGGGATTTGCTCAAAACAAAACACCACCACCACTGACTTTCTCCCCTCCCTGGATGGGAAAAGAAGTTAAAAAAAAGTTTCAATAACTAATGCATTTTAGAGATACTATCTGCTTACTTTACTGAAGAAAATAATTTGCTTTCATAGACCCTAGGCAAGTTAGATTCAATTACTGATCAGTTAATGCTCCCTACTCTGTGATGGATTTCTGCATATGATAGAGCATATTCCTGTAGCAGAGCTTTGCACAGCACTTAAAATTAAAAAATAGCAAATAAAAATAGGAAACAAAAAATTAGCAAATCCTGAAGATCAAAGGCCCGTTGTGCTATTGGCACCACTTCTCCTGTTAAAAATAATCTCCAAAATGAGAATTTAATGTTCTGTATCATCACTGTTGCCATGGCAAAACTAAAAAAAACCCTCCAAAATAAAACCGCCAAATCAAAAAACCCCAAACAAACAAAAAAAAAACCAACAATAAAAAAAAAACGTGGTTAGCTAGACAGTGAGAATCACTGTGCAATTCCCATTTTCTCTGTTTCACTTCACCAAGCGGAGTATTAAAAACACAGTCCATTGATGTTGATGAATCTCAGCTGTAATTGCATTAGCTGTGATGAGCTGTTCATAACTAGCTGATGCAGTATGAAAGAATTCCAAGGACATTCACAATCAAAAATAATCTGTAGGAGATGCAGAACAGTGGAGAGTGTCGGTAAAAAAGAGTAGTTCTCCTTCTCTCAATTTGTACTGGAACACTGTGCAGTGACCAGGCAAGCCCCAACCAGGTACGCTGAGAGCCAGAGCCTCCTCACTAACAGAAACTTTTCCCAGCTCCCCAAATCAAAGCATCAAAGAGCATGGAGTTTGAAAGAGCAGTGAGAAATAACTACTCCTCCACCACCCCACTGTATCTGCCAGAGGAGAGCAGAAGAGATTCAAATTTAGCAGAACATTCGACAGGATGATATCAACTATGGCACCACCTGAGAGGATGCTGCACATCTCACTCCACCCCACAGAAAGTGGTGATTGCAGGATTACATTCTGAAATTGATGTGGCTCTGGAGAGTGAGGACATCTCCTTCCAGCCCATGCACCAGACCTCCTTGAATGGCTCTCTGGTGCTCAGAGCATCCTTCAAGCCAGAAGGATGATACATGGGGGGGTGAATATAACTAGATGGAAGAAAGGAATAGATATCACCAAAACAGGTTACCTCCCCACAGGTCAGCTGAAATACAGCCTAAATTGTAAAAACAGAAGATATAATTTCTAAGACCACAATGCGCTGCTGTTTCTAGAAGTGGAAAATCTTTCCTAGTGCACCAACCCCATTGCCAAACATTTTAAACTGAAGCTGTGCACCACTCATCACATTGCCCCTTGGAGGGTGATGCTATATCTAACCATGTGGTTTTGCTGTATCTGAAATGCCACCATACATCCACTCCATTTTGACAGTTATATTTGTCAAGCACTGCAGTTTTTAGTATAGTGAATATGGAACTGCGAAAAAAGGACAGCAAAATTTTTAAAACTGAGAAATTGAGCATTTTCCCAGTAAAAGTGCAAATTTAATTTTACATAGTATAACTTCTTAAAAATTAATATTATACATTTTTCCCCAGCTTAAGAAGAATCAGTTTCATATTGAGTCAAGGAACAAACTTTTTAAGGATCTAACCTGTAAGGGAAATTCCTGAACTTTTAAAATACGTATTTTATTAATAAACCTACCTGTTCTTACAGTAGTACCCAAGACAAATGCAAAGATAAAGCAAAAAAAGCACTCAAAAGAGGCATAAATATCACTGCAGTTTACCTTATTCTTGTCCCTCTCCATAAAAACGAATAATCTTCACAGAGATGGAATACACTCACACCCAACAGGTTTTGTAATTATCAAGTGTCTCAGCTTCACTGTAGAATTAATCACCTGCAAACACCATTCACTGCCTCATACTCCTCCACTGTGAACATGATCCCATAATTAAGCAAGACAAAAGTAAACAACATCCTAACAACATAATTTTATACAATGCAGCCTTAGAAAAAGAAAAATTACTAAAAAGAAAATTCAAAACGTCATCCCACATTCAAAGATGCCAACTGACCAAGTGAGGCATCTATAAAAAAGTAATCAAATCATAAAATGCCAATTGGCAACCTTACAGCATTCATAGTGCAAGATGGATTACAAATTAAGAATAAATAAATAAATAAATACATATCTAGAATATAAGTCTGATGGAGACATAGTTTTGAGTCTTTCCAAACTTAAACAATGCATTACTTCTCCCTGTAATTTCTTGGGTTAATGATACAGAAATGCAAGCCCTCAATCTTTGCTCATTTTGAATTTTGAGTATGCCATTATTTATTAATCCCTCTATATTTCTTTCATGAAGTGCTTCTGTTAATGATCCTTTGCTATATCAGGAATGGTAATGACAGTGCATAAGGAAATTGAAGACATAAAAGCATACTTAGAAAAATAGCTCAAAACTTTATAGAATTACATATCCATGTTTCTGAAATGAGTGACATTTATAAAGGAATACAATTGAATAAAGCTATAAAGACACCAAGAAACTCTCAGCATATAATATAAATGCACATTTTTGATCTGAGGTTTCATTACCTGAAATATTAGAGTGACTTAGACTGCATCAATCTAGAGCTCAGTGCATTAAACGATTCCAATATTTGACTGGCAGATTTTGAGATATCTGCTAAGAACAGCACACCAAAATAACACAGGAAACCAGTAGGCTGGCTGGCCATAAAGAGAGTCTACAGTCAACCTTAGGATAGCCAGCCTCATTGATGGCACCAGATTTTTAGCATAGAGGAATTAACAGTCAATGCCACAACTCTCATTCTGAAGACTGAGATGTCATTTCTACATCTTTCTGCATCACCCAAGCCATCATTCAGAGAGGATAGCACTACTCAATGAAAATGTGAAAAGAGAACCCACACTGCCTGCCAGCCTGACAGGATCTTCTGGTGCACCAAAGAGATGCTACCACAGAACACTTTGGCAAAGCCCTGTCTGAAATATTTTTAATCAGGTCACTCCTTTTAAAAAAGAAAAGGGGAAAGAAAAAAAAAAAAAAAACCAAACAGGAAAAAAAAAGGAACTGCAAAAGGTGCAGAGAAAGGATTTGAGGATAATAAGAAAAATGAAGAGCACATTTTTACCAGAGATTACAAGCTTGACTTGTTTAGTCCTACAGACCAAAAGCCAAGAGAAGCCAGGATTGCTCTTGCAGCATAATCACTGGGGAGGTGGAAAGCATGATTAAGTCAAAGGACAAAAAAAGCAGTGGAGTAAATGGCTGTAAACTTACCCATTAAGAAGCTTAGCCTGAAGATGTGAAGAGCATTTCTAAACAGGTTTAGACTTAAGATTACTTTATGAAAGATATGAGATGCAAAACCAGGGACTGGAGTCAAAAGTCCTTATATTGTTATACTTTGCTGATTTTAGGTAGTTCAGATTAGGGCTTCCTCCTCTGTTTTCCCTGGGTGAAGAAATGGGCAAAGGGGCACCCTCAGGGCTCCTGCCTCCTCTAAGGCACACCCAGCTCACTGGGCAGCCCAGGCTGCTCAAATATCTCAGCCACCACCCAAAGCCCAGTTCCTGACTTGTGCCTTCTTGTCCAGCTCCTGAGAAACCAGGAGGGCAGCTGCATTGCCCTCAAAACCACCCAAGGATCTGTCCACGCTCTGGCAAAAGTTCTTGACTTTTCAATAGCTAGAAAAATCTTCAGCATCAGTGCAGAACACCACAGTCTGTAACCTCACCAGGAGACATTACACCTTGACACTTTACTTCAGACTTCTTGCAAATTGGATGCTCCAAGGCATTTTAGAGATTGTACACATTTTCAAGTTTGTTTTGGAATTTTTTTCCCCAAGAGCATAAGGAATAACTAAGAAATAAAAAACCCTGAAAATCCAGGGTACAGTTCTACAACACGGGATGAACTCTGAATTGCAAGGTTAGGCCCAAACTGTTCAATGATTTGCGTACTACTTTCTTTTCCATGTGAAATGACACAGTTTGGATAATAAAACTTCATTAACCGTGTGACTGTATGCAGTTGGGCAATACTTGTCACTCCCCTGTATACAAGCCTATGTAGCAGCAGGTGCTGCAAGCAGAATGTTATTTCACTGTGATTATTTTTAATCTTCCAATAGGGAACAAAAGCCAATCTCATTAAAAGACAAATAGGACTAGATGACTACTTGAGGTAAAAGAAGGAACAAAATTAGAGAAAATAGAGACCCACGAGTGTTTCTGTCGTAGCACCACCGCTCTTCACAGTCTCTGCTTGTGTGTTGAATACTCCTTAAACATACCAGGGTTAATATGTATCACCTGATTGTCTTCACTGTTTTGCTCAAATCCAGAGGAGCTGGGATTGCTCTGTAACAGAACTAAATAATTCCTGAGCTTATTAGTTAGGAAGCTAATAAGCCCCTAAAGGAGAAACAGTTTCCAGTCATTATAGAAATCTTCACAGGCGGTGTGGAAGAGCTAACTGTGCCAGCAGCAATGCAAGGAAAATTACAAGAATAGCCTCTGTCTGCATTTAAAACTGCCACAGGTAAAGTATGAAACTGGGCTATCACATGTAGTAAAGGCAGTGACAGGAGCACAAGAAAGGTGGAAAGCAGCAAGACTCTTGCCCAGGGCCTTAAGACTTTTGAGGCCACACAAGTCTAGGATACAGCCAGTCCAGGACCTGTAGTTTCCACATTCAGCACACTGGAATGATACTTGGTTGTGAGACACTACAGAAGTAAACATTATCGCTAAAAAAATCTCACCGAAGTTCATCTGCACTTTACAGGTGTATTTTTACCACCAAATTTCTGAACAGAAAAGTATATTAATTACTATTTAATAGACAAAACCATCCTCAGACCTTTACCCAAGGCCCAAATCAACAAACCACACTGGGCCTTTGTGCAGGAGGTGACCCACTGCCTCTGCCTCCCAGAGAGCTGCTCAGGAGCGTGTGCCAAGCCAGGGGCGCCTGAAGTGGCTGAAGAGCCATGGCATGGATGCTCTCTAATGAGAACAGTGTGGCACTGTGCAACGGAGGAAGAACAGCTGTGACTCATTTCACAGTCTACTGAACATGAAATGAGTTTGCTTCCATCTGTGAAAAACGGTGCTACCACTTGTGGTCCATATTAGGCATTGCTGCCACCATGTCTTCTGATAACATGGTAAAAATGAAAGATTAAGCAGCAGTGAGTTCTCCAGTTTCTCCTGCATGAGACAGTGCCACAGTTTTGGCTGCCTTGGTCTCATTTCTGGACTCAGTGATCAGCCCTGCAAAAAACAACAGCAGGACAAGTGCTGGTCTATTGTTTGTCAAAATGCCCCATTCACATTGACACTAAAGGCCTGTCCCCTGCTCATTGTGACTCCCTAGCTGGGACACAGTGGGAGATGTGCATTTCCAATTATTACGAGAAAATATAGTTTAGTAGTTACTCAGAAAATGTATCACTTTTCTAGCACCAGATCGTGAGACCTAATAGCCAGACATCACTCAATCCTTCTTTCAAGGAAGTGCAGCAAATCTTGCATTTCCCAGCAGCCCAAATACATTAATCCCACGTGCATTTCAAACTCAAGCATGGTTCCCTCATTGTGCTCCTTTATTAAACCCTGAGCAGGCTAAAAATGGTACATCCTTACAGGTTCCCTTAGTCACATTTCTACTGCATGGACCTGGGGCAGCACCAGACCCCACAGCAATGAACACCAGCCAAGCCAGTGTTGGTGCCATGGACAGGCTGACCCTTCTGCATTTGTGGGGTTACAAGTCTCCAGGTGGTTGATTTGAGAGTAAAATGGGATGGCACACAAAAGTCTAATGAATACACATTGATTTCAGCAAATATTTAACATAGTGGCATCCAAATGAATCATAAATAACATTATGAAACTAAATATTTTGACAGGCAAACAGTTGGATTCATTACTACTGTCACCCTTCTTATTTAATTATATCATATCATGGCATGGCAATTAAAACCAGTTTCTGTGTTAGAAAAACACATAACAGCTTTTCTTTGCGATTCTGAATGGAAAAAGCTGAAACATTGTGATTTCCAGTACAGAGCAAATTTCAGTTTGTGGCTAACTCAAACTGTCAAATCTTGGCAAGTCAGCAGACCACCTCTCTTCCCCTCAAGACGCATTCTGTCAGCAGAAAGCACAGGTGCTTCTAATGAAGAAATAAAGCTTCAACAGAAGCTTTTCAGCGTTGGGTGCATTTGTGCAACAATTGTGCCAGTAATATATTTGCTTTATTCACCTTGCAACAGTCATCAAAACTAAAGAAAGAAAAAAATTACTTTTGCTCCAGACTAGTACATTTCATGGGTTTCAGAAACACAACCTTCATATTTCCCTCCCTCTTTGATAAAATGCCAAAGATGTGACAGTTCCAGTATAGCTATAGGAGGTTTCCAAACAGTTGTACCACAGTCTACCTCAAAGTGGTAGCCAAACACTGCTTCAAGAGCCCAACATCTCTTCCTGAGCTCAAGCCCAGCTAGGCACAGAGCCAGGAGCTGCTGCCACTGACAACAGTAGCATCTTTGCAAATCTAATTCAGGAAAGCAAATTTTTTAGTGTAGGACTGGAAGTCACAGACTTCTGATGTTTAATTGCAGTCTAAAAATTATTCCCAGAGCATTCTCAGGTGCATAACTGTCTTTCATCTGTCTGATACACACCCTTACTTTTCCTCACAATTTCATCCTGGTGCCTTTTTCAGCTAGGCGTAAGTTTTCACACAACCAAATTCAAACACCTTGAAAATAACAAGCATTGTGCTTCAGAAGCTTTTATAAAAAGGCAAACAAACATTAGGCCAAGCATTCATTCTGCTTTTGTATCACACTGCACTGGCTTCCTAGGAATCAGAAGAGGCGAATTTCATGGACTGTTGTTAAAAGTAATTTTAAAAGGAAAAACAAATTAACAAAACACAGGGGTCAAGTATTGTGGAAGATTTTAGACACTTAGGAAAATCTTTGCTCTTCAAGTTAGAAAAAAATTGCAGCCCAAACACTAAAAGAGGGCTCTCTCCATGAGCACCACACCCCAACCCCAATGCAGTTTCCTGACAGAGGGCCCGGACACAGCAGAGCTTGCAGAGGGGAAAAACAAAAGCCCAGGAAGATCACTCTTTTGTGGGTTAGGCTAGACCCCAACAGACAGTGAAAGAGTGATGAAGAATAATTTTAATTTTTTGGCATTTTACTAGGAACATTTTCATTCTGAAACTTGTTAGATACACAGGCAAAATAAAAGCACCCAAGCTTGGATAATTGGAAGTAGGGTAATGGCCTGTGCTTAGGAAGGACTGCCTTCCCTCAGGGAAATCCTGCCACAGCCTTGCCTATTTCAGAAGCCAAAAATTTTCTCTGGAGAAATTATTTTTACGAGCTATCTATGATTCATCCTTGGCAGAGGGATTGAACTTTAGTCAGCAAAGCTGAACTCCAATACAAAGAGGAAAATCACCCTGGTCTTTCTGTCATTACAGTGGCAGAACTGAACACCTTCTTGTTAGCAAGGCCCCTCCAGAGCGTTGTTGGATGCAAGGAACATTACAAATACAATTTACCAAGGACACCAACGCTGGCAGTAAGAAGCTGATTAAGGGGAGTAGCTATCGTCGTGCGACAGGTAGTCCCACCTCCAGGATTTTCTGTGGCACAAAGCTCCTACCACTCAGCTTGTTTCCAAGGGTTTAATTACCTTCTGGAAATGAAGCGTGGTTGTAAGGGGAAAACTTCGGGGAAAGATTCGTTTTCAAGCAAGTCAGTTAAATCCTGGAGGCTTTACATGTACTAAAAGGCTTTAAAAGACCATGTCATTTTGTCAGTGGGCTGTTTAGCAGCAGACGTTCACTGTATAAAAATCATTATCCCATTTAGTCTTTTATTAGCTTTGTCATCATTCCAGAGAAATGAGATTAACTAATACCATCACAGTTGCTGTCTCACAGAAGTACAATATATGCTCAAAATTAGCAAACAGCTCCTTCACAACAACCAGGTCTATTCTGACTTTAGCAAAAATCATCAGAAGAGGTTTGAGGGTATGGTAATCATCTCATTTTTTCTTCAGCTAGAATTACTTAAATATAGAAAAGATCCATTGCTGAGAAGGACTAACAGCAGCAAAGACAGCATGTCAAAGATAATGACTTGCACAGCTAATCCCCATGTATCACACTGCATATTTACCCCTTGATGTAATAAGATCTGTGTTTCTCTAAATAAGAATTCATCAACATTAATATCACTGGCAGAAATAGGACAGAGAATGTAAATCTTGCAAATAGGTTTTATAAATAATATCAGTAATTTTCTTCCTTTCAATCTAGCTTCCATTCCAAAACCCATTTGCTGCAATGCAATAAAAGAGTAATGGTGTCAGTCTATAGGGGATGGTAAAAAACCTACCACCTTCAACTAGAAGACACATGCCTGAAGCAGCCCACTCATCACTGCAGCTTCCTTTCTAATCTCAGATGTCTTGGGCAACCTCAGTATCTCTAAGACATGGCTTTCACAGATCCCAAATTGGATTTCCAAACATATTTGGTGGGTGGACAATTAGCATGTGTCTAGAGAGGTGCTGATCTCCAGTTCCACATGCAAGTTGCCTCAGTGGCAGCTCACAAGCAGCACACATTCAGGTCAGCACAGACTAACACACAGATCACTCTCACTCTCCCCAAAACTTTGTTTCCCAGCATATTCTCCTTCTGTAATCCAGTTCCGGGGAATAAATCAGAAGGACTCATTTTCAATTCCAGTTGAGGAAGAACCAAATCTCAGGTATTTGGTGGTAAAATCAAGACCTACACCTTCTTTCCTCTTTCCAAGTCAGCTTTGGTTGGGCATGAAAAGGCCTCTCTTGTCCTGTGGCATAGGGGAAAGAGGATGACATCCCAGCCTTGCTGTACACTGAGGGACAAGGACAGGACGGTATGGTTCCCTCAACATTCCTTTTCACAAAGATTCTGGTGCAGATCAAAAATATTCATGTATGCATGTGTCCAGTGGCTACCTGTGCAGTATCCATGGCTAATGCCATGCAGTAACCAGGGAGTACAGAAAAGGAAGCAAGGATGTTCAGGTGGCCAAGGGCAGACAGGTTCCTGTCACAGGTTCCCCATCCTCATTCTACAGCTTCTCATATCAGCACCAGACTTCCATGTACAGCACAAATCACAATCCATTTATCCTTCTTCCTAACAGAAATCACAGACTTGTTAGAACCGCACCAATAAAGGGAAAGAAGCTGTTTGCTGAAGTTAAGGAGATGAGCTGGAAGACAGCTGAGCAAGTTGAAATGTTTGCTAACACTAATATTTCAGCAGTCTAACAGAGGAATAGTACAGAGCACTCTGCTGCTTGGAGTAATTTGAAATAAGCTGGAAAAGTTTAAAATATAACGTGAACATGAGACATTATCAGAATAGCACAGATCTTGGAACTTGTGCCTCTCAGAAAAGCTATCCTCCAGCCTCCTTTAATGTAGTTATTTAATTCCTTAGGCAAATAGAGAATGATCTAATTTTCCAAGTTATTTAGAAAACAAGAAGGGAATGTTTTCAAACAGCAAGAGAATCCACATCAAAGTGATTTGTGGATATATTTTGATGTAATTCATCATGATTTCCTAAAACTCTACTTTAATTTCATTGTTTAATTGCTTTAAGGCAAGGACTACCAATCTTGTGAAAATCCACTGAATGTGTCTTCTCTAAAATACTAGCTTTTTAACTTCAGAGAAAAGATGGTGGGGTTCAACACACCCTACATTCCACAACAAATATATCACCAATTTACAGTCATCTACTGTTAGGATAAATGCCTACTCATCTCTTTGCCGTACCATGAACCAACAAATAGAAATTAATCCAAATTATCTGAACACCTCAGTACAGGCACTGATGAACTCCAGAATTGTTCTGTCAACTCAATTTGGGAATCTGGCCCCAAATGCTTTACTGCATGATAAGGAGTGAAAACATGGCTAAGTCACATTTTCCATCTTAGAATTTTAAAAAATTAATAGCTTATACTGCTTCATGCAGTCACCCAAGGCTCCCATCCCCCAGAAATGAAGGAAAAAGAGAGAATGATGGGGTTTTTTGCATGAATCATCACAGAACTTGTAGGTCCTGGCAAAGTATCTTTCAGTATAAATTGATTTTAAACTGCAGTACTTCCAGAAGCAGACTACCCTGTATCATGTCCAAAAGCAAATATAAACATTAGGAAAAAACTTACAAGATTGCTGAAGTTAATTTTTTTTTCTCTTTTTCCTTCAACCTTTACATTTTATTATAGCTATTTTATTTCCGCATTTGAGGGGACACAGCCAAAAAAGACATTTAAATATGAGCTCCCAATTGCATTACAATATGTTTTGATGGGGATGGAATTACTTCTTTCACTAACTCCACACCTGAAATACTGACAGCCCATTCTCAGCATACTAATTTATTGCTAATGATGACACAGTGGATGAGACCACTTCTAGATATTACCTAAATATTCAGCAGAACAGCTTCATTCAAAACATCACACTTGTTACTGTATATTTTCTCCACCTTAAAAAACAAAATCAAAAATCATTGGTTTAAAACTCAAAAAAAGAAAATAAAAGAACAACCTCATTCCCATATCCGAAGTTTCCTTCCGCCCTTGCTGCATTTAGCACAGCTATTGACAGTAAAGCCTTTATGAAACTGTCCTCCAGGACAGAAACAGATAAAACCATTATAAATACTAAATATAGCATTCTAGATACAAAAAGTTAAACAGTTGCATAGAATTATTACTTGCATGCATATTCTTACAAATCAATACTTACTTCAAACCAGAAAAACAGATGTAAAATGGTATAGTTAATGAGTTTCTAGTAAGTGGGCACTTTAATCCATATCAGGACAGCTGAAGAAAGGTGAGAAAGGTAATGAAACACATTGTTGCCTGTGTTGGTAGACGTTGCTGAGAGGAATAAACACCTGCCATTTATTACCCACTTAACACACATCTCTCCTACACTATGGCCAAATGGAAGGCACTTTGTTATTGTGCACTAGCTATTATTTAGGTTTTACATTTTAAATTTATTTAAAATTAGTTCATAGAGATTCAGGCCTGTGCAAATATTGCAACCATTAGTTCCTGTTGATTTCTTCATCACTGTTTCCTGCAGGTAAAGGTATCTCCAGTGAAGCAAAAGACCCACAAGGGATAGATTCAAGCTGAACAGTGAGGTGATCTTTCCAGAGAAAAAGAATAGTTTACAACCAGAACAGAAATACCTCAATCAACTGATAAGAAATTTTCTCCTAGTAATTCCACTGCTTACATAGTATTGCACGTGCCTCATACTCATAGAATGAACAATGAAGACAGGTACAGAAGAACTGACAACTTGACACAAAGTCGTGGCTCAGTGGTAAGGTCCTGCCTGTTGCATCCCAGGCACAAGGACATGTTGCCAAGAAGGATGGGGAAAGCAAATCCTTGCACCAGCTGAGCTTTACAGTGGGTTACACACACAGAGCCCTGGCCCCTTGCACTTCCAACAGATACCAAACACTGCATCTGGAAAGGCTGCACAGCTGCTCCCCACTCTCTAGGTACTAAAGGGTGACATCCATTACTCCATGTGAAGCATGGTGGGGAAGAGAAAAGCATAAATCCTGATCTATCTCCAGAAAGGCAATGTGACAGCAGCCACAAACACTTAGAGACCACGTCTGAAAATTTTGAGCTAGACAGAGGCAAAGCCTGTGCCACACCAAGTCTGGCTCATGCAAAACTGAGAAGTTTTGGGATCTTTCTTACCCCTTGCCTTGTGTTTGTCTTCTCAGTGTACTTGTGGCTTCATCAGGTGAGAGAAAGCTCTGAAGCCCCTGCTGTTGGTGCAGCCCAGCAGACAGATTTGGCTGTTGGGACTGACCAGCATGTACCCACCAGCCTAGTAATAACAGCAGCTTCAAACAAAAAAAAACACACACAAAAAAAAAAAAAAAAAAAAAAAAAAAAAAAAAAAAAAAAAAGCTAAAAAGCTTTTAAATGATTCTGAGCCAAAACCTTTCAAAAATAGCTTCTTTCCTTAAGGGTTTAAAATCAATAGAACAGCACTCTTGCTGTAATTACTCACTGATAGCTCAGGACAGAAGTACTGCAATGGGAAGAGAGGCAGAAGGCCAAATTCATATCTGATGTAAGCAAAAAGACTGTTCAGAGTACAGCAAGAACTGTAACCTCTCCTTACATGTCAGAATCTGACCCACAGTGCTCAAAGATCACTGTTGCTGATCACTCAGATGAGACCATGGTGAGACTCGAGCATTAATCAAAAAAGACAAAACCTGAAATGTACCATTCATTCACTTTATGTTTTATTTACTCTTTTAAAGAATAGCTGCAGCCTTAATAGAGTACTTTTGATTCATTCAAATGGTTTCTGAAGTTCTTGCATATCATCCATTTTTCTGATGTAACTCATTTACAGCTGAGGAAAGCCTCCACCTACAAGGCTCTGACTCTCTCCTCTTTGTCCGAGTTCACAGCAATTCCCACCACCAACATGCAAGCTGTCAGTCAGACAGACATTTGCTATAAACATCTTCATTTCCTTTTATTTCTGCAGACACCTTTAAACAGCACCACTGCTCAATTCATAAGCCATATTAGTGCAACATCTCTCTAGACGGTCTCGCATAAAATTAAATGCCCATTTAGCAGCTTACAAACCTTACAGCAGCCGGTTTATTTTCACTCATTATTGTAACAGAGCAATCAAGAACAACAGACTATTACAGCATCATATAACATGGCCTCTCTATCAACCCACTGGCATAAAATTAAATAGCTGTGTGGAAGATGAAGTAAACCCCTTATTTATGTCTGACAGTTTTGTAACGCTACTAAGCAAATAATGGCTGCAGACAGACTTCTAAAATCAGGACAGCACAATTCACCAAGGGTTAACCTGTTCCCACACCAGGACCTAAGCCCTTCTCTTGCTTAAGGACTGTTTAATTATGTATACCAAGTGCAGCAGCTCCAGCAGGAAAGATTAAAACAGACTCTTTCAGTCTAATGCAAGGACATTTAACCAGAACACTGCAAAGCTACAAACCAGTGTCTCTCAGGTTCATGGGAGTATCACAAGAATCAGGGCAAAAAATTTCATTCCCCAATAAAATAAATGAATGAATAAATAAACAAACCAACAAATAAATTTGAAGGATCTTAGACACAGAAGTAAGGTTTAGAAAACAGCTTTCACATAATACTGGATTTTTTTGTTCCTGACCATCTCATGAAGTGCTTAAAAAGTGCTTGAATGCTTTTGAAGTACCAAAGAGCATATGCAGCATGTCCACCAAGTGATATTTTCACTTGCATGGAAATAATAAGGTCCTTTAACTTAAAACCAATTTTCATAGGGAACAAAAGCTCTCAGAACCAGTCATTTTAAGATGCTTCATGGCACCTCTCATTTATTCCATCCATTTGCTCTCAAACCATAATCATTAAGGATATTTCCTGAAATACTCAAAACAACTCACAAGCGACAGAGGACATCCTCATATTACATTTTTGTGTTTGTGCAATATAATCTGCATTAAGCACATTCTTTTGACGAAACCACCTGTATCTACCTTGTCCAGCCTGATCAGGACTGCTTTGACATTCAAAGTTTCAGAGCAGTTTGATGGTTAATATTTCTGGAAACTGGAAAAAAAGCTTTCATGCAACCATAAACCTCAAACCCATCACCTTTAGTTAAAAGAAAAAAAAAAAAAGAGACAACAGATCACCCCATCTCTAGAAGAATGCCCAAGGCAGCTTACTCCTCCTAACAGATACAATAACATGCCATAACGTGGGGTGAGGATGCACAGCAGTGGCAGATACGGGACCATCCACAGAAGGAAACTGCTCCTTCACCAGTCCCAGAGAGAACCAAGGCCTTGCAGAGCCTCTCAGGAGCTGAGCAGAGTTACCCTGGACTCTATGTAAGGAGCAAACAACTTCTGGCTGACACTGCAAGCCCTGGATGATGCTTGGAAACTAGAAATAGCATGTTACAGCTTCTCTCCCTTGTGCTGTTCTTTATCTGACTACTGCACCATTTTCTTTTACAAGTACTGCAGCAACACAATTGGACCAAGATGAAACAATCATGCATACAAATTTGCAGTTCTCTGCAGAAGATACTTAAAATTATTTCTGGACTGGTTTCCTACCAGACAAAATCTGGTTAAAGAAAATGAAATTTTCTATAAATTAGTATAAAGCAAAAATAATTTATATGGTCACCAGATAATGAGAAAAAATATATAATAACAGAAGAAAAATGTCCCTTTTACCATCTCCCAGCAGAAAAGTCAAGGAACTCTCAATAAAGGTCTCCTTCTTTTGCACCCTTTCTACTGATCACATTAAATTTCAGAGACAGGAAGCATCTACAATTTTATTTTACAAGCCCTTCAGAAAAATGAGATAGATTTCTCAAGCAAAGGGAGCTCTTGAAGTCTTTCATATCTCTTTTTCAGAAATACATGCCTTCAGGGAGTTCCTCCTGCCCCCTTTTTAAGCCCAAGCACTGATACAAAAATCAGGAACTCTGGGGCAGACAAACGGCAGATTCCCAGAAGCCCAGGGTATATGAAGGTCTCTGATAAGGTCTCAGAACTTTCCAGAGAAGTTTTACTTTCTGTAATTTAAGGTGAAACGGTTACAACTAGAACAAAAGCAGTAAGAGGTGGGTAATGTGCACTGGGCACTTGGAACAACCTTCTTTAGACTCGGTTAGCTCTGTACTAAGAGCCACACTTTCCAAGCCCTGTTCACTGCAGGGTTTGTATTAAAAATTAAAATAACAAAAACATAAAAGACTGCACAGAGCCAGTGTAAAAATTACAGTAATGGATCATGTGTGTTCACCTAGTGCAACTTTTTTAATGAACATTAAACAAATTCTGAAGAGCAAACTACTAGCAAAGCAGTGAAATACTTGCACGACCCTCTCCATAGCACATTTTAGTCTATGCATTCTAGTCTGTTCTCTTATAAACCCCATTTCTAAGTATTCAACAGCAACATGAAGCTGCCCAAGCTCTTCAATTCCCTAAACACATTAATTTCAACTTGAAATGCTGAAATGAAGTCAAGAGTAACCAGTTGATGTAATTTTATGGATTTCAGTAAAGCTTTTGATGCAGTCTCTCACAGGATCCTTCTGGACAAAATGCCCATCACACAGGTGGATAAACACATCATGTGATGGGTGAGCAACTGGCTCACAGGCCAGGTGTGAAGGGTTATTGGGAATGGGGTGACATCAGACTGGTGACTGGTCACTAGTGGGGTTCTCCAGGGCTCCATTTTAGGGTCAGTTTTCTTCATCATCTTCATAAACAGCCTGGACTCAGGACTTGAAGGCATACCGAGCAAGTTTGCTGATTATACTCAACTGGGAGGAGCTGCTGACTGCTTCAAAAACAGAGACATCCTGAACAGAAACCAGGACAGAGTTCAAGAAACTTTTGGAAAATGCTCTCAAGTGCACAGTAGCATTCTCAGGGTTATCCTGTGCAGACACAGCAGTTAGACTTTAATAACCCTTGTGGGTTCCTTCCAACTCAGGACGCTCTATGATTTTATGGATATCCCTGCAGGGTAGGTTGCTGGCATCTACATTCATGGGAAGCAAAAAATCAGAGTATAAGGTTATCAAAATTACAACAGGGCTTCATTTGTGGCTCTTGACAGACTGGAGACAATGACACTGGATTGCAGCAGCCCCTCCCAGCTGGGTGCTCCATCTCCCATCGCCTGCATGGCAGCGTACATTCCCATCAGTGAATGCTGCTCGCTGATCCCCAGCTAGCAAATATTTAGAGAGCTCTGGGCAACCCAGTTTTCCATCAAACAGAAAACCTGCCAAGCTTAGCCAGCACTGAATGCTCTGTCATTAGGGGCATACCTTACTCAAGATTTAGAAATGCTAACTGCTGCAGTCCAAAGAGTAGCAGTGCCATTTATTCTGACTGCAGCACGCTTCTGAGCATGGTATTAAATGCCAGAAACTTGAATTTATATCTGATACAGAAGTATCCAGCTGGGCTGTCAAAAATACAGCTTTGTATTGTTTCTTAAGAACATAACTATATTACTTTCAATAGAAACCCACTTCTATACTTGTTTAATATTTTTGTGCTCAGATCTGTTTCTGAATTCAATAGTTCAGCTCTGTAAAGCAACTATAAGTTGCTGTTCATGCTCATTCCTATTCAAACCTAAACATTCCCTTCTAAGGACTTGGCTCTCACAATGTTGAACCTTGTGGTGATTCAGTAAAAATAAATGGTAAGACTAGTATTACATAAGAACAGTTCTTAATAATCCACAACAATTCACACTTAGTCTAAGGAAAGGGCTAAGAAAACAGAAAGAAAACAAATTAAATCACTTCCGGAAGTTGTTTAAGCTGATCAAAGGTAGAAATGGCAACAACAGAAATTTAAGTCTGCTGCCTCTTCCTTCAGATTCAACTGGCCATAGTAAGCACTAACGCAAGCTCTCTCTTAATGCTGCTTTCCACAGCAAACATAAACCAAACCAACTTGAAAGCCTCAAGCTGAAGGACAACACTAAGTCCAGAGTAAAGTGCATGTGTATAGCAGTTGTCACTTCTCTCATTGACAATATGAGGTCCAAATGTCAGCTCATCACACCAAGGGTACCTCCAAGATATAAGCAGGCTCTGCTGCAGTTTCCTGACTTAGCTCTCCAAGTGATGAACAGCAGTCCAGTTAAAAGCATTTAAAAGGATAATAAGGAGAGGCTGATCAGCTCCCTATAAAACTTGAGCATTTCCAGACAAGCAAAGGAAAGACAAATTTAGATGTAGGTCAGCAGGTCTTGCAACATCATAGACACTTTCCTCAACATTTCATCACCAAAGTGTGACTACCAGGCCATGTTTAAAGCCCTGACTTAAAATCTGGGACTACTACAGTTCAAGGAGAGAAAGGCTTATTATGTACCCAACCAACCCACAAATAAAGATGTGCTGCCACGCCAAAGACAAACAATAGATACAAATGTCTGTTCAAAAACAATGGCTATCTCACATTGTAGTCAATAAACACAAATAAACATAGAAACGTTGCTTTGCATAGACATGCATAAGCCTAGTTATACTTAATGATATATTCATGTCACAGTACTGAGTCAGATCAAGGGAAAAGGCAATGTAACATAAAGAAAGTAAGGTTTCACCTTTGGTAATACTGTACATCTCTAAAAACACATTCTTGATAAATCCACTAACAACTGAAACACAAAAATGTTTCTGAATGAAGTAAGTGGTGTTAACTTGGCAGTAGTCAAAAGCATCTAAGCTTGAATCTTGCTTACACAGATTTCACAGGGAAATTAGCCCACATCTGAAGCATAAGTAATAAGTAAATCTTGTAACTTACTAAGCATGACTACCCCATCCTCAGCAGGTTATGCAGAGGTCAGCAGACACCAGCAGTGCATCTTCAGCCTTACAAGAAAACCATCAGTTATTTCTCTCTGAGTAGATGACAGCTTCACGACAGACATCCTTCACCAAAGAAGTCACCTGTAAGGTCTGAGCAGCAGGCAGAGCCCAGCACTTGACAAAGTGCCAACGAAGCCAACTGCTACATCTGACAGAGAACATCAAATGCTCATGGTCAGCCTACTGATAGCCTTTGAGGGAGCAGCCCAGCCCCACAGTATCCCCTTGAGCAGTACATGCTCCTGGTAAACCTGCTATTGCCCACAATACTACAAACAATAGCCACCATGCTTAAGTCACAAAAATCCTAAACCACTACTACACAGCTGAGGAAGTTAAAACACATATAAGACATGTCTTGCACCACTACCTAGTCTGTAATACATCACTTTTTGTAAAAGCAAGTTTTAAAAGCTACTAAGATGCCTCTTTAGAAGAGTTTACTGACAACACCATATTAATAAAGCCACTGCCAATGCCCATTGCACTTCTGTTGTGCTGATGACAGGGTTTAGAGTCTTTGGTGCAATGCAAATGTAAAAACAGAAAAAGCGTTTCACAGAATTTCACGTATAGAAAATTCGTACTTAGAGACAACTGCATTCTTCTTTTCATATTTCAGATATACAGTTTTTATGAAGTAGAAAGGAACATTCAAGAAGGTTCTATGAATTATCTAGGGGAAAAAAATCCAGAAAATTGTTTAAATGTCAATCCTTTTGATATCGACACTCTTGTTCCACGCTAACTTCTTTGTCTTAGATGAGTTTATCCTATTTTCAAATAGATTATACAAAATTATAAAAAGAGAGAATAATACTTAGGTTGGGACTAATCCTAAAATAAATTCTCAGTACTTGGATTTCTTACTATCCCCATTTATATTGTGAAAACAAGTTCCCTTGGTTTTAGCATTCATAATATTTTGAAAAATTAAACTATTTTCTTTGGAATAATTTCCTCAGAGTTGTAAGAAAACTGATGGTAGCACTTTTGGTAAACAGAGTACACAGCAACATGTTCCATAGGTTTGTACATGGAGAGGGACATGCACCTACAGCGGATTAAAGTAAATGAGAATGGAGATGTTTCTGACTTAGAACCAACTAAACTCTACAAAAGTTGGAGCCATCCAGACATCGTCCTTCCTAAGCAGAATACATGCCTTCCATAGCTTTACTGTTCTGAAAATCACACAGTAGGATCCCCACCTCCTTGCTGTTTAAAACCAGCAAGCAGGGATGCTATTAGAGTTCTTATGAAGGGTATCTGCATTCTGGATAATCACTCTGGCAGTAGCACCACACTAATGCAATCCAAGGCCCTCAACAATCACTCGGGTCCCAAAAAACATACTCATGGCACCCACTAAGGGTCAAACAAAAAGGAAACAGGTATAAAAAAGGTAGACGTTTACAGCACAGGTTAACATGAACATCAGACATTGTACTGAGCCACAACCCTGACATTTTCTCAGACTCTCTGTGTTCATACTGTATTTCCACTATAAGAGCTTTAATTATCATAAGTTAATCACATCCCCGAGGCATTACAATGCAACAGGCAATGGCGGATGCCTCTAATCCCTCTGGGGTGTAATTATTGCATAACCACTACATTTCAGGGTTACCTGATTGCCATTATGGAAAATTTTATACTTTCTCCTTTCTCAACCCAAGCCTTTTAAAATTAAATACATCTCTGACCTATTTTACAAAATCCTTATTCTTTCCCTTAAAATGCAATGCAGGACTTATTATTTTCTTCAGACAGTAGACAAAGGCTAATCTTCTCCTTCCATCCTCTTCTTCCACCACTTCCCTCCACTCTTCATGGCACATCTAGCACAGTATAAACTATTTGGAACTAGTATTTTTGAAGAAGACAGACAATATTTGAACAGAGATTTGTTCATTGTTTGATGTAGGAAGGATTATGACTCTCAGCTCCACAGTGAGAATTCTGTAAAAGACTTGTTGCTGTAAGAAACCAGAGTCAAATACATGCAGACACATTTCCAGCTACAGCTTATCACCTTTCTAGTGGAAGGGATTTTTGACATCATGATTGGTTCCTCTCAAGTTGCTTCCATCAATATAAAACAGGATGTGGATCCACAAGAACTTTTTTTATTATTGAGTTTCTTTGCTTCGTCCATTTTCCATCTCAAAATCCTAAAAGAAGTTTCACCAAAAGACACATAAGCAAAAGAAATTTAAGAAATTCTGCTTCCAGAATAGACCTTTCTATTTTTAGAGATTGCCAAAGGCAGATGAAAATGCCATTTTCCTCACCATGAAAGACCAGGTTTGAAGCACAAGGAACTTTAAGAGAATACAAGATAAATGAATCCCCCTTTCCTCACCCAGACCCTGGCAGAGTATCCTAGCAAATCCCCAAATTATACCCAGGCCTCTGAATGGGAACAATGAGGCCTAAATCAAGACTTTCAAATCAGGGCAGTGCCACTTCTAGGTCTCTCCAGGACCCATCTATGCATCTCTGGAAGAAACTACAAGCCAAAAAATTGCAATGACACAGCTCCCACAGAGACACAAGCAATAACTGAGTAGAACAAAAACCGGCAGTGCTGTCCTGCCCTTGGTGGGGCTGATATCAGGCAGTGTTGAGACATGAGCAGAGAATGAACTAGACTGCATTTGATCTGATGATAGAAATCTTAGAATACGCTAAAAATACCATTCTTTTACCTAAACTTTCAAGATATCAAAACAAGTTAGTATTTCAGGCTTTCCTCAATCCTTTTAACAAGTTTGAGGTCCTTACGCATTTGTTTGGTTGAGAAGATAAGAGCAAAGAATAAGTAACAAAAGCAAAGGGTGAAATAAAAGGGGGGAAGTACATTTCAGACCGAGTCTGCTTGCTCAGCAAGAAACCAGGCAAGAACACTGTTGCTCCTTGGCAGAAGCAATAAAATAATCAATATAACTGTAAGATGTCATTAGATGGCACACAGCCAAGTATTACGGTATCCACCATGTGATCTTGCGTCCTGACATCTCCCTCTGACTCTAAAAAAATGCTTTCCCTTGCACCATTTTTTTTATTTTGTGTGTTTTATTTGTGTTAGACAGCTCAATTATTATAAGCACTGTCTTTATTTGCATTTGTCAATTTTAAAGCATTGATTTAAACTTTGAGGAGATTTTAAGTATTCAGGACCTTAAGTGTTCTGATTTTTAAATACAACACTCAAGAGTCTTCTTTCTAAACTCAATTAGATCTCCAAATCATCACTTCTTTACAATACCTGGATATCTAAATAAAAACTTAGGGGCTGAGGTTTTCAGAGTCCTGTTGTAAAATTCTGGCTACCAGATAAATTTTCATCTCATTTTCTCTATCGCTGGTTTAAGTTGACACCCAAAGAGTTTAGAATATGCTCTGCAGTTCAATTGCCAAGCTCTCTCCTTTAAGGATAACTGAGACAAGATGAGAGGCAAACCATTGCTGGAAAGGTAATTTGCCTGCAACAATTCTTCTGAGGTAAATTCAGATTCATTAGATTGGAGTAAATTTTTAAAATTGCCTGCAGCTCATTGTTTTCTTTAAGATATTGTTAAGAAATCTCCTACAGATACACTATAATAGGATTTCAGATAAATTAGGGCAATAGAGACAAAGATATCATTATTTTAAAAATAATGATCTTATGTAATGTGGACTACAAAACAGGAATCTTCAGTAAACTCTGTTAAAGTTGGAAAACAGATCTATCCATGCCTCTCTTAAAATTCCTTCAATTTTCTGTTCTGAAGTGATTTCTTGAAGCATTTCTGTAGATGTTAAAACAAAATTCTGATCTCCTTGGCAATGAAAACCTTTTCTCTAAGATCAGTGACCAAAACAGGGAAGTGCTTGAGTTGACTGGCTTGCAAGTCTGTAACAAAGTGATGTTAAAGCTGTTTCATCACCAAATCAAACAAAGTGGGTGGGGGCCAGGTTTAGGTACTTAAACATATTCCAAGAAAACAGCAGGATTGAGAGGCATCTGAATCATGAAAATTGAAGGTCTTATCTTTCAAATGACTGTACTTTACACAGAATTATAAACACCACTCTAGAAGCCTGAAAACAACACTTTATCAGGTTTTGCATTTTCTCCTCTGATTTAGTTATTTGACATTGTTTCTGTCTCCTCAAATGGAGCAAAAATGACAGCTAGTCAGGACAGGAAGAAATCACACTGGTAAAAATAAACAATTCAACACATTTATATATACAGCCTTCAATATACCTATAACTGCTTGGAGTCTAACACTGAGAGGGCAAGTAAGAAAAACCCATATTTCCATTTCATTAAGCAAGTGCTAATCAGACTGTCCTGATTTGATGGGGTTGTCATTGTGTAAATCAGAGGCAGTGTAACACCAACACCACAACACCTGAGTTACCATGTGATTCACTGGATCTGCCAGTCGCAGAGGAGACTGATGGACTGCTGGGAAATTGAAATTAGCCATCTACTGTAAAACACAAACAAACATGAAGGCAAACCTCAAAAGAAGAAAAACTCACAGATGTTTAATCAGAGGACTTTAAACTCAAACACTGCCATAGCAGCAACTTCCACCAGTATTTTAATACTTCGAAGAAGAAGAAAAAGAGAAAGCAGGTGTTGGAATACGGCATTGCCTCCTCCTTCTGTTTGTACACCTCAAGGAAGGTCAGGCCCAGTCCAAACATTTATTAGCTCCTCCTAGGGCACAAGTTTTCATTTGGAATTATAAAATATATAATTTCAAATATATATGTATATAAATATATATAATTCCATACTATTTGCCCCTGAAGAGCAAGGACTCAGCAGAACATTTAAGAATATTTAACACCTAATGGAGTACACACACCTGCTGGCTGCTAAGCACTAGAGATGATGAAGAGGAGATAGCTGGTAGAGGGCAGCTCCACAAGCCAAAAGGCTGGTTCACAAATACAGTCAATCCCAGTAAGCCACAAGTGTTTGCTCTACTGGCTTTAAACAGTGCCACAAACCACAGTTATTCAAAACACAAAGATAATTAAATTTTCAGATTTCTGTTAACACTACACAGCAGACAGATGGTCAAATTAGCTATGTTTTAAATTTGTGTAGTAAAGAGAATATAATCTATTTTTAAAATCAGGATTTCAGTTAGACTTTCATTTGATTTCTACTTCTATAGGAATACAACAACACTTTGTTTTGCTTTAAAAATTGCATCTACATGATAAACCATATGTGCATCTCAAGCAACAAAAAACATTATGATCCATCAGAAGGTAAACGCTACCATCATTTTTCAAAAGTTGTAATTAAAGTATCATAAGTGTCTCCCCTTGGGATGGGTCTCCTTCTCCCCAGTTTGGAACAAGGACTGAGTTTAAGACAGGGGCCATTAGGTAAGTGCTGCACAGGCAGAAAGGATGCCAGAGGGGAGATGTAGTAATGCTAACAGACTTCTGCAGAGTTGTTTTCAGTTTTGTCTTTTTTTGTTTTGTGGATTTTCTTAATCCTTTAGAATTTAAGGCTTTCAGCCTAAGTAAGATAAGGCAAAAGAATTATCCGATGAAAAAAAAAAAAATGAAGCGAAGAGGTTGCAGACAAGAAGCTGTAGAAGCAGAAAAATAGCAGCACAAACTGAGTAGCTTAGCTTTGACAGAGCAAACCAACAGGTTAAAAGCTAGACTTAGCTTGCTGAGACACAGAAAGGTACAAGTATAGTGAGCAACGTCTTCAATTTATTAACGAAGATTTACACTGGTAATTAAAGACAACGAGGGGGCTGTGCCAGTAGGTAGAGCTGCTCCTGCAGTGCTGACCCTGGGCTCCTCCCAAGTGCCTGCAGGAATGGAAACCAGACCAGGCACCTGGGCGAGCTGCAGTTAGGGTGGGGTATTCACCTAGACCCTTATCTGATTCCTCAAAACTTACAGCAATGTTATTGTTACCTTATGTTCATAAATTTTACCACGTAAGTGCAGAAATGCTTTCATGCAATATGATTATGACTTTATTTTCATTCCAGGATGGGGACTCTGGAGGAGCATCTTCATTTCATGTTTGATATTTTTATAGTGTCTTGGTTTTCCTTGGCATCAGAACAGAAATAAATGCCAAAGCCTTCTCAAAAACCAAACATGAGTTGTCTTCTGGCAAACCATGCTAGCAAGAAGTCGTGACTGAGAGAGGATGGGAATGATACAGGAAAAGCAGTACTTTTAATAGTTTTCATTGAATGGACCGAGGTAGAGTGAAGGCAACTGAACTGAAGAAAGAAAGAAAAACAGAATCCCAGATCTGTGAAATTTCTCTCTGCTACCTACATCACAGGATATTTCTCCATCTCTTTTCATATATGATAAATCCTATACATATATTCATATCCTGTACTTATGCAAAACTCTATGCATATAGAATGCATGCTATACACATATATATGCACACACTTTTATGTTTCACATGCAAAATATGAATATTGCCCATATGTATACAGCATTTACTAAAAGAGGACATTTTCTATACTGCTTATATCTAACAGTTTAATGATTACTACTCTTAAATTTCCTTTTCTCATTAACTTTCTACCATATTAATATTCAGAAATTGCATATAGAGGATTTAGGCTTATATAACTGAAAAAAAATCTCCCAGTCTTCTGCTGCAAAATTATGGAAAGAATTTTTACTACTGCTGGGCACATCTAGAAGGATTCAATAATCAAAATAATTTTATTATATGAAGCAAATTAGAATGATGTAATTGAATGACACAGCAGCTGCCAACCCCTCCCACAAGGTGAGACAGAATAGCCAAGATGTAGCAGAAGGTGCCGCAGACTTTATTTTCTCAAGTCAATTGTGCCCAGTTTTCAGATGTGCACCTAGAGAACCAGGCTGGCTGAAGGGAGGACAGGAGAGCCTTTCACCTGCAGAACAGGCTGCCATGGTCAGAAAACCTCCTCAGACATCACATCCTGCTCCCCTGGTAACACAGGCAAGTGCAGCACTGCCCTTCTAATCAAATTTTCTCTTCCTGGCATTCAACCCTAGCTCCCTAAACTGTAATTCCCAGCCCGTGTTTTGTTAGATTATTTGGCTTTGCTGAGAAGTGGTTGGCTCCTTCAACTCTGATTCCTCCTCAATCCTCTGCAGGCTGCTGGATTTCCTCTTGCTGAACAACCCAGCTCCCACAGCGTGCCTTCATGGGACACACAGCTCCTGACCATCCTGGTAGCCTGTGCTTTCAGGCATGAAGCTTTCCACTGAACCTGCTTTACCTTCCTTGTGGTGGCAGGACTCAAGTTTTAATATTCATATTGCCCTAACTTTAAAAAACACACAAGAATATCCCAGTTCCTACCATAAACAAGATGGTCTCTCAGTAAAAGCAGACTTTGACTTTTTCACTTGTTCTATTCATTTCCAGCTGCCACTCAAGAATAAATATAGTTCAGCAAACATGAAAACACACATACACAAACATATGTCTCTTCATTAAAAAAAATATTTCAGGCAAAATGCAGTGACTCTTTTCATTTGTAGCAGCACAAGTTCCAATCAAAAGCTTGCTGAAGGCAAGGGGAATTATATCCAGTGACTCACAGTTTTTGAGTAGAGCCATAAACAATCCTAAAGACGGCTCAATCTGAATTAGCATTTTTGCAAGGACAAGTCCAATTAGTAGATGGGAGAAGTCCAAAGTAGATGTGGTGTGCCTCAGAAGATGTGCTGGTAATTCACTGGGTAAGATCAAATCCCTTGCTCAGTACAGTATTAAGGCATCTCTAAGACTTTAATGTCATCTACTGACTGAATACTTACATTTTAATGATAGCAAAGGTATCAGTCCCAGCATCTGGGAGAAATTCCAATTTGAGTTACTAGACTCTAATCCAGCTGAATCTTGCTGGATTAGCATCTTCACACACAGAATACTTCTTCAGCTTTTAATATTATGCAGCTTCTAGCTCTGAGTTCTGTACTTACTCAAGCAAGAGTGGCTGAATTTCACTAGTCTATTAAATTATTATCTACAGTAAAGTCTCTAGAAACATTATGGTATTTATTTCATTGTAATTTGAACCCATGATTTAAAAAGAAGCCCCATTCTATAGAGATACATCCAATTCAGCAAACTTAGCTTTGATTTTTTTAACATTATTACCACTAATATACTTTTCTCTGAAATTAGAGTGGGTGGAAGCACAATATTAATATTTTCTAGACTAAACTACATACTAGAAGACTGACCACTTTAATTTAGTTCAGCACTCCCAAAATCATTACAATAAAAAAAAAGGGGAGGAAACAAAGAATAAACTGGAAGACCACATGCCTGATTTCATCTGTAGCTTCATATTGAAAATTTTATGTGAAAAATATTAGTTCAATCAGCCACAACAAGTTACCCAAATGTGTTTTTTGCACAAACAACCTAAATCATAAATAAAAACATAGTAACTTTAAATGCAGGTGACATTACAGAGATAGCACTAAGAGGAAGAAAAAGCACAAGTGGTATAGAAGGTAGAAGACAGTTTATTTACCCTGATCAAAGTATCAACCCTTCCACCCCATTCCCAATATTAAAAAGCCACTCTTTGTCTCCAGCATCACCATGATGTCAAATTCCTCAACTGCCCTTCAGCACATTCATTACTCAGAGACTGCCACACAAGCTTTTTGCATTTATTTCTTCAAAGCTTTGCTCTCAAAGGCTCTGTTGACAGAGTCAGATTATCAGCACTACTGATGCTGTTAGTAGTACTGTCGTGCATACTGATAAACAGTATCAGCCTCTTTTTCCCAAAGACTTGGAACATTTGCACTTCAGTAAAGGCACAGAGCAAACTTCTGTAAAAGCTGAAAGCCCTGTGAGCTTTAAAATGGGTCCCCAGCTTCCCCACACCAAGGAACCAAACCAGGCACAGATGGACACTGAGATCAACCACAAACATGCAGACTAAGTAGCCTCTTGGATCCTCCTATTCTTATCCACAATTACTTATAAAGATCCTCTTGCACAGACAAAATGTGCGTGTCCTAAGCTGACATTCCCTGCACCATCTCAAAGCAGGAAAAGCCACTGACCTCAGTTTCCCTGTACTTGTACATAAGGTTTCAAGACAATAACTTGGAAGGTGCAGCTGGGAACACCAGCACAGGCTCTAATTGGGCTTCACACACATTTCCTTCAGCTGCCTGTCCTGGGAGAGCCCTTGCTGCAGCAATGGAGTAACCATTATGTTTAAGTAATAGATTTAATGCTAGCAATTATTTCCTCTTAAAGAATGAGCAACTCCAGGGCGCAATTTAATCAGACCATCATCTATCCTGTGCATTCCCAAATGAAGCAAATCCAACAAATCATTCTTTTCTCTCTGTTTTAAAGACAAGGGGGAAAAGCCCACAATGAAAAGGTTACAAAAAGCCATTAAAGTAAGAGATAACTGTGCCATCAAATTCTTTATACCCTGGACATAGATCTTGGACAACAGTACCACGAAAGCATTACCCATCTGAGATTTCCAATGCCTCTAAGAACCCTTGATTTACCAATTTAAAATAGTTGGAGACACATTTTAGAGTCCACAACATAACGCCCCAAAATTCAGATGCATAAATTGAGGCCACTGTGTCCCAAATGATTAAACCAGAGTGATCTAATATTCATACTTTCCCTAGAGTATCTCTTTGGTTTTGAGTGCCGTCTTGAGACTCCTTGGCAGAGAGGAAGACTACGGAGCACAGCTGAGCAGCTCTCTCGCCTGAACTGCTCTCAAGACAGCACTTTGATAACAGGAAGAGACAGGACTCAGGAGAACATATAAATATCTTATAAGGTGCTGGAACACTCAGTAATTAATTTTTCAGCAAGGGGAAGCTTTTATTTCAGCAATGTGTAAAAAATAAATTTCTATTTCCATACCCACAGCCTGGCTACTCATGCTCTGACCCAAAGAGCAGAAACAGAAGAGTCACAATTAAGAAACATGTATAAAAGAGGCCAAGAGCCCCTGCTTTTACTTAACCTAATTTCCACAGCAACACAGGAGAGCTGTATTCCCACTACAGAATTCTGTGGAAATTTATTTCTTTCTGTGTGAACCTAAGAGAAAAAGAGCACTTTGGCTTTAATTAGGACATCAAGAGGGGGGTGAAAGTTCCTGAAAGCTTCACCTGCTTCAGCACAGACATGCTTTTATTGTTCTGAGGTCTGAGGTAGGTTAAACAAAGCGCAAAAGCATTAGTCACACCAAATGGAAATGTCCAACTCTGACAGGAACAATACATAAAAAGTTAGAGCCAGAGTCAATGCATAATCTGATGGGAAGAAGCATATTCCTCCACCTCTCCTGTCCTTCCTGAGCATTGATTTTGCCTGAGACTCTACCTACACAATTTTAAGCATTCTCTTCTGGCTTTATTGCTCTTCCAACGCACAAGACCACTTGCCCTGCTCCAAGCTATTTTCTGTGGTCTCAAGTAAACAATTAGTAACAGCCTAAATTAGGACCATGACCTGCTGTGTCTGGCAAGTTCCAGAGAACAGCTTCGGACATGAGCCTAAGTGCTTTGCTACACTTTTCCACTTCAAGCCAGGAAGCCACAGAGATCAAAATCTGTTTGTTGTGATGAGTCTGGAAAAATTTCCAGGATCAAGAAGTCATTTAACTAGAATATGAATTCAAAACACATTGAGGTTCCCCAGTCTCTTGATCTTACTGGAAATAAGAAAGAAATTAGGTTCCTATACCTCTCCTCTTTCATTTCACAAAACAGAAAAGGTATTTGTTAAAAAGGAAAAACAAAAGTCATGTTAGGAGGGAAAAATGTCAAGAGAAGTCAGGAGTCAAACTATATACCTCATGCCACGGGATTCAGTTGAAATACCTGCCCTCACTGAGAAGGCAAAGTAATCTAAATAAATCAAAATCTAAATGTTGGGTGGGAGCATTACAATACTTAAGCTAGTTTTTGATCTCCCTTTCTGGATTTGATAAAAAGACCACCAGAAACCAAATAAAAAGCCTTTCTGGTATCCTATTCACAGGTTTTCATAAACAGTTTAATTTTTTTTTTAAATTCACATCCCCAAACAAATGTACCTTGCAGCATTTAGGTCACCTGTGAATTATAGACCCATTTTATAATAATTCAACTATTTGTTCAGCTGCTTGCAAACTTACTGAGCTAACAATGAACAACAATTCCTACTAAACATTTCAGACATTTCCTTCAAAGATCTCACTCTTAGGGATCCAGGAAGGTAATACTGACTTCCATTAGGTAAACATTTTGTCAGCAGTAATTCAAGTTTTTTACACGAAGCATTCCATAAGACATTTCTTGGATCAGATTTCAGCACTCAAAATGAATGTTTACAATCTAAGGCAGCAACATTCCAAGGAAGAAACCAAAGCTAAAGCCCCCAAACTTAGTAAATGCATATACACATGGACAACGAGGTCACTGGATTGCCAAAGACAAAATATCATAAAACAGATAAAACTTTCAGGGCTCCAGGTAAAAGCAGCCACATGGCCTGTTACCCTTTTGCTTGTAATAGTTACAAACTGGCAGTGGAACAATCCTTTCCCACCAATCCCAAATCACTGTGTTAGACAGGCCATAGTCATCCATTCTTTTCAGTTGATGGAGGTGTTTTTCTCTGGGTTTGATTCTGTTGTTTCGGAGGTTTTTGTGTAGTTTTGTTTTGGTTTGTTTTTTTTTAACATAGGAGGCAGCTTAATGAAGTTTTGTCTTCCTGGATGTCAACAACACAAACAACAAGGGGTTGTGCACTTCACACTCTCCTGCTTCCACCTGAGGTTGGGGTTGGACCTTTCAAAGAGCTCTCCTTAAAACTGCATGACTTGAAACTTCAAGGTAACTTTAGATATGGGTATGATTTTTATCCAAACTGCTGAGCACAAGGGGGACAAACAGAACATCGAAGGAGTCTCTTCAGAAGGTGAGGCGTCTCAAGAGCCAGATTGATTCCTTTGTGCTGAGGGGGCTGTCTTCCCTTCTAAATCAGTTATTTTGCATAGAATCAAACTGTCAGGTCTTGTGAATACAGAAGCCAAAACTATCAGAGCCAAAATAGACAAACTGGTATTGTCTGGACATCTCAATTCATATTACTTCAGAATCTCCAGGGTTATTTATTTTGCAAGGGGTATATGTCTGCTACAAAATCAACTAGAATTAATTGATTTCCAATAGACCCAGCAAGTCATGGCAAATTACCATTGTTTTCTTACTATTTGGATCACATCTGGCTATGAGGTATAAGGGCAGAAGCTAAAACCATCACCTCCTCTCTCACTACAATATATGTTTATTAACCAGTTTCCCATCCCAAGGATTTTACTTGCCCTATTCAAAATATTCGTGAAGTGGCACAGCTGCCACAGAGAAAATTGCTCAAATGCCATAATAAATATGAAAAAAATTAAGACACTATGGAGAAAATAATTAAAGTAATGAAGCCAGTGTTTCAATTCCTGCATGGTTTTGTAATTCATTTAGAAAGAAGCATCTGAGCCGCTTGTCCTTGAATGCCCCAGGAAGCTTTCTGCAATTTAACGTATTTAAACAGTTTCTCTGGTCACTGACTCTATTTCTTAGCACTTCACCTGAATGCATCAGAATCAAGGGTGTGAAGCAGTGTACACCATGGGGTATATGCCCCAGTATATGACCATGTCTCCCTTTCATCACCCTCCCTTAACCTGGCAGACAAACTCAGTGCTATTGACACAACAGTGGCACAAAGAGCACTCAGCCTTCAGTTAATTTTCACCAAGTTAAAATAGCTGCACTGTGAGAATGGCCAGATTGTCAAATGAAACAATTATGGGAGAAAAAAAAAAAAAAAAAAAAAGGCAGGAAGGTGGAAAATGGAGTAGGAGCATGTAGCTTCTGCGTGCCTTTGCCTGAACCTCAGAGATGTCTCAAAGTCTCATTCTACAGCCAAATGTTTCTCAAATAAATCCAGTTTATTCGATTAAGGACAATTAACCTCATCTATAGCTACATTAATGCTTGCATGCAGCCCACAGTGTGCTCAAATACTTCGGAGACTGCTGAAAAATTGCTTTAAGAATTGGGATTATTTTGCCTGGAGAAGAGGAGGCTCGGAGGGGAACCTCATTGCTCTCTACAGCTGCCTGAAAGGAGGCTGTAGCCATGTGGGACTCAGTGTCTTCTGACAAGTCTCAAGTGACAGGACAAGAGGAAGCGGCCTCAAGTTGTGCCAGAGGAGGTTCAGATTAGATATTGAAAAATATTTTTCACTGAAAGAGTGGTTAGGCATTGGAATAAATTGCCCAGGGAGGTGGTACAGTCACTGTCTCTGAAAGTGTTCAGAAGGGGGCTGGATAGGGTACTTGGGGATGCTGTTGAGGGGTGATTATGGAGGTGTTGACAGCTGGACTAGATGATCTTGAAGGTCTCTTCCAACTTTTATGATTCTGTAAATACCTCTTGCAATTATAAGTCGGCAAATACTGCTTTTTTAAAAGCAATATTGAGTCTTAACTCTTTCTCCAAAAGGGTTCACCCTTCCATTTGATTTATCCTCTCTGCCTACTTTTGGTGCATTATCCTTCAATCCTCTGTCTTTCCTTTGAAATACTAATCAGTCACAAGTGTGTGTAACACACAAAAACAACAGTTTAGCAGCAAAAGGCAAAAACAGAGCACAGGCCATCCCACAAAAATTTAGTCTGTCCCAATTTTACACAGGTTTGGGTCAAAGGTATGCTATGCTCCCTGAAACCCTAAGACATCTCTTATGCTCCCACCCAACATTTAGATTTTGATTTATTTAGATTATTTTGCCTTCTCAGTGAGGGCAGGTATTTCAACTGAACCCTGTGGCATGAGGTATATAGTTTGACTCCTGACTTCTCTTGACATTTTTCCCTCCTAACATGACTTTTGTTTTTCCTTTTTAACAAATACCTTTTCTGTTTTGTGAAATGAAAGAGGAGAGCACCATTGATGCTAAGTACACTATGAATGACCTGAACATCATTTTCATTGTTAAAAGTGCAGGTTTCATTGTTGCAAGCAGAAAGGAAAACGTCTTATAACTCAACATGCTTCAAGTGCTTTCCAGTAAAAAATACCTTAAAAAAATTCATTACCAAAGTAGACGACCTTTCCAGCTAAGAGGACCAAGATAAAAAGCAATTTGGCTCCCTGATTCCAGACAGATGCTTTCATGTTATTAAAAAATGTGGGTTTAATCACTGTTTTCCACACACAAGGCAATGGTTGGACTATCTTCGACATACAAGCAGACAACAGTAGTGCCATTATTGTAGCTCTGTTTTTCTACACATAGCAAAAATACAATAAACAGAGCTCCAGTTAATTTTACTATTCAGAGCCCAGGGGGGACAGTGAAAGTGACAAGAACCCAGTGCATCCGAGGTTTTGTGACATTTTGCCCAAGTTAACTAATGAGCTAATTCATATGTAGCTACAAGCAATGTTTAACAAAACTGGGTGGATTCACTGATGGGGAAAGGCATCTAATTATAGCACTAGTGAATGAAATATTCCCTTTATTTGGAGCATCACATCAAAACAGCTCCTGCTGTCAGTCATGCCAAGGAGCAGAGGAGAATTGTGCCTGCAGATAGAGGTTGTTAAACAGGCTCCACAGACCTCCAGTTCTGGTCTCTTCACTAAAACTTCCAAATAATGCAAGACATAAGGAAAGAATGCGAAATTGTAAGAGAACCAATAGAAAATTCTCAATATGCAATAGCCACCACACTTATTTTCATCAAAAGCTGACATGACAGAGAACAGAAGCGACACCTCCAGTGCTAAACTCTGAGAAGACTCTGGTACACAAAATCATTTCCATCTAGAGCTTAAAAACATGACAACAGAAACGTTTATTTGACTTATATCTCACAGAACCACATTTTCACAAAACTGAAATGTGAATGAAATTGGAGTTGATGTGCTTTCTCTCTCAAACAAGAAATAGATCTGATTAGCTCATTAATGTGTTCCTTGATTCAAGTTCTCTTCCTACTTATTCCACTTATTTTACTCCCAATTAAACCACTATAATATCTTGTCATTTCTTCTTGTATATGCCACAAGTATGTTTCACTTTACATTCAGAAGCCCCTAATTATTGGTCCAAAGTATAATTTCCCAACACTTTAATGCAAGGCAATATTATTGTGCTCCATAATTACTTAAGGAAAGTAAAGTACAGAGAGGTGACGTGACATTTAAATTAACACTTTTGCCCTCCCTCACTGCCCCAAAAGAATTGTAGCCTTTGAACTAAAATATCAAATATACTCAAGCTTTAAATGCAATTCTTTGTTAAGCAGATCTGTGCACTTCAGTGTCTAGTTAACTGGTTACTTTCCACTTTCTTCATTTCAGTTAACTTTGGAGAGACAAGGAAAAACAAGATACAATACAACAGCAGCAGTGATAAAGCAAAAAGAATAAAAGTAACTGCTGCCTCTTGAACATGGCATAGCAGCTTCTCATGAAAAAAGAGAAACATGCTTCAAAATGTCTTCGGATGCAAATCATGAGTTTTTTAATGGAACCTCATTTGCATATTTTCATGGTCCCGCACATGTAATTCTATTTATTGAACTGAGTCCTCCCACTCAAACTTATTGCAGAGCCTTTTGAAATAAGTTCATAAAAATCCCCTGAAGTAATATTTTATTAATTAGGATAGAATAAGGGTTTAGTTGAAGTTCTATTACCAAAAAAGAAAAAAAAAAAAACCAAAAAAAAACCAAAAAAAAAACCCCACAGTTATATGTACATTTCATTTCATTTCATCCAAGCTATTTTGTCTTAGTATTAAGGTTCAAGATTGCATCTGAAACGGCCAGAAGCTGCCTCCTGGAATAAGTCAGGCTGGCAGCTCCATTCTGCTTCACCACTTCATTTTGGTTTGCTTCTAGTAAATTAAACAAGCCCATGGCTAAAATAAAGTTTTAGGCAGAAAGAAAATGATCATATTCAGCATTTTTCCCATAACAACATGCAAAAGTAAATCATCAAATAGTGCAAATACTTCAGGACCATCGCTTAAAATGCTGACAACAAATACAAAGCAAATGGCATGAGAAAAAATGCTAGGGGAATAAAAGAGAACCATCTCAAAAAATGCAAGGCACTAAATGCTACAGCCAGAATAGCATAATCTTACCCTCTAGCTGAACCTTCCCTTTTTATCTCTGTATTCTATATTTGCACTAGTTGCTTTGCTAAAAATACACTTTGAAGTTGTCATAGCTATTGGTCCTGGCTTGTCTTTTTTCTGCCTCTGAGAACAGTTAAAGTAATAGATCACTGTAATTAGACTTTTATGGGTGCAAGAGACAGTTTGTTACAGTCACAAACAGGAACAGAGAAATTATGAGACAGAGAGGGAAGAAAATTAAAGAAGTTTAAATACGGCAACTACTAGAGAAATAGGAAGAGGGGGAAAAAGTTCTATGTTTATCCCCAAAACTGTTAACTTCAGAGAGGTATACAATACACAACAGCTCAGGACAGCTTTACACTTGGGCTAAGGCCATGTGTGAGTACATGCAGGCATTATTTGAACAGAGGAACTTAAGGCACGTTAGATATATCAGAAAGGGCATCATACATACATCTACATATAACATTTTAACATACCTCCTAATATTGTGCATATTAGGCTGCACCATATAGCCAGGGTAAAACAAGGGTTATTTGTTCTTTCTCATGACTTTACCTACATACCACATTACACATACTTCTCTATCTGTAACTTTGCACACTGCCTACTAATCTGAATCTCCAATCTCAAGTAAATCTTAACTATAACTGCAAGACAAATAATGGAAAGAAACAACAAACCACAAAGCATCCAAGAGTCCTTCCAGGTGGATGACCTCCACCTGACTCTAAAAACACGTTTCTGCCACTGGTATGACAGCCCTTTTTGCATCTACACAACAATGCAAGTCAGCTTCTGCAGCCCTCCAGGAACCAGCTGCTTGCAATTTTACACTAATGCCTTCGATCATTAATCATTCATATTGTCTGACTGCTGTGGAAATCAAACCCACAGACCTCAGCTTTACCACAAGGCTTCCCTGATAGCTACAGTCAAGGTCAGTAGCATTAGCTTTGTTCAAGGACACTGACACGTGTCAAACTTCAGCAGTTCAATTTGTTTGCTATTGCATGAATAAAGGGTGTTTGAAGGTATTTAATATATAAATACACACACATATTTAGGAGGTATTTTAGGTATTATTGCCTACTCAAGGTAATCTGAAGAAGGTATACTTAAAGCTAGAGACACTTCTTGGTTCACTGTGTCTCCTTCTCCACTTCTGCAAAATACCATGTCACACACTCCTCTTCACAAACATGCCTACAGCTATGTAAAGCCATATGGCTTCCTGGGCCTCTCTACTCTCTGCAGTGACTTCTCCAGAACTACACTTTTCTAAGAATCAGGAACCATCCTCTAACTCCAAAACTGCTGATATCCATCACAAATTTACCAAAATTTGTGTGCACACCAGTACTAGCTTTTGTTCAACTAATACACCACTTGTTTCTAGTTCCTTCTGTGCAACAAGGACATGTTTTCTGAAGACAGGAGATGACAAAAGAGAAGACTGCACCATGACCTAGAACAGGGCATTATCCCTGGCCTTTTACATAATACTGCTGACACCTATCCCTGCCCTGGAAATACTTCTCCAAGACACTCTGGGATTTGTGATTTTCATTGCCATTGCTCATAACTGGACAATGACTTACCACCATGCTTTGGACTCTCTGCTGCTCCTACCTGACAGGTTTGTTGAACATGGCCATTCCCACTTCTGCTCCTGACTGCACAGCCTCTCTCTCTGTAAAATTAGATTTAATACCCCTACTGTGAGTACTATCCCCAGGATATTACTGTATGAGGTATGGTAAGGAGAAACATTGAATGCTACCCCTGTTATTTTAGGAAATGCCAAGAGGGAATCCCCTAAACAAAAATTAGCCAGCTCTGTCGTAATTGCAGCCACAATCTAGCCAGTAGCCCACCTTGCACACAAGCATTTCCCTCTCTATGCAGCACCCTCTGCAGCCAAAGTTGTTGACACAGTAAAACAACCAAAGAGACAAACTAGCAAGGTTTCAAGAAATGGCCAGCTTCTGTTTACAAGCAAGGCACATGAGTATTTGCAGTGATAAATTACCTGAAACCTCCTTGTCAATGTGCAATACAGAAGTGCAGAGTTAAAGGTCCCCCACTCCCTAACCTGTGTCAACATATTTTGGTAACGAGATGGGGTTTAAACTTGTTTTCCAGCAGTAACAATGCTAGTTTGGAGATTATTTATCTAAAATTGTGCATCTTTCAGTTTCTGAAGCCACAGTACATAGTCTCAAATTCAGTCCTAGTTTAATCTTGGCATACTGCTTTTAGTCTGGAAACAGAGTAAAAAAAAAAGAAAAAGAAAAAAGAAATCAGGAAATTATAAGAGAAAGATGATTTAAAATGTCCTAAAGTAATCTCTAAGGACAGTACAGAAAAATCCTTGGGTGAAATTTGAAGTCTGGAGGCTTGCATTGTTATCAACTCATGCACTATCATCATCAATTTACAGTTTTATGTTAAAGAACCAGCTACAAAACAGAAGCAACTGTGTGAAAAATTCAGATTTCATGTATAAAAATAAGGTTCAGAAAGCCTTTACATGTAGCAAAATCCTAAAATATAACTCAAGACACTCAAATAAAAAGAAAGCCAAAAGTATTCAACAGATAAAATACATTTTAAGTTCTGCTGCATCTCATAAAAACAGCATGAAACCTCAAAGGGGCCAGAAAGCCACAAAAAAAGGATGCAGACAGGTTTCATGCATACAGCTTAGTTTTGTATTAAAAGAAAGCAATCTCACTTTAAAACACTTAAGGAATTTTTTTCATTCTATACAAAAAGTCATCATTTTGACTATACCCTTGTGAGGCTCATCTGCTTTTGGTTGCTTGGACAGTGCCCTGTTGAGATGATTTTTCACAGCACAACTTAAGAGCAATCAAACAGCAGTCTCAGTTTTCTGACTAGCTCAAAATACCAGTACTATATTTTTTAATGTGAACAGCTAATTTAACAACAGTCGCTTCCCCCATCCTTCTGCTTCATGGTCCCTATATTTTTTGGATGCATACACCTGCCTTCACAACTGCTTGTTGTCTCATTTCCTGCCCAATCAGCCAGGTCTGACAGCAACACTCCTGCTACTTGACATGACATGGCTGGAACACTGGCATTTGCCTGGAGAAAATCTGCAAATGTAAGGCTGCTTTCTTTTTGGTTGGTTGTTTTTTGGTGTTTTATTTGGTTTTTTTTTTTTTTTTTAATTATTCTTATTCAGATCTTAAATCAGCATTTAAAAAGACATGAAGGCTGCCAAGTACTGAAGGTAGCAACCAACTCAGATTTTTCTGAAAGCATCTTGTGGCAGCTGCAAGTTTGTGTTACATTACTTAGAGCAGTAATTGCCTTTGGAAATTATATTTTCCTGCTTGTTCAAAAGATTTACCATGAGTAACCATAAAAATAGAAAATTTAACTCAGTAAGTGCTGACATCAGTAAGGAGATATAGAGGATATGTTTGGCAAAAAATAAGCAGAAATGGAAATGTACCAGCAGATAATGCAGATCATTTCTTTGACAGTATACTTTGATATCCCTCAGAACATACATGCTGCAGTGGCTCTAAAACTCTCTTATCAGCACAGTTTGCAAACTCTTCCCTGACATAGGAGATCTCTCTCAGAAACAAGTACATCTTGCTAACCAATTTAGATTTTCATTTCTGTGGTTTCATCCTTCTTGTTATATTCCCCAGGTACTCCTCCTTATTGGTATTTTCAGTTCTTATTTAGTCAAGCTCTAAATATTGTGATTTTTTTTTACAGTGACATGACAATTTCCCACCATCCTTTATGTAAGAAAATTTGATTTGCCAAATTATTTTGAAATAGGTCACTTAATAGGTCTAGTGTCAGAAGCTGTCCATGAACAATTTGTCTTTCAATACTATCTGCAGAAGAGGAATTTTCAGATGTGGGTTATTGTAACAATGAGCCAAAGGGCCCCTGAGACAGTCATCAGCATTTGCAAGAAAGACTAATCAAAGGTGGCTGGATTTCAAGGGAATGTGACCAGCATTTAAAATCAATTTATATTTTTTGTTACTATTTGCTAGTAGAGGTTCTTCTCCCCTCCTGAGTTTTATTGCATTTTCTTCCTTCCATGCTGCAGTACCCACACAATGCTCTCAGACAAGTGAGGATGGGGATGTCACTCCCTGCTCCCATGAAAAGTAGGGTTGTGCATTTCAAACAGTCTTTTTAAGAACTGTGCATCACTCCTCCAGTAGTGATCCCATCAAAAAATGCATCAGCGTCTTCTCCAGATGTGGCCACATTCAGTGTACTCGCAGAGTACTGAAACGGCAGTGCAGTATCTGCAGCACCCTTGCACCTCCATTGGGCACCCCTGTGCCACACAGTGTCGGTTTCTCGGCTGTTTAGGTGACCTGGAAAGGCCCAGGGTGGCCTTGGACAGCCCGCGCTTCAAAGGATGAGAAGAGGCTTCAGATCTTTTCTCGGTCTCGGTGTTTATTAATTGTTTATCTAAAAGATTTTCTCTTGGCCCGACAGAGTCTGCACAGCAGCCAGCCATGAGCACACTGAGAGCCCCCGGGGCGGTCACCTATCTTTATACCCAAAATTACGTATACAATATTTATCATTTTTCCCCAATACCTTCTACCTTTATTAACCGGTGCACTTTTAGTAATAACCAATCCCAAAGTGCCAACATCACCACAGAAGATGGAGGCCAAGAAGAAGAAGAAGAAGAAGAGGACACGCCCCAATTCCTCCATCTTACTTCTCTAAACCCCCCTGTACAGAAATCCTAAACCCTGTGTTTTACACTCTAATTAACTTATCCCTCCACCATTCACCCAGTGAGATCCTCCCATCCTCATACGGGTGTTGTCTCCCGTGCAGGATCAAAGTCCAGCCACCAGACACTTCTGGCAACATTCCAGGACTCCCGAGCCCCCCAAGGGTGGTCTCGGCCACTCTGCACCTCCATCCTGAGGTGCTGAGATCCCACAACACAGATAAGTGATGCCACACAGCCCATCCCTCCTGCAGCTCCACCTGCAGCCCTGTGAGCGCCCAGGGCTCAGCACTGACATGCACAGAGAGACAAGAGGACACACAGTTCCACAAGAGTGGAATGCAGCTTGCTTAATTATAAATGTCTATCCTGTGGCATAAGTACCTGACAGCTGGGTACCCACGATTGCCACTGGAGACCTGGTCAATACAGCTCATGTCATTTGGGCTACAGCTCATCTTAACAAGGGTAGGGTGAGGCAAATCGTACCCTAAACACTGGTTACCATAACAAATGCATCTGCACTACTTAATTCACACACAGGTGTCATGCTAAACAGTGGAGCAACACTGAGTACCTTGGATTAAAAAAATAACATACCTCACAAATTGATAAATATCAACCCCTGAAAGGTTAACACTGAAGGCAGAAGAAAATAAGACTTATCTCATTGAGACCATCTGCTGTAGCAATCAAAGCAGTTAGAATTCATTTGCTTGCAGGAGTCCATAGAGAATATCATAAAGTAATTGGAGTCAAAATAAATTAGTTTATTTTGTTCTGCATGGCCAAAACCCATCCCACTAAGTTTTACCTACCTCAAGAAAGAGCACAGCCTGTTCCAGGCTTTTCTCCATAAAAAAAACAGAGAGGTTGCTCCAAAGGGACACTCAATACCACCTAAGATCTGTTTTTTCCTCTAAATGTGTCTACCTTTCACTAGCTACTAAATGAAACCAGCCTAGAATGAAGCTGTTGGCACATGAACTTCATCAGACCCCAAAGACTCCCAGTCAACCAAGTATAAAAAAGCATTGACAACGTGAGGTTCTACTTGCAGGGCTTTCCTCCCCCAAATCCCTCAAACATGACAGCTATGACAAGCAACAAAACAGCTCACACTCAGAGCAGGATTCACTGTGGTTCCACTGCTAAAGACCACCCTTATTTATTCTTCCTAAGGGGGATCAGCAATTGCACCTTGGGGCTCCTGCTGAGACCAGCAAACCTTTCCTTCTGCTGTGACACAGTACCAACCCTGAGCTGCAGGGTATTCTGGCAGATTGTGTTCAGTATTTCAGGGAGTCCAGTGCAGTGTTTTTCTCACTCATTACTGGCAATCAAGCCATTTGAAAGCGAATGAGAGATGAAGAGCTAAACATTCATTTGGAGAGAGGAGAGATAATCAAAAGAATAATAGTCTTGTCTCAGATTTCGCATATGATTTTTCAACACTAAGGAACATAAAATTGATGTGTAATACATCTAATTAATATCAAACTAATAACAAAATATCAAATAATGCCAACTACTAATATTAAAACTAATATCTGAAATAATATAAATTACATTTAGAAAGTCAATCACCAATGAAAACTTACTCAGAAAAATAGGTAATATCCACATTTTTTATTCACAAAGCAACAGAAACAGCAAAAAAACCTGACAGATGTGTTAGCTTAAAATTGACAATACAGAATACACCATTACTGCACAATGCATGGGGCATGCTATTCTAAAAGACAACTATGTATTTTGACAGGTGACTGTATTATGAAAGGCTGCTAATACTGACATCAGAGGACAACCATTAAGGAGAGATTAATCAAGTAGCATGAGTATATTCCCTATTGATACCACAGAACTCACAACCTCTATTCTACATGACAATAAGGAAATATCAAAAGGCAAAGAAATGGAGAAATCCTAAAGTAGAAATGCCGAACGTGAGACGAACAGAAAGCGAGGCACACAAATAAAGTAATGTTTTCAGGAACAGATAAGTGGATTCTCTGCAGAGTCACAGATTTAATGTCCTAATTCTAGATCATGCAACCAGATATTTCCTTCACACCTTGTATCTACTTCAGCCCATGGGGTGTTGGACTTCTCAGCAAACAGGTTGGAAAAAAAATAATCTGACTAACCGACTAGTGCTACTTCCAAATTAGCAGCCAAAGTGTGTTCATAACACATTCAAAACAAACAAGCCCACACATTACCCAGAAATTTTTCCCATGTTAACAATTCCAGATTCCAAACCAAATACACAACAACTAAACCAAAATTATGGATATCAAAAAGTAACACTTGAAACAACTCATGCTCCATAAGAAACCTAAATTATTTTCTCAGCATATGAAAGTCATCAAGATTGCAGTCAAGCAAGCAGAAGACATAACTATGTGCCTCCAACACATTTCAGTAATATTACCCAGGATCATACTACACAAGAGCAGTGTAGCTCTTAAGTTATCAGAATGGTTGCTTATTTAAGCTGTGCAAGAAATTTCTGTCAGTCATACAGAACTTCTGCACACTACATAAGAAATATTTTGCAGGCTAAATAAAATGTATTTACATTATTTCATTAAACTAAAAAAAAATACTAAATTTCAAAGATGAAGGATACACTTACCCCAAAATAAAACAATGCCTTTGCAAATGGGTCAATAGATAGCTTTCCTTCATCTTTTATGCTACCTCCAAAGTACTTCAGAATAAGACATATTATCATGGTGAAAAAATGCTCTTTAACACCATACATTGCTGTTGTTTCACCTTTGTCTAATTCATTTTTCCCTAGCACTTGAGAAAACACTCTTTTTTAAGTTAAGCAAGGCATGGGAAGTAAGAAAAATGACATATAAAGAATCAAAGTGCTAATTATTCAAAAAGAAACACAATATGAATATAGGGGAAAAAAGTACCAAAAGACTGCTGTATGGAGGCTGCTTTATGCTTAGTATGACAAAACTTGGAAGATATGTACGCTTCTTTTAGCTAGCTGCAGTAAACTTGAACCATTACCTAAAGTCATATGACAAAAAGTTACAAATTTCAAGTCATTAGCTTGTCATCAAATATTTCACAGTAACAAGCTCAAGTGCTTCCACTGAACAGAATTCAACTTCCAAGCTCTCGAATGCTATAGTTTGAAACACTCACTTTCCTGAAAGTCTTTCAGCTATGCATCCAAGCAGTCAAATGTACCTCTGACTTCAAAAGGGGCATGGGATTCTTTTATAAGCCAATCACACAGAGAAGGGATTTTTGCCACAAGTCACAATCCTTACCTTTCTGTAGACTATCATGTTTGGAGAACTCTCCTCTGGGTCAGCAGTTTCCGCACTGCTCGGATCAGGGGGTGCTTGGGCCATGTTTGCCTCTCGTCGCTCAGCCTGCAAGGACAGGAGCAAAACTCAGCATCACTCCAGGCTGCAATGGACCATGGTAAGGACATGCAACTGCCTCCCAGGCAGACATACAAGGGTGGTACAGAGGGAATCACACTCCTGTCTTCACCCTATGCAGGATTTTATCACACTGCGTCAGAACTGACTGGTTTATGGGATAACACCCCAAGAACAAGGATCACCAAGTCACGCACAGCTGTGGTTTGGGTCATCACATGCACACACTTCTCCCACAGTCCTGAAGTTGTATCACAAGGCCTTATTCAACAGAAGAATATCTAATTAGTACTTCACACACTTCCCTTCCTCGCTATAGAGCACAAACAGCCTGTACTGTTCTAGAAGCTTTGAGGTAACTACAAAGAAAAAGCGAAGGCACCTTGCTGTGGGGCAGAGCGAGACCCCACTGTGCCAGGCAGGTGCAGCAGCCTGTCAGGCACACTGACTGCAGGTTCTCACCTGCAGACACTCCAAGCCCCTTCCAGCTCTCCACAGCCCCGACGCAGCAGCCAAGAACCAGGGAGGCACAACTGCTTGCTCAGGGTAAACAGCTTCCCTCGCCTCTTGTCATGACACAGCCAGCAAGAGGCAACAGGGTACAGGCAGACAATCACACGTAATACTCCTGTCTTCTAGAAGCACAGAACTGGGACCACAGCCTCATCTCCTCCAGGTCATGCCACCCTTGAGGCCAAAGCATTATTAAAAAAAAAAAAAGAAAAAAGGGTCCTGGTGCAGAGTCAAATGCTATATTTTAAGTTTTTCTTCCACCAGCACATTTGACAAGTAGCATTTAAATTAGAGGCTGCTGTGGAGCCATGTGGTGACCTTTCCTAACCTACAAAGTAACATTGCCTTGTACAGACATTGGCATTAAAACTATCCGACAAGTTCAATTTCTTTAACATTGAAAGTACTGAAATATCCCATCTCAACATATTTCAATAAAAACTGAGAACTAAAAAAAAAAAAAAAAACTATGTTCACATGAGCATAACCTATACATTAATTTCTAAAACACAGCTCATAAAGATTCTTTCCTACTCCTTCCTTTACCCCCTTTCACATTGCCACAGGCAACAACGTGCCCTAGCATATAATATACATACATAGGACACAATTATATGTATAATACATCCCTGAGCCATTCTAGCTGTCAGTTATCAGCTCTCAAGGACAAGTCAAGAGCCCTAGAACCAGACAGGCTCAGACCATATTCCAGCTCTGTCCTTCCCCAGCAGAGAAAAGGCTACTGCAGCAACATGGCATCCATCACTAGAGCCAGAAGCAGCTGACATATCCCCTTTAAGAAAACATCCATGAAACTAAAGTTAAATAATCTACATCAATCCAGAGACATTAATTTTTTTCTTTTATCAGGTATGCATTGACACGCACACACAAGTGGGCACAAATGCATATGTACATGCATATACCAATTTGGAAATTCAGTAATACAGTTCAAAGTTGGGTTGAACAATATATATAGATCACCCTTTAAATGCATGTTCAGACCAATTTAGAGACTCATTTAAATTTAAATAATATAAATTTATTTAAACCCCTACTAAACCTCATGTCTTCCTAGAAGCCCAAACACTACACCATTGTGCCAGGTTGTGAGCTAAAGAGGAAATGAAACAAATTCTCTAAGAAAATTATTAGATGCAGAAACAATTAAACAGCACAAAGGATGAATGGTAAAGCATTTTCAAATTATAGCACTTCAAATTATTTACACAAATGTGCATTTTCACAATACTTCTTGGTCATGATTTCAAGGCACTGAAGAATTAGGCTCTAGGTTATCATCACTCAATTGAATGGAGCAGGAACTAGGTTGAGATTTTATGTAACTTTCTAAAGGCAATTACAAAGCAGAGTTGAAAGCATATGTCAAGTCACACAAGTTTCAGCTTCACCTGCAGTAAATAAAGACCACATTCACCACTTATCTTACGTGAGATTTCACATGCATGCTTTAAAAGAAAACAATTGCAACAACTGCAATTCAGAAATGCTCTTAAAAGAACAAAATTACAATTTCTAACTGTACAACCCTCTTCAGCATTACTTAGCTGTGCTTCACTCATTGCATTATTCACTTTGAATGTCCACATTTACAAATTCTGTTGTTCTTGTTATACTGTCAGCTTACTTGATCTTTTGTTGGTACTTCCAGATTTTCCCCATAGCACTTCTTGAAGCTTTTCATCTGCTCCAGTACAACAAGACTATAACATCATGTACAATATGCAGTAGTAGCTGGCATGCTGTTCACAGCCACATTGAGGGAGCCACTAACTTTGAAGATCTACACAAGCCTAACACATAGATCTACACAACATGTACATAAGGTAATCAATACAAGTGAACCAATCTCTTGTTGGAAGTCAAATTTGCAAAAGTGATTCCCACGAGTGCCCAGCATCTGCTGCTAGATTTCAGCCAGGGATAGCAGGAGCAGAGCCACCTTTGTGAGAGTGACAGCAGGATGGACATCTCAGAGAACAGGGCTGGAGACAAGGCAGGACTGAGGTGCAGTGTGAAGCAGAGACAAGTGTGGGCATCCCCTCCACACAGCCCAGGCACTGCTGCTGTTGTGATGAGCCTCAGCAGGCCAAGCCAGGGCCCCTGAGGAACTGTGAGGAATCTGACTATTCTCCAAGTTTTTTCTCTTTCCTTTATACCCTTTTTAAAAGCACAGAAATCTTTCTCACTGGTATTCTACAAGAAAAACTACTGACAAAATAAGACAGCGATATGACACGGGCATGTTCTTGGCTCTTCAAGGTGAAAGCACGGCAATGCTGGGTCCCATGAATTCCACTACACCTGTGCTTTTTAACATATGGGAGTTTAGCACCCAGTGATGTAGGACTGCTTCACAGAAGCACTGAATGGCTGGTGTTGAAAGAAACCACTGGAGGTCATCTGGTCCAACCTTCCTTCTCACACAGGGTTCCCTACTGCATTTACTCAGGATTGAGTACAGACAGCTTTTGAGGATCTCCAAAATTGAGAGAGACTCTGCAACCTCTGCAGGCAACTGTTCCAATGTGCACGGTAAGGAAGTTCTTCCTCATGTTCAGGTGGAGCTTCCAATGCATCAGTTTCTGCCCATTGCCTCTTGTCCTATTGCTTTGGCACCCCAGAGAAGAGCCTGGCTCCACCTCCTTGGTACCCTCCCTTCAGATACTTAAGCACACTGATAAGGTCCTCTCTCAGTTGTCTCTTCTTGAGGCTGAACAGGCCTGGCTCCCTCAGCCTTTCCTCACAAAAGAGATGCCCCAGCACCCTCCATCTTCACAGCCCTTTGCTGGACTTGCTCCAGGAGCTCCATGTCTCTCTTGTTCTGAGGAGTCCATAACTGGACACAGCACTCCAGATGTGGCCTCACCAGGGCTGAGCAGAGGGGCAGGATCAGCTCCCTGGACCTGCTGGCAGTGCGCTTCCTAATGCAGCTCAGGATGCCATTGTCCTTCTTGGTCACAAGGGCACTTCTGGCTCATGGGCAGCTTGTCCACCAGGATCTCCATATCCTTCTCCAGAGAGTTGCCTGCTGCAAACACAAATGAGACTGCCCACAGTCAAAGTACAGCTTTTTTACCTTACTAAAATGTTAACCTGCTGCATTTGCAACCCTTTAATAATGTAAAAGTGTACAAAAGTCCACATATCATTCACGCAGTCCTCTCTCAAGAAACAAACAAAAAAAACCTACACAATTTTTTCCTCACTGTCATCCCAGTCTACTCCAGATGCAAGCAGGAAGTCAACCTTACAACACTACACAGCCTGAAAACAGTTAGTCCTCTGAATCTTTCTCTAAGCACATGCTTGTGATATATCAGCCAGAAGTGAATCCAGCTTAGCCTTAAAAAGAGATTTCAGCTACACTTAGCTGAGAAGAGTGAAAACAAAGATTTTATGTAGGTTGTTTTGTTGTTTTTTTTTAAAATAAGCCTCTAGCTTAATTAAGACAGCCTCCAGCTAAGAACCTCACCATTTACCATCTGAAGAGTGCTGTCAGCTCCTCCCTCCTTTGGGCAGTTTGCTGTACTATCAGGGCTAACTCATCCCAGCCTGAAGCCACACACCAGCAATCTAAATCCAAATGCATGTCTTCAAAGAAATAAATAATCTCTAAATTTCAAATATCATGTTCAAAGATTCTGTTTTCCCACAGCTGTTTTTCTGACAATAGCCATGCTCGCAGCAATCTGGACTCCTCAGCACCAAAAGTGATAAAAATTGAAAACCATTTGTGCTAACCATTCTCTCACTCTGCCATACACAAGAACAAAATCAGCAGTCTTTAACTTCTTAATAGATGGTCTATTAAGCCTTTGAAAAATATTACCAAAAATATGCTAAAAAGAGAGGGTGCATTCTCCTCTCACTGATTTTTTTCCTTTTTATGTTTTATTCTTTATTATAGAACACTTCTGCTTTTCCCCTAAGAAACATAAGCACACTGGATTAGACAGGCAGCTGCTGACAAAATGCACGGAATCACAGTAAGAGTTCTCTCTCTCGCTCTTATCTGATCAGGCTCCTCACTCTCCAAAAACCAGAAGCTGCAAAGAGATAAGGCTCCCATATGTCATGAAAGGATGAGTGAACTTTAAGGTGGAATAACCAATTAAAAGTATGCTCTGAAAATCAAGAAAATATTTTTTTTTTTAGTTTACCTTTTTAGAGTTTCTCATACAGAACTGTAACTAGAAAATTTCAAAGAAAACCACCTTTACATTTTAATCCACAAATACTGTCAGCATTTAATCTCTGTGTTTGTGTAAGTTCAATGAAAGCATCTGAACAGTAAATTAGGAGATTCCCCTTCGTGTTCTCAAACACCTTGATTGCTGTCAGAAAAGGCCACTGGAAACAAGACTGCTGTAAGAAACCTCTTACAGACACAAACCCCCATGTGTTCCATAGAAATTAACACATCTAGGAGTCCTTATGCACTCTGGGGTTTTTTACATAATAGAGAAAGAAATAAGTACATTAGAAGAAATCCTGCAAAACTATTCCTTGAAAATATTACCTGGATTTAACAAAATAATACAAGGTCATATGTCGACTCCTATTCTGCATCATAATAAATAAATTGTAAACTTAATATACAAAATTCGCAGCGCAAAAAATTTCTTGCATATGTGAGATAAAATAAGATAGTTTTTTTAAATAGGGGAAAACTGAAGCAGAGAAAACAGAATCAGCTAAATGAATTCCCATGGAGATATATATCAGGACTGTTAAGCTAGAATATAATTTTGGGTAACAATATGTGAAAATTACCTTTATGCTATGTAATTATATCTTTCAAGGGCAGCTTATAATTGACACATAGCGTTAATATCAAATTGTGAGAGATTCAGTGCTTTAGCACACAATCATAGATTAAATTACAATTTCATGTCATGAATACCTAGGTAATTTTTTTCTAATTTGTGAAATACAACTAGACTACACACCTTTTCATATGCCTGAGAAATCATATAACCACATGCCTTGCAGAACTCATTATTACCTAATAGGAAAAATCTCTACCTGATCTGCTAGAATATTTAGATCAAACAGGTCATTATTAAGGTGACAGGAGGGAAGAGACAGAAGGAAAAGTCACACTGAATTCAATTAATGTCCATTAATATTAAGTTGATATTTCACATCCATTACATAAATCTTTCTAAAATTGCAATGGGAAGAAATACTCATCTTCATATTCTTTTTCTGGTTAATTATTACTTCATTAAACCAGGACTTGGGTATGCCATGCAAGTTGTGTATACTGGAAGGCAACATACAGCCTGTCATTAAGCTGATCCTATTGGCCAAGGTGAATACACTGGCCAGTAGATCCCCAGGACCTACCTGGGATATCCTCTGCTTTTCAGTAGTGTAGCTCAGTCCAAGCCCTGCACAATTCACCTCTGCTCCTCCTTCATGGCACTGCTCCCCTGCACTAGAGGGGCAGAGAGGGAAGTCTGCTTACAGGGAAGTGTAAGTCCCAAAGCACCTAAAAATCCTTCAATCCTTTCTTTTGGACATCAAATTGTAACTGAAGTTACTCCAAAAGTAGCTTCCTAGTAGAAGATCATCCCAGACCTTCTGCCCCTCCCTGCAAGTGGTGAGCATTGCAGTACTATCAACAATACTCAGTCTGTTGCTTTTTTTAGGGAACAAAGTATAAACACTTCCAGCAGCAGCACTTAATGTTCAAATTTTTGCCAAATTCCTCTTTGTTTGTGGGAAAGCAGTTTTGTTCACACTGGGTGAATTCAAGGGCTCTAAAGGACCCCATTCCTCCTCTTTCTAAGGTACAAGCTCAGAGGGAGCTCCGTGCTGAAGCACAGGGGCTCAACACTTTTCTCACTCTACAATTGGCAGGATGAAGGATGGGCACACATCTAGGCCAGGGAACAAGCCAAAATGCTTTTACCTCAGTCTGAGAGAGCAGGAAGAGAGGACACAGTTCCAGGACACCCCCTTTTCCCTCTTTTTAGGGAAACCGGGATCCTGATGAAAGCTAGGATTTCCCATTTCTACTGCTCTTACAGACATTTCCTAAAGGTGCAGTGCCCTTCCATAACTAAGTGCCTCACCTGTGGAAAACTTGCCTCAGAACATCCTACAGGTATGTCTGCATTTCCACACAGTACTAGAGCAGGGAGCAAGCTCTGGGCTCCTGATCACCCACAGTGTTTAATTGCTGCTTTGCTCCCATGCTCTCTTTTGTAGAGCTCCAAACCTAAGCAGACGCACAGCTGGGAACACAGCTCTCCACCATCAGCACTTGCTCTCAAGAGTCAGCACGGATCATCTCACACAAGGCTGGGGTTCCTACCTCTTATCCATGTCTGCATCAGTCTACCAATAGGTTCTGCAACACCCTACAGCTTCCCAACATGTCCCAAGTCCTACAATGCATAACCTCATCCTTCTGGTGGGCTGCAGGACAATCTCACTTTTTTTTTAACATTATGCTTGAAAATAAAACCATCCACAACAATCACTGCATCTTCAGGCCACAGAGGTACCAGCTAAGGGCCAGAGGTCTGAGACCCCTCTGGCCAAGAATATGCAGCATGAACACAGCCATCTTTTAGACAAAACTAGCTCTCACATGAGTCAATCCAAGTCACTTGGCTTCCTGCAGATACACACAACTTTGAACTCAGCCCCTGAGTAATCTAATGTGCAGATGCCTGTATGTACTTCTCACCAATCACTTGCTGTTCCAAATCACATACACCCGTTAAGAAAAAGAAGGTAAATATTAATGGTTTAGTGGTCTAAGCAGAATATTGTTAACTAGGGATCACCAAGGCCTCGTACCACCTCCAAAAGGGTGCTCTCCATGGTCTTGAGCAATTTTCTCTCCATCTGAGACACCTGTGGTAGTGCTCATGCTGTTACTAACAGACAACACCCAGGATGGAGAGTTCCAGTTGTTCCATTTATGTGAGCCACTGGTGATCTGCCTCAGTCACTTGGCAGGTGATCACACTGCTTCTTGATAAGCACCTGCCAAGTGACTGAGGCAGACCACCATTTCTTGATAGAAGTGAATTATTTTCCTCCCCATTTCCCAGTTTTCCACACACTCCATTTTGATTTTATATATTTCTAAATCTGCACATATTCTTAGCTATTCTAGAATACTGAAAATACTGTCTGGATCTGGATGTTACATCCGGGAAACATAGGGTTGGAAGTCAATATGAAGTAATTTTTGGCATCTAACTTTGACTAGGTCCTGACTTCCCAAGATAACCAGAAGAAAAAATGGAATGGAGATGGATTGTAGTGAATGTTGACATACAAATTGCTGGTAAACCAGGCAATTTTTTCCCTTTGCGAAATCAATTGTTAAAATGGGCACTTGCATATTACATTTACTTTTAATGGACCAGAATTATGTTACAGCAAGAAGAAACTGCTTCCAATACATCCACTCCTCTTCCAAAGAAATCAGAAAAAAAATGCAGCGTTCACCAGTAATCAATTTCCCTTCCAATAAAATAATACTGCTGTGAGCACAAGGCCTCTTGGAAAGGCTGTGAGCCAACATGCTGTTACCAAGGATAGCTACAAAGAATGTGATAGCAAGTATATGCTGAATATTTTACTAAAGCAAGTGCCAGGGCTATATAAATTTAGAAATGCAATGAGATAGTTATAGATCAACTTTGAACTTCATGTGAATTGGTGATCCCAAACTACAGCAGTAATTATTCAGCACTATCAGCCTGCAAGGAGCAGCAGCTACAAAGCTGAAGCTGTACTTTGTTGTTTTGCAACAATGCCAACTTATTGTCCAGAATCATTCCCTGTGGAAAATGGGTAACTGTGCTGATAATACAGAGCTTGAGGGTAGACTCCTAATCTATTCTCCAATATAAATCTTCTACTGGATCAGTTAAGGTGTGCTAAGAGCTTCCTGTTCTTTGAAGCTGGTCCATCAAATACACCATCTCTGAAAGTGCCTTGCCTTTACACACCCTAGGAAATGCTAATTGCAATTTCAGTAAGCTACTTCTGGGGCAGGGGCTGCCCTTTGTATTTTACATTGTATCCAGTAAGCTGAAAACAACTGAAGAAAATTGATTCAAATATAAAACTGAAGGAGGAGATGCACAAAATAATGGATGCTCTAATACAGACTGGTAAGAAAATGATAAAATTTAAAAAAAACTAATCAAACAAAACACCGGCCTCGGTGCTTGTTGGATTCCAAATTCAAATTTACTCCACCTAAACTCCCTGTTCCCAATAGAGGTTGCTGAAATGAAGTTCCCTTAAGCAATCTTATGCAAGTTCACAGAAGCAATCCAGCCCTGCATTGATCAGTGACTACATAATCTCATTTAAAATGCCCCAAAGTGCTGAGAGTTCTTGCCGGTTGTTCATTCTCAAGATGATGGAAAATTGCAAGTACCCTTGCAATCAAATAAAATAGGAAATTTGCTACCCAAAAGCACAGGTGTCCTTGAAGATGTGGCACCATGAAATACCCTTGGTGCAAATGAACACAACTGGTTGTACCCCACCTACTTCAAGGACGTGATGCAATATACTGTGATTTCACTGCCCTGCTGTTTATCATAACAGCACACAGCCTTTTCAGATGCAAATTACACACAAATCACTTCAGTAATTGCAATGTAAAAAGCACTTAAGCCACTCCTGAATTAGCACGCTCAAGTCCAAACACCACACATCCACGCAGTTCAGCAAAGCCTACAAATCCCAGTGCTATGGTTCATTTAACCTGAACTTCATAATGCCATATCTGGAGTGCTACAAATACCAATGTAAGTTAGATACACTATAAATACTAATACACTTGACTACTGCAACTGTTAGAGTAAAATAGTCCTGTTAAAGACAGTTAGTTTAGTTGAGCTTATACATGTCTCTGCCAGATTGCTTTTACACTGGTGAATGCAATCTAAACCTAGTTGCTCAACTGTGACACAAGCAATTAGCATTTTTTTTTTACAAAATGATAAATTAAATCACAGTGAAATTAAATGACTTCCCACATTCACACAACAAATCACAGAGCAATAAATTGGACACCTAAACCCTGACTTTCAAGCCATTAGTTATCATTTCCTTAACACATATCCTCACAGCATAGGAGGCCTGTAGCGTGAGGATCTTTAACTACCCCATGAACGTTTCACTGCTGATGCCAGGTCCTAAGAGCACAATGAAAAAGATGAAATATTGTCCTTTACCATCAGGATAATGTTTAGTGTGTGTAACTGAAGATTCCTGCAAAAGTGCAGCATTAATTCCTTCTCACTGCCCCGTGGTGCCCACCACCCCTGTGCTGCTGAGTCCAGGAACACACAGCTGTTTCCAGCATGACAATCAGAGCTCCTGGGATGTCAGCATCAGAACCTTATTGCTCACTGAAATGTTGATCTTCTTCTTCTTTTTCCTTCTCTCCATATTCTTTGCCACCCGCTGCAGAGATGTTAAAAAATAGTATGAGATCTGATGCAACATAAGTGGGTAGCAGCAGTCTCTCTTGACTCCACAATCTTTCTAGAGCTTGACAACCAACAAGAAAAACACAAATTAGCTCCTCTTTCTTTCTCCTCTTCATAGATAGAGCACAACAACAGAAATTAGCTCATTCCTCAGTCACCACAATATGCTGGAAACACTAACTGAAATCTTGGAAATACCTTTTCATGGTAAAACTTATATAGATTAAGAAAACACTATGGATACACTAACACTAATATCATCCTGTATAAACTTTAAATGCCACTATATTATTGAGGGAAAGTTGCAATCAAACCATTTAGATCTCTCCACTATGCATCTATTATTACCTTTTCAAAGATATAAAAACACACCAAATTTTTCAAAGTACTCTAGCCACCTCTAAACCCCCATAAATCCTACCACCACCAAAATGCAAGCATTGTTCTCACAATCACCAGACAGAAAGTTAAAAGATGAAGAATGAAGGCAGAAATTTTAGGAAAAAAATAGATTTAGAGGTCTAGGAACATAATAATTCAGTTCAGAATACAAAGATGGGCAACTAAATGCAAGTGCTCAAAGATGCTCAAAGAGCAAATTTTGTAGCCTGAGGAAGTCAGATGTGTAACTCCACAGGAGCAAAGTGACTGACCAGATGCTTCTGAAAAACCCACCATCACCACCTACAGTTTCTGAAATGTGCTTGGCCAGCACAGCTCTGGTCAGCTTGTCTCATGCAGACCAAGCTGCAAATGACCAGGGTTAAATGTACTATTACACCTTCAGTAACAGCACAGGGCCACCATGCTGCTTGGTAACTTCACAAGGCACAGTGCTATCTTACACCGCACTGGGGACAGCACTTCCAAGCCTGAATTGAAGAAACACCCTTCCAAGTCATCAACATCATTTTCTTATTCTACCCAGGTTTTCTTTGTAATTATAATGCCACGGTGTCAATTGACATAAATAATAATGCAGCCATGAAGATATTGAAAAGAGTGTCAGGAGGAAACAGGAGCACTTCAGTTCTGGCAATTAAGTGCAATATTTGTTACCTGAAATAGCCCAGGGCTGCTCAGTGAAGTGGACCTGTTTGTTCCTACAATATCTCCTTTAGAGAGCCAAGGTGTGCTTCCAGAAACTGAAGCTCCAGGCAACGAGCACAAACAATACAATAACCCATCATAAGGGCAAAATTCTACTCTTGTAACATTGGGCATGGAAAGAACAGTTTGCCCTTGTTCTGCTGCCATTGTACAACTGGGATGTTTGATTTAGATAGCAAAGATATACCCAGCCAAAGCCCCTCTGTTAATTACTCCTCATACTTGAAAAGCTGAAGACTCATATCATTATTGAGGAAAGAAAAAAATCATCACCCCACAATGCCCTTGCATTTGTGTCAGGAAGCCTGAGCCACGGCACTGCAAGATCCCCAAGTTTCACCACAGACTAACACGGCATCCCAACGCACCATGTTAAAACAACACACTGCAGCTATTTTCCCTTCCTGCTACAACACATATATTAGCTTCTTCTCTTCCCTGCCATCTGTTAGTTTGCTGCAGTCTGCTGGGACAGGACTGCCCTCTCCTTTTCTCCCCTTCTTGCCTGCTTGAATGGATGACAACAAAGCCAGGCATTTCCTGACCATACACTCAGCTTTTCTGAGCTGCCTCAGCTCAGAAGCATTTCCAAATGCAGAGTTACGAATGAAAAGTGCTCTGCTCACCTCTGCTGTACCAGTGTGCCCACCACAATTACATGCTAGATACTGAAACACCTTGTAAGTGGCAGGCAAGGAGGTAACTGCTGCTTTAAGAGGACACACCTTTTAAGGACATACCTTATCCACGGGCATCACTGTTTAAAACAGGTATCTGTACTATCTGCACCACAGGAACTATCAGAGGGAAACCAAGGTAAGCAGCACTGACAATTACTTTATGCAGCAATCTGCTGCACTTTTCTTAGAAGGGAAGGTTAGCAAGGAAAAAAAAAAAAAAAAACAGAAAAATCAGGTGAACAGCAATCTACTACTACCATAAACTTCAGTGTAAGATGTGTAGCAAATCACTGTTTTTCCCTCTAATACAGTTCAGAATGGAAAAAAGAACGTCTATCTAATCCATCACACTTGTAGGCAGTTAGGAAGGAAATTGGAATGTTTGTCATCAATTGTTCTATCAGTCAGGTCATTAGAAAAGGAATGGCTCATCTAAAAATAAAGTCAATATTGGCTGAGTCTAAACAGCTTCTTCAGCATTTCACACACATATTCAAGCAATGAACACTATTATTCTGTGCTTGTAACAATATGCCCCCAAGCCAATAACCGCTCTTCAACATCTGACCTCTTTTTAAAGTAGATTTACAAGGAAGTATAGTGAAAGTGTTCCAAATCAGCAGGTGAGAAAGTATTATAGATCATAACCCCACAGTAAACAATTCCTAGTTCTTCTGATCCGCAAGATTAGAATAAATCTAGCATTACAAAAAAAAAATAAAAATAAAAAAGGAAACTTATGATATCAAATATACTTCTATTCAAAAATAAAAATAAATCCCACACTAACAGCTCACAAAGCATTTCCTTCAGAAACAAAGAGGAAAAGTAGGTTTCTTTGGGATGGGAAACCACCAATATCTGCTGCAACACACCAACACAAAGGTGAGTTTCACAGTATGAATTTATTGATCAAAGACAGATTTTCCTGCTTTCCAATCCCTATATACTGCCAGCCAGCAAATACAATTCAATCAAGAGCAAATTACGCATATCTTTGATTTCAGGGAAGCATCATGTAGCACCCAGGCTACAAGAGGGATGCAGTTCTGCCAAGTCCCTCACAGGTCCGCTGAAGGAAGCCCCCGACTCACCTGGGCCGTGCAGACGGGACGCCAAGCTCAGAGCCACAGGCGTGGGCAGCTCCTCGGAGCAACAGCCCCGGCTGCGATTACGTCTGCAGCGTACAAGCGGCAGCGTGCCGTTATTTATACAAAAATCAGCATCTTCCTCAGGAAAAAAAAAAAACACTCGAAGGTTCTTACTGGCCCTGCAACACACTCCTATACTTATGCCATCACATCTAGTGACTAAGAAGATGCTTTCAGTGTCACAGGAGATTAAGATTCTGGGAGGAGAGTGCCTGGCAGCTTTACTCTCACACCAATCTGCCTTCACGCAAACGCACTTTGTCGGCGGACGGAAGTGTGTTATTGCAATACGCTAGCGAAACGAAACAGTTTCCAAGTTTTCCCACAGGGCATCAGCTCCCCCTTCAAGCTGCACCCCAGCGCTCGCTCCCCCTCGTCCATCCCCGAAAAGACCTGCGGTTTCTGGGCACCACAACTTGTCCTGCGTCCGCACCGAGCTCCGGCTGCCCGTGCGCTGCCCTCACACCTGCCGGGACACCGCGGGGCGAGGGCACTCCGCCGGACAGCGCCCGGACAGCGCCTCCTGCGCCGGGGCCCGAGCCGGGCCCTTGCTCCGGACCCCGCGGGAGGGCGGACCGCAGCCGCGCTGCTCTGGGGTCCGCACGGCCCGGGCAGGGCACGGCCTTCCCCCGGCCGGGCACCACGGACACACACGCACCACGCACGCAGAACACACGCCTTGCACCTGTCCGCTACTGCCGACCGGGAGCGGACTCCCACCCGGGGGCTCGGGAATCCCGCCGCCAGGGCACAGCCGAGTGACGACCACTCGCCACATAGATGCGGATAAGCAGGAAAAAGACGGCGAGAGAGAGCAGCCCACTTCCATTACCTTAGCAATCGCGTCGCCGCCGTCCCCTGACACCCCTTCGCCTCTCCTCAGAGACGGGGAAGCGCCCGCAGCATGGCGTGAGCCTGCGGGCGGGGCCGGCGGTCAGCCCGGGGCTCCTCTGTGCGCCTCTTCCAAAAACCTCCCGTTCTCCTCAGCGCCCCTCCTGCTGCGGCGAGGACGGCGGCCGGGGCCAATCTGCCGCGACCAGAGCGCCGCGGGCACACCGCGCCCCGCCCGGCCCGGCCCGGCCCGGCCCGGCCCCTCGCTGCCGCCCCCGACCCTCCACCAAGCCCGCGCCGGGCGGCCGGGGGCGGGATCGGGATCGGCCCCGGCGCTGCGGCGCTCGCTGAGGGCCGCCCCCGCCCGGCCCCGCCGCCTCTTTCCCCGGGGCCGAGGCGGCCGCCCTTTGGCGGTGGCGTGCGGGAAATTCAGCTCCCGTGTCCTGCCACCCCGGCCGCTCCTCGGGCACTCCGCGCAGCCCTGAAGAAAGGCATGGAGACGAAGGCAAGCCTCGTATCTCTCTTACAATCTTGTTTATGTGTTGAGTCGCGCAATGAAAGTGTTTGGCTAAAGTCCTCTGTCTGAAACCGGGGAAGCCTCATCTCTCGGTCGGCTTCCTCCAACAGCCAGGATTCCCTAAATAACACCTGGGCTCTGCACACCACCATCGATCTTAACAGGCACCCATAACTCCAGCAAAACAGCTTGGAAACCCAGCCCTTTAAACACAGACCTGTCCCGTGGGCAAGACACTGCTGTTGATTAGGATGAATTTCCGCAGATTAACTTTGTGGGCAAAGTAGCTCGCATACTTTTTCGGCTATTGTCCACCGATTTTTCCAATAGATGAGATTTTTGTTCCTTTTTCTCCAGATGGCAAGTTAAGCCCACCTGACCGCAAGCTGAGCCTCAGGTCTGAGAGCCCAGTGCTGGGATGCGCTAGGGCAGACCATGGACAGGAGGTAGCCACGCCCGTCTCCGTGCCAAAGTTTGTGAATTTCCAAGGTCTGGTTCCCACGCATCAGACTCATTATTGCTGTTTAAACTCTTCACAATGAGGCTGTCAGCTGCACAGAGGAAAGGCTTCTTTACCCACCCGTGTACCCTGCTTTAAAAGCCCTTGTGTGGTGTCTCTGTTGCCTCAATTTCCTAACATCCTGGATCTTACCACAGCCAGGTTTATATTTCATAAGCCCTCTGACACCAGAAGATATCATGTGCAGGGATGTCCTGTTATTCTATGCTGTAGTCTGCCCAGCACAATTTCTGGTGATATCTGGTACACTGAACTGCTGCAGTAATTCAAATATTAAATTAAAAAGAAAAAAAATATTTCTGGTTCAGCTGTGCATCCCTTCCATTTTTACTGGATCCATATGTCTATCTTTACCATTACTGGCTACTCCTTCCTTAGTCTTTCAAGTGCCAGTTTCTACCTTGCAGAGTTTAAATGCTTCTTCAAAAAGGCCCTTCATCAACACAGACTATACATTTATTTTCCTGTCACACTCAAAATTGCATCTTAGTGGCAAAATTCTGCAGTTATGCCTCACACAAGCTCATTGACCCTGACTAGGCTTTACAGGGTGTTGATTCAATTGATTTGTTTCAGATTTCAGCTGTGGGTATTTAAAAGCTTCTGTGGCAGATTAAAACATTTTGATCTTGGTTGTTTTGTTCAAAGATGTAGCTCTCAAACATCACAGCATATTTTTGGGATATTTTTTTGAAATAAAATTAATCTAAAAAATATTGCCCTTTATATCAAGTTTGAATTTAAACTAATATCATTCCCTTTGGATTAAACAAAGCATATTATATATTATTTGCCACACAAAGCTGTCTGGCAAAGGGAGGAAAGAGAGAATGGCAACCTATGAAATAAAGATTTAATTTTTTAGAGGTTCTTTCAGCAAAGCATTTTAAATCACTAGTTACATTGAGTTATGCTGGGGTATGACTACATGTAATATCAACGGGGAAGTATTTCAGTGTCTTATATGAGGTCTGTTCAGGAAAAACTGTTTGAAGACTACTCTACACAATCTTTGTTCTCACAGCTCCCTCAAAGGAGTGTTCATGCAGTAGCCAACAAATCTAAGTGCTTGAATATATCAGACTACAAGGCAAGTTCTATAGAAAGGCTGTTTTCAAGGCAGAAGACAGATAGAAATGTATTAACATTATAATTCAAAGAAATTACCAATATGTTTTCTGGAAGTATATGCAGCCTAGTACTACCATACTCCAGCAGCCCATGATGTTGAGAAAGGAAGCTGAATGGGAGCATTAAAGCAAAAGTGACATCCATGCTTATTTTAATCATGCTCAGAAGAAAGTGTAACCAAAATGTACAAATAAAAGGACAGGCAAATTGGCTTCTCTCAAGTAACAATGATTCTTTGGTCCCTTGAAGTAATAAATGGTATGAAGCAAAATGGCACAGCAACATTCTTGACTTTCATGCATTAACTACTAAAATAAATGATACATAATTAAACTCTGATAAAACTGTGCCAGCTTTGTATTTACATTGATCCTTATGCTGAAAACAATGTAGTCAGACTTGGTTCATCACAGCAATCGTTTCTCAGTTTAGCCTCTTTCCCAGCAGGAGTCCAGCAGTTTGATGAGTAAGATTAGAAATGCACAAACAGTTCCATTTAGATCAGTGGGACATCTCAAGTTGATGGAGAACTATCCACACACAGCAATGTTTGCAGAAAAAGACCTTGCATCTGAAACACTGCTATGCTTAGTAAGCACTGGAGAAGAATGTGTGGGGAGGGACTGTCATGCATTTTTCTGGCCAGGAGTGCAGAGTTTTATCGTTCCCTTTCCTCTGTATTATATGATGAGATCTGAAAGCCAGAAGAAACCACCATGGTCCACACCAAGCATGGAACACCACCTGTTCTTAATGATACATCATTAAAACTGAAGAACCTGAGCTAGAATTTTCATTTTCCCTAACATTTCCTACTGAAAGTATTTTTTCAGCTTTTCTTTATCCCAGACACTGATTTCAATGACAAAACCACACATTTTATAAAATATTATATATTCTATTGAAGACTACAGTGGTATAAAACTTCCCTCGTGCCCAGTAATGCTGTCCCAAAGCTGTATTATCCTCATTGCTGTAAAGAGGTCCTTTTATCAGCTTCAGAATGCATAACTTTGAATCCCTGCATATCGTGGCTGACACTAGAGTTCCACATGCTCACAGGGCTTCTGCTAACTCTAACTCACAGCTCAACAGTGGGAGTCTCCAGGGTATTCCAGCAGATTCTTTACATGGCAAAGAGTCACAGCACAGCATGTTCCCCTGTGATCATCCGAAAAAAGGAGGAGTAGATATCGCTAACTTTCTGCCAGTAGCATCCTCCTCTCCTGGTGCTTGAACAGCTCAGAAAGGCAGAAGCTGCTGCAGCTGTTGCAGTGGTTGCAGTGCTGCGAGGGAGGGCCAATGTTTTCCTTTCAGTTTGCAAACCAACAGCATTGTTGATCGAATGAGTAAGTGTTACCCCATAGCACTTACTTCATAAATATTCAGTAGCTGTTAATTACAAGAAAAAATGGAGCTGCTGGCTGGAGGTGAGTGCTGAAACGTCACTAAAGCAGCGCTTTTTCTCATGAAGGCAATAAAGAGGAGTAAGTGTCTCTCTCTGGCAGAGGGCATGAAAAAAGCAAAGAGGTTTTCAGAGTTGTTCAAGGCAGGTTCTATTTTTCATAAAATGTTTAATTTAACAGTGACCTAGTTTTACAACAGCTTTCAGTGTCTTGGCTTTTCTTATCTCCTGTGTCTTAGCCTACATCATTAGAAGAGCAGAGCAATAGGCTTTACAGATTTTGTTAAAGCAAACTTAATAAGGCCTTGCCGGGTGGATTAATTCTTCTCTCCTATTTTGTTTCAGGCAGTCATTATGTCACAGTTTCTTTGTACTTTTAAAGAGGTTTTAGCCCATCTTTTACAGATTTTTTTTTTTAATTTCAGCTCAAAGCCCTTAGCTTATTTCATGTTACTTTTCTGAGTATCAGACTGCAGAGACACTCTTGAATTCCTCAGCCTTTTTTACAAAAAGATCCTTTGTTTTGTAAACATTGTAAATTGGTGGCTAGCTTGACTAGCAAATTTGGATATTTACAGGCTATACAGACTCATGCCAGCTTTCAGCAGGAGCAAGTCAAGGCATGCCATTAATTTTATTTACCTTACTTCACCTACCAGAAGAAAAAAGTTATTGTGCATCCTGTTATTGTGACCATTAAACAGCAGGTCAAGTGATGTTTGCTCCCTTTTTCACTGTGTTCTACATTCAATGCTCTCAGATACTGTTTCATGGTACCCCTCTGTGATTCCTAGGCTGTCTTTATGGAAGTGTGCTTTAAAAACCATAAATCTCTATGGTGTGTGCTGTGTTCCATATGGATTCAGCAGAAAAAGGGAGCAATTAGAATAATGATACTTTAGCCATGCAGCACCAAAACACACTAAGTCTGCTGAATGACATCTCTTCCTTCCACCTCCATCTCAGAGATTGCAGGAAATTTTATCCTTTGAGAATCAAGTGTGAGGAGCCTTGCTGTGGCTGAGTCCCTCCTGCACACCCTTTAAGGAAGGGAACACAGTGTAGGAGATGATGCCACATCTGCCAGGTTTATACAAGTGTGAGTGCTTTCTCTACAGGGAGAATTTCCCTGTGGGGATCCCAGCCCACAGAGGATTCCATTGATCCATGTTAACGTGTTTCACAGAAATTGAATATGTCAGACTGAAAAATGCAAGTCATGTATACTGGCAGTTTCAGAGCCATGACCTAAACAGTATCAAGCACAATGTATACTTCTACACCTACAAGGATCATGCAAGCTAAAAGAACAAAGACAACTTAATAGGAATCATTCAGAGGCAGTGTATACTGGCCTTGTTGAGCTTCACTTAATTCCTCTCTTTGTGCAAAGGGATTTCAGTTGCCTTTGCAAACGTGAAGTTTGTGCCAGCTCCAATGCTTTTTAAATTTTGAGTGACTTAAAACAAATTGCTTGGTGACTTGTTATCATTGGGGGGAAAAGCCATGGTGGTGAATTTTAGGCATGGAAAAATTTGAATCCCGCATAGGAAAATCACATAACCAAAAGTATTGAGAATTTTTTTTAATAAAGCTAAAGACATCAGAAGAACATTAGTAGCAGCTCCTCTGTTCATTTTTATCAATAAATAACACTGTAGGAAAGTAAAATTCACAGTAAATTCACCTAGGAAAGTCTAGAAGGCCCTATTTGCTGAAAGCATTGAAAAGAGATTTGTCTAAGAAGCTTTGCTTCACATTGTTTTACCTGGAAGCCCACAATGGACAAAAAGCAATACAACTAATCCAAAGAGGAGGGGTTCCATTCCCTCAATATCCAGGTTCTTACTCAAACATAGCAGAGACATGCTTTTCTCTTCTGCCTTGGCAATCTCATATCTGAGCAAGTCAGAGCACTGGTGAGTATGGACATTAGCATGGTCTCATACTTTCTTGTGTTAGAGAGGACTGTGGAGGGGATTTTAGATTCTTCTATAACATCTAGAAATTGCTAAGATCTCTCCACATCTTTTAGCTCGTCAGGAGATCAGTTTTTTGTATCTATAAATGTTTATTCTTTTCTGTCCTTTAGTCAAGAACAGCCTTCTGAACTTGTAAGGTTTTCCTGAACGTGGCAGAGACTCAACTTCTGCCATGTCAGGTAGCCAAACATTATGAAAACTCATGACACTAAGTGGCAGAAATGTGTGAATTCCCATAGAATTCAGGTTTTCTCCAGCTGGTCTTTACTCGCTGGTCTGGAAAAGCTGCAGAAGTAGTACTTACTTTGAGTATATCATAACATTCTTGACTTTTTTCTTCTGTGATATTGCAGAAATTTCCTTGGGACTTGTTTTTTTTTCTGTTTGAAATAAGTTTTATGATTGATTAATTACGTAAGAAGTGGTGGGAACTGCTGTGCAGTGGGAATGAGGAACCTGAAGTGTGGAGGAAGGCATGAAATAGGTTTAAAAAACCCCTTAAATCCAGAAAGATGCAGTATGTGCCTTTCCTATCCCTGATCATATTGTTTGTATGCGATATCTCTCTCTCACCAGCATTTATGTGTGTCTTCTTAAACTATGCATTTTTCACAGCAGGAACTATATTATCTCATGGTTTTGGAAAAGCATTTCCCATATGGAAGAAACTACAAACATCACCATGAACCATGTTTCTTTTCTGTACTTGGATGATTTATAGTACCCACCAACACAGTTCAAGTATTGAAACACATGTCTCTGTGTTTCTGTATCTATCTATCTATCTTTATATGTTCACTTCATGTACACAGACATTTTTATATATAAAATCTTTTCTCTAATAGTTGCAAAAAATGTGCAGGGTGTTGATGATTTATCTAAATCAGATGATACCACTTCTCCCTCTTTAGCTAATTTATGTAACTAAACATCACACTGCACATTCTGGTTTTGGCAGGGAAGTTCAACATTTGACATGCTTTTGGCGAATATTCACTTACTTAATTTTGTTTATTTTTATTTTTTTCCTATTAACATTAGTTAAACCTAAGCAGTCAAATATTTCTACATTTTGCATGAGAAAAGTCCTTAAGCTCATCTTCAAATTCAAGTGACAATTAACATTTCTTTATTATATTTATAATAATTTTCAATTATTGTCCTAGCTTGTCTACTGCTGAGAAGGTACAGCACAGGGAAGAGATCTGACTGAGTCAGGATCAGCTGTACAGCATTCACTAAAATGAATGGGTGGAAGAAGGGCTCAAAAAACAGATAACAGCCTAGCAAACCTGGGTTTTCTAGGCTCACAGTAGGGACAGTGGGAAAAGACTCAGAGATTCAAAGCTGGAGCATAACCTCAGATGCTCATATCTGTGACAAGAAGAATCTTTCTTTCTCTCTGCTGGGCAGAAGAAGAACATAAGAGGGTTTGTCTCACTGGAGTGCTGTCATCCTTTCCTAGGTTTGTGAATCTCCCTTCTCTACAAAGCCAGGAACCCAGATGCCATTTTTCAGATCTCAGCAGTGTGAAATACGAGATGGATCCCAGAGCTCAGTTCTGGTCTCATCTTCCTCCTCTCCAGCCAGAACAGCTCCATCAGCAGCTCTCTGCTTGAAATGCAGTCTTTACTTCAATGCTCAGCCTGTTAAACTATGACAGTAAAGAGATTAATACAGCCCAATTAAATTCAAACACATTTCAAACTGGTCTGCTCTGTTAAACTAGAATGTGAGAACAAAACACTTGCACCATGCATAATTCAAAATCTTGCATAGGGCTTATTTTTAAAAAAAACCCATGAGTTTAATTATTTTTTTCCTTAATTATCCAAGAAGCTGCTTTAAATCTGCATTGCCGTTAACAACTCCACAAAGCTTTAAAAGATGTAATACACATCATGTCAGGATCTCAAAGCACTTTACTAATGATAATGAGACAGTGAAGCTTCAAATCTTCTTTCAAGTAAGTACCTGTGGCAGGCATGGTTGAGACTCTTCCATCTGCAACCACTTGGGCCACAATGTTTCACTATATGAATCAGCAAAAGTCTGGATTTTTTTAAATTTTATTTTTAATGTTACAGCAAAATCAGCTTAACCAGTGGCAAAGAGATCTGATGAAAAAAGGCTTTTTCCCATGTTAAATATATTTTTATAATTGAATATGCCCATGTTTTGAGACTATTGTTAAAAATGTACCAGGGAGATGGGCCTTGGTGACAAGGGTATGCTATCTTATGAAAATCTGCCCAAATTTTGACAAGTTACAAATTCTAAAATTTTCAACTTGTTCCTGCTTACATTCTTAGAGACTGAAGGCTAAATTCCTCAGAAGCTGATTGCAGTGATGCACATTCAGAATAGTATAGTTAATTTTAACTAAATGTGTAAATTATTCAGTAGAAGGTGGGGGTCTGCTTCTTGTAAATTTGTAGCTTAGGAGGGGACTAAAAATCACTGAGTCTGGCTCACTGCTCAGGATATGCTCAACTATACCTAAATTTACAAGTTCTTACAGATATTCCGGGCTGGAGATGCCATATTTATTCTACTATTTAGTGAAATATTATCTCTACAAGGTTTCATCCTAATATTGAAGAGGAATCTTGTGTTAAAACAGGAGTCCTTTATTTCTTGTCCTCCATTTTAGATGTAGAAAGCAGATTACTACTGTTCTTAGGAGCAGAATTTCACATTTAAAGTCTTTTACCCATTTTTTCAGATTAGACATGATAACTTTTCTTTCCTTACAGCCTGTTTATTCAATGCCTTACCATTCTGATCACTGTCCTCTGGACTGCCTCCAGCTGCTTCACATTTATGTTGTGTCCACAATTGTACACACCACTTTTGCTGGTGTGTACAGCCAAAGTGTACCTCACTGTTGCAGTACACACCAGCCTCACCAGTGCTGAGCAGAGCAGTCTGCACCTGCAAAGACAGCCCAGGGCAGCATTCTCCTGTTTTGCACTAGCTCAGCATTATTTCATTCTGTTCAATTTGTGTTCTAGGAAGCCTGCTAAATATTTTCCCACAGAATTTCTTTGAGAAGAGTTTCTTGCTGTTCTGTGTTTCTGCAGTTTCTTGCTCCTGTCTAAATGTAGCTCTTATTCATCCTGAATTCTACCCACACTTTTCAGATCATACCTGCAATTTATCAAGAATACTGTATTTTAATCATCTCCTCTACAATACTTGTAGTCTCTTGCTGCTTGAAATTATCTGCAAATTTAATAATGATTCTTTTTGTGTCATCATCCAACCCATTAATGAGTACTATGAGACCTATAGCAATCCTCTGTGGAGCTTCATGGAACTCATCCTTACATTTTGACAATGAAGTATCTGTAACTGCTGTTTGAGCATGGTCTGCTAACGCAACTCAGCACATATTTTCAGTACAAATATTTACAAGTTCACAATGTACCTTCTGCAAAATTGTTGTTTGAAACTCAGTCTTTCTTCCTTTTTTTTATTTTTATATTTTTCCCAGGAAATTCTTTTATTAAAATATTAACAGAACTCCAGCTTTGAAGGAGATTGGGCAGAGGTAAAGAGATTTCATGTTTCATTCAAATACATAATTGTGGGAAATATCCTGAGGTGTACTTTTATTAGTATTCACAGAACACTAATAACTCTGTATCTAACAATAATAATAACTCAGTATCTAACAGTATCAGCATACTAATAACTCAGTATCTAACTCTGATACTGCCTGTCTCTGTCTCTCATTGCCCTCCCTCCCAAAAGCCTTTTTCAGATTTAGCTCAGCAGCTGATGGCAATATCATATGGGAAAGTGTAAGTATTGAAAGATGGAGAAAGAAAGTCCTTGCTACTCCATTGAGCCATCTTGTTTTGACTTAAATATTTGTATTTGCAGAGACTTTGAGATCTTATGCTAAGTTTTGCTTCTTTAAATCACATGTCCAAACAAATAATACCCTTTATGACAGGTAGAACATATTTAGAAAAGGCTTACAGATCAGTTCATGGGGTTGTGAGCTACAATTTACCAACATAAGCTAAAAAAACAGTTCCATTCACCTTGTTATAATCAGCTGATCCTCTTCACCCTTTCAGAACATAAAATATCTCTCCTCCTAGATGCTCAACTATTCAGTTTTTTGAATGATCAGGAAAACCCAGAAGTATTTCTATTGTCTCTCCCTCTTGAGCAGGTTAAGTCTTTATTGCTTTTGCATGTCTGATACGTTGAGTTTCCAAACTGCACAGTACAAGTACAGTACCATTAATCAAAAGTCTAGCAACAACATTTGGAGATACAGCCTAGCTGGGAGGTCACTTGTCACCTTGAAATGAGAGCCAAGCTTCTGTTCTTTAATAGGTCTCATGCTTTTCTTTTGCTGTGTAACCCTGAAAACTCTCAGTGAAGATGAAATGTTACCATCCTGTCCACAGCTACAAGCAGCTGTGTGTTTACCCAGTACTACAGCCATGATGTAGCCTCCAACAATCAGTCCAACTCACCAGTCAGTGTACACCTTATCTAACACAGGCACGTGCTACCAAAATGTCCTTTTCACCCAAGGCCTGGCCACACACATTCCCTGCACTCCCATCAGATGACCTAGAGGCCACACAGCTACAGGACAGGTCCATTTGGCTGGCAGATCCAAAGGCAAAAAATGAAGATGACTGCAGCTGGAACAGGGGACCAAGACTACACTTTAAACAGGCTAACAGGTTTTAGCTCATTTAGATGCAACTCAGAAATCTACATCTGCCTTCAATCTACATATTTATCTCCTTCCTACCCCCTCTAGCTTCCATGCATAAACCCATGCCCATGTGTTTTAAGTCATATTTTAAAAATTATTTTCAGCAGTTCTCATTTTTAATCTACAGTTAAAAAACCTATGCTCCATGGCAAAACCCAACCTTGGTTCTATGCTGTCTTCTCTGGCAATGCATCTTTTGAAAACAGAGGCACTTGTTTGGTCTTTGCTGGACCAAACAAGTCTTTTGGTACATTAATCTTCCAGTCAATTTCACAGGAATTTACATTATCAGAAATTAATTTCAAACTAAGGTAAAAATACTCAACCTTGAAGAACTGTGATGGCGATGGTGCACAGACTCAGCTGTAGGACTTCTCTCATACATGAAGAGACTGATTCACCTCATGATCTCAGATGGCCATAAAGCTAGGTCCTCGTGTAACACAATTTCCCATACTTCCTCTGTAGTCACCTGGGGAAAAGGAACTCACCTATTTTAGATCCAGATTTTATGCCCTCTGGGGTGGACACCATCTCTTCCTTCTTTTGGTGAGAGTCTGGACAACCAGGTCAGACCAGCTGTTAAAGGGTAGGAGCTGGGAGAGAAGAAATTCAGATGATTGAACAAGAAACTCAGACAATTGTGCCTACAAAGCACTCTGAACTCTCAATGAAATTTTGCACAAACCATTACCCTTCAGCATTGTTTCCTAAACCTGAGAAGATACCAAGCATTAAAACACTGGGTTGAACCATGCGCACCTAGTTCTTGAAGGATTAAATCTTGGTTTTTGACATTTAATTATCGATCCTGTTACATATTTTTAAAATAAAATTGCAAAAATTATGAAGGAAAATGCAAAAATATCCCAATATTGCAACATGCTTGTAGACCTCCATATAGGAGATCTCAATAAATCCAAGGTTTCTAGCTTTGTAGTCACCATTAAAATAGGGTTATGAGACCAGCAGTTTAATGCATGACATATACATCAACATGAAGTGCTATACTAGGGAAAATTAGGACCAAATTCAGACATACTTTTTGCACACAACATTGGCTGCAGGCTTAGTCTGCCAGTAATAACAAATTATTTTTCTCTGTGACTGACCCTGAAGAGGACAGTTTTCAGTGTCTGTACACTGCATTGCTAGTTACAATCACTGAACTGTCGAAGGAGCTTCCAAAAATATAAAATTGATAACCACAAAAAAAATCAGGAGAGATGAAAACACAATTGAAAGAGATTAATAAAATTTCAGTTTCCATCTTCCTGACCCATTTATTTGCTGCCTTAGGCCATCCTTTCATGGTTAAAATGTAACTCACTCTAGGGAGATATCTACCTAGTGTTCACCTGATTATCTTAAAGTTGTTTTTTCACCACTGTAGTGTCTCAACTCTGTATAAGACCAACATTTAAAAATATCCCATGCAGATCTTGAAGTCTCAGCTACTGCAGTTTAAGAAGAAAATTTTGGCAATATTTTAGCAGCCTGCTTTATCAGTGAGTTTCAAATAGTTGGAAATTAACTGGTTTTAATATAGCATCTAGATGCATCTCCACACTGAAAGCTTTTTTGGTCCAAGGCAGATTAAGGTTTTAAACAGCCTTAGACAGAGAAAAATACCATGGGAGGGATATAGAGGCCATGGGAATATTCTGTAGTCTTAAACCACCCATTCTCTATCCCACAAATTTATGCAGAGAACACTTCTACAGCAAATGCTGAAAAACATCCAGAGCCAGTGAAAAAGAATGGAGAGTAAAATATTCATTTGAGAAGTGGTATGACATCTCCTTGTTGCCATACATGTAAATACCACTCCTTCAGGAAAACTCCCTGCAGTATCCCAGGCTTTACTCAGTCTCTTCTTCCTTCAGTGCTTCTGCCTTAGTTTTAACAGGTACTACAGATTCTGGAAATATATATGTATGTATGCTATCAGCATCTTCTGCTTTGTACAATTTCATTCTTAAGAAGAAAATTGCAATGTCTCTTTTGTAAGAAATTAGCATTTTTACTTAAACCTGTGCTTTCACAGATCTGGGACATTGCATGTAGGCTGCTGTGTATTGCAATTAAAACTCTCCAGAAATAAAGACCACAATTAATTTTGTGTTCCATCTGGATTCCTATTTCTCATTCTTTCTTTGGGAAGCAAATGCAATGCTGTTCACCAAAATTTTTTTCCTGTCTTTTATTTTTCAAAAGCAGGTAGTTCTGGTCTTAATTAACTGGGTCTCTTAACTGAAGCTCAGTCTGAATGACAACATTCATTCATTCATTCATTCATTCATTCATTCATTCATTCATTCATTCATTCATTCATTCATTCATTCATTCATTCATTCATTCATTCATTCATTCATTCATTCTCTATTGCCATGATACACCTCCTGTCTCAGATGTTACCCTGTTCATGTGCCCTCCCACCTTCACTCCCCATCACAAAGGGTTGGCTCTGACCCTCCATCTCTGTATAAAAACATGGTCTCCCATTTCTGACACTCCTGTACATCATGTCAGCACTTTGGACAGACCTTCAGAAGGAGGGTGGCACAGCACCACTCTTTGCTTTCTGTTCATCAGACACCTTAATAAATGTGGGAAAGTTGAGATAAAAAGTGATCCCCTGAACACTTCTGTTGTTTGCTGTGTGAAGTGCTCAGTTTTTTAACCAACTGTCATATTCTCATATTTGCCACAGCTGTAGCACCCATGTCCTGTGAGTAATTTCTTTCATAAACTTAGCATGGAATGATGCATTTCTCTGAAAAGAAATGGGAAGATGTGCATCATGCTTGCAGGAAAATTGCTAATTCTGCTGCTGATGGGGCAAGAAAATAGCACGCGTCTCAATTATGGCTCTAGAAAAGCTTACACGTTGATTTTCTTTACAGTCCAGAAATTGTAACAACATTCCTAAACACAGATTTGGGGCTAGGTTTGCAAAATTCATATTCTGAATTCAGAATACACAGTTCATGTATGAACTATGGCTCATAAATACAGAGTAAATAAATGCAGTAAATACATCTTACAGAAATACAGTTCATAAACACAAAATTCATAGTTCCTATTCCCCTCACCCCCCAAACTACTGTGTTCTGTCTGCAATGCTCACTTATAAAGAACAATTGTGAAGAGGCCATGGCAAGGAGCCTGTAAGTCAGGATTCATATTACCACCTAGACAGTGAATGCCCTCCATATTTGGGAGAGTCCATTCCCTCAGGGAGTTGCTGTTGCTCCCTCGGGGAGCTTCTCTCAGGACAAAGTTGCCAATGAATATTGTGCTAGAACAAATGCTGTGTCTGTGAGTGTTTGTGCATCACTTTGTCAGGAATTGTGGGCAGAGAGTGCTGCAGCAGAAAGGATGCTCTGGCGGGCTCTGGCTTCTCTGATGCTGTAAATAAGGCTCTCTGAAATGTCCTGCCCTGGGGCAGTTTGGGAAATTTGTCACCCCTTACTGCTGTGCACAGATGAATGGTCCTGTACAGCACATGGAGCAGACAATCCTGGACAAGATTTGTGTGGCCTGGGGATCCATGCAGGGGAATGTCTTGCAGCAGCAACAGCAATGAGCTTTTATTCTATTCCGTGTCCTGCTCTTAGGGCTCTGCTGGTGCATCAGGACATGGAGTTGTCAGGATGTCAGCAGCACTTAGAAGAAGTGAACCAACAGTGACATTGTTATCTGGGAGTGGGGAATTCAGAGGACCTGAGAAAGTGACCAGATCCAGGAAAAGCCAAGTACTTAAAGCTGAGCCACATCAGACCCCACCCCATTTTAGACCCAGTGTCACCAGGAAAACACCTCAGAAGTTAGCAGTTGGAGATTCTTTAATGAGAGATGCCACAGCACCTGTTTGGCATGCAGGAAATATCTCCAAGTTAGTTTGCTGTGAAGCAGGAGCTCAAAAACATGATTGACAGGATATGAAACTTGCTAAACCCTCAACTTTATCATTCATTCCTACTCTACAATGCAGGATCTAAAGATACTGTGGTAAGGCAACTTAGAAACATAAGACACCATATGGGCAATGAAGACATGGTAAGTAAAAGCCATATTGTCCCTGAACATCCAAGTCAAAGTGGTCAGGAAGCAGGAAATGAACTGAACAGAAAATGCATGCTAAATTAGGTAGTACTCAAGTTTTAGACCGCTGTGGATATAGATACACTGTGCAGACACTACTGGAATTTGATGGCATTCACCTGACCAGATAGTACAAAAAAAAAAGAGGGGAAGATGTGGGACTCAGCAAGGAATGGAAAATTTGTGGGCAGCAAGATTGGTCCTCTTAATGATCTCCCTGGTGCAGCAGCCACCGAAGACCATGGTGGCTACCAAGATTATTTTCACCCTGTGTGCCCGCTGCACTCCCAGGCCTTGCTGGCCACTTCACATGGGCTCTGAAACTCCCTGGCAGCTCTGGCTGGGCAGGGACCAAGCAAGAGGCACCGCTGCTGTGCCTCCTTGTGTTGCCTGAGGACAGTGCAGATCCTGCTCATCCCAGACCCTCTCCAGGGTTTGGCACAGCAGAAGTGAACTTGTCGGACATGCAGAACACTGTGTTTTGTCAGCAGCAGGAGTTGCCCACTCGAAATCAGCCCCCACACCTGCCCATCACCCCTGGGAAATATCTCCATGGAGTCAAGGTCCTCTCACAGCAGCACAGCAGGAATGTCACCACCAGCATGTTCAGCACTATGCTGGAAGCCCCTGTCACCACTAGGATATTCAGCACTACACACCCAGGGGTGCCACTTAGGTCCCAAGAGCACACCCACACACCCACCCCACCCCACCCCCACCCCCTCAAGTACACAGGCCAGCACCAAGTGGACCAGTTTCATCTCACAGCAGGAGATTTTCAGGAACAAAGCATTCCTGGGTCATGTCACCCAATTTCAGATTGAAAAGGGTTGGGGAGAGGGCATCTGCCTGTTTTATCAAGGGAACCCCTGGGTGCGGGGGAGGGGTCCTCTCACCACCCAGGCAACTGCTCTTCCCATATATCAGGCCTTTGGTTGCCCGGGGCCATTGGGAGTCCCAGAGCTGAGGTCGAGATGGAGGGCAGGGCTGGCCTGGCCGGGATGCCCTGTGGCACCTGTGACATCACAGCGCCCGTGTCACAATGGGGGCAGCTATCAACCCGAGCGGCACGGAGCGCTGCCCCAGTACAGCCTCGGTGAGCGGCGAGCGTGCACGCACACAGGAGGCTGTGCTTAACGTGGAACCAGGCCCACAGCAGAAACGCAAGTACCCCGAGCAGCCGCTTCTCACCGTGCATCCAGAGGCCGGTCCCTCACGGGAGTGTCTTTGGCAGGGCACGGTGCAGTGGCTGGGGCAGCGGCACAGGCCTCGCAGCCTGTCAGCTGCCTGGGCCCCGCTTTCTGACCATCAGATCCCTGGGGCTCCTGTCCCCACTTCCCTTATCAGCACCTCCCTCCCATCCCCACTCAACCCCTGCTCACCTCCTTAAGGCCATGCTGGCCGTTCAGCTCATTTTCTTGCTTGCGCAAGCCCTCCTCCAGTACCCGCAGCAGGCCGGCGATGGGCTGGATGAGGCCGCGCTGGAGCGCATGCAGCAGCGTGCCGAGTACCTGGAGCAGCAGATGACTCGGTTCACTCTGGAGCAGATGAAGCTGGAGCAGAGCCGTGGGGCCTGGGGAGCTCCGCTTCTGTGGCAGTTCTCGGCTCTGACTGGAATCCTCCTCCTTCTCTTGGCACTGTACTTTGGACACAAGAAAATTAGACGTGATCCAGACAACAGTGGCCACAAGGAGAGGTCCTCAAACAGCCTTGGACGTGAAGCAAAAGAAGGCTACGATGATGCAAAGGAAGACGTAAACAATGATGAGGAAGTGGAGGACGTCAATGCTGCCGGAAATGGAGAGGACAAAAGCGATGCAAATGAAGACGATGACCGCCACAGCATCAAGAGGAACCTTGGAAGCCTTTCAGAGCTGTACATAGAGTTGCCTGTTCTGGATCTGGAGAAAGGCTGCTCCGTGATTACAGACCTGATGGACAAACTCATACACATCTTTGGACAAGGCTTGTCCAACAGCTTCTACCCGGTGCCACAACAAGCCATCAGAGTGGGCAGCGGCTTTGAAGGCTGGAGTTCCTGTACACAAGATGTTGTGTACTGCATGCTTGTACCCCTGAGTCCCCCTCCAGGACATGCCTTCCACCTGGAGCCGGACACTGCGGGGATGCTGCAGAGGAAGTTCTGTGTCCGTGTGGAGCAGCTGTGCACCTGCACGAGGGAGAGGCTGGGGGAGGACATGCTATGTTTCCTCCATCACCCTGAGGAGGAGCTGAGAAGGAAACAGGACCCCAGCCTCCTGCACACCCTCTGCACTGGCTCCTATCTAGATGTGAAGAAAACTGTCCACTGGTTCTGTCGATTCATGAGAACAGCCTGGATGCTTTTACCTCAGTCTCTCCACTGGCGTTTAGTGTTTCAGCCCTGCAGCCGCTCCTGCAAATTTCTCCTGAAGAAAGACAAGGAAATCTTTGAGGCTGAGGTGATCTTTGGAGTGCAGCAAGGAGACTCAGATATCTTTGTAAGCAGCCAGCCTGCAGAAGTAGACATTCCAAGCACAACATGGCTTGAGACTCATGCTGTGGCAGAGGCAAAATTCTTCCAGCACATTTCCAGACAGGCCCTCCAGCTGGCACTGCAAGTTCCTGCAGTTCCTCCAGCAGCATCCTGATGGGTGGAGATTTTTCCAGCTATGCCCTGAATACCGTGATGATGCACCTGCTGAACACTCTACCCCCTGTCTCGGTGGCGCAGGAGGGATTTCCGGCAGCGACTGATGGATATCCTGAAGTACCTCCACTGCTCCTCTCTGGACACAAAACAACCACTCTGCAATGGGCAACAAGAGATTCCTGAGGAGATCAGTTTGCCCTCTGACTTCTGGGTGGCTCAACCGCCCAACCTCTTCCAGCGCCCGGCCAGCAGGCCGGATGCCCACACCAAGGCTCTGCAGAGTGTGTTTGCCTGCTGCAGTGGCTCAAACAATTGCTGCTCCATGGCCGTTGAAAGAGATCCTAGTGCACAGAGCTGTGCTTCCCGGGCCCCTTGACAGACCCTCTATATATGAATCTCCTGTAGTTAGTGCATTTACAGTATATATCAGTACCCTGGGATTAGCGCATTTGCTACACTTACTAATACCCTCTAGTTATTGAATCTACTTTATATATTGGGACCCTTTAGGTAGTGCTTTTACTCTATATATTAACACACTCTAGTTAGAGAATTTACTATATATATTAACACACTCTAGTTAGAGAATTTACTCTATATATATAGACACATATATATTTATGTATTAGGACACTCTAGGTAGTGCTTTTACTCTATTTATTAATGCCCTCTAGTTAGTGCATTCAGCAGTCCAGAACCCTCTTTGTTATTGTTTCAATAAACTGGAATATTCCAGTATTAGGATGGTGTAAGCTCTCCTTTACCTCGACCGGACCTAGAGCATTTGTAAACTCCACTAGCTGTGAATCTGTGACTGGCTGGGAGTAGGCACTGTTATTAGCAAGCCTTTTTAACAAACACACACAGTTCTCACTCCCTACAGCTTACAGCCTGTCATTGCACAGGCTCTCCATTTTTCCCTTACATACAAGCTCAAATTTAGTTTGCATAGCTGCATTTTCTGCCTCAAGCTGGATAGATGGATACCATATCCGGGTCCTATGACAATTGTGGTAACTCAGTCTGTGAAGTTTTTGAAGCTCTGGGTACAAATAATACAGCATGGGCAAGACATAGAGAGATAAAGCGAAAGCATTTCTCCTTCCAGAGCATAAACTAAATCCTTAACAGCATATTCTCCTTTTAATGATAGAAGCAAGGTAATATATTCTATATTTATCTCAAGATGTCAAAGTGCTAGAGATGAAGGTCCTCCCTTGCAGAGCATCAGTCGTCCTCTGTAGAAAGCTGAGGAGGACCATAGGCAGCATCTGCCAAACTGATCTTCATCTCATGTAGCAGAGAGTTGCTCACTAAAGTACTCCCAAAAAGCTAGAAATAGATAATTAGCAAAACCCCAAACCTCCTATATGTTGTCACAATTAAGTGGAATTTGTATCTGAAGCCTCTCAAACTGAGGGCTTCCTCTGAATAGCAAAAGAAGGGAAAGTTTTTAAGTAATCTTCAAATGACACAACACACTGTTTAATCATTTTCAGGGTTTTCAAAGAGGATGTATCATGATACAATCTTACAGGTCACAACATCAGTTGTGGTCATGCAGTTAAATGCCTCAAGGAAAGCAACTGGAGCTTTGTTAGTGATTGCTGGGATTGAACTCACAAACCTCCTGAAGACAGGTTACTTATGGTATAGATAAAAGTATCCTCTTCTCTCTTATTTTCTCATTTGTATGGGGAATGTGCTGAGCAACTGTTTAAATGTCCAACTTATGCAAGGTGAGCTTGGTGCTGTGTGGAACCCCAGTGATTTTGGCCATCTCTGTTAAAAGCTGATAATTTAAACAGTCCTGTATTTTCTTTTAACTTGGTTTTAATAGCTAAAGCCCTTCATAACATAATATTACATATCTACTCTTGGGAGAAAATTAATCAGTTCCTCAGAAAGACCATTAAGTTTTTTGCCTCTGTGCATTGTAACCAATTATGAATCCAAGATTCACAGCGATTAGCTTCACCTAGAAATTCAGAAGTTGCCAATATATTAATTGCAACTTAATAAAGAATTAACAAAAGATGGGAAAATTAATTCAGATGGAATAAGAAATTAATTTTGATGAAATATTAAAAATAGCACAATTAGAAGTAGGAATGTCTACGCCTCTCTCTTCTCTAAGTAGTTGTGATCTCATTCAGACTGACTTGGTATATCCATTTTATTCCACAGAAAAGTCCCCATGATTCCAAAGTACAGCTGGATTGTGCTTTTAACTGTACACTGCACAATTTATATGTCATAGACAGCATAAAGCACAGCAGTTCTTGCTCTGTGTTTGGGGATTCTGTGGTCTCCAGAAATCCAAGTTACTAATAGTAACAACTGAAGCACTGAATCACAGACAAATAGAAAAAAACCCAATAGATGTTGGAGTATCTATCGCAAATAAGAGATGCAAATGTGCAAGGAAGAGTGTGCATAGAGCTCCTTTGCATTATTTTATTAAACTGAAGTCACAATGCACAATGTGTGACATCATAAAAAGCTCTACTTCTGTTGAGATTTCCTGGTAACATATCACAATACCAACACTGCAGGCCAGGTGCTGTGTTTCCATATACTACCTTTGCAATTAATTAATCTATGCTTGCTTCCAGTTTAGAATCACACTTCGTGTTTTCATTACATTAAAATATAATTAATATGCTCTAAGTTGTGATTTTATGGGGTATAACTGACTAATTGGAGATTATTGAAGAGGACTGTGCTTGCTTTCCAAGGTACCACCTTTACTTTAATGAACAGAGGCTCTACAAGCTGCAGCACATGGATGTAAGGGATTGGTACTGACTCAATTTCCTTACATATTCCTCGCTAGGTTTCTTTCTGTGCTTCCCCATATCTTTTGAATGCAAATCATGAATAAAGTTCTGACCTTATTCATGATGATGGCCATAGAATAAGCATAGCCATTACAAAAATCCACCTGTCATACAATGTCAGAGATCCCTAGGTCAAGTGGACTAGTGGTGACACAAAATGGGACCAGTATAGGAATATACTAAATCTTTACACTGCAATAAACAGCCAAACTCCTTTTGCTAAAAAACTGGGCCAGAGAGTGAAAGATGGAGGCTTGGAGAGAGGAAGAAAGTGGGAGAGAGATTAAACAGCCTTCAATGCTTATGGATGACAGTTTCAAAAAATATTTCTGGGGATATACTTGGCAGGAAGTAGCCTGCAATTTCCTTCTAGATACATATAAACAGCAAAAGCACACAAACAGCTTCTTTTTATAAGAGATATATTTATCTTAATTCTCATGCATGTACAAAGATAATTTACAAACTAGCTAAGGCACAGCTCCCATCACTGGCCCCTTCCCCCCAGGGCAACCTCCCAGAAAGCAGCTGGTACTCATGAAGTGGAAAGTCAAGACTTAAGACCAAGCCTCTAGGCATGACAAGCAGGAGTGGTTCACGATCCCCCTGTCCTTTCACATCCCAAAGTTTCAGACAGGGTCCTGGAGCCCTGAAAGATTTAGGGAATGAGTTCCCAATGCTTTTAAAAAGATGTGAGTGCCTCTGTGCTCCAAGACTGATCCTCTGAAAATCCTGCAGTCACAGATGCAACAAGATAAAAACCAATTGACAATTTCCTACATTGTGCAGAGTCAGTTTGTCTCTGGGCTTGAAATCTAATTCCCCAGGAGAAAAATACTTTGCCTGAAAAATTTACAGGCAACCAAGAGAAAAGGAATTGGGGGGTCTGAAACAGAATAGATGCAACCAACTTCTAATGGCTTCCATGTCAGCTGTTCAGGAGAAGTGCACAGGCACCCCTTCCCCTTCCTCTGATCTGTGCTGGACACCCAGCTCAGGGAGCTGAGGGAAGAAAAGAGGAGCAGAGGCTAAGGGGAGAAAAAACACAGCAGCAAGGGAGGGGGAGTGAGGTACACAGTCCTTTGGGAGGAAGTCCTGGCCTGGGGGAGGCAGTGAAGCAGAGGAAAAGCATAAAGGAAGAGGCTCATTGGTACGGCCATACTGCAGTGGCTCCAGGCTGGCTGAGGAAGCTTTTCATCAATGTATTGCAGATCATCTCTGCTGCCTGAGATGCTGCTGTTGGTTCTGTAGGCAACTTTATCTGAGGATAAAGAACAAAGTCAGGAGAAGAGGGGAAGGAAGGATGCAGGAAGCTAGCTGCCTCCTGCCACCTTCTAACATCAAATGGCTGCAAGAGTCCAGCCTGGGAAGCCTTTGAAGTGTGAATGATCTCATAAGCTACTGAAGTGGGCAAACCTTTTTCAATTAAAAAAAAAAATCATCAAACGAATCTCTCCACTTCAAATGCAAAGCCATATTCCATGAGTGGAAGTCAAGACCTGCTGAATCCAGCAAAAGAATACTCAGAAGAATACCTGGGCTGTATGAAATGGGCAGGAATAGGAACAGCAATGCTTCTTCATGGCTTTTCTCCCAGTTCCAAGGATTTGCCATATGTCATGATCCTTGCTAATCATTTGAATGTAGGTACCTCTGGATCACCTCAACAGCAGTGCACATAAAACAAGGAGGGTCATAAAACTAAGAATCAACTCCACTGCCCTTCTTAAATTCTTCATACCGCTCATGTTTCAGCAGTGCATGGATTTCATGTAGGACTGATAAGTGTGCCTTACAAGTTTGGATGTTGATCTAAATTTTTTTTTGACCTGACCTACTACTGCCACACAAAAAACCCCCATGTAGCTGTAAACAGGCTGAATTCAACCAGAAGTTTAACCTCATACAAATGACTGTCACACGGTGAACCCTCAGATGTATGTACAAAAAGTACAATTGCAATTAAAATGTGAGACAGTAACTCAGAAAGCAGACTGATAAGTAATATGTCCACTGAATTAACTAACCTCCTAGCTACATGAATGAACAGTAATTATAGGTATCATGAAACAGAGTCACAGAGTGTAACTGCACTGTAATTATATTTGCTGTATGAAAGGGTGACTCAGGTATTACACTGATAAATGAGATGAAAAGCAGAGGAAAAATCCCAGCTCAGGATCCAAGCAGGTGGAACAAAGCCACATCAATACCTATTCAGCAGTTTTTACTGCCTTACCATCTTCCTGCCAGAGGAATATTCCACACATCTCTGGAGGGACAGGGCTGGTACACATGTCAGTACTGGGATTACATGTACACTGCTCTGTGTTAGTGTCATCCCTGGAATCACTACCCTGAGCTACTAGAGGTGACAGGCAAAATCCATAACAGGAGTAAACTGTCAGCCACACAAATTCAATTTTTTCCCTGCAGTATATTTGGTTCTATCATGCTTAATGTTAAATGCACATTCACTGGGCTAATGTCAAGGCACTCTGCCCCTCCTGGTTATTTCTACCTAAAGATAAAGAACTGGAAGGAGGAAAAGACATTGTTTTTTGCTGGGTTTATGATTCTTGGGTTTTATATATTGCTTTTGCATTAGCAAATCTTTGCTGTTTATCTGTGATCTTTTCAGTACCTGGCCAGCTCAGAAGAGGCACAGGAAACACCTCAATACACTATAAAAAAATTAGAACTGAGAGAAAAGAAAGCATGGGAAAGTAGCTCTAAAGAATAGAGACAGGATAGGAGAAGGAAATTAAGGGAATCTGGTCAAGTACATCCCAATAGGACTTAAAGATGCCCCCTCCAAATCCCATACATTTCCAGTCACAGGCATGGCATGCTTTTTGCCTTTACTCCTAAACCTAAAAGAAGCTGTTTGAACTTGTGTAACACTGCCATCCAGTGCTGCTGGTGTGCCCCAGGCTGCCACCCCTCCTCTGCACCCTGAGCGAGCCCATCTGAGAGCAAGGCCACCATCCCAGCAGGGCCCAGTTACCACCATCGTTGGGACAATCTTCCAAGCTGTATTCCCTTACCTGTGGAAGTCCTGGTATGACTCTAACCTACTGGATGAAGAGAGAATTGGAGGGCACAGCTATTTTCAGTCACTGGGACCTCTGAAGCACTGTAGATCACATCATCTCAAATGATGAACCCATCCACACATTTTCATCTCTGTTCTCCAGTCTTTTAACAACTCTAGAAGGAAGGTTTCTTATTTGATAAATATAATGTTAACAAGCTGCTTGCTCTTGAGTTTGAAAACTGTGATGTAACTGGTGTCCTTCTTTTGGGAAGGGGCATGGTTGCTCAGCCTACAAGGGAGACAGAATAACAGCCATGAGGATGTTGATTAGGTTTTGCTTTAATGGTCAACATAGTTAAATTTGAGGAGAGGCAGATATCCTACAATTTTTAATAAATAAAAAATTTCACATCCCTCAAGCAGCCAGAAGGGATATTCTCAGACATTTTTCAGTGTGGCCCTGGGTTTTTTCTTTGAACTTGCTAAAACCCTCAGACTTATATTTTGAGACTCATCTCAAGACCTGTCTCATAATAAATATGACAGGTTGATTAATGCAAAACAAAATAACTTACATGCAAATTCCTCAGCATATGCAAAAGACAGTCTTTGTCCTTCTGTTGCTTCAAAGCAGAGCTTTTGGTTTTTGCAATACTAGTTCAGAACTCTGTGCAAGTGTCTCACAGGCCAGTTCACTCCCTTTAGCAGAGGAACAGATTTCTTCTGGATTTATCAACCTTCATCACAGATGTCTGGAACCTTTTCACTACTAACTAAATTGGTACATTTGCTACAAAATAGTAAAATTACAAAAATAGCTTCCTTCAACTGAACAGCAGCAGAATGGACTGCAATGACTCACAAAAATAGATCCATTGGCTTTTAATCATCCTTCAGCAAGAAAGGTGCAGCTGAATTTGATAAAATACAGACACTTTCTCTGCTAACTTGCACAGTCAGGAGAAACTCGACCTTTCAAATCAGGTGAATTTGAAAGGAAATCTTTGATGTAACACACAGAATAATGTCCTGTAAAAATAAACAAATGCTTCTTCTCTATTTTACTGTAGCTATATTTAGTTAATATTGATTATTTGAAAATTTAATGTAAGGATTAATAGTGGGGATGGTATTTCTATTCTTGATCTGCAGAGATACATCATTATTAATTAAAGCAGATACTGTACCTGAAGCCAAATACATAGCACACAGTATTTTCCATTTCTTTATGCTTCAGATTTTTCAATAAAATTTCTTTAATATGCAGAGTTGTAACAATGTTTATGAAAAAAAAATCTAACTATTGACTGATGTAGATGGAAAGGTATAGTAATTATTATATTAACTTCAGAAAGCAAACCCCAAATTTTGAGTTTGTTTCTTGCTGCTTTTGGGCATTTATTTTGGCTTAATCCATGGAAAAGTGTTAAACTCTAGTAATCTTTCAGGTAAAAGATTTTAATCAAAAGCTTTCAGGACTTTCAGTTTTCCATCTTTTCTCAGCCTCCAGGCTTTTCCTGAGCTACTTACATTCCTTCTGCCTGCTTTGATAATCCTCAGCCATTACTTCCCATTTCTGGTAAATACAGGGTCCCTATTCTAGAGTTTGATAGCAAAGGAGCACAGCACTGAGCAACACCTGTGATGTGTTCTCTGCACCAGCCTCATCTAAGATACATAGATTATGGTCTCTGTGCTTCACCAACCAAGCCACTTTCAGATGAGGATAATATATGCCAGAATGAAAATGCCATGCTGAGAACTATGAGCAATCCATTAGAAAAAAACATAATTATCATTACTCTTAGTATGCCAGAGGGCTACAGTCCTAATTTTCTTAGTTTCCAACTTGGAAGAGCCACTTGGGCACAGCGACCTCTGGCACATTGTAACTACAAGAAAAGCAACATGGAAGAACAGCAGATCCTCAATACTAATCTGTATGGTACCAAGCCCAGGAATGACAAGGTGAAAATCCTCACTCACAGAGAGCTCATCTTTAAGGACTGAAATGGAAACCATGCACTCATTTGTGTCAAAGAGGGTTGCTGATCCCTGCCAGTATCAGTCTATTACTGCACTGCTGTCAGTGTGGGCAGTGAAACCTGCTGGATCAGTTCCCACCCTTGCTGGCTTCCTTGTCCCTGTTAGGAAACGCAATAGAGAAATATTTTGTCTTAAATGTGAGGGTGGGCCCTTCTGTTCTTAGGTTTCAAACATCAGTACCTAGGCAGGACCTGATGAACAGAAGCAATGCCTCTCCAAAAATCTGGGGTGTGAAACAGCTCAGCTGGACAACCAAAGCCTTAGAAAAAGGTCAAGTCAGGTCTTTTCCCAGGGCAACACAGATCCACATGGGGGAGATCCTCAAGGCTCACAGCAGCTGGAGGGTGTCACTCCAGTGACTTCCCAGGCAGAGGGACACCAAGACCAAACAAGCTACCCTGACCTCCCTCGGCTGCTCATCCTGCTCTGCCCATCTTTGTATCTTTGCCAGATAAACTAGCAGAATAAGTTATTCCTCCATGGCAGCAAAGCCAAGCCTTGTACAAATCACTGACCTTGTACAAACCACTGACCACCAGCCCTGCTCATGGATGTCTCTAATGGGAACTAACAGGTATTTCATCTGCTTTAGTCCTACTTTCATAAAATTTTACTAAAATCTCAATTTTTAACCTTAGCCAACTGGTGGTCCTCCAAATGTATCACAAAAATGAGTCTTTCACAGATGCTTTTTTTTCCTGCCGTCCTCCAAGGACCATTGATTGCCTTTCCCACCCCTGCACTGTTCCCAATACAGCACTATATTCCAGTTATCTCCTGCAGGAATCTAGACTTTATTACTCCATCTTTATATAAGCCTTTACAGACTTTTGGTGCCAGAAATGCTCCCAGTTCAATAATGTAATTATATTGAAAGACACAAGAATAAAGGAAAGCAGCTAAGTTTCTCTGAAATTGAACCAATTTGCAGCAGATTTATTTTAACTACTTGTAGTGCTTATCTTGTATCTTGACCCAGAGTCATGGAGGGTCATGATGGGAAGTCCTGTTCATTTCCATCAGTCAGTGCTCTGACATCCAGGGAAGGAACGCTATCCACAGAGCATCTTGGAGAACTTTGTCACATGCATATCTAGATTAAACAGTCTTCAACTTTTAAACAAGAAGCCTGACAGACAGAAGAGGACTGAGGGGAATTATAGTCTTCACTTTGCTCAGACAATTAATAGAGTATAATGGGCTGCATCCCCATTGCCTTCCATCCTGCATAGTTATGCGGTCTAAATCTACAGAGATTTTTTCCTTCATTCAAAATGCAGGTCCTCAGAGTCCCTTTGTCATCTTCTGCCTGACTTTGGCACTGGCTGTATCCCCATGACACCTAAGATCCCATCAGAAAAGCTCTCTGCTTGCTTTAATTTCTGCTTCTGGGCCTGCCCAAACATACTCAAGTCCTGACAGCACTGAGAAATTCAATATTTTAGTTCTACAGGGATTCGCAGATAAGGCATTCCTCTTTTAGCAGCTGTATCTGCTAACTGGGATCTCATGGGAATTTCCACCCAGAGCTAGCAGAGAGCTGCAATAAGAGGGTGGTGGGGTGGTATAAACTACCACTGCTACAATAAGGAAAGTGGGGAAAGAAAGAGGAGCAAAGGATTTCCAAAGAGCTGGCTGTGGTGTGGTTCTGTCACTCCTGAATGTACCAGCAAATCCTGGTAAGGATTTTTTTGCAGGAGGATTTCACTTAACCAGTGAATATGATGGGTAACAGCTGGGCCAGCTGCCTAGGTAATCAATGCTTGGCATGAGCATGAATGAAGGGAAGAACCCACATAATTCAAAATTATATATGTGGCTCCTGCTCCTTTCTTGGCATTTGTTGCCGACCATATTAGAGAGTCTGACTGCATGGTAGCTTTTGTAGCTCTAATTAGGCACCTAAAGATCCACTTAGCCAGGCTTTTCATTTCACTGGGCATCAGGGCACCTAAGAGCTAAGCACTGCAGCACTAAAATTGAGTTTTCTGCATCACTCAGCCTCTACTTTGCAAGTGAACTTTGTCTGGGAATCCCACTTTTCCCCTTGGGTAATAAAAAGCTTGCAAAGCAGCAAATTAGCTCTCTGGATTTAATTATGCGTGTACACCAGTAATGGAAGTAATTGCACTGTCTCAGTCACATTGCACAGTGTACTTACTTGAACCAAGCTGAAGAAATACCACTGGCAGCTATAGGAAGACAGACTGGATAAGAGGACACCAACAAGGCTACAAGGTGTAATAAGGCTACAAGATTATCATCTCACCTGCTGTGGTAATTAACAGCCACAACTCTCACTCTACAGATCACAGTTCTCACTGCCACTCCCTTCTCATGAAGGGACACTATCAGATAGTCACCCCTCTGCAAGACATCCTCTTGTAGGAAAGCTGGAGGGCTGCAGCAGGAAGTGTATCTCCTTACTGTATACTCACTAAGAGCCTCAAATTACCTGACTGCTACCTGCAGCTGTCTGTAGAACTGAGGCATGCACTGGGTACTTGTGGTCAGAGCTGAAAACATCCCAGGGCTCCTGTCTGCTCCTGTTTGCTAATCCTGTGCTACTGTGCAAAAGGAAAATCAAATATGCAGGGAAATATTACTCCTCATCCACCAAGTTCTTGCAGAACACAACCCTCTTCCTGCACCTGGTCTGGCAACATAACACTCAGCAATACAGGGCTCCAGCCATACATTCACTACACGAATTATTTAAGTTGAACTGAATGAGGGAAGCAAACCAGAAGTGTTTCCCACGGGCATTGTGTGGTGCTAGGAAGTACTGGACATGGTCTGTGTGTGTGACTAGCAAAGGCTCAGAAAGGGAAGCTTGGATTAGTCTGAGTTTGTGAAGAAACATCTCTATTTGCTTCTTGGTACAAGCACTTGCTGAGGCAGAACACTCTCCATTGCAGTTTTGCCTGGTTTGCTGTCAAATCCTGCTGGTCCTCTGTGGTCTCTCCCAGAACAGTCAGCACTGCCACCCTGTTTCAAAATAGTCACTCACCTCCCACATCCTTCTCCTTTCTGGAGGCCTGAAGGTGTTTTCATCTTCTTTGACACCATGCCAGGTTTTAATTCCTTGATCCCTCCAAACGCACCCAGGGTCCTCCAAGTTCACCTTCCTCCTGCCTGTAATTTTATACTTAGTAACTCAGAAAATAGCAAGTAATGGAAATTTGGCAGTTATCTTGTCATATGCCTTCATCAGATACAGTTAACTTTAAAGATCCAAAACAAATTACTCAAGAAACATGTGTTCAGATGACACAAAAATATATTCAAAGAGGGATGTGTAGTTGCACTTGGGAATGAAAAAGTAGACCGTACACTCATGAAAAAAAATGTTACTGTCAGCTTGAGGTTTTATTTAAAATAAAAAAAAATTTAGGAGTTGAATTTTTTTGCAGTATTGACACCACAGAAGAGAAATTCTTGGGCAGGTCACAAGCCTCTGTGCCAACATTACCAAAGTCAGCCATCTGCAGTTTTGGAGTGCATACATAGAAAAGCATGCATGGTGATCTGGAAGAAAGACCAATTCTTTTGGTAAAAGTAGCATGTCTGTCACAAAGCATAGGCAGGTCTCACAAAGTGAGGTACTGATGGTTAGGATTGATTGGTTATGGATCTAAAACATGTAGTGGAAATTGTACTAATTCTAAGGAGAGCAAGCAGATCACACCCTTCAGCTGTGAGGCGTGTTGTGTACGGGTGACAGAGTAATAAAGTGGCTTGACAGAAGCTCTTTAATGCAAAAACACTTTACTATCTGATTGTCCATCATCTTTAGTGTTTGGCTGACATTTGTCTTGCCAAAGAGAACTTAAAATGAGCACATAACACATCTCCATCTGCAGTGAGTGGAAAACTCTGAGTAAGTATGTATGTGCTCAAAACCTATTTTCCATAACTATGAGCAAATATAAAGATTACATGACAAAAAAGAGCCAACACATTTATGTCTGGAGTTCAGGTGAACGACACCAGCCCAAGAACAAAAAATATCAAAGTGCCACTCTGCACACACACATGCTAACTGGGAAAAAACCTATTTAAAAATCATATTTATAGTCAACAAATCCTTTACAGCTTTGTATTTCAAAATAATTTGTACACTACTGGATAAAACATGCTCATGACACTTTTTGGTTAAATCTATCCTGTAAATCTGGGATAGACGAATTATCTGCATCACCTTAACTTAAATACCTTTGGCCAAGGCACTAGAACAGAAGGGATTTATGAAGAGTAGAAAATCTGTTCTTCATTTACCAAAAACACATCCCTACAGCCATGACTGTGGAGTGAGATAATGCCATTTGGCAAACTGATCATCCAGAGTCTCGCATTTCCCTTTGGGCATTAAAGCAGAGACCAAAAAATGCATCTACAACCCAAGATCTGAATAATAGAAGGGACTTTCAGCACAATTGACTAAGCACTGAGGTAGTTATTTGCAAACGTCCCACCCATCACAAAAGGAAATACTGTCCTTCTTTAAAGGCTCAAAATTTTACAGAACACAAATGCATTTTTTTCTCCTCCTTCCCTCTCCCCACTTCTGCCCATTACTGTAAAGATTTGTTTTTCTCCTGAGAAGAATGATATTTCACCATCCTTTTTTAAATATTTGCTTGTGAATTTAGTGTTCTTTAGTATCCCTTAGCATTCCAGCTTCCCCCATCATTTCACCAAAGTACATTACTCCTGGTGGATGAAGATTAGAAAAATGTTGTGGGTGTTTGTTGTTTGGTTTTTTTTACCCTTTCTCAAATCAGTGTGTTATAAACATCATCCTCAGCCAGTGAGTCTTGTGATTCTTCCTCAACAGGACTTACTAGCCTACAGGAAGCTCCAGCTGAAACACTGGCAAACTTCTGCTGCTACCTTCAGTGAGGGTATATATGCATATTTAAAGAAGGCAAATATACATATATGCATATGTCTATGTGTGTGTGCATTCATAAATACATATATATATATTATATATATATACACACACACACACAAACACACAGTGCAAAAAGAAGAGAGGGGAGACAGGTGAATTTGCAAAGTGATGGCTCTCTTCAGAGAATTATCTGAATAACAAAACCACCATGGGAGAGCCCCATAAAGCTGAAGTGCTGGCCAGAGGGATAAAGCTGGTGGGGTCCACTCTGAAGCAATTTGCTGCAGATATTAGAAGCATTTGATCTGAGTGCAAGGCAACACACAGGATGAAACAATAGGGCAGAGACAGGCAGAGCAGGCACATGCTGCCCTACAACTGCTTCCCTGTATTCCCCTGCTGAATTTGTTCGTGACATTTAAGAGCTGTCACTGCTATTGCCAGTGTTGGAAAGAGGGCAAAGCCTGCTTCCAGACAGCTGGGAGAAGATACCTGCTGTTTAGAGCTGCAGGGCTAAGCAGTGTATGGAGGGATAAAAAGGTCCTGCCATCCTTTTCCAGTTCAGGGGACACTTTTGAGGCTCACTTTGTGTGCTCTTCTAATAGGTGACCTAAAGACAATTTGTTCTGCATTACACATTTATTAAGCATTAGTGCCCTAACTAAAATTATTTACAGCTGATTTTGGGTTGTTTTGGTTTTGTTCTTTGGTTTGGTTCTGTGTTATCCCAGCTGGTGGTGGAACACAGGATGAAGAAGGGATTATAGTATCTCTTTATGTGTCTGACAAGAAACAGTTTATCTGCTCTATCCCAAGAGTCCTGTCCAGCTTTCAGTTCTGCTGCCACCACTGGCACATCAAACATCCTTGACTTAAGGGCCAGATTTCCTTTCTAGGGTGGAAAAGATGGCAAAGAACAAAGAGAACTTTTACCTCCTCAGCCAAGATGTTGGCAGGCAGCTCCATCCCACTGGCATTGAGTTGCTGCATGGTCAGCCCAGGGCTGGCATTGCTCCTTGAGGTGTTGTGAAAAAGGACTGTGGTGGCCCAGCCATCCTGCAGCAAAAGAATGGGCCCATGGTGCTGCTGTCCAGCAGCCAGCTGCCACCTGCACCCTCTTACATGAAGAAAAGTGCAGCTGGTGCTGTAGCCAGATACTGCAAGTAGGGAGCAAAAACTAAATCATCCTGTTTAAACAACATCAGACCTTGGAAACCACGTGCTGATGCTGATGCGACATCCCCGGATGGAGAATTTCAGGTTTTCCTCTCGGTGAAAACAGAATCCAAGACCAAGATATTGACCCCCAAAGTAGCCCAGACCTGCTTGTACAGAGAGTTTACATTGTTACTCCAGTGACAAAACCCAAAGACATCATAGGTTTTATTAGCTCAAAGCTCCATATTTTACCTCAAATTGCTGAAGTGATTTTTCAACACTTTACTGAACTATTGGGTGACTTATTTATAGTTTGACCTCAAAACCAGTTCAGACTGCAAATGAGTTTCAAAAAAATTTCAGGCAGGTCAAACCCTTAAAGACTATATGTCTTGGAAATGGCTGCTCACAATTTTCAAAACAAATCCCTGGGCTTTCTACAGCTTTTATCTAAACAGTGGACAAAGACTGCTATCATACGATGCAGAATCTCTGGTATTAACTCTCCACAACCCCTTCAACACATACCCTTGAAATACAATTTTCAGAATGGATCCAGAAGGGTTGTAAATACAAAAGACAGCAAATATACTAAGCTGAAGTACTAATTTCCAGATATTTCAGACCACAACAAAACCAGCAGCACTCATACAAAATAAACCAGATGAAAACGCAAAGAAATAATTATATAAAAGGGGTGAGAGTAAAACAGAAATGATGAAAGAGAGATGCTAGTGTGAAGTTCAAGATCTCTTCAGAGCTCAGTTTGCATTGTGTCCCAGGTTGTATGTTCAGATAGAGCCATGTGAACCTCTTGTTCTGTCTACAAAGAGAAACAAAATCTCTGCTGTCAACCCACAGTCACCAGCTATATTTATTTTTGGGGCTTGGTGCAAACAGATTTTGTGAAGGAGCACTGATGAAGGGAGCAAGATAAAGGCTATCACCTCCAACATCTACACACATTGAAGTGGGAGTCACTGCAGTAACAACATGAGCAGTACAAACCCCAACACAAGTCCTGTCAGTTCTCCTTACGAGTGTCCCTTAGCCTGATTCTTTGCTTCACCTCCTCCTTACCCAGGCAATATTTAGCAATAATCTGGTAGTTGTGCATCTCAGAAGACACATGCAGAAAATTTTCCATACAGGAGAAACACTCACTGATAGAGCATAGTTTCATGGGGGAGGTCATCCCTTGCTCCTACAGGGAGCTCTACTGAAGCAACAAAGCCAATGGGATGGCACTGTGGGTGACCTAACTTGCATTTAAGAAATCAGCCATGACCATCATTGCCAACAATGTTCAAGAAAATTCAGTGTAAACAGGGAAGTCCCTGGTAATAAAAATATGTATTGCACCCCTGAATTCTGGTGAATGGCATCTCTAACTGCCTTCTGGTATTTTTACTAAGAAGGTTCACTGATGGATGATATTCAGGAAAGAGGTCTAAGATTTTGGCAACACAAATAAGCAGCAGCAAGAGGAGATGTGGAATGGGTAATAATTTAAACTGTAGATCATAACAAACTTCTATTACAGCCACAGTAGAAGGTTACCAAGAGAACATGAAAACAAACTGATAGCTAATATTTTTTTTTTGGGGCAAATGAATTCTTTTGATGCAGTGCTTAGTGTGAGTTAAAATGAGCATAGTGTATAAATTATAAAGACAGTCTTTGCCATTGTCCCTGTATTTTTAGGAAGCACCATTTCCATAAAGTTTCTTGGCAAAATGGGAATATCTTTCAGGTCATACATTAAATAAGAGAACGTCTTCCACTTTTCTGATAAGTATAAAGAAGGCCAGTAAATTAAAAGTGCATATCACAGTTCAAATGCTTATATAAAGGAATTTTATAACAACTCAGAAAAGAGGATAAAAAGAACCTATGTTATAAACATTTCCAAGGGTTCCCAGGTGGTATCACACCCCTAGGAATCCCTGTGATGGAGCTGAAGCAGTTGCTGGTCCTGAAGGTGTGCACATCAGGATGTCTGTGTGTGACAGTGCCCAGCTCTCCTGGCTGTGTTAGGCAGAGCCAGCAGGATGCCTCCAATCTGGTTTAATTCAGGTAAGTTTACTCCCAGCATGGGAATGTGCTCAAAATGGTACTGTGTCTGTGCCTTAATCCATCCCTCTATTCCCAGGGGACATTTGCAAATGTGAAATGATTCCCTGGTTTAGCCAGCAGCAAGTAAAATGTTCTTAAACTGCTCAGCCCTGCCAGGAACTTGCATTAGCCACTGGCTCTGGCAGGTGCTGTAGTTCCCCCACCTCATGGGGAGAGAACTCTGACAGGGTTTTTTGAAAATCTTTGTGCTTTCTACAGTTACTGGATTGTGTTGTGAAAAGGCCTGCATTTATTGTCAGCCTTAAGATGCTTTCAGCTCTCTCCTTGAGCACACAGCTTTCTGTTGCCTTTCCAAAAAGTAGAGCTGCTAAGCAAGGAAATTGCTGGGAAAGCTTCCCTAAGTACATCTAGTCCCCAGCAAATCACAGCAATCAGTCTAATACAGAAATTGAAGAGAATCTAAGTAACTTTGCTGCACTAACTGCACATTACCAGGGTTACTCACAATAATTCAATGTGCTGTAAGTCACATCACTGTAACACCCTGGATTTCCTGCCACCTGCCTCACTCCTCAGTCATTAACTGACATGAGGTTCAGATGTTCTCTCCTTACCCCACTTGCCATGCTGCTCCAGAGGTGAGGAGCAGACACAGCAGGGAGGGAAAGACATTAACAGTGCAAATGTCCTAGAGAAAGCAGGTTGGGAGCTATATTTATTCATTTCTCTGCTACACAAATGCATGTAAATATGAATCTGACTTACTGTCAGCAGGCAAACACTGCTCAAGTACATCAAACCCCCTAAAAAGGTGAGAGCAGGGAAGATATTCTGGAGCCACATGTGGGCAGAATGGACTAGCTGCAAACTGGTGTTGGACCTTCCAAGAGGATGCTGCCAGTCCTGCAGCTCAAGATCAGCACAGGGGAAGGTAGGCTGATGAAGCAACACCATGTCTAGCCCACAGCACACAAGATAATATAAGGGATTGAGCAGTATGGAATTCCTACACATGTAAAGTCTCAATGAAACACAGTTTGCTTTTGCATAAAGAGGAAAAACTGAGACCTTGGAGAACTAATTCCTTTAAGATGACCTAATGAGTATGTCATTATTAAGCACAAGCTATTTACTAAGTTTTTCTTACACTGCTGTAATTTCCTCTTTTTAATGGCTTTGCAATTGGAAAACTTTTCTATTGCAGTTGATTGTTATAAGTTGTCCTCACAAAGAAAAAAAGGTACCCAAGTGTGCAAGGCAAGGGAAGTACAATGCCCCAAAGTTAAATGCAAGCTTAAAGTGCTTGGGTGCATGGCTGAAGTGCTCCCCAATTCTGAGTCTAGAGCACAAGAGAATTTCCCATTCATCCTTAGGGGGAGCTCAGTCTTGGGGTTCTGTGACAGTGTCTACAGCACAGCTCAAACTTCTCAACAGCAAGAGGTGCCAAGGTTGGATAATAAAATTGATTCATGCTTAGACCCTCAGGAAATCAACAAGTCTTTGAGAAGCCAACAACAGCAGCATCAGAAGACTAGCAGTGATGAAGAAAAGGAAACTCTACAATTTTTTCCTTTTTTTCTCAGCATGGGGAAATCCTGTAAGAACTATTTTCTAAAACTGGCAGATATATGTGGAACTGCTTTCATCTGATAGATGCTGTGATTTTCTTGCTCCCTGTAAAGTGGTAAAGTATGGTACAGTAGTTATTCCATTGATGGTCCTGGATAGGAAGAGGGTGATGAAGGAATCAAGTACCACCTCATGATTATACTGCTTCTCCAGCTGGCAAGTGCTCCATGCCACCCTGCTGTGTGTGCCATTTCCATATCTGGATATGGGAAAAGAGGGATGAAATCAGGAAGGAATCTTCTGGAAGAGCTATCAAAGATTGGAAGCAGTGCCTACCATGACCCACTTGGGGCCTGCCCAAGGGCAGCTGGACTGAGAACAACTTGAAGGGACTCCAGTATTTCCTAAACCTTCAGAACTTCACTGTTCAAGTAGGACAGTAGAACACAGCCTGATGGACTGGACTGATCTTGTAACAGGGTGATTTTTCTGTACCACACTGTAAATGCTGGATTTGCTTGTAAAATCTGGGTTGATCTCAGCCATATAACAACTATTTTGCATATACATAAGCATGCAATTCACTAAAAATAGGTACAGAATTAAGTTAACACTATCACAGTGTAGTGAAACCCATTATTTGGCACCATCTGGCACAGCTTCCTGGCCAAATTCAGTAGCTGTGGCAGGTAGGTGAGGTGGACTGTTGACTTCCACACAGGGTTACAAGTCCCCTTCCAACTTGCCTAATGATGAGAACCTAATCTGGAGTATCCACAGAAGGAAAAAACCTAAATGCAATTGTGCCATTTGAATGATCCTAATTAGCTAATAAAGGTCAGTCTTATTAGAAGCTCTTCAGGGAAGGAGCCACTGAAGGAAATTAAGCAGCAAAAGAATTTTAACATCATGTCTTCCCTTGCCTGCACCACACTGTTCAAGGAGGATTTGATGAGCAATCAAATTACTTGAATAAGCAGTGAAGGTGTTGATACACAGGTGTTCTGTGACAATAGAAATGCATTTCTAAGCTGCCAGAAGATCACTCAGTGCCATGCAGAGGGTCTCTGCTTACCCCTGCACAGGACACAGTGGCTGCCCTGGGTCCATAAAGGAAGCTTGTCTCTGAAGTACATCTCCTAATTACCTCTCTACTGCCCAATACCCACAATCCCATCTCCCTCCCTGTCCCAAGTAGTCAAGCTCCTACACAGCACCCTGATATGCCATTTCCTTTTATTTCTGCATATTCTTCCTCCTTCAACTATGTGTTATTAGAAGCTGCTCTCTACTCATGGGTATGACATCTACTCTGGAGTAACTCCATTCACTCCTGTAAAGACAATTCATGAGTTATGACTACCTGCTACTTACCACCTCAGGAAAACCTACTTCCAGAAGTTATCTGACAGTATAAAAGAATAAAGTTACAAGAATATTTTTTTTTTCAAAACATAGAATGGACCTTTACCAGGGCCTCCACATTGATCATCTCAGCTACAGAAATGCTTTTAGCTTTTTTCCTGCTCTGAAAGGGCTTGAATCAGAACTAGGTGGGTTAGATTTCCTCCTCCCATGATACTAGAAATTCCTACAGCATAAAGGAAGGCAAACAGGTCAGTCCAGTTTTAAAGCTGAAAGCTTAACTAAGAAAGGAACTGACACTTCTCTGGCTTGCACTGGAAAAAAAAAACACAGTGGGGAAGGAAGAAATATGATCCTCTGTTTCTACTGCTAGGCCAGAAGAATGCAGCAGGAGCACTCCTAATGTTCTCATTACAGCTGTTCTCTCATCTTTTATGGTCGCTCTGTCATGGGACTAATGGGGAAGCAGAAGATGCCCTGGGCCCAGAATGTGCCCTGGTGTTAATGAAGGTTCATACCACCTCAAAGACTTTGATACCTATACTGTTGTAATGAGATTTAAGATATTTTTTAGTTGGGCTGAGTTCATGGGCTCCCATCAGAAGAGCATTATCATATTGTGTTGGGTTTGGTTGGGGTAGATTTAAGCTAGATCTGCTTCCACAGAAAGATCTAGAGGAAGAGACAACTGGTTCAAGAGATCTATAAATGGAAGATGCAGAGCTGCTACTCAGAAAAAGAAAAGAGTAAGGGAAGAGTAATTTTTTAATCAATACTGAAGATGAACATCCTTACCACTGATCCCAGAGTGCTCAGCAAGCCCTGACGATCCTGGGTCATGCTTCTTTGGACACCTTCTCCATGGAATGGAGCTTTTGGTAGCTGCAGCATCATTCACTCCTTTGGGATATTTCTCTAGATGCTTCATGCAACTTCAGGGGAAAAGAAAGAGAAGAGACTGTAAAAAGCTCCTGAGTACTCTTTAAATGCTGTGTCTGTGACAGGATGCCTGTGGGAATGTCTTCCATACCCTACTGTGCAAAGGAGAAATATGTTTTGAATTTGTTCATTTTGTGGTTATCATAACAAAGATAAAGAAAATCTATCCAAGTTGACATTTTTAGGTAGCCAACATTTTAAAAAATTCCTTACAATCTTTTGCCTGAAGAGGAGAACAAATAGAGGAATTTGGTTTATTAGGCAAATGAATAAAGCAACCTCTCTACATTCAGATTTTAAAAATTTCCTGTCAATTTGCTTTTTCTTTTCTTTGTTAACTTTGTTAACACTGGTTGCTAAAATAAAAGCTTTAACCCTTCCTAATATCCAAATTTTAAATAAAATTATTTAGATTAAACCATCTTTACTAGCTCTTTTCATAGCCATGGAGCCCTTTGTGGCTGATGCCCTGCCTTAACTCCTACAGCACCGAGTTAATGGGGTCAGGAGGCTTATAATAGCAACATTTGTGAGGGCTTTGGCTTTTATGTTTGCTGCTTGCTCTTAAAGACAGATTTAAAGGGGCTTTAGAGCCCTGTACTGGCTCTTGATTAATCAATAGCTGTTCATGGAAACTTGTTTTCCCTACCTTGTTTTTATGCTATATGCCAGCTTTTATTTTTTTTTTTTTTTTTCTGGTAAAATTCAGCTTTGCTCTATCTGGCCAGAAGCAGTTCTTCATTCACCGTTGCTTTGCCCCTTGTCTGCCTCGGCTGTCTCTGTGATTTTGTACGGGGATATGCAGGCAGCAGACATTGGGCAGGGAGCTGCTCCACCCAGTGGGTGCAAGCAGCAGGCACCACACGCTGCTTTAGCAGAAAAGGGCAGAGCAAACCTAGCGCGGAGGAGTTTGAGCAAAGGATGCAAACCCCTGTTCCTCGGGGAGATCACATCCCTTCTTCAGCTGCTCCAAGTGACACGAAGCAGTTGGGAAATCAGGTCTGAACCCACAGAAGGGCTGCACCCTGTACAGAGTTACTCATAATGCTGGATGCTGGCTTCTTGCCTTGTGCCTGTCTGCAAAGGCTGGACAGTTGCACAGCTCCTGTCCTGAACACCCGAGGGTCCCCGGGCTGATATCAGTGGGTCTGGAGCCACCTGAGAGGACATGGTGACACAGCTGTGGCAAGGGAACGATGGGGCCACCACCACAGCTGAGAGCAGGCAGGGCTCCTTACACCAAGAGCAGCCCAGTGCAAATATCTTTGAGCTAGTCTGACCCCATGAAACCAGGCTGTGAATCAAAGCCCTTACTTTGAGTAGTACAGCATATCAAAGTTTCTGTGTTGAACACACATTCCCATAAAACAGCACCACAATATACTAACAGATGAGGGCCAGGAAAACCTGCTTCTGTTCCTGACCTGGCCCTTCCATCTCATGTGCTTGGCACCAGGCACAGGCGGGCAGGCTTTTGTATCAGTCAGAACCAGGGGCTGTGCAAACAGAAGATGTGAAGCTGGGGCAGAAGCATTCCTGCTCTGCTGACTCACCTCCTCAGGCAGTCCAGGCCAGTCTCATGAGCATCAGCTCTGAAATGTTAACTGCTGAGTCCCTCGGGGGATGGATAACAACTCACAGGAGGGACAAGGTCAGAGGATACACAGTTTATAGAAATACTTTAAAGTTGTAACTAAGTACAGCACTATTTTGGGAGGAAGTAAACCTGGGCAATAAACTACTGAACAAAGGAGGCTACTGAGAATTAGCTGGATTTCTGTCCACCCCTTTCTGCAAAAAGATAAACCTAAGGGAGATTTTAAAAAGTGTGTTGTGTCACAAGCAGCCCTGGATATAAAGAGAAGACTTCTGTGTTCCTCATGTAAAGCAGCCAATTAAGGCTTGACCCTCAAGTATACTTTGCAGCAGACTAGAGAGACTCCAGGCCACCCTCTGCCTTAGCAGCTCTTAGTTCATGATCTAATCCTTGTATTTTCAGCCAAGAGTTCACAACATTATTCTGTTTCCTGTGCAAAAGCAGAGTACTGTTACTATTATTATTTTACAGCTTTATACTGCAATGGCTGTGAGAGCATCAGGAAAGTTTATCTGAATTGTACAAGGTGCTGCACAGATTTATAATTGATGGTGCCCCCTTGAAGCATCTCCAATGCCTTAACACCAGGTGGTTCAGTTTGGTGCATAACAAAGCATGGTAGGCATTGTTGTCTGATCAGAAACCAAGACTGGTGCTCTCTCTTTGATGCCTTGCTCTCACATATTGCACAGATGGTCTGTCAATATCAGGGAACTTCTCTGCTCTACCAAGCTTCTGAAAACATGCTGAACACACCAAGGCAGAGATCTGGAGGGAGTCTGGAGCCTGGGATCACTTCAGGATTAGAGTTTCACAGACAACAGGCTTCTTACTCCTGAGTGAACCTGGGCTAGAGAAGAAGGGTAAAAAGTCAGGGGAACCCATCCCAAGCATGCTGTGACTACATCATTAACATAAGGTTTTAAGCAGGGGCAGCCTCTCTCCACTCCTCCTCTCCTCCTCTCCAAATTCACATCTGGCTTTAACAGTGCTTCTAACTTGGGCTAGCTGACCTGTCATGGACCACTCACCCAACTGGTTTTGCATAATTAATAATCTATTCACTTTGGCAATGTGGATGTACAAAAACCACGTTTATTTGAGACCTATGGTGTTAAGTTTTGTGAAACTGCTCTCCAGCTTCTAGCTAGATGAACAAATCATTGTAGGAAGATGTAAATATTCCCAGGTGCAACTAGATGCACACTTGTTCTCTGCTCTGTAACACTGTGCAGTCCTGGCTGTGCAATGACTGCCAAGTACCTGTGGGACTGATGAGTCTTTTCAAACTGGTTTCAAATGCTGAGAACTCTGTGGAGCAGAGGAACACGACCTGTCAGAGGTGGCTAAAGAGATGATTTTGATCTGAAGGATGAGCCCAGCAAGAAAATGAGATGATGTGCTGTTGTGAGTGACAATGTGATCTCTGGGCCAGCCTTACTGAGAACATAACATCTGGCCTTCTGGCAGGCCCTTAGGTTCCTCATGCTGCAGCTGATGGCCTCCCCAAGAAGAATAGCTAGAGGACCTCAAATATTTTTCGCTTGCTGAGCAGAGGGAAAGACCTCTGTGTTTAAATACCCTGTGTATTCTTTGCTGGCTGCAGCACTTGCAAACATTATGTAGGATAAGGACCAACCTCACGTCATTGTGGCAGTAGTGGGGATGAGAAATGCTGCAGCTTCCAGGAGGACAGGCAGGTCTCTGCACGAGTAGCCACTGGTATTATACAGTCTCTTTCCCACAACAGCATTAGCAGAACATCAGGGAATTGCATTTGCTTGCATGGAGTCCAAGAATTAGATTCTCAAAACATTTCTTACAAGCAGGAGGATAATGAGGATAGAAGAAGCAAATCCATCAGAGAAAGATAGCAGCTTGGCAGGTTACCTGTTGGCATTATTTCACCTCCTTTTTGAAGGTAGGAATGGAGCTCATTTTTGGAAGGACTTAGAGTTTTGCTGAGCCACATTCTCTTTTAGCAGAAATTAGATAGGTGTAGAAGGATGAGCTTCCAGCAGCAGGTGGTTTAAGTTTTGTCTTCCATTCTTGCTGGTTGTTGCCAGGAAGGCTGGGGCTCACTACCTACAACTTCATTACTGAAGTGTTTGTCTTGCCCTGGGGGGGACCACAGAGATAGAATACTCTTCAGCCAAATCTGTGAGGACAAATTTTTCACCACTCATCAAACTGCTTGTTCAACTGAGTACAGCTGTGTGCTTCAGTTCTGAGCCTATGAAGAAAAAGGGCTGAAAGAATGTGATGTTGATAGCAACACACATAGACAGGGGGAAGAACAGGCTGGCCTCCAGGACATTGTTGGGGCACAGGCATACAGAGTATATGCCTACTCCTGTTGCCCTTTCTTTTTAATCAATGTACCCAGTGTAGCTACCAATTTGTGGCTGCCAGGCAGCAATGACAGCCACACACAGCACCCAGCTGCTCGTTGGGGCCAGTGGACTGCCAGCTACCCCTAGGGAAGAACCTCCTAATCAGGCAAAAGCTGTTTCATAAACCCTGTGAGAAAACCATCTCTTCACATACAGATGAATGCATTCCAGCATTATTTTTATACTTACTTACATAACTGAAATGCATCAAAAAACAGTCAGCAATTTTCTTTTAGCTGACAAATATTTGCAGCAGCAATTTTACAGATGATGCTTATTAGTTAAAGTGACCACACCTCCACTTTACACCCAGCTTAACAACTGAAAAATTCATCCCAAGAAACACTAAATTGTAGCTGATGTATGTTGTACTGCTGCTTTAAGATTAGCAACCACATCCATTAGTCCACAAGAGTGAATGTAAAAAGCAGAAACTGCACATTTCTTGTCACTTGACAGCTGATTCTACCCACTGAGAAGAAACTCTGCTGTCTACAGCCTTGATTTGGCACAGCAGGAGGAAAATGGCCTATGACAATCACATCACACATCTAAAACTCCTTACAACCTTGAAAAGGTAGGAGGAGAAGCAGGGATTGAGCAGAGCTGCCACTTACACAAAGTTCAAAGAGCGCTCTTGAGAAAAGTGAGTTTTGCCAGAAAACAAAGATGTGTAAAATGTATAATTTTGCTCTCCAGACTTCATCTGTGGAAGATATGGAACAAGAGGAAAATAAGAAAATCATGCAATAAGATCATTATATGCTTTCTTTTACTAGGGAACTGCTGCCAAACTACCAGCATGTCGTCTTCTTTGTCATGACAGCTATGTAATATCAAGAGCATTTACTTGCTGAGAAACACAGTTACCCCTCGGAAACACAGCTGAAAACCAAAGATAAATCAGCTCTGGTTTCTTAAAGAAAACACAACATTTATTCTGGAAGTAACATGTGGACACGCCAATTAAAAATTATAATTGTAGCCTTTGGGATCTTTTTCCCAGCAGACAGATTTTAGGTTTGCAAAGGGGAGCAATTTATTGCCGTAACCTGGGCATCAATGCAGTCCCCAAGTGTGGCTGCACTTTGCTCTTATCACAATTCCAGCAGTAACATGCTCCTGCACAATGGTTTTTATTAGCAGAGAGCACCTCTCCTACTCGACATCTTTTACAAGCAGCTTACGAAGCACTTCACAAACCTGAACTCTTGCGGCCACTGCCCTCACCGGGAATCCGAGAGACGTAAAAGGGCCCGTCCAAGCTTGCCGCCCCCAGAGAGCGGCACAGGCCGCAGCCGCCAGCAGAGGGCGCCCTGCGCCTTCCCAGCCCTCACGGCCCTTCCCGGCGCAGGGAGGGCTGTGGGAGCCTGCCTTCCCTTTTACTCCGTGGAAAAGTAAAAAATGTCCTCCCCCTGGCTTGCCAGGGTCTCTGCCCCCTGCCGCCAGGCAGCTCCGTACATCTTCCTTGCCGGCTTCTCCGCGCCGCTCCCCGAGACGCTGTGCGGCCCATGGGGAGAGGAGCCCCCCAGGGCAGGAGGCAGAGCGGGGAAAGGACTGACTGCCCGCTGAGCCCAGCGGGGATCCAAGCTATGCATGGGGAAACATTACTGGTGTTCCTCCTGGAGCGCCGCGTGTCCGGCTGAGAGCGCTTCCCTGTCTGCATCCGCACGTACTTTCAGCTGCCTGCGGCGGGGAGGAGGACTGAGCGTCCTGCAGGGCCAGCGAGAAAGGCCTTCAGGGGTGCCTGAGACCTTGAGGGCAGCTGAATCAGGAGCAACTGAAAGTAGTCTCTTACAGGGCAGCAGTCCTACTAAAATAGAACTTCTGTGAGACACATTAGACATGTTTTGGTCACACTTTCTGACATGCACTTACACAGAACATGTCCTGATTTCTTTTTTCAAGGTCAAAGATCTTGCTGTGTTCACTGAACTAGTGGACTTCAGCTAGAAGTCCTAGCCAAGATGCCACAAAAAATATTTCAAACACCTCCTTGTCCCTGTATGCAAATATTGCTTGGCAAAGGTTGAGAATTTCTCAGATATTGCGTTCTTCATTTTTCCAGCGGTCTGTTGGGTTTTTTTCCTTGTCAGACTGGTCAGAAAAACATGCTAAAGACAAGGCTAGGATTTTGTGGCTCGTACTCACCTCCCATTCATCATTACACAAGTTGGTGTTCTCAGCCATGTATGATCCCTCCTACTGCAGCAGTCTACTTCCCAGCTGCCTGGCAGGCCACAATCTGCTCTTCTCCCAGTTCCTGTCTGCCATTGAAGGCATATAACATTGCAATCTGACAGCCGTGCAAGCTGCCAAAATCCTACCCAATGTCAGCCAGCACATCCTGAATTCAGTGCAGATCTTATTAGCTTCATCCAGCATGGATCAGAAATCCTCTCCACAGCTGAAAATCCTTTCTGAGTCAAGAGGTTTTTGCCACCATCTGAGCAGCTCCCAGCCATCAGAAGGCTGTTCCCAGAACTAGTGCTTGGTAAGGGCAGTGACTGGAATGTGAAACGGAATAAACTTTGTGGCATCCAAAAGCCTCTTGGACCTGGCAATACCCAGAGCTTTGAGTACATCCGAAGAAATCATAGTAATGATGGGAGAAGCAGCTAGGCCCAAATTATTATGAGTCCAAGGAGATTAAAAGTGTACTGAAGCCAAGTGCCTGGATCTGTCTTGGCAATAGCTTACTGCTTTCTCCTGCCTTTTTAAAAAACATGGAGGAAAGCTACCACGCATAAACAATTTTATCATCGTCTCTCAATTTCCACAGTATCTGACACAGCAAGAAGAAACTTCTCCATGGAGACCACACAGTCCTGAAGCACATTGTGGAAATGGCTTTCAGGCCTCATGAATAAAAAGTGAATTACAAAGTGCATCAGAGTATCATTGTATTGGCTAACAACCTACAAAGGGTTTCTGGTTTTATCTCAGACTATAGTTACAAAAAAATTCTTATTATGCCTAGCTCATCCTAAGGGAACACAGCAGGATTAGTGTCTCTGGGATGAGTGCAAGTGCTTTGTTTAACCCAGGCAAGAGAGAGCTGTGATTTGCATCTGCAAGGTTCTAAGGACAGTAGTGCCAAAGGGCTCAGCTGGGTAAGTGGTCCTCATCCAGAGCTTTACATCATTACTGTAAACCTAAAGGTTAAACAGTTCCTTGCTGTCATTTGACTTCATTGTAAGCCCTCCTATACCTACCTGGTTTCAGCTACGTCCTTGTCCCCCCAGTGTTCATCCCTGCCTTCCCTTCCTCTGCACGGGGTTGTGAATATCCGCAAGACACTTGCTCAGAGCAGTGACATCCACAAGAACGAGAAATTCTCTGAAGATCTAACCCAGGCCAAAAAGTGGAGCTGAAACTGGCTTGCAGCTTTCCAAAGCTGGGGGAAATCTCATACGTGGTGAGGGGTTAACAGGGTGCTCCCAGGGCATCACACTAGCTGGGAGCTCTTCATGCCTCTCAGCATCTCCCCACTTATTTTCCTATCTGCTATCCTGTTCTTCATTCCAAGGATTACTTGCACGTCCTGCACCAAGGCAACTGTGTGTGCCTCAAACCTGCCACTTCCCTAGGCTGTTTTTTTAAATTGGGTTTTCCAACTTCTCCAAGTGCAGCACAGGATTTGGTAATCCTGTTTCTCAGGTTTCTCCTTCCTACTAAACTGCTAGATGTTAGGTCCCCATCCCTTTCCCCACTATAGCAGTTCTGGGATGCATGTCCCTGCATTGTTCCACTTCCAGTGATTTTCTCTCCAACCCTTTTCCCATATGCATCAAAGTATCTGAAGACACTGCAAGACTGTTCAATAGGTTAGGTGTTCTCTGGGAGAAGGAGCAGGTGGATGATGGAGTCTGGACTTCATTTGAAGGAGGTAGCTGAAAGAAGCCTTTTCAGTCCTTTGTCTTTCACTCTCAATCTTCCTCATGTGTGGGCTGTGTGCAGTTCTGTCAGTCATTTTCATTGCCATTGGTTCCACTTTTCAACTGGAGGAACCCAATACTCACTGAAACAGCAGCGGATAAAATAGAACCTAAAGGACAGTCACCAGGCTATAAATTCCCATCCCTGAGTCAATGCATATTTTAGGCCAAATGAAGGAGGTCTGTCAAGAAAAGCTGGGAGAAAATAGAAGCTAAGCTAATAGTCCAGTATCTGGGGTGCTCCCCTGGAAGATGCAATATCAAATCCCCTTGAAGAGATGATGCAATGAAGCAGAGTCTTCCAGCATCCTGGATGAACTCTGTACCCACTGGAGTGTCTGTAGAAGAGAGGCAATACTGGCCCATTGCCTGTCTCTCACTTTTCGTCTCCCGTGTTGTCTTCTTGCTGGAAAATATTAGAAGCCTTTGAAGTGGCCATGAAGTGCATGGACAAAAAAGGCTCAGTGCATAAAAGCACCTGCTTATCCTACTGGAGGTCTGTGAAGCAAGCTGCTTCCCCAAAGGATCCCTAGGAATATAAACTCATAGGATAATGAGTGGATGAATGATTAAAGGACAGGAAATAAAAGGTGGATATAAGGAGCAAACCTTCATGACAGAGGGAGTTCACCAGGGCAGTATCAGAGGGATGAGTGTTGAAGGCCATGATGTTTGGAACTTAGTAAATTACCTGGCAAATGAGTGAGTAATAAATGTGACAAACCTCCTGGTGGCATGAGGATATGCCTAGTGAAACAGAGGGGTTATCTGTGAAGAGCTTCAAAACAACCATATGCTACCAAATGACAAGGTGAGAAGACAGCAGGAAAACTGCAACCTGGACTGAAATTCAAAAGAAAGGACATGGGAAAAACGCTTCTGACCTCATTATATCAAGATGGGCTCTTGGGCCTATTCTTAAAAATAATGTCAACTTGGTTTATATTCCATAACAGTTAGAAAATTAAGTGTTTGTGATGCTTTGGGAAGGGATAGTGAACACAATGGAGAATGCACAATGGAGGATAGCACAGCAGTGCATCTGCATGCCAAAGACTGTGCACTTCTGGTCCTGCCACCTGAAGAAGGGCATAGCAGAAAGTACAGGGCTCAGAGAAGAGCAGTGGGAAAGATTTAAGAGTGCTTCCATACAAAAGGCAAGACTAAGACTGGAGACAACTGAAGGTGTTTATGTACAAACCTGAGTGATTCCTTTGGTCAAGAAGTCCCTAAACCAAACTGGTGCAGTGTATTCTAGGGAAATAACTGTGTCTGCCTCCCTGTTCTGGAATCAGTACCTGGATGCCCAGTGCTGAACACTGAGCCAGACTGGCTTCCATGCCATCTGATACTACCAACCCCTGAGTTCAATTGCACCCCAGATGGGGAGTACTGCTTCAGATCAACTAGAGTACCAGATCAAATAAACAAAATTTAGCTTCAGGTATGTGTTATTAGACCAAGACCATAAAGAACTTGGAGGAAAGTGGAAGACACTATGATTAAGGTGTCCTCAGAAGGTGCTACTAATTTTGAATGCCTTAAGCTGTGAACTTATTGCAGGAAAGGATTTTTGTTCATACCTTACCTACAAGGCTTGGATGTGCCTGTGTGCACAGTAGCAGTTACATGATGGGTGCTGGTGCCCTGAAGACGAGGCGTGCAGAACTACTGAACAGCCCCAGTGCCTGACAGCAGGTCAGCCAGCCTTTCCTGAGCTCAGTCTGGAGCCTTGGCCCAGCATCACTGGAGCACAGAGCTGCCCCGTGCTCCTGGCAGGCCTGCCAGGTTTGCTGCCATCTGGGTACCCCACCTGCACCAGGCCCCTGGGGAGATCTCTGTTCCACTCCATAACCAGTCCTGTGGTACCTTTGAAAAATCTAGGCCAGTTTTCTCATTTTGCAACCTTTTCTCAGGTCCCAAAGGACTCAAATTCTTCTGGTTTCTTTCCCAGCCCAAAGAGATGCGCTTCAGAAAGTATGGCCCCTTCCCTTCAAACCTCCTGTTTAGAACTAAAGCTATGCATGGGGAAACATTACTGGTTTTCCTCCTCATATGAGGAGAGGTGAAGTTCAGAAGCCAGCAGAAATTCAGTATTTAACTCACTTCAGCCCCTTTTGAAACTGATCCAGCTTTTATCTGTGCATTTAGACACTGTCACTTGATATTTTCAAATCTGCCCTGTATAAAAGCCCTAAAAATAGTCTATTTTAAAATAGACTACACTGAAAGTATCCCTTGAACTCTCTCCCCTGCTCTCAACACCTCATGAAGCTTAAGTAAAATGTTCTGTTTTCCCACAGGCATGCTCTTAGACTACTTGGCCACTTCCTACTTGAGAAATTTCAGTGAGAGAGAGAGACTAGTGTGCACTTACACACAGTTTCGTTCTGTCTCTCCCTTTTCTGGTCATGAAATGGTTGGCATCTCACACCAAGCAGCCCTGGTTTTTCCTGTTCTGCTGGCCCCTAGATTGCTGGGAAAACACCTCAAGGGCTCTTGTCCAGGACTGCTGCAGCTCCTCCAGTGATTGTTGTGTGAACAACTTGTCTGCCTTTTCTTGACCCCAGACGGGGATGGTCTTTGCCTGCCAGTACCTTTCTCTGAGGCACTTCCCATCATTTCTGCCCACTCCAGCCACAAAGACAACAGGATGCAGGTTACAGGCCTGAGACTGCAAGACTTGGGAAGGACATCTTACAGCACACCAGAAACCCACTCTACATGCTGTGATTCCAATGACTCTCCCCTATGTAAGCTATGACCCATATTTTGACTGTCTAATAAAGATGGCTCACTTAAAAATCAAATATGGCTAAAAACTGCAGGGTTTTAGTGGAGAACTGAGATCTAACTGCAAAATCAGACCAAACAAATCAGAGCTATGGAACTAATGCTAGTTTGAGTGTTGCTTTTAGGCCAGGGAAGCATTGAAAGAAAAATCACAAAGAGAGAGACACATTTCCATGCTATAGGTGTAACCTCATCAAGTTTTCATCAAGGAGGCTATTCCTTGTTTGCTTGAACAGTTAGGGGAACACAGTGCAGCTCGCACATATTTTGCCTCCATGGGGGACTTTCTAGCAGACTAGATCAGCTAGAAAACTTCACATTTGCAAAATTCTCCAATTTCAACAACTCTAAATATGGCAGAACACAAGCAAGCAGGAAGAGGGAAATACTGAGTGGGCAAGAAGCCAGTTCTATGTACTCCTCTCTGCCCTTCTTTTTCCCCAGGCTGTGTGTTGAGCCTCACCTGAGGAAGAACATAAAGCAGAGGATGTCACAAAACAATCAATCTACTAGTCAATAATGCTATTGGGACTCATAGATGGTGGTGATGACCAGTCTAATAATGTGAAGCACAACATGGAAGAATGGCTTTTCTCAGATGCTTGTGCACAGCTTGAAAACACCTAACCTTTTCTAAAAAAATAAAGGTGCTACAAAGAATGATAAAAGCAAATAGATGTGCACTTATATTATCCCACTATTAGGATCAAATGGCATGGGTCATGGAAGAAACAAGAATGAAGTGCCCCCAATCCCCCATCCATGCAATGCCTGCAGCAGAAGATGGCACTACAGAGGTCTGGGCTGCTCCTCTGGGCAGAGCTGGACTGAGCCAGAAGCTTTGTAGGAGGAAAAGCCAGGCAAGCACACAGCGATTGTTTCTGCTGTGTGTGGGCAGACACCTCCCAGGCGTTATCCCTGGCACACTGCAATTTGGGCATGACATAGCTTGTTCCTTCCATACAGTGGAAGTGATCACTGAGCCTCCCAGCTCCAGCTAAGCAAACTCCTTATGGGTGTGAGGTAGAAAGAGATGCAAATGTGCCTTGGTTCCTTTCACAAAACAAGTGAGCAGTCAAGCTCTTCAATTTTCAATTCAGCCAAGTCTTTCAATTGCTCGACGCAGTCTCTCCTTTCAGCTCAGCCACAGGCAGACACAGCTTTGCTGCCAGGACCATTGGAGCAGCCCCTCTTCCTGCATCAGATCCCAAGAGCAGAACAGCAGTCAGCAGCCACCAGACAAAGTGAGCAAACTGCCAGAAAAGTGCAGGAGAGGTGGGAGAAAGCAAGAGGAAAGAACAGAAATAAGCTTTTAAACAGGTCTAGGACAATTCCCTGGGTTTTTGCCCCTGTGGTGTGAAATCTCGTCTTAGTTAGTAGTTGGTGGCATTTGCCACTATCACAACATGAGGTTAGGAAACTACATTTAGTCCCAGTCCTGGAATACATCCTCGTTTCAGTCTCTGACTTCTTTGCATACCAAGAGCTGATAGGCTTCTTCAGCTGCCAGGAGCATCCTCTGCCCACAGCTGTAGCTCCTCAGCACGTGTGTCCTTCCTGCAGGCAGCACAGAGTGAAGGACAACCAGGGGGCTCAATCTAGGCCCTGATTCAAGCGTGAATAAGCAGTACCAAGTACAGAAAAGAAATCCCTAGAAATGAATCAGAACTGGACTGTAGGAAGTTGATTAGTGGAGTGGAGCAAACAGCACTTAGCATCTACCAAGCTGCAGGCTTCTCCCCTTCCTGCCAGGCTCACCAAAGGGAAAATGGCAAATGTGGGTGCTCTGCTGCCAGCTGCAGACAGAGGACATGCTGTGGACTTTTAAGGAGGGTACTGACTCCTGAGTCATAAGCTTTTGGAAAGTAGGCAAAACACAGCCTGCATTTGCTGCTGAGGTTACATCTTTCTTCTAATAACCCTGAAAACAGAAACCAAAGTAATGCTTTGCCTAGAAAGACTGTGCATCTCCATGCTCAAAGGTTTTTCTTCAAGACTCAACTAGGTAAAGTCCAGAGCAACTGGCTGGACAAGAGACATCCTGATATCCTTCTAACCTGAGTTACATTGTGAGAGATCATAAATTCTGCAGCCCTCAGCCCTGCAGTTTGGTAAGGATGTACAAATTACTGCAGCACACTGGTTTTACTTCCCATAGGAGTTCTCTAATTGCCCACACCGGGCTGTGCTACAGACAGCCCAGTTCACTTTAAATCACTGACACAAAACATTGGGGAAAACACAAGTAGGTTGTGATACTCAGAAATTACCTTCTGAAAGGAGACAGGTCCATCCATGCAAACACTGGAAAAGCTGGACTGAGGGACTTGCTTCCTGAGACCTTGCTTCGTGAGAAGGGCAAAACCCTAAAAGGTCCCCAGCAGCTCTGTCTCCTCAAAGCTGACTGATTCCTCAGGCTGCTGCTGTAGAAAGTGGGACAGGATCTGCCTCTCCCAAACAGTGGCTGCTGCTGGTCTTCCTTACAGAAAGGAGATGTAAGTGGCTGCCATCAGCCACAGCCTGTCTTGGGGCTCCAACAAGTTCAACTCATAAACTCCCAGGCCCATTCCCCTCATGGCCAGCCAAAGCTGCTGGGGGAAGGGGATCTTACTGCAGAGCTCTGAATATTTCTATGAGCTTCTTTTCCCCCTAGTATTTCCTTAAAAAGCCCAGCAAGGATTTCCTCACCACTACCATTATCAGGAAGAGGTGAAGGCATCTGTACAAGCCTCATCATCTAGTTGCTCAACTTGCCTCCATTACTAACTCCCTCAGCACAGCCCATGTCTGCTCCAGTGGAGAGGGGACAGTATCATCTCTCTTCCAAAGAATCCAGCTTTGGATGCTATACCAGCAGATAAACTGCAACCTCCTGTTCCCCTGCTGTCTTGCAGCAAAAGCAAGTTGCTTATACAGGACTAACACCATGCTGAATTGTCTGCCAAGAGAGCTGACTGCCTAAAAAGAGGATTTGTTAGCTGTCAGCCCAAAGTAAGGCACTGAGAGATGAGAGAATTACATAAAGGTTTTAGAAGCAAACCAGTCAATCCTCCCAGGCTGTGCCTGGTTTATGGGGACCTTTCCCTCAAAGAAAGAACTGGGGAAAAGGCTCTCACACTACTTGTCCGCTGAATTGGAACACACCTCCCACAGAAACAAGAAGCTATCATACAGTAACCACACTTTCAGATGAGTGAAACCTGAACGTTTCACCCCATCTCCTCTCCCTTAACCTCATAACAAGCTCCCCCAGGCCCCTTCCCACCAGCCTCTCCCCTCACAACCCCTGCTCCTGTGCGCCTCACAGCTCACTGCTAACCACACCCAGTTACCACCCTCTGGCCTGTCAGCCATGCCCAGCACCACTTTTGGGAAGAGTATTATCCATCATGCAGGCTGCATCCCCTCTGTGGTGACATCCCCACACTCTGATTGGGGGATTTTGAAAGAAAGCAGATTGCTGCTGCTGTACCAGCCACATCCAGCAATCCAAAAATTTGTCACAGGGAAACAACATCTTTGCACTGGAACGTAGACAAGGAATAGTAAATTGTTTCCAGGACCATAAAACATGGGAGAAACAGGAAGGTTGTCCTTATTACCCACACTGCTCCCACATCCAGCCACCTGCTGAGGCCAGTCACTGCTCCAGCTGCAAGGAGATGCCTGCAAGTTGGATCCTGCCCTGGTCTAGCCTGACCTAGCGCTGTGTGTGGTGGAGTGTGGGAACTTCTAGCATGAATTCATTATGAATGTGGACAGGGAAACTCCTTGACCTGAAGGAAGCTTTCTCCAGCTCAACTACCAGGATCCAATTACAAATGATAAGACAGCGTCTAGTTTTCTTTCCAAGATTCAACCTCAATTTTTCATCAGATGTTTCTATTTATTCTTGCTGCTTCACAGCTCTCTTGGTCCAGTAACTTCATGCTAGAAAGAGATGAATTTTCTTTCCCCACATGCCTTGTAGGGAATTATTCAGTGAACTGGAAGACACTTTGCTGCAGACTGACCTAGTTCCACATTTTTAAGCTGTGTGGAATGCTGATCCGGTGGGCCAAAACTACATCTGCTCAAAACACTTCCAAGGTCATCTCCCAGGTGAAAGATGGAGATCTGGAAAACAAAACAAACGGATAATACAAGTAAAAAGACAAGGGATTAAGTGTTTTTTACTTACCAAGCAATGGCCTTCAAAGGGATAAAAATTAGGAATCTAATAGAGAATGGAACTCCTGTATCAATAAGTACTGAGAAAAGTGGTACATGAAAAAAAAACAAACAGGAAGAAATGGACACTCTGGAAAGTCTTAACAAATCCAACAAAATCCAAGAAAATGGTTTAGAAGAACCTTTAAAATGAGTTTTATTGTCAGAATTTTACAAGTAGCCTTCAGAGGCATCATACAAGAAGAACTCTGTTGCAAAACTCTAATAAATAGTCTGCCCCAAGTCCCAAAATATTTTTTGAAATAAAATAAAACCAAACTTAAAAATAAAAGAGAATAAAAGCAAGACTTCAGGATGCTCAGAGATGTTAGCAATATTTCCCATTTACAAATAATATCAGGCATTATATAAATCTCCTTCATACAAGTCATTAAAAAACCCAAGACATTCTAAACCTTTACAAAAGCACTCCAGAAATAGTTCCAAAGAGATCCATTTCCATGACAAAACATTAGAGAAGAACTCCATGGGGATTAGCATCACAAATGAAGTTTGAGGTTGAAGTGTAGTGTGTACTTGTGTGCAGCAAGATTAAATATCGTGAAAAAGGGATTTGAAGAGAGCATGGAAGTCTTTGACAAGACTGTGCCAGTGATTTTAATCTGTTTATTTGAGAATGTGATAAAAGGGGAGTGAGAGGATGCTCTCGAAATTAACCCCCAAATACACTGCACTTTATGGAAGGCAATATTTATTTACTAAGGTAGTAACTAGATCCTCAGAAGGGAGTAGAAAAGGTTTCTCAGCACACTGCACAGTCCAATGCCTGTGCAGACCGCGGTGCTTAAAAGCTGTATTTTGACACCTAAAAGGTATTTTCTGTAGAGGTAACACGTTGTGGAAGTTAGCTGTTCCTTCAAAGAACAAGAAATCAACTTTGCTGGCATGAAGCAGTTTGGGAAATCTTGTGAGAGACAATTTCACTGGGGACTCAGGATTTCAGAGCTCCAATCCTGTCCCAGTACTTTGAAAATACACTTCTCTAATTCCCCTTTACATATTCCTCTATCTTCCATAGTAAAGGATTTATAAGATCTCTCATGCAACAAAACACAACTTGAATAAACTTTTCTCAAATCTGCTGTGATTTCTCAAATCTCTCTGTGATTTGAGAAAGCAAGGGAAACAGAATGGGAGGGCAGGTACACAGTGATAGTTTGTGTGGTTTTCCATGGTAACATTTCAGGGGGGAGAAAAAAAAAAAATCTTAATCTCTTTACAACTTCAGCTTAAGTCTCCTGCACGTATGCAAGCACCAGACTCCCCTGGAAGGAAGGGCAGGGTGCTGTACTTAACTGAGCACTGCTGCTGGATTGCTGATGTCTCAGCCTGCCTGGTGTGGTATGCACTGCAGCATGCCTTGTTTTGCTGTTTGTAAAGGTACTTGCAGCCATTGTTTCCACAGGAAACAAAGGCCACCAGAAATGCTAATGCAATCGATGCGTGACTACATGCCTGACCCATGGCTCACCTCTCTAGCCTCTCTCTAAGCTGTGATGCTGGTTGTTCTGTACCATACACTACGGACACGCGCTCTCTGCAATGGATGGGAAGGTAGCACTAGTAACCAAGCGCAATTTGCTAAGGAGACACCTAAAACATTGCATTACATCCCCTTGTCTGTGGCATACTTCAGAAAACAATGTTAGAAGAGCAGTAAAGTAAACATTTCTTTCTAATTTTCTAGATGTCATAATATTTGCCAAAGCTGCAAGGAAAAGCAGATTATCTGAAACAGAGAGAAAGGAGTTAATGGAAACAGAGGCAGATGGAACAGCAAGCCTGATCCTGGCCTCCAAATCATTTTGTACATAACAGATAAAGAGACAATGTGCAAAAAATAGACATTCACATTTTAGCAGTTAAACTTTTATTTTTTTATTTTACCTTTTTAAAATTATTTACTTTGTTTTTTCTACAAAAGGCAGACATTGATTGTTGATCTGCAATTGTTCTGAGTGCGCGCAGAGATGCAAAAAAAAGGGTTATTGGAGGATGAAGAACAGGGAATTGCTCTGACTATACTTTCACATGTCATAATTAAGGTGGCATTAAAGCTTAAGTCCCAGTAATAATATTCATAACAGATAGTTTCCTTCCCCGTACACCGTTCTCAGTTCATATCAATTGTGTTGAAAACCCACTCGGTGAATTTCTTCAGCTTTTCAGTTGCATTCTGGGATTCCTCCTGTAACCTCAAGTTGTCTTCCCGCAAATGTTGCACTTCAGCCTGAAGGCTGGCCTTGTCCTCTTTTTCCTTAGGCCAAGGAAAAATAGACATCTTAGTAGAAATTTCAGGTCATGCTTCCTATCTATCTAGAGCAGCAGGAATCTCTAAAGAGAGCATAAGTCTCGTTCTTTCTAAGGATTTTACGTGCAGTAACACACGAGTTTACATCCAAGGGACATCAGTGATGTTTCCTTGCTCATGTTCTGATTGCATGAACAGGATTTCTTTGTATTAGATCCCAATACAGAAGCTGACTCCCTAGGTGGTCCAATAAAATTGGCCATGAGCTGTTCTGTATGTACAAGTGCTGATGGTTAACTAAGTAAAGGACAGGGAATCTTTCTGCAAACACTTTCCCAGCTAAGAGACTTCATCTCACTACTGCAGAGCCTTCTTGGACCAAGTAGGCATTAAAACAATACAGGAAGTTTCCACTGCAGAAATTACAGGTTTAGATAGCACTGCCAACTTTTCATCAGCAGGATACATTTTTATGGACTAACTTCAAGCCTTTTGCAGTGTCACCTGAATTGGGAGTGGAGGTACTGTGAATCACCCTCCTAATTTAAGCAGAGGAATCAAACGCCTACAAATTCAGACACCCCATCCCAGCCATGCATAATTAGAAGCCTGAGAAAAGTAGCAAAGAAATGTCTTTTTCTCATACCAGGATGAGACTGTCACAGGCTCAGGCATGGCAAAGCAGGATTACACAGTTATTAGCACCACCAAGCACCAACTAAATACATGTCATATAAATCCTTCTGTAGATGAAATGCTTACCTTCCTTAGATCTTCTTGCAGCATCTTCAGCAAACCTTCCAGTTGGTCCACTTTAGAGGCAAGAGTTGGAGGGGATTCTTTACTGTTGAAAGCAGGAAACAAGAACAGGTATCGATATGATTTACTGCCTTCACATGGGGTAGCTAGAAGCTTTGTCTATACCAAGTGCCTTTATGAAGGTATGCATTTGTGTGCACCAAGGGGTCACAAAATAAACATAATAAACAGTACATGGAACACATACAGCACATTAAACAACAGAGCAAATTTAACTCATGATTACTTGGGGTCATCCCATCACTTGACTTCTTTCTACTTGAAATCACTGTATATGCCTTGAATTAACCATTGCTTTGGATAGTTTCATGAACATCTCAGACAAGAAAAAACCTGCAAAAAGATTCAACTGGACTTCTAATTCTTTTATTTTCACCTCCCAACTCCATCTTCATGCGAACTTCTGAAGAGTTACTGCATGAAGCCTGGAGATGGCTTCCAAATGAAGACATCCCTACTCTTTCCCTTGGTTTGTAGCTGGGAAAGCCTGCACATCTGGTGTATTTACTTACCCTGTATAAGGCTTTATCTGTGCAGTAAGCTGGTCCTCAGCCTGATCACTGCTGGAAGCAGCGCTCACAGGTCTGTGATTTTCATCAGCAGCAGCAAAGAATGAAGCTCGCTGAACTGAGAAGGCAAACATACAGAGAAAAACAATGGCAGCAGTAATGACTATTTGTTCATGCACAGCACAACAGCTACACTGCAGCACTTCAGCAATTTCAGTCTGTTTCAAGCAAGGTAAAGTGATGATGGCAGTGAAAGTGTTTGCACCAGGCTTGCCACTGTACTGGAGTCAGAAAGTATTGGCTCTGGCACAAGCAGCACTGTGCAGATCTTCCTGGGTATGACTGCATGACACCACCCAATAACTTAGCAACTATATTTCACTTCTTTCACTCTATAAAGAATAGCTTTATCTTGAGGAAGGAAAAGCTCACTGTGTGCAATTTGACTCATGTAATTTTTCAGAACCTGAATTTTTTTCCTTATGTTTTATAAAACATTTTCAGATTGAAACATGAAACCTCTTTCCTGCCTTGTGTGTGTATTTCTTGTCCTGTAACTGTTCAAATGTTCTAACACATCTCTAAAACACTGTCACATGGTGTGACAGACAGCAGTATAAAAACTTTAGCTTAATAAATTAACCTCAGCAGCTGTTGGGCTCTCACTGGAAACAGAAGAGTATTGTCTTTTTCTCTTTGGTAAATTTTTATAGTACAGGTTGGTGTAGCTCAGGGATTCAGGCAGTTTTTCTTTCAGCTGGTACAGATACCACAATTTGTAACTTCAGGGGCTTGTGCTGAGGACACCAATCAATGGTGGAGAGGAGGTGTTCAGGATCACAAATCAGAATTTAGGTTCCTTGGTATGTGTCAATCCCTACTGGCACTTGTCAGAGACCAGAGACTGGGATACTGAGACCAGACAACCACACACCAATGGAATTATATTGAGATCCTTCTCAAAGTTAAATTTGAATGTATTTTTATAGCAGTGATTTGAAGCTGACAGCTAACACATTACTCCAGCTTTTCTTCATCTGAGCTGTCAGTTTGTTATCTTGACCACAGTGACTGTGTTCACACTTCTGAAGAGAAACACGAGTGAGTCTGGGGCCTACCAAGTGAGGGATTCAGGTTAATGAGGACAGTCAAATAAATCACACCAAAAATGAGGGGATCCTTTAAAGAGAAACTGCCAACCAGAAAGAAATGTGTTAAAAACCTGAGTTTCACCCATATGTGGTGATGAAAAAAACATCACTACAAATTCATCTTCTCTTGAGGACCATGTCTTACATGGAATACTCTTTTCAAAACTGTAAAGCTCAAATATGAGCCAAGCTGCTCCTACAACTCCTGTGGCAACAGAGCAGAGGACACGAGTACTCTAAACACTCAGAGACACCCACTGTGCTAATGATATCTAAGGCTACTACCAGAGAACAGTCAAGAAATCAAATTACTTCAGACTTCTCCAACTGTGTTGAATAAGGTCTAAAAGATTCAAGATAAGAGAAAAAACACTTCCATGAAGGTGGGACAGCATTTATGCAGATACTAGGAATGGGCACTTCTGTTTCACACATTTAGAAGATTTTTCCATTGGATTCTAGTAACACAAATTCTCTTTAGTCTAAACTGCATTTTAAGTTTTAATTTTAAGTTCAAATGTATCTAGACAGTTTACAGTTCTCTTCAGTTTACCAAGAGTCATGGAGATGGAAAATGTCATAGGATGAAACAACACTTGCATACAAATCTACATCTTCAGGGTATGCAGAGGCAATGAAAAAGTATTTTACAAGGCGTATTTCCCAAATTATCTTGTAGCAAACTGCAGCTGCACAAGATGTTCTTCTCACTAGTGCAGCAAGCAAGCAATCTTTAGTGTGCTTTTCCCCTACTATACGACTTTATTTTTGCACTTTTGTGCCCTTTCCCAGACTAGCTGCCTGCAACTGTTTTACATGAAATGAAAAGTGACCAGTTTCACGAAGATTTGGCCAAACCATACCACTGAGGAATTCCAGTATGAAGAAATGGTATCTGACTATTACATATGAAGCTTCAGGCTCTTGACACTTCAGTCAGTATTTTAAATGAGCTTAAGCTTCAGACTAAGAAGAAAACTGAAGAACAAAAAAACTAAAAGTCAGGATTAAAATAAATCCAAACAAACACAAACCCCACAGTCCTTAACAAAGTGTGCACAAAGACCAGCTTATTAAGTGTTGTATTGTGAAAACTTACCTTCAAAAGCTTTGGCAGCATCTACCAAGTTTGACCAGTCTAGATCAGAGGCAGAATCAGGCAATGGCATAAGACCAGGGTCTGGCATGGGCTGCCGTCTCTGCTCCTGGATATCTGTGAGGGAGCTGTCTGAGGCAGAAAACTCTCCTGGAGCAATGCAGAATAGATTATATACTCCATGAAAATACCTGAAAATTCCTTTCTTAATTTACTGAATACCCTGTTCTTAACTTTTCTGGCATAGCACCTTTCAAGATCAGCCAAAATTCAGAAGAATGTTTGACCAACTACAGTTCAGCAGATACAGCCCTTCACAAAGCAGTTTTCTAAAGCCAACACATTCACCTCCTTTCTAACTTGTCTTCATCTTTTCAGCTAAGTGCCCCAAAAAAAACCCCAAAACCAACCCAAAACTGTGAGGTTTTTTCCTTCCTCTTTACAATCTTGTAAACCAATGGAGCCGAATTAAGCCTACCAAGATGAATCAGAACAAGAAAATCCTTAAAATTACTTCCAGAGCATTGCCCATCTCTCAGCAGTTCAGTGAAACCTTCAGATCTTTACTAAAAAATAGCCACACCCACCTATGGGCTGTTACAGGGCTCTCTATGGAAAAAAGCATTGGCAAGCTTGAAAGAAGGATTCAAAATCCCTGTCATTTTTGCACAAATTAAAACAACAGAAGTGAAGATTTTCACCACTAATTAGGGCAACACCAAACTTTCAACCAAGAATTATCTACTTTATTTCAGTTTACTGGCTGGACAACCAAAAAATGTGAAATGCCTGGTCACATGTGTAAGCTCAGAGGCAGCATCCTTTCTCATGCCCTCTGTCAAGATGTAAAGAAGTTTTGAAAACTTTGTAGGCAGTATTAGAAGAGAGAGATGTAGGGGTGAGAAGATGGACTGGGCAATTGGGAGGAAGCTGCTGAGAAGACAAGGGAAAAGAGTCTGCTTGGGGATCATACAGAACAGAAAGACAGTGTGACAGGCAGGATATAATGCCAAAATGCCTGAGTTGTGCTGTTTAATTCCCCTTCCCCCCCCTTTTTTTTTGCTAGCCTAATAACTATGTAACTTCAATAACTAAAATAATTCATAGGAACTTCAGCTAAATCATATTGCTGCCTGGGGAACAGTGACCAGAAAAGTTACACTGCATTCACTTCTTGGCTCAGAAATCACGATTTTTTTGTGTCTGTGTGTATTTACTTTTTTTAAATGTAATTTTGTTACATTTTATTTTGTTACATTCAGTATTATTAACACTGAAGATTTTTGTCTTAGCTCTTGAAATAGTTATTTTGGAGGTTGTTAACATGAAAATATTTCTAATTAGTGAAAAGATACATGCAATTAGATAAAAACCTAAGTATTTGAAAAGCTACTTGTTTTAAAAATGTTGGATTGTTAAGGCAGATGAACAAATGCGAGCATTTTTAGCTCAACATTTTTCCTCTAAAAAATGGATGTGCTATAGAATCTTTGAATTTAAAGAATTTTGAGTAACTGGAAGCTAACAAATACTTGTGGTACTAAATATCTAGTTTATTTAATCCTTTTCTCAGCAAAGTGTGTGTGGGAAGACAATTTGTGTGCCAATCAAATAGCTGGTCCTTTTATCATGCAGCCCCTACGTTTTATAGAAAATGGAAAATCTTGTTTTGTTGACAGAGGCAGAAAGGTTATGAGCTAGGAGGAGTTATTAGTTTAGGGTGGAAGAGAACATGGTAACAAAAGAAGGTTTTGTAGTTTTCTATTTGGAAAATACAGCATTTAAATGAAAAGAGACAAAGTGCTGCTTTCCACTTGTACTCTGGTGGCATCATTAATCTTCTGACCCCAAGTCCTCAGAAACCAAATCCTCCATCCAGCTGCAAGCATAACCAAGTCTACAAAGTTATTTTAGTGCATATAAAAAACAGAAATGAAAAGAGCTCAGTTTCCTAACTCTTATGCAAGAAACACGTTATACAGACACAACAGCTCAGGAAAATGTCAGGTTCAACACTGAAAACTGATGCCTGGTGATCACAGTCAGATGAAAAGAATTTAAAATAGATTTCTTCATCAGCCTTCACTGTCAAATGCATCCTGTGTAGCTAAATACAGAGTGTGCTTACGGCCCACTAGAGTGAGTTGAATCTATTGATAGGCCTTGCATTTTCCTCTTGAAACATACTAAAACATGAATAAATCAGAGCAGATATGTATTTCTTCAGAAAACATTGCAGAATCCTACCCTGAGATCTACCTCTATTTCTGGAAAACACACTCAGTTACAAAGTACAGTGGGAACCTGTGAAAATTCCATTTCTCACTGTGACATTCACGTGCAGTGACACACAATCCATCAAATAATCAGACTGAGACTTTTCAGTAAACTAATGAAAGAAAGCTGAGTGTCTTCTTGACAGCACTTTACAAATAACCTTTTCTGGTTAACTGTGTAACTAAAATAAGTAATTAATGTAGGGGAATTCATTTAAAAACAATTGAACAGTTGGCACAATAAAAGCTGTATCTGGTATAGCTGTGTATCTAAATGTCCACTATTATTTACCCACTTCTGTATCATTTTCCTAATCAAATTTTGTTCCTGGAATCCCACAGTAAGGAACTGACACCTGAAGTTCTCTCTGGTGGATAACCAAGCATAAATTATTTGTCCATTGGTCCAACTGATCTAGGTGACTCTTGGAAGAAATGAGAGAAACTTGCAGCCAGCGAGGCAAATTTCTGTGCTCCCTCTACAAGGCAAATGCATGACCAGTCATGCCATCTTACACCCACTGAAGTGAGGGAAAAAAAATTAAATTCCTGTCCTTTTTTACATTTTCAGTCATGTGACTGGACTCTCCTCATCTGAGCAAAATAAAGATGGAACTACCAACTGCTGTAACAAACACTTCCCCCAAGATGATTCACAAAGGATTCCTCTGGAAGTCGAAAAATGGGAAATCCACTTACCGTGTAGTGATTTCATTCCCAAAGTGTAGGATGGTCTCCGTAGGGGCAGCGACTTTGGGAGAGAAGGGTAGGTGCTGGTGAACAGAACATCATTTGGCATGGCTTGGTCCAGGAGCGAGGCCCGCGAGGTGAAGAAGTGCTCCCTTTGACCACTGTAAATACTCTCATCTGACAAAGTCCTTTGCAAGGCACGCCTTGTGGTAGGAGTGCTGGGAAAGGGAGACTGACAGGACAGAGTGTGTGACTATACATTCATAAACACAAATAAAAAGAAATGAGAAAAAAAATAATCAATAAAGAAACTTGAAATAATTTTTTAAGCTTTTTTTAAGTAAGCAAACAAGTGTTTACATAGCATCTTTTCAGAATGGACAAGAAAAAGAACCGAAGGAATTGGCTTTTAAGGAGGTTGTAAGTAGGTAACATATATAGGTTTTTTTGCCTATCTCACATTCTTACTTTTAAACGCCCTTCAAACTTCTGGAGTGGAAATCTCAAGCAGCCATTGCTGACTCCAGAGCTGATATGTAGCAGAGAAATGGATACAGAAAGAGCCTGAATGCTGCACAAACCAGAGTTACACCGTTGCACAGGACTGGCTGCCGTATTGCAGCCCCAGCACCAGCAAATGCCAGCTAATTAGAAATCTCCTGTTAGCCAACAACAAGGAACACCTACCACTGCTGTGGGTCTTCAGAAGTATTTGAATCAAAAGCACTCCCACGAATAAGAGAGCTTGTGTCTTAAATCCACCATCAGCCCAGCTTCCTCCATGCTCCACACAGGAGAAAGCAGGGCTGGGGTAGCCAGGAGTTTTGCACTCTCAGTACCAGAGAGCTGCTATCATGACCATTCCAACCAGCAGAGACTCTGATTTTCATTAAGCCTATAGCAACACAGCTGTCTCTAAAGCATAACATTTCTTTACTGTTTGGTTGAAATTCAGTCAAAAATTTTTTTGCTGTAAGACTTCTGTAAAATGAGATCTAATTCATACAGTGGGCAGAATGAAGTTGGTTTTAAAATGCCATTTTAGTTTTAAGATGCAATTTACTGGTGTGACAGAATGTTTTTAACTTGCTAAAATTTATCAAAAATGCAATCAGGAAATAAAGATCGGAGTAAGAACTGATTTGCTAACCCCACAGCAGAAAAACAGCAAACTTGGGAAGATATTTTGGAATAAGAACAATTCTCTTGCTCGAAACAGTCAACAGGAGGTGTGTGCATCACTCATGTCCCAGTTCCCCTCAGAACTACCACAAGCCTAAGAAAATGTTATCTTGCCAATAACAAGTGCTTTTATCTCTGGCCTCAAATGCACCATCTTAAATAATCTGTGCATGGAAGCCACACTTACAAACTTTAACAAGCCACTTCAGGTTTTCACTAGCAAAAAATGAAGTTACAGCTCTCTCTTCTGCATGGTTGCTGTGGAAACAATGTGGGCTCTGGATGACAAGCACTGGCTGTACATGAAGACTAGAAATCAAGACATTCTCTTCTGGATTATGGATTCTAAAAATCAATACATGCACTTACAAGTTATTCAGCGTATTTTGAAACACATCAGGAAATGTTTCTAACTGTTTATTCTGCAAAAAAATAGGCTTAAGTTTAGGGATCATTTCTGGTAACAGGATTAGTGAGGTATAAAAGTGCTTGTTGCAAGGAATTTCAGTACTGTCAGTAAGTCACTGTCCAGTGTTGCAATCAGAGAAGAACAGTTAAAATATCTAAGACAGCACTACAGGATTTTCCATGACCCAGCAGTACTATTCTTCGCAATTTGGCATATTAGTCTCTTTAAATCAGCACACAAAGTTGTAATAATATTGCCGAGACTGTAATAATGAAACTTTTCAACAAATCGGTTCTGAAGTAATCAGCTACAAAGAGATTATTTTCTGTCCATGACAAGAATTCACAGATTGCCTTGCATTTTATTTTCTTGCTATGGATGAGAATAGAAAACATCCTATCTCTCTCTGTTAAAGAAATTCTTGAAATACCTTGAAATTCTTCTGGGATTCAGGTGTTGGGCTATCAAGATCTATCAACTTCTTCAGCTCCTCCTCAACAGTGGACTTGGAGGCTCGCTTTGGGGACGCCCGCAGGTCTCTGGCCGATGCCCGCAGCCGCGGGTGCGCCATCTCACTGCCATCGCTCTGGTGGCGTCTTAAAGGAAATGGAACAGACACATTATTCAGGTCTCAAAGCCCTGGGGCAGGAGGCATGAATGGAACAAGAATTATAGCACCCGCAAAGTTTTTAAAAGAAAATACTTAAGCAGAGGGCACAGAGGATGGAAGAAATTTCACTACTATAGCAGAGACTCGCCTTAGTGGATACCTGTGGGAGCACTAAGCTTGTTTAAAAGCATCAACTAGCAATACAATTAAATAATTGAAAGGTTAATGTAATACATTTTCCCAATAAGGGACTGAATCCGTTAAAATAAAATATATTCTGTACAAACATAAAAACACGTGTCTTCCGTAAGCCCATAAGCAGCAAATCACCAAGTTTCTTTAATATTTCAACTGGCTTTTTATAATGTAGTTATCACAAAGTTTCACCATTTCCTTTTGACAGTCAGCTCTTGGTATCATCCAGGGATACTGTGCCTGACTCAGTAACAGTCAAGAAGGTTTGAATAAATTACTTTGAAATAGGCTTTCTGAACTACTTGCTTTTTGAGCCATACTTAACAATATTTTCACCAGTAAGTTGTTTTTCAATTTCTCTTCCAAAAGAGATGCTTGCATATTGTAAAGCTGAGATATCTTGGCTTGCTTTAAGTTTTAAGCCAGTTAGACTGGATACTGGCAGCAATTTAACACGGCAAAGTGGAATGCCAGTGTTAATACACAACATGCATGGTACTACTGCATGGATGAGAGGTTTAAGTAAAACTCAGGCTCTACAATAAGTGGATTTTTAATATTTGCTCAAATAGCATTTTGAGTCACCTTTAAGTAGTCCCGAGAAAAGATAAACTTTAATAGGACTGAAATCCATAGAGCTTTCTAGAAATTATAAAACCCCCAACTTTTACACGTTATCAGGGAATGAGATTAGCCAACTATCAAATACTTAAACCATACTCCAAGAAGACTAGATTAGAGATTAAGTTCCACAGAAGATCAACCATTGTATTGAACAGTCTTGAGTTCTTCTCTACAGAGAGCTGTCACAGACCAAAATGTTTCTTTTACAATTAAAGCAAATGATCAAACAAGAAAAAAAAAACAAAAACAGTCTTACTTTCTTGAATCCATAAACCCCACTGAGTTTATTGTCCCTTCTGGCTTTTTCCATCCGATCAGATACTTGCTAGTAGCACCCTGGCGAGGGTAGAAAGTCCTAGGACCAGACGAGGAGGAAGAGGAGGAGGAGAAAGAAGGTGCAAGCTGGGGAGAAGTAGCAGAATGAAGCTCTTCTTTAGGTGAGCTTCTGGCACTGGTGAAAACAACAGGGCTGGCAGAGTGTCGTGAGCTCATGGTACTAGGAGAAGAACATAAAGACAAAAATTGCCTCAAATCTGTGTATACAGGCCTTGTTTAATTGATTTTAGAGCAGAACTCTGGGCACAAGATGTTATTCTTATCAACAGCAGATAGAGTAGCAAAACCAGTTTGCTCTTCTTAAGGGCCTTCCACCAACGTGTCATTAAAAACACCTCACATAGTAATGGAAAAATTTTGCAAGCAACCTCTGAGAATACAATACAACCATCCTTCACAAAATGGGAAACTGGCATTAAGCAGTTTAAAAGTAATACATGAAATTTTAGTTGAATTAGCAAAAAAGAACCAAAGTCCAAATTCTTGCTGGAATTCCTGGCTTTAAAAAAAAACATATTTTGAGGGAATTTAAGCAGCAAGAAACATCTCTTAAAACCCCAAAACAAACTAAAGAAACCAATACAGCTCTCAAAATAGGGCTTCCTGAATTTCACCTGAAAATCATTTATTAAGCATTTGCAAGAAAAAAAAAAAAACCAAGCTTAAATTGAGAAGTTAGAGCAGGTCTCTAACATATATTACCATTTGTCAAGACAGAAAATGGAGCTGGGAAGACCAACTGCAATTTGTTGAGAGGAGGAGAGGGACTTCAGATGGAAGATACTCTTTAGTTATGTTGATGCTCAAATCTGATGGAACTTGTTTCCTATCAGGAGTGCTAGGCCTTGGACAATATTTACTATAACAATCTTAAAAGGTCAGTCATCTATAAGCACAGTAACAGGAAATCATTGTGTACAGCTTTAATACTGAAATAGCATTACATATCTGGAGACCAGTTTTCTACCAGCTCTCTACAACACTTAGCCACACTTTCATCCCTGGATCCAAAAGTGCAGTGAAGGAACTTGAAACAGATGGCCCCATGGTAAAGAACAGTTTCTGACTGAGAAATAAAAATTAGCTGGAAGCCTAAATAAAGTCACTCAATAATCTCTTCTACCTCTGCATTGCAGGAAATTCTTCATCAATCTTTTCATAACTTAATAAAACAATGCATTTTCACATCTATCCCTCTTACTGAAACAGAAAAAAAAGAACTTAAGGTTAAATTTAATGTTGCCACCTGGGAAAATAATACCACCTACGTTTAGTCTTAAGCAGTCAGTTACCTAATCTATGCCACTTGTCTGGCTCCTGCTCCAGTAGTCAATGAAGCAATATCCCAAGGAGGTGGTTCTGCTTGTCTTAAATTAGAGATCTCAGATATGCAGAGTGAATTAATGGTTTGGAGTTTCTTCTCTCCCTTCACTGACAACAGATGGAGTCAAAAGAATCACCCTGAAATCTGTTTCATTTTCATGTGGCTCAAGTCAAGCACCACGATTCCCAGCACTGAAGTGCCGTGGGCTTGATGAACAGTCTGGGTGCACTGCAGCCCAGGGGCATCACATCAGGGGCAGGATTCACCCTCTCCATTTGCATACAAATTAAATTACAATAATACAGATTTTGTACGAAAGAATTATATTTCTTCCTTCCCTCCATCTCTACGTATGAAAGGCCTATACAAAAGACAGCAGACTAAGAAAACACGGGAAGCTATTTTCCTGTCCATCAATCCCATATATTTGGTGCTGCACAGCACAATCTTCATGTTTGTAACAGATATAAGCAAGAATAATTTATAGCAAGAAAGCAGAGAAAATTAAGAGCTAGGGGAATAGGCAGTAAATATTTCTTTATTGCCCCTTTGTCTCTTCCAATACTGAAAAAATCTCCTACGCATGCTGAGCAAACCAGCATATCTGTAAGGTATCACTACCACAGCATAAACAGCCATTTTTACCCTCTCCTAAATACACTCAAGAAGTAGAAAAGTCTGCTTCAGTGTAGGGAAAAAGGAGAAAGGAATCTCTGTCCACATTTCAGAATTCTTCAACCCATCAAGTATTTCTCAAGGAAGTGCTAGTTGTGACATATAATTTGTTAATAAAAACCAGTAAAAATAAATATTCAGCTCCTGGATAGACTATTGGTGTTGATCCTTAATGTTACTGGGGAAAGAAGGCAACAATGATGTTAATTATGCTCGACAAAAAATTTATATAAGATGCATATATACGTATAATATTTATTATATAACATACTATAAATACACATTGTGCATTTTAGGTCTTATTATTTGAATATTTATTATAATATGCATAATATAATAGGCACCAAGAGCAGCCTGGTAAATGCTAGAAAAATTAGCATGCAATTTAAAATACTGTTTTCTTTAAGGGGCATTGCATATTTTGAGGTGTGGTTTTTACGATATAGTATTTTTGGCAGGATATTCTGCTTCAAGACTATGCACAGAATTGTGAATATGACTGAAGTTTTTCACTCTACCAGTAAAGACAGGCAGGCCAACAGGATACTGACAGGTATAGAGACACAATTGTTAAATGAGAGCATATTTGGAGAGCAAAGGGCTTTGGACATACTCTACAAAAACTAAATCAGAGCTCGAGCACTATAGGAAGTGTGATGGGAAGTTATTAGAATATTTAACACCAGGAAGCATGCAGAGAATTCATCACACTGCAACACATGCCTAGACCAGCTTAGTTTTATCTGGAAGAGATTGAGTCCTCTTTCTCAGGACACAGAGATGGTCACTATTGGCCCCTTATCTCCCACTTCAATTATTGAGACACCAAGGACTGAATTACAAAAAACATCCAAATACTACAAGACTGTCTGCAATAATTTCAGATGAGCCATTCATAAAAGCACTCTACAATAAATAATATTTTAAGTATCTTATAATAATCAGAATTAATAAAAAATGTACTTGATTACAAATAGTCAAGATTATCCTTTTAATTTTGGTAAGAAGGCCATAAGAATCTGTATAGCTTAGGTAGAAATAAAAGTTTGATTTAATTTTTTTTTTTTGGTAAGGAACTCATGCCATCAGCACACACTGCTTCATTTAATGACATTCAGCTATAATGATTCCGTATAATTACTGGCCTACATAATGCAGTTCTCCTGGGATGCTATGAGAAATCTGCACAATCATCAGGAAGGACTTTGGGAATGGGGGTGGAAAAGAAAAATAAAACCCAGCCAGAAGCTCTGCTATAAAAGTTAATCACTATAATTTACATTTTGCCACCAGTTCTCAGGTACAAGTTCTTTTATGCACCATTAAATGATCTGAGCAGTAATTATCACTCTGTCTTCTACAGACACAAACACTCTAATTTGTAGTTATTTTCTTTTCTTTTGTCACAGAGATCTTTTTAGGGCCATATTCCTTTTCTTCTTGCTCAGAAACCTAATTTTAAAGACATTCCAGACATTATGGCATCCACAGGCAAAAGATAAAAAAATGAGAAGCAACAAAGGATAGCAATTTAGAAGCTGATTGAGAAACACACCAATTAAGCTGTTAATTTCTCATGAAAAGTAGCCTGTTCAGAATCTTTCTTTCGTCTCCCCTCCTTCACCTTCGTGAAGCAGGCATCTTCATAATAATCTCCATAATCTGTGCTTGTCTTTTGGAAGTGCCACTTTAACCAGCTTCCAGCTCCAAGCTTTTGTGCCTCCACAGAGGAAGCAATGAGAAAGGAGTTGGGAGCAAGCAGCTGGGTGACCTAGGGTTCCACTGCTGTTCAGTGTGCAACCAACTGAGGATGCCACAAGAAACAAAATCAAAGCTTTTTATCCTAGACTGTGCCTTTGTTTGATTGTGAGGCATCAAATACATCCTCTAGTCTTCAAAATAAGAAGTAATAAAGAAGGAACATGAGTCAATCTTTTATAATCTGCCACAACAAACGACGTGTGTGCAAGTATTTCTGCATTTCTCAAGTATCGTGTCCCACGTGTTCTACAAACTGCTACTACACCTTTTTGCAAAGAGCTGCATTATCAACATCCCAGTTTTAAATGAAACTTGGCCAAAAGAAACCTCAACTGTTTTCTCCAGAACAAAGCCCAGGAAACCTGTATCTGGAAATTTCAGCGGCAGCCCCAAATGACAAGGAGAATAATTCCAAAATTCCAATACAATCAGAGAAACATCACGTTAATTAATCCACACCAACTAGGGAAAACACCGTGTTTGGAGACACATTATAATATAATAAATAATGAGACAACAACCTGAACACCAATTTGCAGGCATGTTGCAAAGTATATTATATATGGAAGAAAAGAACTGTCATGGTGTGCCTGCTCTGCAAAGTGTTTCTTTCTATAAAATTTTCTCAGCTTTTCTAGGGAACTAACCCTAGTTCCCTAGAAAGAAGAAGAAACCAGAACCACAGATATACAAAGATGCCATTCCATTAGGCTTTACAATAAAGTTTCCATGACTTACATAAATTTTCCAGGATTCTTTAAGTGGCTTCAGAAGAAATCCTTCCAAATGACAATGCTACTAACTTTATTGCAATCAGCATTTTGTATAATAATCTCAACACTTGATGTCACCTCCAGTTACATTCAGACAAGTACTGCAGGACATGTGATAAATTCTACTGAGTGTTAAAAAATTGCACATAAACCATGCTTATCTTAAAATAAAAGGTGTAACGGTGCAGACAATCATACAGACTTTTTACCTTCAAGAAAGGGAAACACACAAACAAGGCAGAAATCTAAGTCCCTCTGCAGAGTGTTTTCTCCAGACTTGCTGAAGTACTTCAAGCATATGCAGGTACTGGAAACACACCAGTCTCAAACACCTGGGTGGGATTTCTATCAATTGAGCATGAGCTTTGGTGCCAAAAATGGCCAATGAAGAGAGGCAGTAAACCAGAGTGGGACCACCATTAATAGATTACTTAGTGAAAATCACCATGACAAAGCACATGCAGAACATTACAGCCTCTATGACAACTCCTTATTTACAGCTACTGTATGAGGAATTAGTGAACTGTTCTCAAACATCTACTCTTGCACAGTGGCTTTGTTCAACAAAATTACCAGAAATTGGTTTGGACTTCCAGTCTGTAGGTATTTTTGCTACACACTCAAAACAGAGGTGTCTTGAGAATAAAAATGCAACAGTCAAGCTCCAAAAGGCAAACAAATTATGATGATCCCACATCCTCCCTGAAAGACCTATGTTTGTTTTTTTTTTCTTGCTGCTAGTATGACAGAGTAGGAATATTTTTTGAAAGCACACTGAATATTTCTTGGAAAATGGGTTAGGAAAACGGTCTAGAATATTTTCTGGTTGTAGTAGCACCAATTAACTTGTAAAGTGTGTATCTTCCATTTGAGGTGTTTAAGCACATTACAGACATCCTTGATGTTGCTGATTTTACAAGTGGCAAAACTGAGGGACAGAGGGAAGGTGACTGTAACCTGTCATACCCACGAGCCTGGAGCAGAATGAGATTAATCTACATGTTAGCACTCCCAAGCAAATTGCTCTCGCTATTGATCATACCAACTGTGAGCAGATTTCCAAACACAAAGACTGGGGGAAAGAAATGCAAAACATCTGAAATGAGTACTTACAAGACTAAGAATAAATCCAACATTAAACTATTCATTAATAACATGGACAGATCTCCTTTCTGATCCACACATGAACTGCAGTTGTTACAAGACATTCCCCATGAACACATCAGACATGTCTGTCTTGCACACAGTTCAGTAGCAGCAGTTTAGTACAGAACATGCTCTTAAAGACTTTTAGTACTATAAGGAGTAGCAGATGCGAAGACTAAAGATGGTCTTAATTTCAAGCATTCTGCACAGTGAAATCTTTCAAAACACTGATTAACTTAAGTAGAACCCCTTCACTTCAACATCCACTTCTCGCTTTTGATAGAGAGAAGTTAGAGAGTGAGAATGGGAAAATGATAGCGGGGCAATCATGCAAGAGGGTGAAAATTACCTTGTGTGCGAGACAGCATCACTTAAACTGTAAGCACTGTTCTCCCTTGTGAGAGGGTTGGAGGCAGGCTGACTCTTGCTGTGAATATCCAGGCTGAGCGAAGATTCAGCTTTGCGGTCCATGTGGCCGTCCTTTTCCAATGTCCTGTCTGCAATGGAGACCACTTCGCTGGAGCTGTGCCACAGCGGGGCCACCTTGTCCTTGGCCAGGCCGGCGCGGGGCGAGGTGGCGGCGCCCAGGGAGGCGGTGCTGCCGTGGCTGGGCCCGTACGAGGTGGTGTCGATGCCGCTGTCGGCCGACGTCCCTTGCAGGTAGTTGTAGCTGTTGAGCTCTGACTCCGTGCGCTCCCCGCTGTCGTACCACTTCTCATCGCTGTGAGCGCTGGAGGCGTTGCTGGAGAGTGTATTGCTGCTGGAATGGCTGGAGTAGTGGCTGTCGGACTACAGAAGAAACAACAAAATTGTGGCAATGGAGAAGAGGAAATAAAGGGTTACAAATGTCACCACTGCACAGTAGGAGCTCTCCTACCTGGAGGTATTGGATAAATACATTGAGGAGATAATAAACACTAAAAATTGGATTCCGACACAATGCATATCCTCTGTGCTGGGAGCACATAAAAATGTTTCTTAAGGGTTTGGAAAGCAGGGAAAGCCTGAGTCTATTATATTTTGTCCCAAAATATCTTGTGGTGATTCCTTTCAAGCACAGCTCTGCTCAGTCCAGTCCAATGAAATGGGTTGAACTAGGTAGACTTTGACTTGATTTATAACTACAATGATTAAAAATATTCTGATTTTAAGAGTGTAATGTTTTAGAACATGAAGCACAACTAATCCACAGAAAGAGAATGCTATTTTTGTAATCCAATTGCCTATCAAAAAGTCAAAGAAAGAAGAGCATAGCCACTTCTCTTCCTCCTCTTGGCACTAGGGTGTCTTACCTCCTCAGCAGGAATGTCCTTTGCAAATGACCAGTGAACCATCATTTAACTAATGTGAAATTGCTTTCCAAAAAGTAGAGTTGCATGAAAAGCAGCTTTAATGTAATGCTTTTAAATTATCCCATCAGGTCATGCCAGTGCCTGGCTGGTTTCTATGTCCTGCCCTTGGTCACAGCCCACTACTACAAAGAAACTGAATGTCCTTAATTTCATAGTGGTGGAATATCCCATTTCAAGAAGAATTTCTTTTGTCATACACTTACTGCTCAGTAGCTCATCTACCTTTGGGGTATTTATAACCACTTGAATTCTACTGAACTTATCTAAGTTCTCATCTACAGAATCATAAACAAAGTAGCAGGCAACAGACCTGTTGGATGACCACATGGCCTGGGAAAAAAGGAATTGATGGAAAGGAGACTGAAAAGTTTTCTATTTGTCTACCATTTTACTGAACAGACATATAGATCCTAGACAAATATAAGAAACAGATACTGCTTCTGTTTTCAGAAGAAAATAGGGAATAGATGCATACTGAGAACAAGGAATCATCAGCATCCAAGTCTTTATGCAATATAAAGAAAGAATTGACAGGAAAATTGGGGCATATGAAGTTGATCTGGACTCCTAGTCATCTCCAATTAAAGTTACTTTTCTTCATTAAGAACTTCATCACTTGCCCATCCATCTGTCCACATAATAAAGATTTACTTTAACAATGACTAAACCAGAATAATGCAAGCATTAATAAATCCAGTCTTGCACTTGGCACTCAAGCTAATGAGTTATGTACTACATCACTATGCAGTCAAATACATCTCATGAAAAACAGGTCAATCTAAACTTAAAAACTAGTCTGTGCTTCTAAGAATACGAAGACAGGTGTGTTACTCTTCGGGTTTCTTTGGTGTCTTCTTCTTTAAATAATACATGTGGTGTTATGAATTAATAATCTAAAAGCAACACCGCCAACTTCATTGAAAGAATAATGGTGGCAAGCAGGAGTAAATTAAAGACTGGAACCAATTAAAGGCTTTCACAGATCTAAATAAATGCAAGTAATACTTTCAGTAACATCATGTAAGACAACTCTGTATTTTAGCCTGCAGTACAAATAAAAAGAAGTAATACAGCTTATTGAGTAATTTAAAGCCTAAAGTGTACTTCTTTTATTACAGTGTCTTCAGTAATTTTCAATACATTTTAAATTTATGAACTTTACTGTATTTATCTATCTCTCTGTATACAAATTGGGAAGTGACAGTCTCCACAAAGGCATGAATAGTTAACTCTGCAGAGACAGAATTTACTATTTAGAACTTCAAAACAAATAAACCAAGCAAGGTTTTTTTCAGCAGGATTCCAGGAGACAGACTTCCAACAGTGTATGTTATGAAAAAGGAGAAAATACAAAACAAAAATCACCAATCTGTCTCAAAAGCAGCAGCTTTCTGGCCATTGCATTAGAAGATACACTAGCTAAACTGTAAGTCTTACATGTCAAGTCTAGGAATAGCTCTGCAAATTTCTACTAATCCTTTACTTCTTACAAGATAACAGACAAGAGGTTGCTGTCCAACTGGCAGCAAATCTTTATTAACTAGTAAATATTTCAGTACACTGTGCTGAGGATTTAGGCACCAACAGGTCTGCTCTGCTGCATTCTCCATGTTCTAGTAAGGAACAGGATTATTTTTCTTTGCTTTTTTTTTTAATTGACATTCTAAACATAACTTAGAACAACACTTTTGGTATCAAGAGCTTGTAGATCAAAAGTGAAACATTAAATAATCCCTTTTTTGGAATAACTTACATGTCCCTGCTTATTTGGAGACAAGTGTACCACAGGATCCTGTCTCATCAGTCTTCCACTGGGGCTCTCTCGGAAGGACGGCAGTACTTTGGAGACTGCTGGGAGATGGCACGTTGGCTCTGCAACACAGCACACACCATGGACTGAGAGAGCAGTGCTACAAGCTAAGAAAGAATCTAACCTTATCTTACACTGCAATTCTTCCAACACTACCTTAGCCAAAACCAGGCACATATTGTGACAGAACACAGGGGAGGAAGTAGGGGCCCATTCCTGCCTGGTGTAAACCATTAAGGCTTCATGAAAAACCAGCTGCCACCATTCTGACTTGGGTTAGAACAACCTGAACAGTATCATGTCCCCACTGTCCAAATCAGAGCATTTAAACAGCAGACTATTCCCTTTCACAGGGTACTGACATTGGATCTCTAAATGCTTGATACCTGCTGACATGAGATTTAAAAGACTCAACACCCACATTTCCTTAAATGGCATTCTATGCAAGGCAGGACAATAGCAAGTCTACAGTGATCACTTGAATGAATCCATTTTCCCCAGTACAACTACTACACATATTTCTTACCAAAGTTGAGTTAAATAAACGTTTTCTATCTTAAACACTGCTGGCTGTGAATGTGGAAACTGCATAGATGTACAAAAGGAATACTTGCTAAACTAAACCTGACAAAAGTGAATGGAAGTCAAATCACTCATCTTACATGGACACTCAGAGGAATACACTTCGCCAATAAAACTTATTTTCCCAGGAGATAACTGTGAAGGTCTAGAGGGTGTTCAGACACAGCCTGTTAGGAAGGTAATTGCCTTCTCAGAGCCCAAGGTCAGTATTTTAAAAGAATCTCTCTCAGTTATGAGTTTTACGTATACTTCTATATATATTCTGCTCTTCTAAAAATGTTCCTTTTAAGTAGAATATGTGCTGACAAACATCAAGTACTTAACAATATCCATTGCAAATAGTAGTGTTTTCTCCACCACAGCTACAGTTTGTTCATCTTGATCTGCAGCATCATGAGCTTTTTAAAAAACAAATAAAAGCTGTGAGTTTTTTTAAAAGAATAATAATCATAATACCAGTAATAATATCATCATCAAACTTGATTTCCCCTGGCAAGTGGTAGCAAGCAGTGTTGGTGAACACAGAACAAAGTGCTCTGTAGCAAAGGATAGGCCCAGGAAGGTGTCAGTGTGTGGATTCACTACACACACCTAAAGCCTTATTTACCCTGAGACAGATTATCCCAAGTGGAAACGTACATGTGTCAAAAAACAAACTTTCACCTGGATTCACCAGATTGACAATAAAGTCTCGATTAGAGACACAGCTTCCAATTCTATGAAAGCAGGACAATACACAAGAGATAAAATACAGGGATTTTACATCACTGTGCATTTCTCATCATTTTCTAAATGCTGGAGACATCTCTCCTACCATGTAATTTTTCCTGTTCTTTCTGGCTTTATTTATTTTGCTAATATGTTGACACCTGACACTGTAGAACAGAACTTGCTGGCAGCTCCCTCAGTGCCAGCACCAACACTGAACTGTTGGTCTGCAAAAGTAATGCTGAGCAAAAAGATCATTTTTACATGTGTCATTACCATCACAGCTTCAAAACATATGTGATTAAAATTGTTCTGTCAAAACGAGAACTGCAGATTAGTATAATCATAGTTTTTTACTCTGAGTATGAGTGGAGTTGTGAGGGAGGGACTGACAGATGGTTTTGATGACAAGGCACAGCTTACTGAGGTTGTGAAGGTGTGTGAACCAAGAAGATCTTCAGAACCAGAGGCTGGCAGCATATGCCTTAAATTCCTCACGTCACTGAAGTGTATTCTCCCTAGAACATTAGCCCATTTGTGCAGTGATGCAATCGAGTGATGCAATAGTGAAGTATGGTATTGTTTAATCAAGTGTAAAAAAATTTAGAGAAACACAATCTAGCAACCTTGGCCAGGGTCATCATGGTGGAAAACTGCTGTTTGTAGATAGGACATTTTCACTGGTGTCAGTCTTACTGGTAATTCCTTCAAGTCAAGCCATAGTTGTAGCAAAAGGTCTATGTGCAAGAACTTCAAATGAAGGTCTAACAATGTAAATTCTCAGTTCCTAGCTGTTTTTTGTAGTTAATGTGTTCCCTCAGCTGACAGCTTAATTGCTACATGCAATGAAAATGTATACATTCGTGGAAGGTGATTACCTACTTATAGATTTACTTCACTATTTAAACTTTAATTGCCTTTTTTCCATTTTATACATGGTGTTTTTATAGTTTCAATGATCAAACAATCAATTTGCATTTATATAGCACATTTGAAAAGGAAGCATCACAAGCACTTCAGCCAACTAAGCAAAAACTGAACTAAGCTAAACCACTCAGGAGAGTAGGTAAGGTCAAGCAAGTCCTCGGCAGCAAGACAAATTAATAAGTGTGTCTGCCCAGCTCCTTCTAAAAGGACAGAATGTTTCAGGGTAAGAGCATTAAGGCAGATTTAATCCCACAATCAAATAAGGAAATGAAATCAGTTCTTCCTCAGGTGATACTCCTAGGTCTCAAGGAAGCAGACCGCAGAAGCTGCAGCGCAGGCTCCAGACCTAATTATTCATGCTGATGAACAAGGCTAACTCTGAAAGCAGCGCCCTTGAGAGGGCTCAGGGTGTGCAGCAGAGGCAGGGCCAGGGCCAGAGCTCCGTACGTACCCAGCTGGTCAGCGATGCTGTCCTCGCTCCTCTGCCAGCTGGGCGTGGACTTGCCGCTGCCGCCCGTGTCCGACTGCGTGCTCTGCCGGTCGATGGAAGCGGGGGATCTGCGGCTAATTCCAAACCTGTCCTCCCCAAACACAAAGCACATAAGCATTTTAAATATACAGAAACCTCACACAAGGGGGAAAAAAGAGCACTTTTAAGAAGCCAGTGTCAAACCAATGTACAGCACAAATGCTCGAGGGATTTATAATTTCATTTTTGTGGGAGCTCTCCAGACCCTTCTACCAGCTTTAATGCATACGATTACAATATACATTAATTTATTGAGCATCCTTGGGCAAGAACAACTGGTTACAATGCTACAATTGAAAAAAAAAAAAAAAAAAAAAAAAACAGATCAAAACATCAAGAAAGAAAATTAAGTGTTTTTATTTACACAGATGTTTACATGAAAAGGTGACCAGACTGTTACATGGTAATAGAAAACTCAACATAGTGAGTAAAATGTAAAAGTTTGGATAAAAACCACATAGGGAAATGAGGTGTGTTTATTGGGAAAAGATCAGATCCTTTCAACTACCTCAAACTAGTCAAAGAAAGCATCAGAAAGTTTGTTGGGACAATCCCATGGATCTCAGCCACTTCCCTGGGCTCCAACCAAGAGAATAGTAAGGTCATACCTCTGGGTGATGCAGACATATATGCCAACAACATGGATTTCTTTGGGACAATATTAACATTGCCAAATACTTTAAATATGCCTCTATAAAGTCAACCGTTGAATATGGATTCCCAAATCCTGATGTTTATAAATTCTGTAAATTCTTAAGTTATTTTATCATAAAATGATTTGAGTGGATTAGTGCAAATTAAATATGTCTGTAAGAAAGTAGTGAGACATATACCTATTGCTGTAAAAGAAAGCATACAGAGCAAAATGAAAAGTTCAATGGACTTTGCAAATCCTGTCAGAATAGGCAGACAGATTTCAGAAAGATCAATAAAGACAGAGTAAACTCAAGGAGATCAAGCTAATGACAAAAAAGACACACAGGGCCCATGTGCCACACTGAGCCTACATGCCTCATATGCCTAAAAGCCTGTAAGACTTGAAATCTACACTTCTGTATTACATATAAATCACTTATAAGTCTGCAAGAATTACAGCTTGGTTCAGAAATAGCAAATCAATCCTTAAGAATTCATCAAGAATAATGTATTTCTGAGGTTTTTATTTTAATCAGATATATTCTGAAAGAAAAAGAAAATCCTTCAACTCTACATGCACAGGATAATACACAAAATAATTATAAGCCGATTTTTCATCGCTATATCAATGAGTTTCTCTATCTGTAATGTCTAATAAAACGAGAGAAAATAAAGTAGCCCAGCTGTGATGTCTACTCTATGAGCTACAGCCTGCCCCACACAACCTCCAATGTAAGACACCCTCCCAGCTGTCAGAGCAAGCTCAGTGTGGTTACCCCACTTGAAGTTCACACACTTGATAACTCAAATGAACCCACCACAGCAACACTAATTATATGGCTCAGAACAACAAAATCCCACTCCCATCCTCAAGAACAAGCAGCTGGAACACACTTGTAATGTGCAGCACACACTGAAATTTCAGCCTTCTAAAAATTCACCCATATGTGATCACCCCTTTTGTTCACTGCTCCCTGATACAGCCAGCATACATTTTGATGAATTAGAAAATAAGGAAAACCTGTATATGTCTGCCTTCTGAATATAAACAATTTACATTGAAATTATGCAAAAAGTAACACTTTTCCTTTTCTATTCACACAGACTAAGTAGGATTTCACTGATCCAATACCTAAATTAAACATGATGACTTCAATACCAATTCAAGATATGTAAAAAAAGTCTAAACACAGCATTTCAAAGGTGACTGATTTCTTAAACACTGATCTGTAGTCTAACTTTTAAGATTTGTAAACAAACTCATGAGAAGAATGTATTTTCATGATAAAATAACTAGAAGCTGGTATCTAAAAGGAAAGGCCAAAAGCCTAAACAAATCTGGGTGCAATGAAGTTGCACTGCATCAATATTTTGTTTTCTCTTGTGATACCCTCTTACCTAATCTCCATTATGTTCATATGCATATAAGCTGTCAATCTATGTATGATTAAATTTTACTTTTTACAATAATTTATTGTCAGTGCAATAGCAAATGCACAAACATAGCATAAGTGTACAAAACACACAAAAACACATCAAGATCAATGTGGATATTCTTGAAGGCAGGGAAGTTTTTGCCTAAACCCAGCTTAGGATATGGATCAATAATCTAGAGGCAGCAATTACTGCTTGTACCAATGTCTGACAGAGGCTGGACTCACCATTTTCCTGGTCAGATAAAGTTCACAAACCTTCCAATTGTCATACTGTGTAACAAATAAATGTATGCTCCAATGGTGAGGTTGAGATTTCCTGCACTGGGAAATCTCAGAGAGTAGTGTACCTAGAGCAAACTGGAACTTCACCTTTGGAAGATTACCTTCAGGACATGGCTCCCCCTTGGCCCTTATTTCAGCCCATCATTCTCTCTAACATCTTAGCAACTCAATGTTACAATTTCTCTCCCCTACTTTAACACCACAGCCAGGGTAATGCTGACCAGCCCTACCTGGGATACCAAACACAGCTGCAGAGCTGCCTGAACCTGCTCTTTCAGACCAATCTCAACAGAAGATGAAGATGGAACTGCATCAGCTTTTAGTAAAGGGACAGACACTTAATTGCTTCTTGAGGCAAGGAAAACATTCCTTCACAATCACATTTTTCATGCTTTCCATTTAGTCTTTACATGCTTACCATTTAGGTAGATGTTTTGGAAACCCTGAGTAAGCATGATTCATGTGTACAAGGACAGTATAAGAGGCAAATTGCTTTTCTTATGGGAATAGAACAAAACAGTAAAATAACTGGAATCAAGAAATTGGGGTTTTTCTAAAGAGCATCCAATAAAGAACATGCAAAGTTCACCTATTAATTGCTTCTTTCATTATTCCATTTAAACTGTGTTTCCTTGCACAGAATTAAAACTACAACTCCAAAATGACAGTACAGCCAATATTTCTAGGACACATCTCCTTGCTGAAATTTCAAAATGCTTGAAGAATGGCATAGAGAACATATTTTTATAACTAATTTAAAAGATGGAAAAGGGTTGGATTGGGTGCTGGTCTGCTCTGAGGACAATTCAAAACAAACCTTCAAGTGTGTCTGAAAATCCCTTCCTACTCAAGCAGTTTTGCTTGTGGTGGTCAAAGGACATATGGCAGCAACACCTTTTTTGTAGTGCAAATGATGTAGTTGGAAAAGAGCAAACAATAATGGGAGCACAAGCTACTCATCAGAATTCAAGGTAACACAGAAATGCTGCTGGCGTGATGTGAATGAGCCAGAAAGTCTGCAGAGGATAAAGAGGTTAATTGCCTTTTTCCAGCTGCAGAGCCCTGGATACACCTATATCTAGTGTTTCCTCACAGCAAACTTTAATAGGTTTAAGGGCAAATCTCCTAAAGTCAGCAGGACTTAAGCACAAGCTTAAAGAATGACCAGAACAGGCCTGATAGTGTCACGAATCAAAGCCTTCATGAAGGTGGGCAGCAGAGAAGAGACTGACTCTTCATAGAACCTCAAACTGAGCTGCAGCAAGGACAGGGGAGGACAACTCTTCAGTGCTGGGGAGTAAGCAGCTGTACTTTTTCAAACACGTGCTCAGAACAGTGTTCTCTGGGCTGACACAGAGCACCTAGAGGCAAAAGACAGTGCCCTTGTACTAAGCAGTTCCAGACAATGGCATTTAATCCCACTAATAATGTATCTTTTAAAACAAAGATATTTCTACTTTATAGAAGACCCAAACCAAAATGAATTACACACAATGACCTGGAAAAGTACTCAAGAATATTTCAGAGGGAAGGCTTGCAGTGTGAAATATCAGCAGTTTTGTCCTTTTATCTTCTCTATAGGAAGTAATTTGGAATGTAGTTGACAGCTCTTCTGCTGCCAATTTTTTTTTCTCTACTTGGTGATCTTTGATTTATTGGTCCTTTCAGTGCTCTCTGAATATGATACAGATTTAATTTCTTCCTCTGCAAGTTGCCCCTTACACTGACACTTCAGAGAGTTTGAAGACTTCTGGAAAGGTGGAAGCTTTAAGACAGAATTACTGTGAATATGTGAAAATGAAGCTAGCTGTGGATTAATTAGCACTTTTGTGCCTACACATCTTAGCTGCACTCAGTACTACTTTGCTTCAACTATTAACTGACTGCAAAGTCCCAAACCTATTACTACTTTTCTTTTAGAATCTAAACCTGTGAAAGGAAGCAATTTGCCATGTGAAACCAGCACCTTCAATGAAGGTTTTTAAATATATAAAAGTCCTTCTGTGTAGTAATCTGAGCAGCTGTAAACTAGGAAGAGAGAGAGCAGTTAGGCTGCAAGGTAAAAGCGGAAGCAAAGGATTGTTAAAACTGGCTTTTTCAAGAAGCATGACAGTGTTATTTGAAAACAGCCACGGTTTCATGCATGTAAACAACAGCTGACAGGAGCCTGTGTAAGCACTCCTTGAGCACACATTACAACAAATGAAACAGAACAAAAAAATCTGCTGAAACAGAACATGTAAGAAGTCTGGTGCCTACCCTTCTGGCATAGATTTTTGTCTGTACGTGCCCCCAGTAGAGCCGGTGTCACTGGAGGAGGACAAGTTGCTTGGAGAGTTGCGGCACTGCTGCGACCTTGCTAAGGCAATGGAGGAGACGGTGACGTAGACATCGGAGCCAGGGGACAGCCTGTGAGGGAGCAAGGGAAGCCACAAATCAGCAGGGTCACACTGCAAGGCACGCTCAAAAACACCCTGCAAACTGCCGCAGCTGCAAGCAAGGGCGTCGTGGAGGCAGCAGAAATCCCATCAGCTGAAGGATCAGACATTTCCCCCTTATTATCTACTGGAAACCATGAAAATCAACTGTAAAACCCTGGATGCATGGGAAGAAATAAAGGCAATGTGGGAAGAAAATTCTGGCATACATTACAGATTGATTGTAAAGAATAATGAAACACTACATTCCTCATCAAAATAGCAAATAGAAGAAAATATTCCTAATTCTCATAGCAAACTCTTGCCTAGAACTTAAACTAAATGTAGTGAGCTGCCTATGCAAACTCTTCCAAGAGTATCAAGTTTACCTCTACGCCACCAAACCTGTCCACTTTAAAACACAAGGACTAAAAAAATGCAACGAAATCTATACATACCACCTTAAAGCTTAACATTCTAATACAAAACCATCTCAACAGATCAAGAACTCTGTTTGAAAATGCAGACCTGAGTCACATAAAGCCTTCACCGCTCAGAATAACCATACAGCAAATAAACAGTCTAGAACTGCAACACATGCAGCTGGGCAGAATGGCTGGAAGCAGCAGGCTTATACTGCCCAACTCGTATCCTGTTCTGTAGTCAAAGGCTTTTGTAGATAACTGCTAGCTTTGTGCATTTTGTTTCCCAAACCCCAGCAGAACTCACTGCTGTTAGCTAGTTCTTTGTTCTACTCAGTTGTGACTGAAGCTATTCAAAAGTTTTACAGTGATTTAAGCGAAGTCTGAATTATGCCATTCACAAACATCCAACTCCTACTGTGAACAACAGCCTTTATTAATTTTATCTAGGAAAACAATAATTTGCACAAGCTAAATAATTTAATATTTGAAAAACAGATAATGACTTCAGTGAAACATATAGATAAATTGCCTCAGCACCCAGCTCAGGTCTTGGGCTTCAGAAGATCTTAGCCTGGCCATTTAATCTGGATCTCTAAAGGAGTGGCAGATTTTAAATTGGGTCTCACCACAATAACGTAAAAACTTGAAAAGTTTAAAAAATCTTTTGGAAATAAAAACCAATTATTGAACTGATTAATTGTACTTATGTATGCACTTATATCAAAACAGTGTGTGCATATATATTTATATTTACATTTATATCAAATGTGCATTGTCCTTCTAAGTACTTTGCAAGAAAGCAGTAAACAAAATCTTAAAATGGAAAGAGCAGTACAACTGGATCAAACATTTTTGCCATCTGGAATTTCATGAAGTGCATATAACTGATAGTAACTCTTTTTCTGAGACAAGAAAGGAACTATCTAAGGCCTGACCATGGTAAGTGCTACACCAATTCCAGTAATGCCTTTCTAGTCTACCAAACATATTTAAACTTATCCCACATTTATCAAGCAACTATTCTGAAATATTTGCTTGCTAAGAACATGGTTGAAGACTTGTAAACTTGGGGACCCATAAGCCAAGCAGTTTATTTTCCCAGACGCACTCCTCTAAAAAGAAAAGAATCGTTTGGCCACACAAAAAATGCACTTCCATTAGCATTCACTCACATATAAAGGTATACACATTTAAACTCAGTTACACTTGTAGAGCAATACACAGTTTAAAATGGTGACCTTTTTTCCCAATGCTAAATTGGAATTGATGGTAAGGAAACCAATTACTTCTCAAATAATTTATTTGAAATTTTTTCTCTTGAAAAGTGCTTACATTTTCATTTCAGATTCAGCTATGCCTTTTTGTTTTCTTCCTATGCCTTACCAAAAAGTGACAGCACTGTTCAGAAGGAACATCAAGATTTCAAAACTCTATGTCATAGAGTTCTAACTCATTTACAAAGAAGAAAGACCTTGAGGGCAAACAAAATTGTATTAGAAATGTGGTCTGAACAATAGAGATGAACAACCAGTGAGGTAGGACATTCTTTTAATTAAAGCAGAAGTATATTTTTGTCAGTACAGTTCACAGTTGCACTAAAACACACTAATGCTATAAGACATTTCATTTTGTGAAACATATAAGAGAAAAGAATTTAAGAGCAAATTAGTTCAAATTGACTTTTTGAACTGCTGTGAAATCTTTTGATGAAAGGCACTTCCCAACACAAAAGGTGCATTGTGTTGTGTTAGCAGTATGCCCCTATAGCTAAAATCATCTGAGCCTGTCTTTTGTTTATAATTAAAAACCATACTAAAGCAAGCTCTTATCTATTTCAAAAGAGAGTTTTAAAAAGAAATGCCAAAATGGTTAAGTGCATGAGTCCCACAATTGAATTTAAAAATAGGCCAAGCGTCCATTACATTAAACAGATACAATTACATTGAAGTCAATTGAACTGGGATTATCCCATGCATGATTTAGTTCTAACAGATCTAGTTCATCTTGAAAGAACTGGTTAAGTCTTGCCAAGTATGGGAAGAACATCATCTTTTGTGAAAGCAGTGAGTGGAAAGGGCATACATTTATTTTGTTTAATATGACAACACAGACATTGAAAGCATCTTATAATAAATTAATTTCTATGCCATTAGCTGTAATTTTCCCCACGTATTCAGGGCACATAGGTATGTAGTACACACATCAGAAGAAAAATGTCAGTCTAGGTCACTTTGTGCCTATGGCCTAAGGCAGTCTAATTACAAGATCATACACAGGTGCTTTTTCCTGTAAAACTGTACAGGCACAGGGCCTACACTGTGCTACAACTTCCCTGCAAGAGCTGCAGAGCCCAGGAGCAAAGGAGGGTCAAGGCTGGCAAAAGAGGGAAAATGGCCTTACAGTCAGTGCTGACTTGGCAAACTGAATTCTTACTTTGCACTTGCTGGACCACTCGATGTGACCACTACTGTATTTGTTAATGACAATTTCTCATTTGTCGTTGCTAATTTCAGTTTTTCAAAAGGCCTTACTTGATTTTAAGGCCCACTATATCACTGAGCTGAAATCTTCCTAAAGCAGCTGAAGTCAACTGAGACTATAATTTGAATATACAAAATATTAACAATGCTGGGCACACTTCCAAATATGAGATGGCCAAAATAAGCAGAACAAATAATTAGAACATAATTTATCTCTCTACCTTTGTTCTAATTTGAAGATGGTGAAAGACATCTCACACAGGAATTTTGAAAAGTAAGTTTAATTAATACCCATGAAGCATTCAGAAACTATAGTAATGGGCACCACTGTAAAGCTTAGAGGGGAATTAGTAATGGCATCTTTACAACAGGATTTGAATGTCATCCAGTAAATAAGGGACAGAGTAATGAAGAGGAAAAGAAAAACTAAATAGCTCTTCTTTAATGAGCTGCATCCACTGTGTGAACTGAATGAGGCAGATGTCCTCTGTTACAAGAAATTCTTGTAATTTAATCAAAAGAAGCATCTGATATACAGTTACACAAGAGTTCTCAAAAAACAGCGCAGCAAATCTTAATTCTGGCATGCTTACCTTCCATGTGTTTGAGTTTTACAATCCTAGTAATACTGCAAGCCACAACAATTTGCTGCAAACACCGTCTCAAATGCTCTCATGTTTAAAGGAAAACAATCCATTCCATTCAAAAAGGAAAAAAAACCCCATCAATTTTGAAGAAGGGGATAGTGAATGAAACAGAAAAGGCAATTAGGCTGTCGTGTACCATCTCAAGTTTTTGGGTATTTTTCAAGTTGATCATCACCTTTCAGAAAACACATATTGTAAAAAGAAAAGGCACAGAGGCAGGCAGTGGGACACCAGATGGACAGAAGAGTTTGTGTATGAAGACACACTGAACAAGCCCTGTGGCTCCAGGGATTATAGAGAAACTTATCCTCTCTGCTTCACTTCATCCAAACATGAATTACACTGGGCCAAGCAAGCAGCGATTACTCACTATCCCTCCTGACAAAAGAACAAGTAGGAGGTCTAGAACTACCAAGAGACCAATTAGCAGGAACCTGGATGAAGAGATAGCAGCCACAGCAGCACAGGTGCACCCAGCTCCAGGCAATCTTACACAGCAGACAGCCAGGGGACTGTCAGACCTGGTAAAAAGAGTCTTCCTTTACACTTGTAAGCATTTCCTATGCTTTTCCCTGGTCCCCACTGATGGCCCTTGTCAAACAACAATGACCAAATCTTGACATGACACAGCGTGGCTCTTCTCAGATGCTTTTACATTGCAAGAGTTTGGCTGCACAGGCATGCATACCAACAAACCTCTGGTTTTTCCACTGCTTCATCCAGCTCTAGGTCCCAGAGCTGGTACCAAGTGTGTGGAATAGAATCTCATGTTGGTACATGTTTTAATTAGAAGAATGTTATGAGAACATTTAAATAACAAATCTTCAAACCCTGTGAGGTAGGCAGTGTGTGTACTACAATGCTGACTTGACAGGTAGCAAATGAGCACAGACACCTGTTTGTTCATATTTGGAAAAATGTCACTGATGCAAGGTACACTGCAGCAGATGAGGATTTTTAGGTGATACAGGAACAGTTTAAAATACAATCTGCCTGCAGGAGTTAACCTATAAGCTACAACTGGCATAATTACTATCACTGACTACATGGGCATCATTTCAATAAGTATGGAGTCTTAGGGCAAGACTGTGTTTCAAAGTCCTCAATGTGACACAAAACCAATCAACGATATTGTTCTGATACTTCCATACTGCGGAATTTTACTGCCATGTGTGACTGCAGTCATGCTGTAATTCAGTTTTCCACTTGGTTTAAAATATTGACTGTGCTCAGAAATTTTCTAGTTAAGAGCCTTGAGCTTTCATCCAACAGTACTCAACTACAGACTGAAGTGCTCAAGTCCAGACCTGAGTCTTCAACATACTTTCATCACTGATTTCCACACTTTTTCAAATGTCTGTCAATCAAGTTTTAGTTAAAACTGGTTCCAGTTTAATTGACAAATTAAGAACAGATAATTATCTGCCATTATCTCCTCTCCTTTCCTTACACAGTTTATTAAGAGAGTGTGGAAACCAAGTGTACAAAAAACCTGAAAATTGTGAGAAGGGGGAATAAATAAAAAAATCAAGTGCTATAATTACATGTTCTCCAAAAACATTAGCTCCGGTTTACTTCACACATATGTGGTTTATTGTTTTTTCCTTAACCTATCCTGATATTCATTCTGGGTAATAGGCTATATAGCATCCCACCTGGCAATTAACATTGTGAAATAAGCCATAACTTGGGATTTATTGAATTTATAATATTAGATTTTGTAGTCTTAATGTTGGAGTATCACTAAAGATTTATTTGAAGATTTATAATGAAGGGTTATTTTTCGTGTCTACAAATACCCACCTATACCAATAATGACTACATTCAAGGATCCAGGTACTGTGAAGATCAGGGAAAATAAGCTAGTGAATTGGATATATGAAGATAATCCAAAGAAGGCAAATTCAAGTACTCTGCTGGACTGGACATCTGTCAGCCTTCTCAGAATGAGGGATTGTCAAGCAACACACCCTCCCACCTACAATAGCAGTCTCTATGGGGAGACAATGTTTGGATGAATATGAAGTGAAATTCTCCTGTTCTCAAGACTGCTAATGCAGATTTTATTTATTTCCAACATACATAATGGACTAAAGGGGGCAAAGCACAGCAGAGAACCATCACTGCTGCCTGCACCAGAAACATGCACAGATTTCAGCACCTCCTCCTCAGTGTTCTTTAGGGTAAATATGAAAACTAGTGGTGAAAAACTAAATGAGACAGCAGATAAGAGGGCTATGAAAAACCCACCTTTGTTGATTTTAAGACTTTACACAATAAGAAGTATCTGAGCTTTCTGAAAAGAAAAGCTTTACCACGCAGAGAAAAGAAAAGTCTTTTCTCTGAGTCTTGCAGTGAGCTTATTGTTGAGGTTTTCCCCCTCCTGTATTTCTTTATAAAGAAAAAAAAAAATCTTCCCTTTAACTCAAAAGACATTAACCTTATGCAAGTGATGATATATTTAAACTTGATTTATCCAAGACTAACATGTTTAGCAGACCAGAAAGATGACAGAAGACATTTCTCAAGCATCCAGAAAAATTCCCAGTGAAATTTAAAAGCTACTTTGATAATATACTTTCAAGGATGAAAAATCCAATAGAACCTTTTTTGAATAATAATAAAAAGAATAGTTAAAAGAATGCCTAAAGGAGAAAAAAAAAAACCAATCAAAACCAGCTACATGCCCTGAAAATGAAGGAAATAAAAAGTCAAAGTTTCACTTTTTGATAACAAATACTGACTAAGAAAATATAATTTTCACTTTGCAAACATTTAGCAGGCCATAACCCCCTTTTTTCTAGAAGCCTCCAGAGACTGGATAAATCTTGAATGCCTTAGGTATGTGATGCTGCCTGTGTACAATTTTATGCACAAGGAACATACAGTTGTTAATACCCCTTCTCCCAGGGCAGCCAAAGGCTCTCTTTGACATGAGCCAACTCCAGACTGCAGCCAAGTTCTCTGGTTAATGCCATGATGAGATGGAAGCATCTGGAAAAACCAGCAACTCAACAAAATCCAACAGTCTGTCATTGCCGTAAGCTTTTCCCAGGTATGACTGGGCCTTCTGGAACTACATAAGGAGATTGTTCAGCACTGGTGAGAGCAAAAAATGCCACCAGCACAGCTGCTCTTCCTTCCAGTTCAGCATCTGCCTGTCTTTAGCTCTAAGAAGCAGATATAGCCTGTAGCCATGCAATTTTTATGTTGGTCCAAATACGTAATTTGAGAATCAAGTCCAGCATTTCAGCGGCTTCTGCAACCTTTTTTAACAGACAGACAATCTAGTCAGGTCATCTATGAAAGTATTAGTGGCTTCAGTGTTGCACTTTTGTTCCAACTCCCACAGATGGGAGCTTTTGAAGTATATATTTAAGAAAAAGAAAGTAAGAATATTAAGTCCTTAGCAACCATCGTAATTTCCTAACAAGGTATCCAACACAGAAGTTTCAATTTCATGTTGGTAGTTCATTGATCTTGGCTGTACCATCTTTGAGCATGTTTTTCCATCCCCAGTTCTTCAAGACGTGAAAAAGATTTTAAGTTGTTTCATTAGAACTCTTATATTTTCCACAATATGCATCTTATTACCATTGCTTTACATTTTTCACCCAAAAAGATGATCAGAACGTATCTAAAGCTTTTTTCCCTAGGAATTGTCCAAAGTAAGAAATACAAGTATTAACCTGCTTCCCTCCACAGATCTCATTGCAAATGCAGAGACAGATTTGTATAGATAATCAAACCAATGACAGTTCATTTGATGCTATGAAGTACATATTTTTCTACAAAAGAATAAAAACACTGTTACATGATGGACCTGATACCTTTATCCTAACAATCATTTTCTTGTTTAAAAAACTTGAAACAACAAAAAACCCCAAACTGCCCTGGAGAAATCCAAAATTAGAACAATCCATCCTCTAGCCTAAAATGTCTGAACACTGAACACTCCCCAGTCAGATAAATTTCCTTTCTATACCAGTCAGAATTCTCTTGCTAAAAACCCTGTAAGATACTATTTTTGCTTTGGGAGCTTTAGGCAATTCCACCAAGCCTATGAACAAGATAAATTTTTGATTTACTTTTTCAAAATGCTGACATTCATGAACACTTAGCTCTAAAACTCTGACTGTAACTCTTTTAAAACTTAAATAACATCACAGCAGTTTCAGAATACCATCCAACACAGAGAAACATTCCAGCATACTTAATTTTGCGGTTAATTGTGCCAGGAAAGGTATTTCCTTTTGATTGTTGTTTCATTCATAGTCATGCTGTCTTTTGACTAATTAAAACCAAGATTAAATGCAGTCTTCAGGTACTTAGATAAACTCCTGTGAATTTTCCCAGGCAAGATTCAGAGCAGCAATAAAAACCATTTGTGAAGAAGACACGTACCTCCGGCTCTCCAGTGGGCGCCCATCACTCGAGATGCTTCGGGGAATGTTGGCTCGTTCTGGGGGTGGCATTTTCCCTTCTCCTTTTCCAGAGCTAATCCTAGATGGTACTGGGCTTTGGATTTGAGATGGCACCTGAGCCACATGAGGTCCCTGTCCTTTGCTCGCGTTTCGCTGCCATTTGTTGTTATTTCTGAAGGGAAATTTGAATTCATATGACATTCCTTCATTCACTTTGTACTCCATCACTGGCATACGGTAGTTTTCTGAAGAACTCCTGGAAATGAAGAAATTAATATGCAGCTGTAAAAATTAAAACATGTGACATGTTCACAAGAAGAGAAATCTGAAGACAGAAGCTGAACCAGTTCTATGGAAGTATGAGATTTTCTTTTTAAGAAACGTTTATTTAACAAATTTTAGAAGGCTCAAGAAAAAGGACTAGTGATGTTGAGAGTCTGTCTCTTCATCCTGGTGAGTGATGCACAACAGACTACCATGGACTCTGCCTTGTTGGCCTTTCCCCTGATTGTCACACATTAACAACCCTGTTGTCACCATCACTAAGCCCTAACCCAACGCCTGTCATTGTCTATCCCTCCAGAAGAGTTTACAGCCATCCATTCCAACATTTCAGTTAATCAAGCTGATACTCTCCATCTGATAGAAAAACTAAAGATTTGTGAGAAGGGCATCTCCCCTTCCTAAAGCCACGTGTTTTAGAACTTACCTGCACCCAGACAAAAAAGACCTGAAATGTTTGTTCTCTTTGAGATACATCTTTCTGATGTACAGACATACATTCTGATGTACAGACAAGAGTCACATGAAATAAGGCACTAGACATAACTTTCAAATATCTCTGGCTTTGGAGTACCTCAGATGATAAATCTGAAAATTATGAAAAGACTTGCTAGAAACTGTAAATGCCAAACCCCAAAGATGCCCGTTGCTTCCTGGGGAACAGCACAGCATAAAAATCTGACTAGAACAGAATGTAAGCTAATGCAGCCCACATAAGAAGCAGGGCAAACTTCTGCATATATTTCAAATGAGGCACTTGGAAAAAAATGTGATCTTCCACTTCAGTAAGGATAATTTTGGCATATCTCTTGACAAATGTGTATATATATATCTGAGTGAACACTGAGTATGTTTTATCATAATTACTTTATCTACATACATCACTCTCTAATGGAAAGAAAAATAAAAAATCAGTGCAAAATTTTGAACCCATAGCTCCTCCTCTAAGCAATTACACCATTAGGGCTGAAAAATATTAGTCTATCTTCCCTGCAAAAAACAAAAAACAAGAGAACTTGTTATCTGGCCATGCTGACATAAGCAAGTTGTACGGTCTAATAGGAACAGACAAAGTGAAACAGGCAGTGCTGAGGTCTTGCTGCCCACGATGTACATATTCTGTAGTTTTATGCTGGTCTACCCTCTAGTCTTAATGTCCAAATTAAATTATCTGTTGGAAGGCATGAGATGTGCTTCTGAAGCACAAGTAGGTCAGCTTCACCTGAAGGTCTCCCAGGCCCCTCTGATATGATCCACTGCATGCTAGACAGGGATGAGCAGGAGATAAGGCCACTCACAACTGAACTACAATATTGGTAATTGATATCCTTTGTTTTTTCTTTTCTCTTCATATTTTATGTCCCTGCTATTCTTTCCCCAGTGCTTAAGTAGTTTGTTTGGGTTTCTCTTTTTTCCCCTGCAAGGTACCTACAATTTAACAAGCAGGAATGCACAACTTCCTCTTAAGGTGTGCCTTTAGTTTCAAAGTCAGCAATCAGCCCACTAAATGAGTTCAGTGGCAATGTTTTAATAACCATGGTTTAGCAGAGACTTAACCATAACAAGGCCTGCCTCTGCACAGGGCATGAGAATGTGAATTGGGGTGTTTGGATCTATTTTTGCATCTCCTACTGACCTTGTACATGTGCGTGTCACCACGTCAGCTTATCTAACTGCACTCCAACTTCATGCCAACCAATTTATTAGGATAGGGACTGCTTCTCATATCAATGTAGTATTCCAAGCAGAATGCATCTTCCTTTTAGTTATGGTCTGCAGAATTTACTGTAGTAGAAATACTCAGTGACCTCCAGAGGACATAACGAAAGGACTCCAGTTGCAGAAAATTGATCGCCAAAAGAAACTTATTGCTTTGTGCAAATACTTAACTGAAGTGTCTAGTAATACATGTAGGATAGCTACAAATTCAAGACACAGTTCTTGAACTTTTATGATTTTGGATAGAGCAAATGGGGGGGATCAAGAGTCGCTTTGTGGAATTTTATAGCTAGTAATAATCTACCATGAAGATTTGCTCACTAGACAGCAACAACAAAACTCTGAGTATTTCAAAAAGTGCAGTCATTTCTCTTACTGCTATGGGTTTGGATGCACTAAAAGTAAGTCTGTTTTTGGCTGTACTTAATTTAGTTCAGAAATAATAGGATCTGTGCTTTCCACACTGATTTTTCTGCTCTAATCCTTTCATGATGATTGCAGCTGAACTTTCCATTTGCTCGGGCTGCTAAATACTGCTCAAAAGCTTTCCAAATATCTCATGAGTGACCTTATGCCACTCATCATTTTAATCCCTAACATGTATTCAATTTTCCACTGACAGCTGAAGGACAAAAAACTCCTTTTCTCTCTGCTCCTCTTTTGCTAGCATTTACGAAAGGAGTTCATGTTGCTTACAGTAAAAACAAACATGGATTTTTCTTTTACACAAGTACCGGCTCTTTTCTCAAGACACACAATTTCATATATATATATAATAAATATGTGCTACTGTTCAGCTCCAATCTTAAATATACAAAGATTTAGCTATTACATCTACAAAGTTATGGACTGATTTAAAAAGAGCAGTGCAAAAATGCTCACTTGGTCTCTCACTCCAAGGAATCCTCTGAACTTTGGTAACTGTACTTCTTGCTTCTTGGAAAATCTATCCTAAGCCTTCAGCTAGCCTGGGGGCAAATTTATTCTATTAAACATCATTCCATTTTAATCATACAGGAACATTTCTAGGATACAAATACAGGATGTCAGGAATATGCGTTTAAGACTTAGCGATGTGGCTGAAGGCTACAGGCAATGCTGAGAATTCATAAAAATTATAAAAGCTTTAGTGCGAATTCAGGAAAAATGGAGGGACTTAATGTCCAGTTTAAGAAAAATGCACATATTACTGCTTATTTCTGATGAAGTACCAGTTTTAAACTATAAAATCAGCAATATAATTGACATGAGCTTTAGGCTTAATACAGATGGCAAGTGTGAGAGATGCAACAAGATCTATGGAGTAAATAAGAATTTGCAGCAATTTCTCTGGCCAGATCCATACCCTTGAAAAATCCTCCTCATTTATAGCCTTACTTATTGTGAAAACAGAAGCATCTAAGTCAATTCTTAGCTTTCAAGAATTATATCCACAGGCATTAAAAATTACCAGCAAATGGGAAAGCTGGCAGGAATGTGTACAATCAATTTTGATGCATGCTAAACACACAATTATGATTAAAAAGTTGTTTGATTTCTGTGTTAAATTCCATGGCTCCAGGAACTTCTTCACACATCTTATTATATTTTAGTATTCAACGAATATTTGGGGGGCATGGAGACTGAATGTGGGCAGTTTTTCCTGCTCTCATCTTCCAACCTTAAAGTACTGGATTCTGTATTATAATTATACCACTTTTTTTCCGAGACTAACACTCTATGTTGGTTCTCCCCATAAAACAAGATGCAATTTCAGAGCAAACACAGCGACTGCAAAAATACCTGCGTGGTGTGCAGTCCTCGTAGGGAGGGACGATGACGACCTTCACTGTGACTGATGTCCTGAGCAGATCAATCATTTGCTCGTGGCTCAGGGTGGCCACAGCCACCTTGCAGATCTCCACCAGGCGGCTGCCCTGGCGCAGCCCTGCCTGCCAGGCGTAGCCGTAGGGCTCCACGTCGGCCACGATGCCCTCGTAGTTCACGTGGAAACCCAGCTGGCCCAGGCCATTCCTGCGCAGGGTCATCTCCACCGTTTCACAGCCCTTGGTCACCAGCTGGGGATTGAAATGCACACAGAATTTAATGCATTCAAACACCTCTGGGGCTAACAGAGGTGTTCAGGGGCTCAAGTTTGGCACAACCGACTCCCAAGGATCATGGTGGGACACAATAAAGGCATATATATTGCAGTCCTAGGTACATAATCAGCTGAAATGAGTCCTGTTGCTCAAACTAAGATTTTCAGTAGAATCTGGTTACTCAAGTTCTGCCTTAGAATTTTTATTGCAACCACAGGAATTTTAGAAGATACATGGCAGCACACAACAGAAAAACACATGGAGTTACACAAGCATGTCTGTCTTTTACACTTTAGTAACCAAAAAAACATTCTCCATTTCTGGCTGTTTCAGGAAATGGCAAAATTACTTCTGTCAGAATGTGGTAACATGCAGCTACTAAGCACAGTAAACCGGGAACTATGCCAACTCTTCCATGTACCATGAGCATCAATGTCATCAAGAGCAATTTAATAGGACCTAGATTTCCTTCTTTTCTGGTAGTTATACAACCACAGTTGTGAAATTACAGGAAAGAGAGTGAAATGTAGCATATTCTTTCATAACTTAATTGGATATAAAATGAGCATAGACAGATGTTTTATAGGGAGATACCATGATTCACTACATTTTTAGTTTATCACATGCATTCAGAATATATCTGAAGGTTGCAGTGGGGATTGGGACTGCACCCTGCTGGCAACATAATAAGTTAGTCCCAAAGACATTGCAGATTCATTTGAAACAAGATACTGCAAGTCTACAAAATAGAGAAAGGGAAGGAAAACAACGAAAAGAAATAATGTGACACTTCTGTACTTATTGTGTGGGAGCAATTTATGCATCTGAAGGACCATGTCTTTTTAATATATTAATACATGTTTCACACACACACAGCCAGCTGAGACTAGTTGATATCTGATAAAAGTGAAAGCAATATTCAGTTTCGAGAAACAGAAGCAGCGAAGTCTTCATAAATTTCACAATAAAATATTTAAACAATTTTAGGAATGGCAGGCATTATTTAAATTGAAGCTTTACCTGGCCAACAGGTGAGAGGAGAAAGCAAAGAAGGGGAACCAAACAAGAGAACACATTCTAACCTCCAGCCTTTTGACGATCTCTTTGATGTCATCAATGTTGCTGATGAAGCTCTCCAAAGAAACACATTCACCTCTCTCATAGAATATTTTGATATTTGTGTCTGTTGAAGTCCACCCAATCACATCTCGACAGGAGCAATTGAACACCACGCTTTTTGTGTCCTGTTCAATGAGGACCACAAACTCATTAGAGATGCCTAGGAGACAGTCTATTTCCATACCCTTGCTGTAGTCTTTTGCATGGACACTCCAGACAATAGCACCAGAACTGTAGATCTCTGCTCCTGGATAAGGTTTGGACTTTTCCTTCTTTTTTGAAGCAAGTGAGATGAAGGGGAACTTGCCAGAAGGGTCAATGGGTGTGTTGGTGACATTCTTCTCTGCCAAGTCTTTCAAGTACTCTTGCCGGGTCCTGGTGGCCATCGCACGGAACTTCTCTGATTTATGAGCAGCATTCTCTGCATTAATGACTTTGGCCAGTAAGAAGTCCCTGAACACATTTGATTTAGGAAATGTCACACCTTTTGGAATAGGTGGGCCAAAGGATGGTACATCTCTGGATCTTGTCACAGCAACACTAAATGAAATAAAAGAATTAAGAAACACAGTGTTTCACTCTAGGCAAATTCAGCAGTTTTTGCTTACAGACAATACATTCCCTCAATTTTTTTTTTCTCAGCAATATGCCTAAATTTACATATTAATGTTGCCAGTGTGGAGGTTATGCCCCCTTTACTGTATAAACAGAAAGCCACTTTTTTGCGTATAGGCATTTTTGAGATGTTCCCAGTCCCACAGCTTATAAAGAGCTTCAAATACAAACTGTAGGGCTGGGGGTTTTTTTATAAGTAATCATTCATGTATGGCAGTTCTGAATTCTGTTTGGTTTTGGTATAAAAAGAAAATTTCTAACTCACACTATGACAAAGGCTAGCTTAGAATGTAGCTACTTAATGCTGAAAGGCTCATCTGAAAGCAGTGCCAAGTGTGTGATCAACACTAGAAATATAGATTAAATGAACACATGGAAAAGATAAAGGCAATGAAGTCATCTCACAAGGCCAGTTCCATTGAGAAAATGATTTGGTGACTGAATGCATATATACATCACATTACTGTTTTACATTTCTGGACTGAAAACCTCACTAGCTAATATTGCTTGACTCCAAAAACACCAAAAATAAGAAACTTCTGAGAAGTCCAGAGATACACAGTAGAAACAAATAAGTTCTTTTTCAACTCTTCCTTTTAGTTTCTGCACCAAGTGATGGACTGACAATAAGATTGCCTTAGGCAACAGGGACCAGCTTAGCTATTCTCAATTGTCAATTCTCTTTTGATATAAATCAGATGCAAGTTGTTTAGAACCTCTGAAGATCAGATATTCCAATCCAGTATCATTCACTTGGTGAATTGTCCTAAGAGACTGAAACTCTACTTCGATAGTTTTGTGACAAGAAATGTCCCAACAGTCCAAACAGGAGTTACCACACATCTGTAACTAGATCTGAAAAAGCATTAACTAACTTTGGCCAAGATACCATGGTAATGGAAATGAAGAAGAATAGGATAAAACTTGATCACATTATGAAAGCATGTGGTGCTTCACTTAGAATGCTGACTGGTATTATTTTCACATTTTGATTTTACCCGAATTCTTAAACATAATCAGAGAACTTCCCCCCAAAAAAATCAGTAACTAAGATTTCAGAGTAAATCTTTTGAAGAAGCATATAGGAACACCAAAAAAAAAAAATTAAGTCACCCAGTCTACAGCCATATCTTCTGGTTTTGAGTGGTAGGGTGTTTTGCTTGTTTTGCTTTTGCTGTTCTGAATTGCTTGGGGTGTTTTTTTCCTTTGGTTTTTTGTTTGTTTTCTAATTACTATATTTTCTAGCAACTGATACTGAAAAATGTCATTACTGTCATATTTCCTCCCAATGTATACCAGTATATCTTAAAGTATGCAACAGGAGGTGCTCATGAAGCAAGTGACTCATCTCCAGTGGTCCTGAAGGGTCTGGTATCAAGAAATGGAAGCCTAAGCATTAAACACAATTACTGGATGCAATGAAAAACTACCAGACACTAACAGTAAGATTTTGTTTGGTTCAGTTTTCAGTGCCATGAATCACAGGGATAAGAATTCAATCTTTAATACATGCTAGAGAAGTTTTAAAAAGTGAGCAATGCTCAGAGATGCCAGACTTTTGAAATATTGTTTATCTTAGTTGGGAGAGAGAATCACTGGCCAAGACAGTGCTCGACTTTATTCCTTTTATGTAGTTTTTAAATATAAATTCCAGTAAATTTTTATGCTATATGGTTTCCTGTTTTGTCTAGAATTATGAATCCATGAAACTGTTCCAAATAATTGAGTGAAAAAGAGGTCAAACTTACTTTGAAAAGTCTCCTAGAAAAACTTTTCATAATAGAATTCTACAAATCTAAATCAAGTGTTTGCACTGAGAGGACAGGAAAAAAAATAGTACTTCAATCTTAAAGACAGTACAGAAAACATAGAATGTTCTGGTGGTCTTGTGTATCAAAATGAACACTGACATTCTCCCAACCATTTATCACACTGTTTCCCATCCCCTTAAAATTTAAGCCTGTACCATCACTAAAGCCAAAATTACCATTAAGCAACCAATGAGGTTCCAGCCCTTACAGTTATAAACACTTGAAAAATGAGATGATTCAGGAGTCTGAAGGTCAAAAATAGAACCCTCAGATACTTGAACTTATTACAGTTTAGCAAGTATCAATCTTTCCCATGCCTTTTAATAGGAAGAAAATATATACAGTCATATTACTTAAAGTAACAGACAAAAGCAGATCTATGCTGTAATATGCAATTCAAGTGAAAGATGCATCTGCAGCCCTTGTGGATGCATTTTGTACGCTCCCTTTCCTTCAAAATCACTTTCTGTACAGGGTAAGAGCTGAAACATATGTCTAAGAGTTTAAGAACAAGCTGTGCTCACATAAATTATGCAACAGCTGAATTTTTCAATAAGCATCCTGAAAAAGAGTATCCACATGAACATTCTTAGTCCAGGAGAGTTAATACATATACAAAGCTCAGCATCAGTTTTAGAAATGCTCTGGGAACTATACCAGGAACTTCTTAGGAGAGGAAAGCCTTTAACCCATCTATATGTACTCAAAAAATAAAGAATATACCAACTCATACACAGCAGTCTTAGATTTTCCTCTAAATAAGCACTCGCCTTAATAAAATACTTGAGTGAATATTTGTATTTCAGCAAAAACAAGTTAATTCAAAGGCTATCTCATTTCAATATACATGCTCTAAATCCACTGGTCTGACATTTCATATTTTAAATGACAAAGCTTTCTAGAAGTTCTCAAATGAATCAACATTTAAAAATGAAAACACTAGAAGAGTCCAGTATATAACAAAGGTAAGAACTTTCACTGATAGTAAAAAAGCATAACTCAAACATTTCTATATGCTTTCAATTTAGTTTTAAGAAATTATACTAATAGGAATATCATCTTGCAAGTCTTTATTACATGTTACTATCAATTACCATTTTCTATTTTAATAATATTGACTTTAAGGTCACATTAAGACTTTTTTTTGCTGCATAATTGTCATTTCTTTGTTGGAGTGAAATTAGAGAAGAAATTAAGATATTTCCAAGAGCTTAGCTTCTTCCTGAAAGGCTAAGTCATACTTTTTCACTGTTTTAATTTCAAAAATGGAGCATAAACTCAGATGACCAAATTATCTAAGCAAGAAGTGGAAGTGGGTTTTTTTTTCCCTTTGTTCTATTTCTATCAATGCCAAAAAATTCTTCTAGCATTCTCTTCATGAAGAGAATAAAAAGGAAGTGAGAAGGCAATTCTAAAATAATTTCCAAGTGCTTGATAAGCACACGTGTGTGTGTGTGTGTTGCTGTGACTGCAGCAGCTTCTTCACCGGGCACGTTTCATCTACACAGTCGTGTGTCTATTTACTCTTTTAAGAGTTCTAAATTCACATGACTCAACACCTCCTTGAGAATTTAGGAGGAGAATGGCAGCTGGGCTGCAGTTCCCTGTGCTCAGTGGGTGCAGCAGCAGCAGGTACCTGTAACAAACGCTGTCCGTGCAGGGACCGTGCACCCTCACAATGACAAAGACGTGCTGGAAGTGGGAGCGGATGTTCTTTGGGCTGAACGGCTGTGCTCCAGGCTCCTGGAAAACTATTGTCACTATATCATTCCCAATATGCCGTTTTCTCAGAAGCTTTAATGAGGGGAAAAGAAAAAAAAAAAAAGTTAAAACAGACTTTTCACAAATTTCAAATAATTTATTTCTCATTATTATAAATTATTATTGGTCATTTTCTTTCCCCAAGTGATACTTCAAACTGAAAACTGATATAATTGGGTGTTCTATAACAAGTACCAGAATTAGTTGGTAACCTAATAAATTTCAGGCATGGTTGTTTTCATAATAATTTCATTTCTATATGTAGCATAGAGGGTCAACTTATAAGGGAAAACTTGGCTAAACAAAGGGGAAAAACAAATCCTGTGAGTATCAAGAGAAATCAGTAATACATGGAAGCAGGAAAACATCCCCCATTTCAAACATTTTTACAAGCCAGTGGTAGGTCCCATTTAAAGTTGAAAACAAATTGTTATTGTCCTTAAGACACACTATAAATAATTTCCTGGTAGGCTTCTTTTAGTAAATAAAGCAGTTCTGCCCAAACAGTATAACAGTTAAAAAAAAAAATCTTGACTAAGGATTTTGGCTCATGTACTCTTGTGTAGTGTGCTGGACCACCATTCATTATCTCTCTCCATATTACAATCTGCTGAATGCAAACCTTAAAGGGCAATTGACTTAGCTGTAGAAGGTCTAAAATTATTTAAAATCATCAGATACACTAAGGTCCTTCTGGCACGTACTAATGACATTACTGCATACTATTCACATCAAAGTAATGTACAATTAAATAGAAAACAATGGAGCAAAATCTGTGATGTACCTACAATCATCTACTTTGCTCATCTCCCTGACACAGAGATTGCCACTTTTACTTTTGATTCTTTGAGTGGTTTTTTGCTAGTAATGAATAAAAGTTGCCATAAATACTCAATAGTTCATCTTATTCTGAGCCCATCTTACCTGTTGTTTGTTGTTTGGAGTATATGGCAACATGGTAGAAACATGGAACATGATTTCATAGTCCTTGTATGTTGTGTACAGAGAATGAGTACCTGTTGAATCAGCTGCAGTTAAAGAAGACAAAATAAAAGTATTATTAAAAAAAATTCAAAACCAAAGTTTCATTATTATTAAAAAAAATCAGCCAAGACAAGAATTTTTATTATCCTTAATCCTAGCTGAATTTTTTTTGCAATAGGCATTTTTTGAGTTAAGTTCTTATACTTGCTGAAATATCAGCAAGTCAGAACTTACTCACAGTTTATTCACCTGCCAAAGCAAGTGTCACATAAAGAAAGCCTGTGCACTCTTGCATTCTTTTCCCAGACAAAAACTTGTTATGAAGAGGGAGTTGATACCAGAAGACCCTGAAGAAAGCCTACCTAACATGAAAAGTGAGAACAAAGCCCAAGATAACTTTCAGTTATCAAATATTCACCCAATACCTCAGAATGAAACTGAACTGTAAGGAATGTGAAAAAGACTTCAGCAAGGCAGGCAGACAGGTACTGAAAATGAATACCGTGACCAAACACATCATAAACAGCAAAGGCCCTATAACCCACAATAACAACAGGATGAGTCCTCCTAAGCATAAACATCAGGACTTGAACTGTAATGAAATCAGGTAGCACCTTCATTAGAGCACCTGCTTTAGGGACAGGAACAGTCAAAACCCCAAGTAGGATGCCAGCATGCTTATAACTGATGATGAAAAAAGCCCACAAAAATGACATTATAATGCTGGTATATTAATCTAAGGTAATCTCACCTATTTTGATTTCTGGCCACCCTATTTCAAAAGTTATAGAAGAAAGAGAAGGGGTCCAGAAACAGGCCACAGAAATAATTAAATGTGGATGGAGAGGCTTCCATGTGGAGAGAAAACAATAAAAACTAGGACTATGAAGTTTAGAAAGAAAAAAAGAAGAGGGGGATATTACTCAGTTTAAAAAGTGATGGTTGAAAACAACACTTGATTACAGACAAATTGTGAATTTGTTTTCACTTTCTTTCATTCTAAAAAGTGACCTTGAAAAATATGCCATTCATTTAAGCAGTAACACATTTAAAGATAAAATAGTGAGTATATGCTATTAAATACAACTCATATCCACAGTGCAAAAAGCCTGCTTTCAAACACCACTTGAAAAATAGCCAGTTTTATATATGGAACAAAGCATTCTGACTATTTGAAGTTATATAAACAGGCAACAAAATTATATAATCCCAGTTATTTATAACAATGTATTTTAAAAAGCTGTTAAAAACTGCATCCTGGCATTTTCATTAGCAGAGAGATCATGTTACTAAGAAGAGAACAGATTTGAGAGTTGTGATGCATTTACAGTAACATAAATATTCAGTTTATTTATCCAGATTCTGAGTATAAACTTTGAGAAGTTTGTTCCCTGTCAGATTCAGAGTAATTAAATAGAGGTAGCTTTAATGTAAATGAAGCACAAAATGATTTGTAAAATGAAACAAAGTTTTCTACATTATAGCCACATAGAGATTTTGTGCTTCCAAATGACCCATCTATAATAAAATGGGAATTAGAAATAAAAGATTCCCTATCATCTAAATATTATTTTATTAAATATTAATATTAAATATGCTAATTGCTTTATTTTAAATGCTAATTAGAACAGCAGATAGCTGAAAGGGGATCATTTCACCTTGCACTGTTTTCACAGCAGCCTCTGTCCTCTGCCTGATCACTGCAGTGCACACCCAAGGAGGCAGATACGCCCAAAAGTCACCTAAACATCAATGCAACTTTCTAACAGCTTTATCTGCTGAACAGTGAATACACTGATTTGTACATCATCTTTTGCTTTATCTGCTGAACAGTAAATACACTGATTTGTACATCATCTTTTGCTTTATCTGCTGAACAGTAAATACACTGATTTGTACATTATCTTTTAGAAACAGAGCATACAAAAATATGACAAATAATTGGAAAAGGGGAGGAGTAGGTGCAAAAAGATTGGGACGTGAGACAGGGAAAGGCCGGCCACAAAAGAGGGGAAGGGGCTCAAAAGGTATTGGGGGAATAGAATAAAGCAATTATGACCAAAAATATTCTAGAACACCTACATATTTAAGCCAAACTTTCAACTTTCCTGGCAGGATTTAATTTTAGGTAGAAAAATGTTTTCTGAGAACAGCACTGATTCTGCAAACGAAATAATCAGGCTACAATCCAAATGACACATTGAATAATTCCAATTATTTTCAAGCATTTTACAGTTAAATATCTCCTATTCAAATCCAGCTTCAAACAGAAGTCCATATACACTATGACTGTGCATCTCTGTCACCATTCAGCTTTTTTGAAGTCCAGAATACTCTTCCTGAAGCACACCACCATAACTGCAGGTATTTGTTTTAAACCAAATCACAGCTATTGCAATAAAATCCAAGACTGTGTGCTGGAACAACATCCATCATTTCAAGGTCAGAACTGCAAGCCAGCACTGCAATCTACTTCTCTTTAACAGAGGCCCGAGGGATCTTTAAATTCATTAGCACCTTTTTACACTGAAGACATCTCCTCTGGCCACCAGATTATGGCACAGCTACTCATGATGCTTTCCCAGCCTTGCCCCATTACTGGATCTGGGCACTTAGCTGAGTAGCTGATCCTTTTTCCTTTCCACCATTAATAATCTCTAAAAACCCTCCTTTGTCTTCTGTCCTTCCAAAGATTCTCAGCTATATTCACAAGGATTAACAGACTCACATTTGAAGTGGTTTTTTTCTAACACACTACTACTAGTGCTCAAAACTGTGGCAGACAGCCACCAACATGCTGCTGACTGAATCCACAGGACTTTGTCAGCCTGCCTCTATAGCAGTTTAACCTCTGTGCTAGAAAACTCTATAAAAACCATTATGAGTAGAGAATTTGACCCCCTGGTGAAAAGAAAAACATTCCAAGGAATTGTAGGAGAATGCAAAGTACGTTACACTGATAAGGCAGGACAACCATTACTACAAGCTGCAGTAGGGCTGACAAAAAAAAGCATAAGAACAAATATTTTCAGAGCTTAATGTTGCTCCCCCCTCTACCTTTGCTTTGTCAGCAGCTGTGAACACTGCTCTCCTGTCATACACAAGGATTACACCAAGCATTCATGATCAACTTCTATAATACCCAAGTTGTTTTCAGACAGAAATGAGGAGGACAGAATCTTTAATTTTGTACCATACAAAAGTACATGTGTAACACAAATGCAGAGAAATGCAGATGAACTTCTGCCCACCCTTATTTCTGCTTCTTAAGCAACTTAACATTTTCAGATTTGTTGGTCTCCCAAAAGAAGGCTCAGACCCAAGAGTACGTCTATCATTATTTCCACAAGGCTGGAAAGCTGTTATCTAGTGCAAGTTAAGAAGGCAATCTATCTCTATTATTTCATTACAAACATTGGGGTTTCTTGACAACCCCTAAATGAAATGTCAATTGGAAGTCCATTCATTCCCTAGATTTTATTATCTATTTAATAGCTTATGGTTTTATATACTTCTGATGTCTCAATCAGAAAATCATGAAAAATATAAACATTTAGTACAGAAACCTACCATTATTAGCTTAGTTTATAATCTTATCAAATTGATAAATTGTGAAATTCCCAGCTCATATTAATCAACTTCCTTTAGTTCCGTCATCAACCACACTGCCATTCTGTTAGACCCACAGTCCTTGTTACCAGGCCTAGCATTATCAAGCTGATCCCACTTATCAATATAAAATAAGACTAAGTGAGGGGGAGGGAAATAAAGCATACATTACAACTGGAAAAGAAAGTAAATTGACTGAAGTTATAATTTGAAAGATCACTGTGATGTTTATTACTTTAAAGTGATGCCCATAAGCTTCCTAGTCACTGTGGGGTAGGTGACATTTTCAAGCTCTATTTCCTATCCAAAGTCTGCAGGCTGCCAGGAGCTAGACTGTTTCCCCTCTGGTAATTCTAGAAATAAACAAACAAAACTTGAAAAGTAGCATCTCTTTTTCACAGTGGTACTGGCAGAGATCCAAAACTAAAGCCCTTGAAGGATGCAATACACTTAAATAGGCTTTCAGTTACTAGTCTGCATGAGATTCTTCCTTTTAAGGAATTGGCTCTGTTATGGACACTTACTAATAAGGATCCTAACTCTAAATTTCTAGTAATAACTGTTCTGAAACTGCCTTTTGCTAGAACAACTTCACTTTTCTAAATTTGCATAAATGAAAAATATTGTGAATATTTCCAGAGTACATATACAAATCAGCTCATCTCCATGCAGAGAAAAATCTTTCCACGTCTTACATCATGCAACTGCTTTCCACAGCCTACAAAGTATTGTCAAAGGTACAGAAACTAGCCAAGTAGTCTACATAGAGCTGACCTTTCTGACAAGCCAATGAACAGACATTTGTTTTTAAGCACATCTTTGCAATCAACTGTGCTGCCACTGAACACAATCCTGGTGCATGAAAATTTCCTAAGCAGTGAGATTGCAAGAACTACTTCAAGACAGGGCTCTCTAGCAACAAAAGAGCAGAGAGCTGGAAGATGGAGAACCTCAGTTCCTAGCTGAAGATCTAGCTGCTTCAACAAAACCTATAAACCTAAGTCACAGTAAAAAACCACAACCCCTCCTTTGCAGGTCTCTGTGTTAAGGCCAACACAAAAGGACCGACTGATTACTTAGGGTGGCTACTGCAAATGTATTGCCTGGCTGTATTCTGCTCTACATATATATATATATTCCTCACACCTGAGATGCAGCTCTTGTGATCATCTTTGGTCTTTAGCATTTCCCCTACCACTAAGTGGCTTTTCCCCCCACCATTTCCTGTGTGGAATATGCTATAAGTGTTTCCAAATGCAGCTATCCAAAGAGCTGAGTGTTGTGGCCCCAAAGCACCTTCTCTTTCAGCATTTCCATCTGTGCTTTGCACACTGGCAGAAAGGAGAACATACCACCATCAAGATCAAATTAGAAATGTTTGCTGCTATTGTTCACATTTGCTTTGCTCAGACCTACTCATTAAGAACTCATGCATGCTCACACGCAGTCATGTGTTTTCTCAATAATCCTGCAGGCAATTAGCCTGAAAGATTTCAGACAAACTTAAAAGAGTTCCTAAGCAGTTCTGGCTGATAAGGTTCCACATATGTGAGTCTGTAAACCTTGACTGAAAGAAAGTGTAGGAAATCATTCACGAAAGCAGCAGTTTCCACTTAAGAGGATTTCCTGTCCTCTATGGTCACACTGAAGTGTTCACATAAAGACTTTTTGTATTTTTAGATACAGAATGGAGCTGAGCGGGTCTACTGGGCAAAGTGAAAAAGATATGCCAGCTCTGAACACGGAGGAGAAAGCTTCATTACAAGAAGATAACTCTCAAAACCAGGAGAGAGTCAGTCAACTTAAAGATTCCATTCAACAGGTGCTAGATTGTAGTCCATAAACTCAAAACCTGACAATATTCTTTCCTCGAGTCAGAAGCAATAAGGAATTCCAAACACGGAAAACGCTGCTGTTCAGAAGAAAATGCAAAAGTACCTAAAAAGACATTTACAGCTTTCTTGGGTATATTTGAGCAGATGAATCAACTCAATTATACAGCATTTACACATACTAGAAACCAGTGTGTGTGGACTGACACCAAAATATGGGTTATTTTCCTTTTTTCTCACATCTTAACTAACTGGGAAGAAAGGGAAAAGAGGATCTTGCTTTAACAACTGAAAGTAACAATGTCACAATATAAAACCAGAAGGTAAATAAATGTTTTCTCTGTTTTCCATACCCACTTCATTTTTTACCTAGCTCATCTTTATAACCAATAAAATTACAGTTCAGAGCTGCACAAAAGGAAAACTCACCTTGAGAATTTTAAGTATTTCCTACAAGAGAGCTGATGAGAGACTTCTCCCAAGGACATGTAGCAATGGGACAAGGGGGAATGATTTTAAACTGAAGGAGGTCAGGTTTATATTAGATATTGGGAATAAATTTTTCACTGTGAGGGTGGTGAGGCAGTGGAACAGGTTGCCCAGAGAAGCTGTGAATGTCCCATCCCTGGAAGTGCTCAAGGCCAGGCTGGATGGATCTTTCAGCAACCTGCTCTAGTGGAAGGTGTCCCTGCCCATGGCTGGGGGGTTGAAATGAGATGATCTTTTAGGTCCCTTCCAACCCAAACTGTTCCTTGTGTCTGCGAAATGCTCTCAAGGGAGGAACTACAACAGAGGGAATATAGGTATTGCAAGTAAAAAAAAAAGCAGGCTCAATGTTAATACCTGCAAAATAGGTATTAATTCAGGTTTAAAACCAAAGGAGGCTTTAGAACCCTCTGACGATTGATGATTAGACTAGTCAAGAACAGCCTGAGGAGATGGCAATGCAATTGCTCAAGAAATTAAGGACAGAATATAGAATGATGGAGCATTAAAGCACAGCAAGGTACTCTATTTGTGCCAGAAGACCCATGACAAGGCCACAGCTTCTGCTGCACTAAAGCTGATTAATGTTTTTCAGGTTTCATGAATCAAACTCCTTATTTCATTTCCTTTGCTACAAGTAAGCCAAATAGCAAAAGATCTCCATAGGAACTGTAGTTCCAGTACTCAAAGAAAAGGAACACAAGACAAAATTTCCCCAAGTAATTCAAACAGATCTACAAATTGAATGCAGCATGTGCTAGCTGATAAACAGGTATTTCACAAGACTGATTCCAAATGCAGGGAGTTTCTTTTATAGTTATGGTCACCCAAGATCATCTTACCACTGCATTTTGTTGCAATATGTTGTACAGTTAGAGCTGATAACATAGCTGCCAAATCCAGTTCATTTCCATAACTCAAAAAAGAAAAAGCACAGAGGGAGGAATACATTTGACAGAATGACTAAGACAAAAGTGCCTAGAAGAAAAACTGCATGCAACAGACATTAGAAAAGCAGTATATCAATTTTTCAAGGTGGAGTGACATAGATGGGTTCGCGAAACATTTTGGACACAGTCTATAAGTGCATAATTTTAAAAAGAAAAGACATACCAGCTGTATTGATTACCTTTAAGAAAATACACTGATGATAGATTTGCAAGATCAATAATTGTTCCATAATTACTAGTTTCTTGTTGTAGCTTCATTGGTAATTTCATACCAAATCAGTGCAAAAATCAAATTATTATCAGAGTTGAGAGACCATATGAGAGTGCAGTTAAATTACACATGTGCTCTGCTTTCACTTATATTAAGCAACTGCCTTCCTACAACTAAGATGTTATTTTTAAGAACTCTTCAAAAAGGCAGTTAGCAACCACACCAAGCATTTTATTCACTTCAGGGGGGAAAAAAGAATGAACAAATCTTACTTTTTGTATCCAGCTGAGCACGGTACTTGTCAAATCCCTTGAGTCGAACTCGCTCTCCCAAGAGCTGAAGAAACTCCTCAAAGGCTGGACCTGCTGATTCATTATTGTACATTTCCTCTTCTGTGCTTTGCCCAGCTTTGCAGTACATGATACCCACCTTAAGCTGGTAACTTAACTGCAAAAGGAGAAAGACGAAAATTTTATGTGTATACCAAGTGACAAAGCAACTTAGGCACTGAATTAACTTCCCACATTTTCATAATCCATAATTCACAAATGAAAAAATACCTAATATTCAGTCTCATTTCAAAAGTTAGTCTAGTTCCAAATACTCTCATTGTTTTCTCCTGTAAATGCCTCGATGATGGCAGATTTAATCTGAAGATGTCAAAATGCTTTCTGAAGTGAAACAAACATGAACGTTGCTTATTTCCAGGAGGACAACACCACAGCTTGCAAATGAATGTCCAGCACTGAACCACATGGGAAGCACTGGCTGAGAAATGCCAGGAACTTGGCACTCACTGACTGCTACCATGGCTGCCATCCTATGCTAAGCCTTCCATGCAGAAGGGCAGGGCACATCACGTGCTTGCTTCTTGAACAAGTGACCAAATAAAGTCTCTCTCATTTCAAAGAGAAATTACTCACCTGTTAGCACATTCATCTGTTTGCAATGATGAAAGACTTCATGGCATTCAGTTGGCCCTCCCTGATTTAAATAGGATGATAATAACAAAAAAACCAGCTAAATTGAAAAATGCTGGTCATACCTTGAAGGTACTATTTACTAGCATAGATCTTCAAATACACTTGTGCTTTTCATTTCCATTTTCCCTCTAATTTGGTAGTTGATGTTCCTAATATAGCAGAAGCTAAAGATGTAAATAAAGTAATTTTTACCCAACTATAATTGTGATTCCTCAAAGCAAACTGTTTCTACCAATTCCAAATTGATACCCACACACA